>NC_138185.1:120096934-120718314 GCF_964194105.1 Spermophilus citellus | reverse complement strand
GCTCACCTAATCTTATAACAGCATACAATGCCCCCAATGACAAATTAAACACAGAGGATTTTCTAATGGCAGCCACTGAGAGGATGGATATGAGCAAGGGACTGAGCATCAAAGCCAAAGCCTAAACGCGTTTACAGATTGCCTGTTGATAAGAGCATGCATAAAAAAAAGTGAGACTATAACTACTACAATAGAGTTTATTTTTGAAAAAGAAAAAAATAAGCATAAAACTCAGGACATACAAATAATATCAACCCTGTAAGAGGCATCATAAAGGGCACTTAAAAAAAAACCCAAGCAATAGTACTTGCGCATAGTAGGTACTCAACAGATGTCTGCTGCAGAATAAAGCTGCATGGTCTCATCTAATTATGGGGAAACAGTCCCCATGACAGTATTTTAATCCAAGTGATTTCCCGAATCTATGTTTAAGATGCACAAAGTAGGGAACCTGCTGCTGCTTCCCCACAACAAAAAATTAGGAATTTGAATCTGTCAAAATATGACAAAACTATCCAGGGAAGATAAATAATTATAAATGCCAGCAAAGTCACTTTCCTGTTTTCCTTTTGATCTGTAAGGTTGCTAGTGTCTGAGATAATCTTTTATTTATACTGCATGTGGTAAAATTTCGAAAGAGGATTTTTGTGCACATCATGCTCTCCTTCTGTAATTAAGCCTGTAGGGCTGGCTGGCTGGCTGATATTTTTTAACACAGTGCTTGTCAATTCCTGTTAACACTAATTTAGAGTTCATAGCTCCATATATCATGGAAATGTGAGGGCAAAACAATTTATATAAAAAATATTTTGAGAGGAGTTGAACAAATTGAAGATCATTTCTGCACTGACTAGCAAGCTTTTCTGCTCTGATTATAGCACCAATTTATACAGTGGTGCAGGGACCTCACCTTTTCTGGCTCCCACATTTGATTTTCCCAGGTTCCTTGTTTTGCCCTCCCTTTTTCTTTCCTACATGCCCTCCTGCTATAAATAAACCTGCTTCCCCCACCCTTTGCTGTGTGTTGTCTTTTTAATTATGCCCCAAACTCTAATATAGCCAGTCTAGATCTTGTTTCACCATTAGTGCAAGAAGAAAAGAGGCCACCTCCTGCATTTCACACAAAGCATTACAAGGGCAGACCAGGGCTTTCGTCTCTTCCCACCTTCAGCAGACAGAACAATAGGCAGCTATAATATTGTGACACACACAACTAATTTATCCAACTAGAAGACAGGTAGCACTCTGCACTGCTGCTCCTGTCTGAATAGGTGCAGTAAATACTCAGCTTAATAGTAGCTTCTCAGGCAGGAGGGCAACATATCACAGCATGGCGTTTTTATAATCTTCCTGGCATGCCGACAGCCAGGAGCACCTGCCCGCGCATGTTCCTCCTCTGTAGGGCTTAGGATGCATGTAACTGTTAGATGGTGACACATTGTGCCTTTAAGCAAGTTTAACTGTTTTATATCCCCTCTGATCTGCAGCTTTGTACATCTGTTACGCTGCCTCTTAAACTTCTGTGGGCACATCTGTGGAGACCGTACTTGAAGCTGGGTGTGCATCGCAGGCTGCTGTGGGTTTCTTTGTACTGCCTCCTGTTTATCTGTGAGGAGTTTCTCTGTTATACTGCAAGGCCACAGTTAAGTACATTGTCTTGGCCAGAAAGATAATAACAACCTTGTGACAGTCAGGAGGCATGTACTTAGCAAAGGCTGAACAAAAAAATCCTGTCTGGAGAAGCGTGGATTAAATAACAAATGAAAAAAGCAACTTTTGTTTTTCTCTCTTCTAAGTCTGTGAGTCATTTCGGATTCAGTTGATATCCGATCTAGGCTAGATCAGTTTCTCCTCCGTGTGTCTCATCCTCCTTAAACAAGAGGTTACCCAAAGCATGGTTCTTTTTCTAGTGAAGTAAAGGCAACCTCATTACAAGTCTTGCATCATGTTTGCTAGCATCCTATTGGTCAAAGCAAACCACATAGATGGCCAAGTCCAATGGAGAGACAGCACACTTTGCTTACTATGAAACAAGTCTTAGGGGTCAAGTTCAGCTTCAAAGGCTAGGGAAATTGAAAGTGGGAGAAGAAATCAATATTTGCTGCATTCTAATCTACAACCTTGTCTCCAACCACAAAATGAAGAGAAGACAGCCACCAGCCAGACAGTGGAATGTTGCATAGATGGAATCCATCCATGGGGTTTCATTTCTGAGAGATACCAAGAGTGCCCTAAAAGTTGAATAACTAAAAATCTTGAACATGATGAAAAGGTCAAGTCTATGACCTGTCAGTTTACATGTAAGAGAAAGGAAATGATACTCGGGTTGAGAAACCTAGCTTTTTTTAAAAAAAATAATTTTATTAGTTGTTGATGGACCTTTATTTATGTATTTATTTACATGCAGTGCTGAGGATTGAATCCAGTGCCTCCCACATGCTAGGCAGGAGCTCTACCACTGAGCCACAACCCCAACCCACTTTTAAAAAAAAAAGTATTTTTGTTAGTTGTTGATGGAGAAAACTCAGCTTTTTAATATTTACCTCTTCTCTTGATATAAACTTTGTTTGCTCAACAGCCTTGTGTTCTGATTCTTAGCACTTTCAGTGTCTAAATAACTTGAAGAAAATACAGTCAGTTCTGATATCCATTCACACACACACACACACACACACACACACACACACACACACAAGCCTGATTATAGTTGGCATCCATCTGATTGGCCAAGTGACTGTTTGGGTAGGTTGGTGTCTACTATAGTTTGGATCCAAAATGTCACCCCAAAACTCATGTGTGGAAGGATAGGTCCTAATGCAGCAATGCTCAGAGGTGGGACTTTTGGGAAATGATTGAATCATGAGGACTCTGATCTCATTAATGGATTAGTCCGTTGATGGGTTCATAATTGAATGGACTATTGGGAAATGGTAGAAACTGTAGGAGATGGGGCCCAGTTGGAGGAAGTATGTCACTGGGGTGTGCCCTGAAAGGACGTCTCTTCGCCCTGGCTCCTTCCTCATTCTCCATTTCCCAGTTGCCACGAAATGAGCAGCTCTGAACTAGAACATGCTCCCAGCTATAATGTTCTACCTCTTCAAAGGCCCAGTGCAGCAATACAACCAAGTGACCATGGACTAAAACTATTGAAACTGTGAAACAACATAAATCTTTCTTCCCTTAAATTGATTTTCTCAGGTATTTTGTCACAGCGATGGAAAGCTTTCTAATACAATATTTTTGCTCTATGGTAGGCTAAATATTTTGAATATCACTCTGTGGTTCTGGCTCTTTGTTAGACATGTAAATCATGAGTCCTATTAGTTCATATACTCTTCTAATGAAGGTTGTCTCACTCAGAGCTTTTGCAAGAATGTTAGCCTTTGTCAAATCACAAAGCTCTACATCTCAACCACCCTTCCACCCTGGCTATAGCAGATTGGACCAGGGCTGGGCACCTGACCCAAAGATAGCCAATGACTATGTTCAGGTCTATTAATATCCTGTTATTGGGTCTTTATTTAGATGTGTTGGACCAATTAGATTTTCCATGTTGAGATAATTATTTGGGAAATATAGAGCAAATCAAGTAGCTAAAATTTCATTCATAAGAATGAGATTTAAAAGCCCAGGACCGGATGGGTATACAGCGGAGTTCTACAAAACCTTTAAAGAAGAATTAATACCAATACTTTTCAAGTTATTTCAGGAAATAGAAAAAGAGGGAGCTCTTCCAAATTCATTCTATGAGGCCAACATCACCCTGATTCCGAAACCAGACAAAGACGCCTCAAAGAAAGAAAACTACAGACCAATATCTCTAATGAACCTAGATGCAAAAATCCTCAATAAAATTCTGGCGAATCGGATACAAAGGCATATCAAAAAAATTGTGCACCATGATCAAGTAGGATTCATCCCTGGGATGCAAGGATGGTTCAATATACGGAAATCAATAAATGTTATTCACCACATCAATAGGCTTAAAGATAAGAACCATATGATCATCTCAATAGATGCAGAAAAAGCATTTGACAAAGTACAGCATCCCTTTATGTTCAAAATGTTAGAAAAAATAGGGATAACAGGAACTTACCTCGACATTGTAAAAGCTATCTATGCCAAGCCTCAGGCTAGCATCATTCTGAATGGAGAAAAATTGAAGGCATTCCCTCTAAAATCTGGAACAAGACAGGGATGCCCCCTATCACCACTTCTATTCAATATAGTTCTCGAAACACTGGCCAGAGCAATTAGACAAACGAAAGAAATTAAAGGCATAAAAATAGGAAAAGAAGAACTTAAATTATCACTATTTGTGGATGACATGATTCTATACCTAGAAGACCCAAAAGGGTCTACAAAAAAACTACTAGAACTAATAAATGAATTCAGCAAAGTGGCAGGATATAAAATCAACACACATAAATCAAAGGCATTTCTGTATATCAGCGACAAAACTTCTGAAATGGAAATGAGGAAAAACACTCCATTCACAATATCCTCAAAAAAAATAAAGTACTTGGGAATCAACCTAACAAAAGAGGTGAAGGACCTATACAATGAAAACTACAGAACCCTAAAGAAAGAAATAGAAGAGGATCTTAGAAGATGGAAAAATATACCCTGTTCATGGTTAGGCAGAACTAACATCATCAAAATGGCGATATTACCAAAAGTTCTCTATAGGTTCAATGCAATGCCAATCAAAATCCCAATGGCATTTCTTGTAGAAATAGATAAAGCAATCATGAAATTCATATGGAAAAATAAAAGACCCAGAATAGCAAAAACAATTCTAAGTAGGAAGGGTGAATCAGGTGGTATAGCGATACCAGACTTCAAACTATATTACAGAGCAATAGTAATAAAAACAGCATGGTACTGGTACCAGAACAGACGGGTGGACCAATGGTACAGAATAGAGGACACAGAGACTAATCCACAAAGCTACAACTATCTTATATTTGATAAAGGAGCTAAAAACATGCAATGGAGAAAGGATAGCATCTTCAACAAATGGTGTTGGGAAAACTGGAAATCCATATGCAACAAAATGAAACTAAATCCCCTCCTCTCACCACGCACAAAAGTCAACTCAAAGTGGATAAAGGAGCTAGATATCAAATCAGAGACTCTCCGTCTGATAGAAGAAAAAGTTGGCTCCGATCTACAGATTGTGGGGACGGGCTCAAAATTCCTTAATAGGACACCCATAGCACAAGAGTTAATAACAAGAATCAACAAATGGGACTTTCTTAAACTGAAAAGTTTTTTCTCAGCAAGAGAAACAATAAGAGAGGTAAATAGGGAGCCTACATCCTGGAAACAAATTTTTACTCCTCACACTTCAGATAGAGCCCTAATATCCAGAGTATACAAAGAACTCAAAAAATTAGACAATAAGAAAACAAACAACCCAATCAACAAATGGGCCAAGGACATGAACAAACATTTCACAGAGGAGGACATACAAACAATCAACAAGTACATGAAAAAATGCTCACCATCTCTAGCAGTCAAGGAAATGCAAATCAAAACCACCCTAAGATACCACCTCACCCCAGTAAGATTGGCAGCCATGATGAAGTCAAACAACAACAAGTGCTGGCGAGGATGTGGGGAAAAGGGTACTCTTGTACACTGCTGGTGGGACTGCAAACGGGTGCGGCCAATTTGGAAAGCAGTATGGAGATTCCTGGGAAAGCTGGGAATGGAACCACCATTTGACCCAGCTATTGCCCTACTCAGACTATTTCCTGAAGACCTTAAAAGAGCACACTACCGGGATACTGCCACATCGATGTTCATAGCAGCACAATTCACAATTGCTAGACTGTGGAATCAACCCAGATGCCCTTCAATAGATGAATGGATAAAAAAAATGTGGCATTTATATACCATGGAGTATTACGCAGCACTAAAAAATGACAAAATCACGGAATTTGCAGGGAAATGGATGGCACTAGAGCAGATTATGCTTAGTGAAGCTAGCCAATCCCTAAAAAACAAATACCAAATGTCTTCTTTGATATAATGAGAGCAACTAAGAGCAGAACAGGGAGGCTGAGCAGGAAGAAAAGATTAGCATTAAACAGAGACATGAGGCGGGAGGGAAAGGGAGAAAAAAAAGGGAAATCACATGGAAATGGAGGGAGACCCTCATTGTTATACAAAATTATATATAAGAGTTTACGAGGGGAATGGGATAACAAACATGAAGGGAAATGAATTTCAATAGATGGGGTAGAGAGAGAAGATGTGAGGGAAGGGGAGGGGGGATATTAGAGGATAGGAAAGGTAGCAGAATACAACAGTCACTAATATGGCAGTATGTAAAAATGTGATGTGTGACCGATGTGATTCTGCAATCTGTATTTGGGGTAAAAATGGGAGTTCATAACCCAATTGATTCTAATCTATGAAATATGATTTGTCATGAGCTTTGTAATGTTGTGAACATCCAATAAAAAAATATTTTCATAGGTAGACTTCAATTGAATGAGATAATAAATTTAATTATGATAAACGAAAAAAAAAAGAATGAGATTTTACATTGTTGTTAAAAAATTTGTTGATGTCAAACTCTAGTATTTATTTATTATAGCATAATAAATTACCCCAAAATTCAAAATTTTGTGTTCTAAAGAATGATAAGCATTACTTTCCCCCCATGGTTTCTAACTATGGCATAATTGGGTCCTCTGCTTTCCACCCTCTTTTGGAATGGCCATCAAGGTGTTGGCTGAGACCACAATCACTTCAAGGCTCACCAGGACAGGATCCACTTTCAAGCTCACTCACACCGTCTTTGGTAGGCTTCAGCTCTTCATTGGCTGTTGGACTGAGGGCCTCAGTTCCTTGCCTGTTCTTGGATGGAGGCTTCCCTCAGGTCCTTGCCAGGTAGCCCTCCCTAACAGAGAAGCATGCTAGAAGGGCCAGGGAGAGAATGCAAGCAAGATGAAAGTCACAGTTTTCTTAACTTGATTTCAGAAGTTATGTCTGAGTCAGCAAGGGTTCAACCAGAGAATCAGGACCAGCAGGAAGTATGTGTGAGGAGACTTACTGCAAGAAAGTAGCTTAGGTGATGGTGGAACTGCTGGGCAAGTCAGAAATCTGCAAAGCAGGCTTTCAGAAGGGCAAACTGGGTTTCTCAGGTGCAGATCAGCTGGGATTCTTCTTCTTCAGGGAAACCTCAGCTTTGCTTAATGTTTTTCAACTGTTGTAATCTCACCCAGCCCAATTAAATTGCATAATCTCTCTTATTTAAAGTCGACTGATTATGGACTTTAATCACATCTATAGAATACCTTCACAGCAATACCTGGATTAATATTTGACTAAGTAATTGGGGATGCCAGTTAAGTCATATTGACACATCAAAAAATTCCATCATATGAACATTTCAATTCTGTTGTATTTTATTCATTTTATAAGCAAGTCATGCTGGGTGAGGTGATGCATGCCTGTAATCCCAGAGGCCCAGGAGGCTAAGGCAGGAGGATTGCAAGTTCAAAGCCAGCCTCAGCAATTTAGTGAGGCCCTAAACAGCTCAGCAAGACCTTGTCTCTAAATAAAACATTAAAAAGGGCTGGGGACATGGCTCAGTGGTGAAGCACCCCCAGATTCAATCCCCGATGCCCTGCCCCCGCAAAAGGCAAGTCATTAAATCCAGCCCACATGGAAAGGGAAGACATTACATACCCTGTGAATATATCAGGAAGCAGAGATCATTGGGAACTGTGTATAAGGCAAACTCTCAGAATCACTTTTTAATTTTACTTGCAAAATAACTTTTACAAGGGCAAATACCTTTAAAAATGTTCTTAACTCTAAAGAAATCTGTTCAGTCATTTATATTTGTTGAATTAATTATGGTTAAATGAATGAGGTCTTCTTCAGTAGTTAATTACACAGGTTTGGTGAACAAACATAGCTTGCAACTTTAAGTGAACAAATCCAATTTTATACAACAAACATTCTAATAAATGTTGTTTTCACTAACAAATATTTATAATTTCAAGGTTACAAGCCAGTGTTCCTCAGAACTACTATAGCAAACCTCTGAATATAACAGGAAAGACCTCTAGTCTTTTTAGTTTAAAAATGTAGGCTAAAATTTACTTTTCAGATGACAAAAAACTGAAAATAAATATGGATTTATCCTAAATTTCATGAGAATTAGCATGTAAATATTGGCCGATCGTCTTTCTCATCTTTCAAAAGATAATGGTTATCCTAGTATTTTGCATTTTCCAAATCTTTTATGTCAACTGATTCTACCCCTAATGTATTTTATTAAAGATCATTAAAACATAGGGCAAATGGATTCAACCATAATTCAAACAAAGAGTTCCACAGTCTGGGGAAGAGAAAGGACAACAGGCTGTTCTAGATCAGGGAGGGCCAAAGGTATGGGCAGCAGAAAGCATGAATGAGCAGAAGTTTTGAGATAGAATACAAGCTAGTGGAAAAGACACAGGTAGACACACGAAGGCAGTGCTAGGGTTTGGATGTGGTTTGATCCTTAGAGTTTCAGGTGCTGGAAGCTTGGTCTTCAGTGTGGCAGTGTTGAGGTGGTGGAAGCTTTAATGTTCATGGTGGAAAGTTATTGGGTCTTGGGGTACCACTCTCAGAAGGGATTAATGCAGGTCCTCTGGAACTAGATTACCCTGAGAATGGGTAGTTAGTTAGAAGGAAGTCTGACATCTCCCCAGAACCCTTCTTCACATGCCACTTGCTATTTCTGTACACACTACCACAATTGCAATGCCATGCAACACGAAATCCTCATCAGAGCTGAGCAGATGCCAGCATCATGCTCTTGAACCTTCAAAACTGTGAGCTGAAGAAACACCTTTTCTTTTTAAAGTACACATTTTCAGGTATTTTGTTATAACAACAGAAAAGGGATGAAAGCAGGCAGAGACAGAAAGACTGTGGAGGGAAAGTAATGATAAAGCACCAGAGGGAAGATCCTTGACCTCCAGTTGGTGAGGATGCCTTGATTCACTTCCTGTCTCTATAAGACCGGCTCTGATTGCTGGCACCTTCTCAGGTATAATGGATATCTCTTTCACTTCCTATTCCTATCCCATTGAAATTACTTGCTTGAGTGAATCTCTGTTCTTGTCTTCTTGAGGAAAATGGAAGTGACACATTTACAAAACTCCATTTTGAAAATTTGGCTGTCATTCAAGTTACTTAAAATCAAATTGAGTTTTTTTTTCTTTTTGTCAAATAGACATAAAATAAAACTTGCCATCTTAACCATTTTTAAATGTACAGTTCAGTGGCATTTAGTACATTCACATTGTTGGGCAACCATCACCACCATCCACCTCTACGTTCTTTCATCTTCCCACACTGAAACTCTGTGTGTTCCTTCCTACCCCTGGCCCCTGGCAGCCATTCTACTTTCCATCTTTAAAATTTAACTCCTTTAGGTACCTTATGTAAATGGAATCAGACAGTATTTGTCATTTTGTGACTGGCTTATTTCACTCAGCACAATGTCCTCAAGGTTTATCCATGATATAGTATGTGTCAAAAATTTCCTCCTTGTAAATATTAAATAATATTTTATTATTTATCTATTCATCTGTGGATAGACACTTGGTTGCTTCTACTTTGGAGATATTGTGGTAATGCTACCATGAACATGGGTGTTCAAATATCTCTTCAAGACCCTGCTTTCCCTTCTTCTGGGTATACACCAGAAGTGGAATTCCTGGGTCATAGGGTAATTCCATATTTGATTCTTTGAGGATTCACCAGAAGTGGCACCATTTTGCATTCCCAACAACAGTGCACCAGGGTTGTAATTCCTCTACGTCCTTGCCAACGCTCGCTATCGTCTGTTTTTTGGAAAGTTACCATTCTGATTGATGTAGAGTGGCCAAAGGCAGTTTGATAGAGATGCATTGGCTGAATTGAAACTAAACCAGAACAGAAAAGATTCTCAGGGATTGGTTTCTGGCTGCTTGGCATCTTTGCTTCTTTATACCTTTGCTTTACTTTTCCAATTGGTGATGGCTGACTTTCTCTGCTCACCTAGTTTCTGCTCCCTCATCACTTGGTTGGGCTTGCATTTGTCCCTCATGCCTACTGCAGTCCATTTAATACACTGTAACTTGAGTATCTTTTCAGTTTTGATTACCTAGTTTAGGATACTTAGTTTCCTAATACTAAATTAATTACAGAGGACACTAGTTATTCTGATTCATCATTTTGACCACAGACTTACCCAAAAATGGGTTGGGTGGCCAGATCTGGCCTAGTCAGCCATGACTCCAAATGGTTGGAGTCATTTTGAGAAATGATTAAGGAGGCACCAAGGGCAGAAGATAGGGCAGATCCCCTAGGAGGGAGTGTGTGTGTGTGTGTGTGTGTGTGTGTGTGTGTGTGTGTGAGAGAGAGAGAGAGAGAGAGAGAGAGAGAGAGAGAGAATGGGCAACAGTTGCCTACATTGTGTGATGTCCTTCATCAGATTTCCCATTATCAATCTAGTTAGTGCATATTTACTACATCAGAAGTATTTGGCTAGGCATTGTTAGATAGTAATTAATATTTATATAACATTTATCATGTATCAAGTGCTGGTCTAAGAAACCCATTCTACTGTGGGGTACCACAAAAACCATAATGGAATATTTAAGAATTTTGTAGTTTGGTTAGAGATGTCTGTCTGAACCCATAAAACTTTAAATCACAGTACAAAATACCAATAGTAAAGATATTATAAGAAATTTCCTGACCAACTTCCCTAAGAATGTTATAGACAGTAAGTGCTATGCGTTGAGAACTGCTATAGTGTGAACTTGTCTGAGAGGGCTTTATGGAGGACTTCATCTGAGATTTTAAAGAATGGAACATCTCATATAGGTAAAAGTGCCAGGAAAATCAATGAATTTTTTTGATAAAATTGTATTAATCTTAGGCACTATTGCTAGGAGACGTAAGAATGAACAAGACATTTCCTTCAAGAAGCTTCTAATCTAGACATGGATGAATAAGAGGCAGTAGGCATTAAGATGGGGAAATTATAACTTAACGTTTCCAGAAAAGTTTAGCTTTTATTGTTACCATCACAAAAAGTCTGACTAAAAGACCTACTGTTTGGAAATTGAGGCAGCTGTTGCAGGTTACTGTGAGAAAACGTGTCCTCTTCAAGTCTTAACAGAAATGGCCGCTATCCCCATGATCAGGATGGAGAAGGGGAAGGTTGCTTTGGGGTCTCTGAAAACATTACTTTTCAAAGACCACGCAGTGCTGCCAGTTCCTAGAAATGGCTGGCTGAGGGCAGAAGCTCTTGGATCTGCCTAGGGAGACAATGCACTGGTCAGACAAAGGTAGGGGAAATAAACTGGAATCCGAGAGAAAGAATGATGCTTGCAGACAGACAAAGAGCATCAAGTTCACTGTGCTATAATTTTTTATGGAACATGTCTCATTTTTTGATTTGCTTAATATTCTTTGATCAAATAGAGCAATCCTGAGGAGGAAAGATGATAGTAAACTCCTGTTATGTTTTTTTTTTTTAATTTGGGCTTAATTAATTAACTATTTTAAAGCATGAACTATTGCTTTACTGTAACAGTTAGTGTTGAAACATGAATAGTTGCTTGCTCTATAGTCTAATGTTGAACAAGCACTCTCATTTCTAATAACCCAAGTTTTAATGACTCCATAGGACCTAGTAAACAAAACAAAACAAACTTTAGCAATTGCCACATAATAATATAGTCAACGAGTTCTCTGCTTGGAAGGTCTAAAGTTGCCTCTACATTTGATTACCTCTTGCTCTCAATTGAGACTTTCTGGATGATAAGAATATGTATTTCTGGCCTGTTAAATAGAGGGCTACTTAATTCAATAGCAAAACTGGTACTTCTTTGGTAGAAAGTCTCCACTTTTTTTCTGGTAGACTCTAGGGAGACAGTTCCCAAGGGTCTCATGTCAGAAAGGAGAAAGGAATCTGAATTTGATCCCTTATAAGCTTGGGGAATGGGAAGAACAAGGAGGCAGATGCACTTATTTATTTCACTGTCTTTACATAGTGATGAGGTCCTTATCCGTGCCTTCCCCTCAAGCCCCATAAATCCCTATAAGGGGTCAATGAGATCAGATCATACATTTAAATTATTTTCAAAGATGTCAAGCAATTCCAACTTCTTTAAGACAGCCACCTCATAAAGGAGCGCTAAATCTCCAAACCGAAGAGAGGCTTCCCCCTTGTATTTAAGCTTTGGGGCTATGTAAAGCTTTGTTAGGCAAATCAGTGACCGAACCATTTCCTGACCCAAAATCTACAGCTCCTATTTATATATGATGAATTTTGTAGGACTCAAAGAACTGACTTCTTACCAGAGACATCATCCGCCCTTGGTTTAGCATCCGGAGAGCCAGAGACTTGGTTGAGCTGACAGCAGACTTTTCACTTCAACAAGCCTTACCACTATAATGGAAATGCAAAGGCCTGGAAACAATGTACATAGCTTCCCTGACTAATTTTATTATGCAGACGCACTTAATGGCTCCTGTTACAATCACATCTGGGGTGGGAAACTGTACTGGGGATTGTGACGATCACACTAAATCGACAAGGATTATCAGTCATTAAAAAGGGACCAAATTAGCATCAAGCAGTAATATTTTATATTTATCAAATCTTCTGCTGGTCAAGGTCCATTACTGTATGACACCATAAAGGCAGAAGCCGTCAGCTCATTCTCCAGAACATTTAAATCTCTATTGTATTTGTGTAGGATATAATTTCTGGTAGCAATAAAGCCTAATAAAGGTTACACCCCGATGGATAAGGTGTTAATAAATTGACCCATGACATTTAAATGGATAATTATATTTGAGATAAAGGAAGAATCTCTCCTTTCAGTGAAGAAGTGTTTCAAGTTATGCCCAACCCAAGTTACCCATTGGCTACTGGACGGTTTTACATAGCTTTACAGTGATATAAAATATTAATAGCTCTGACTACATAATTATTCATCAGGCCTTCCCAACAACACTTGTCTATCAGAATCCTCAAAACTAAATTTAAAATGTTGATTGCATGTTAAGGGGTGTATGGAAATTAACTATTGCTTGGATTTGTAAGCATGGGTTGGAAATGCTAGAATTAATCTTCTCAACCCCACCCTGCCACAGCGTGTCAGCCTGTCTTCAGACTTTATCTTCACACAGCAGAGCCTGTAATATAGAATCAGGAAGTGATTATGAGGAGACTTGATGGAGTTGTTATCAAACATGATATTAGATTGAGCTGGAAGAGTTTAGCATATGCTATGTACTATGCCTCCAAGCTCTCATTATAGCACTAGTGCTACCATAGCTAACAAAACCTACCTGGGAAAGAGACACAAAACAGAAGTGCTGTAGGGATTGTAAACATGACTGGCCTGAGTAAGGCTTCTCTGAATTTCTTAGATAGTATTAGACTCTGGAAAAGAAGACTCCAGTATAACACAACTAACATTAACTTGTTTCATTAATTGATTAATATTTAGTTCAATGAGTTACTCAACAAACATTTATGCATTTTTATATGTAACTATCAGACTGCCCTTTGAGAGGATACTGGTTATGTTTTCTCAGGGAAACTGAACACATTGACATTATAAAAGGAAAATCCCAGACTTTCTGAAAAGGAAATCCCAGACAACTGGGCATCAACACTATCATGTTTTAAAAGCAGGGCCTGGGTTGTATTGTTCTTTATGTGCAGGTACTTAACAACAAATCTTCAATAGTCAATGAATATAATTTATATTTGAAGCAATTTTCTTCCAAACAATACTGTGGAGTAAAATCCCTGAATGATCTCCCTGGAAAAATTACCCTTTCAGAAATGTATTGTTGAGCTAGATATAAGGAATCCAAATGCTAAAAAGACACTGGAACTTGGGAAAAGAGAAAGCGGTGATACCCCAAATTTCCTTCTAGGGAACTTCTGGTGAATTTTGGTGACTTTGAATATCCATTTTGACTATTAAATAGAAAAGGAGGAACAGAAGACAGAATTGATTGCCCACTCAGGATTGACAGTTTAAAAGGAGACCCATGTATATTTCTGGGATCTTAAAGAGTTGTATCATCATACAAACAGTGAACTAGACATAAATGCATCTGCAGAAGGCAACAAAAAGAAGATTGCCTTTTCTGACTTTGACAATGGGTAAAGGGGAAACAAAATATTTCAACCATAAATCAGCACACACAGATTTTTAGCCCAAATGACACTTCCAGAATATTCTGAATGAGATCAAGCCGGAAGTTTAGTTTAAAGTGGCATAAGACAACTAGATAAAATAAATGTTTAAACATTCCGTAGGAGAACATACCTTAAGCCAAGGCTTTCAAAAGGTCTATGAAATCTGAGCTCACAGTAAAACAATAATAATCGTATATGCAGACATCAGCTATTGTGGATGGCAACTAAGAGAAATAAAAATAAGGAGAATATTGGAATTTTAGGTGCTAAATGAAAATAATTATATTTTAGTATTTAATATGAATAAGGCACATGGCATCTTAGATAAAATAAACTTGAAAAGAATCAAATGGAATTCTAGAAATAAAAAATTGAATAACAAGTAAAAATTCAGTTGATAAAATTAGATACAGCTGAAGAAAGAACTAGTAAAATGACCCAGTTGAAGAAATTGTTTACAATGCTACAGAGAAAAGAAAAATTATTGAAAATATTAAGGAGGAAGTAAGTGACATGGAATATGGGGTGAAAATATCTTATGTCTAAAAAGGAATACAGAAAGAGAGAGGTGCAAGGAATTTCAGAGGTAATGCCTGAGAATTTTCTAGAACTGACAAAAGACACAAACCATCATATTCCAGTAGCCTAATGAAACTCAAGAAAGGTAAATGAGAAGAAGTTAATATGTGGGTAATAAAATAAAATTACAAAACATTGAAAATAAGAAGATGATGTTAAAACCAGGTATGGAAAGTGTTTGCAAAAGTATGATGTTTAGGTTGACAGCTGATTTTTCAGTAACTGAATTGCAATCCTGAAGATGATTAGAGGAAAAGAAAAAAATTGTATATCCAATAAATTTTTTTTTCCAGGAGCAGAGTAAAGATACTTTCATACCAGCACAAACAGAGATTTTCATCAAAAACCATCATGAAAGGAAATTCTAAGTAATATCTGTCAGATAGAGGAAAAATGATCTTAAATGCAAGTTTGATCTTTAAGGAGAAATGATAAGCATAGAAATTGATAAATATAGAGATAAAACTAAGTGGATTTTACTTTATAAATGAATAGCTGTTTAATTTGTGAAATTGATAAAAAATAAGACACAAGTAAAATATGGGAAGAAAACTAAGAAAAAAGTTACAATGTGATGATCAAAAGTAAAATAGTCTAAGTTCCTTCTATTTTTGGGAAGACTAAAAACATTGTTTGTATTTAAAAATCATTATTTACATGAAAATGTTTAGGAGATTACTATAAGTCTATAAATATAGTCTAAAACTACCAACTTAAAATGATGAAAAGAGAAATATTTATGTAGCCTGAAAAAGGCAAGAAGGGAGGAAAGAGAGGAAACAGAATTAGAAGGACAAATAAAAATCACAAAATAAGAGAACATAACTAAATCCAAACATACCACTAACCTTAATAAATGTAAAAGACTAAACTGTTCTGTTAAATGACAAAGATTTTCAGAGTAGATTACAGTATGACAGTTATAAATAGCTACTTATTACTAAAAATTTTCAATAAATACATGCTTAATTTTTATATGGCTTAAGACATATAAAACAAAAGTTGACAGAACTACAAAGAAAAAAATCTATCTTTACCTTTCTCAATTACTCATAAGACAGACATTCATAAGGCTACAGCTCATCTTCTAAACATAAGCACAAACTTTGCCTAATGGATAAATGTAAAATATTGTACCTGATAATTGGGAAACACATCCTTTGTGATAGCTTTCTGTTGCTGTCATACAAATTACCATAAATTTAACAGCTCAAAACAACACAAATTACTGGGCGCAGTAGTGCTCACCTGTAAATCCAGCAGCTCAGGAGGCTGAGGCAGGTGGATTGAAAGTTCAAAGCCAGACTCAGCAACTTAGTGAGGCCCTAAGCAACTCAGGGAGACCCTGTCTCAAAATAAAACATTAAAAAGGGCTGGGGATATGGCTTGGTGGTTAAGTATCCTTGGATTCAATCCCTGGTATCAAAAAACAAAACAAAAACCGCCCCCAAACACAAATTTATTCTCTCCCAGTTTTATAGGTCAGATGTTCATAAGGTCTCAGAAGGCTAAAATCAGGATGCCAAGTCTGCTTTCCAGAGAAGCTGTTTCAGGATTCTTGCAGGTCGTTGGCAGAAATGAGTGCCATTAAATTGTAGGGCTGAGGTCCCTGTGTTGCTGGCTGTTGGTCTGTGGTTGTTTTCAGCTTCTAGAGCCCACCCCATGTGCCTTGGCTCCTGGACCCTTTCATCTTCAAAGCAGCCACATACTTCTCTCACACCTCATCTCTCCTGTCTTCTCCTCTGTCACATTGCTGATTGATAGGAGCCATTTCTCCATTTTTAAGGGATCATGTAATTAGATTGGACCCAACTAGATAAGCTGGGATAATCTCCCCATTTCAAGGTCTGTAATCTTAAATATATCCACAAAGTCCTTTTTTGCATGTGTTGTAACATATTTACACATTCTGGGAATTAGGGCACCTACATCTTTGGGAGGCTGTTATTTTGCTATAACACTTGCTGGATTAGATCCCGGCACTGAAGGAAAGGAAAGAAAGGGAAGGGGAAGGGAAATGAGGGTGGGGGGGGGGGAGGTTTGCTAACTAACATTAAGTTGGTCTTAATCCCTTTGTATTATGTTCTCTGGTAAAAATTAAAAACCAATTTATTTTCTTTCTACAGACAGAGGAAATCCAACAAATTTAAGTACTTTTGCTAATTGACAATTAATTTTCACTATTGAAATCTGTTGATATATTTGATGTGAACCAAATACCAAGGATGTATTCACTGTCTACCAAGAATAGTCACAATGAGGAGCTCAGGGCAGTGGGTTTAAAAAGGGAGGGGGCTATATTTATTTTTCTTTCTAATCCAAAACTGCCTCTTCGTCATATCTGTTCAGCTCCTTAAACCTAGACTACTTCCGTCAAGCTTTTATTACAAAGCACATGATTAGAAAGGCTCGTTTTCGTGCCTTTGTTACTGGCTAGCTGTATGATTTGAGCAGATTGCTGATCCCTTCTACATGAATCAGGGTAGGTTTAACTTCTATAACAAAAAGCCCAGCAATCTCAAGGACAGAGAACAAATAAGTATTTGTCAGTTATGTCATAGTTCAATGTAGATTGCGTGGATCTCCTCCAAAGGTGAATCAGGGTCTTTCCACTGTGTCTCCACTGTCCTCATAATGGTCTCTGATGTCACTATAGAACGAGAAGGAAGGAATGCCTTGGAGAAGTCTCATTCTTTCTTAACTGCCTCAGCCCACAAGTAACACATTCTTTTCCTCACATCCCCTTTGTGACAGGTAGTCATTGGGCTCCAACCATTTGTAAGGGACTTGCAAATGTAATGCAGCTCTGTGCTCTGGAAGAGAAGATGGAGTTGTGAGCATCCTGGCGATCACTGCCACAATTTCACTCTTTTGGACCTTCATGGCTTTATCTCTAAAATGGAGATAATTCTTTCTCCCAAGACTAACTCACAGAATAATCATGAACACAAAATGAGAATGTGGCTTATTTTCAAGTCATATTGAAAATGCATCAAATGCTATAATTTCCAACACTGACTTGGTTTCTGGGTCTGAGTTTCTAAGTGACTCTCTGTGGAACTTAAGTACATCTATTCTATGCTGATAGTGTTCTGGGATTTGATTTGTAGGCAGGATTCCAACAGATACCCCACCCATTTCATCTTATTTATTTTTTACTATATTATTCATTAGTGCATTGGCGTTGTACATAGGTTGTGATTTGTTGTTGTGTATTTATACACAGTATAACAATATAACTAAATTCAGTCTGACCAATATCATGCCCCAGTATTTCTCATTTATGATTAAAAGGGTGAAGAAGTAATGAAAAGTGACGCCAAAACCTTCACATTAAATAAGTGTTAGGGAATATTTCACCTGAGTATAAGTGGAAGGGGTAAAGTACCAGAAGCTGATCCAAACTTAGAAGTACTGTGGGCCCTTCTGGTTTGTGGGTTTACAAAGGCAGATTCAGCCAACTGCAGGTTGAGAGTATTTGGGGGAAAAAAATTACATCCATACTGAACATGTAGAGTTTTTTTCCTTGTCATGATTCCCTAGACAATACATTATAACAACTATTTCCATAGCATTTGTATTGTATTAAGAATTAAAGCAATCTAGAGATGATTTAAAAAGCACAGGAGGATGGAGCAGATTATATACAAATACTACACCATTTTATATGAGGAACTTGGATCTGGGTTTCCACCAGGGTCCTGGCATCCCTCACCTGAGGGATGCTGGTGTCTCAATTTACCAAGGCAAGGAAAAGATGCGTGCTTCATATTTTCCGTCATATAGTGAAAGGAAGGCAAGCACTGTTTGAAATACTTTTGGAAAGTTTTTTTTTTTTTTAACAAACAGATGAAGCACTTTCATTCTTAATGATTCTAGTGTTCTAAATTATCACACACTAAAACACATATTGGTTTTACTAGTTTTTGATTTCTTTATTATATGTATAACGAATAGTAAGGTAGATCTTAATGTTTGAACAAAAATTTGAAGGTCCCAGGACAACTGTAATTTTCCCCGTGATTATTGAAAATGATTTGTGGGGCTGCACCTACCTCAGTCATTATTATAGTTCTGCATCACTATGGAGTATATTGATTTTGTGTATATGTTTCTCTTAAGGAATTTAAACATGAGGTAAAAGACATTTCTTTGTATGGTTAGTTTTCCTTAGGGCTAATATTCTTCAGGAGACAGTTTTGCCTATGACAAGATGATTAACACTAAGTAAGCTTATTAATACCTAAAAAGGACTGTTAACTATAGAAAAATAGTTTCTTTATTGAAGGGTTGTCAGCAAGTCTAATTTATTGGCCTTGTCATAGTCTGTGAGTAGGAACATAAATCTTGTATTAGTGATCAAGATGAAAAATACTTGGAATACTTGCCATAGCAAAATTCCCCACATACTTTCCAAAGATAAACACATACATCACCTTGGTCTCTTGAGCACAAAAGTTTGATTACCTACATCCAAAAATATAAAACTCTATTATAGGTGTCATGTAAATGAAAACTACACTCCAGAACTTTCAACTTATTGCAGCAATGTAATGCTGAAAATGAGATAAAAATTTAAAATACCAACAGAATCAACAAGTTAAAATGTTTTTGAAATTCTGAAGTAGTATGAAATGAGATCAACCATGGTCTCCTTAGAGATAAGAGCTAGGAAGTGTTTACCTGCCCCTTGCTCATAAACTTAGGGGGCTTAGGTCTCTGGAATAGATTTTAGGTTTTAGTGAATAATTAGTCATGTTCTTTTCAAATTAGCCAGAGAAAAGTGGGAATTTACTGGCTCTGTGTCCAGTGGTTCTAACTGTAGGCATGACCCAACCAAGGTTTCCGAACTCTGCCTAGAAATGTGCATCTTCCCGTTGCTCAGCTCAGCTTTCCTTTTCTGTGGCTTTTCTCTCAAGAGGGCAAGAAGCCTGCTGGAAGCTTTAGGCTGATTTTCCTCTGACTCAGCAGCTCTAGCCAAAAGAGAGCTCTTTTATTCCTCAGGGAACCACTGGATTTCCAAGACTGGCTCTCATAAGACTATCTTGAGCCTTCTCCTGGGATTGGAGTAGCTAGACTAGAGGTATCCAACTGTGGGTTTGAACTCCTGCAAACCACATTGGCTGACTGTGGAAGGGGTTGGTTCTCTTGAAAAGAAATCTGGGGTTTTCCAATGAAGGATAAATGAAAACCAGGTAGGCAAAAGGAACAGATGATCACAATGGAACAACGCCATGGTCAAAGTGTGGAGGACTTTGGAGTTCAAAGTCCAGACAAAATTCCACCCTCAGCAAAGAACCCAAGGCTGTAGCCCTCTTCCAGGTGATGATTCTGCTTCCGCTTTTCCGCCTTCATTTTGGGGACTTCTTGCACTATTGCCTAATCTACTTTGTAGCAGCTTCCACATGGGGCACAAGTTTTGTCTCTAGAGAAGCGAATCTGTAGTCCTTGAACTTGAGTACACAGCTGATTATCTTCCACTCTGCACACACACCCACCACCACCACCACCACCACCACCACCACCAGAGGAGGATTAGCTATGAGGAGATCACCACTCAGGTACCAGCGCCCCTCCCTAACTCAAACCCACAGTACTAAGCATGACAGAGGGTCCTAGAAAGGGAGTGAAAAACAAGATTTCCGTCAGGAAGTATTTCTCCTTACATGTATTTGGAACTCTCTGAAAACATGTGACCTGAATCTGGAAGTCTCTGACAATTCATTGTGCTCTATTTCCTCATTCAAAATAAATATTAAAAGACACATCTCATTTCAAATTTGTAATTTTTTTACTCTTTTCCTTTAAAGAAGTATCTTGTCACCATATTGCACAAGCTTTAGGCTCCACAACACCTGGATCTTCCCTGTATGAAGTCTCGCTGCTTCTTTCTAAGACGTTATTTCCAGATTTTCTACTACCTTAAGAAGCCTACAGCTGGGACTCAGGTCTGGCAAGAGGAAAGAAGAGGGCTGGATTCACCCCTTCCTGAAAAATGCAGACAAACCAGTCGGTGCTCTTTGCCCACTTAGAAGAAGCACCCATTTTAGGCTATTGAATTCCATTATGCAAAATGGACCAGAAAAAAATTCAGTTTGGTTGGTCCCTCCTAGCCCTCCATTTGGTCCCCTTGGAGCTCTGTTTATAGCATTGAAGTTTAGAAGGCAAACAAGAACTGGAACAGAAAAGCCAAGAACCTTGATGATTTAGGCACCTGCTAACTCAGCTAATATGTTAAGCCCATGATCTCACTTAGACCTCACACCAGTTTTCCAAATATGAGCTCTAAGATTCAGAGATGTTAAAAGATTTAAACTCCTGGTTGTTTGGCTCCCATGATTTTGCTTCTACTATTCCACTCCTAAGTTACCCAAATCACAGATAGCTAGCGCTGAGACCAAACTGCATATGGACCAGAAGGGAAGGTTGTGGTATTGTCTATAAATCCCTGGAGGCACAAAATTAGAAGAGGAAAACACCCACCCACCAGGGGCTTCCTGAAACTCTGTGCACTGCCCTTTGGGAACAGGACCTCTAACATCAACATGGGCATACAACTTGTTCCCTGGACTTTCAGATGTCAAGGATGCTGTGGCAGGCAGGCTCCTCAAAACACTTCTTAAGTGTGATCTGCTCAGAGACAGTTTTCCAAGCAGCATCTTTCCATGTTCACAGACCTGTTACCAAATCCCCAGAGGGAATTTCTAAATTACTCAGTTCCCTAGGCCTGTATTTATATCCTAATGATAGGACATTAAGATGCAAATTAAACAGAAACTTAGTAAGCAAATCATGTCACTTTCTAATGCATCCATCAATAAAGGCGCACACAGAGGCACCACACTGTTGCCAAACCCTGAGGAAAGATTTCAAAGGCCCACCTGCAAGCCCCAGGCACACAGTGTGTTAGAGATTGTATCTCGTCCAAGAATTTATGGTCATCCCCCTCCCTCCCCTGCTCAGATAACTGAGCTTTTCAGGGTTGTCCTCTCACCCCTTCCAACGCTGACTGGCTCTGCAAATGTGTAGGTCCAAAGGTGTTGTTGGCCTCCTTTGCCAGTGTGGTTTACAAGCTTAGAAAGGAGAGGACACTCTCCATCGAGTAAACCATTTAACACCATAGAAACCTGATTCAGTTTCGGCTCTACCGTTTTTTATTGTTGTCACTTGTTTCTTTGCTCTTTTGTTTTCTTGTAATTCCAACAGTTGGCTGTTATCCCTAACCTAAGTCCCATTCCTCATCTTGGGGCATTTAGTTTGTCCCTGTGAAAAGTCACCTCATTAAAATCATTGGCCTCCATAACAAAATTTTCTTTACTGGTGTTTACCTATGTTAGAAGGTCAAACTGTATTCATTTTGTTATCTCTGTATAGTATGCAGTAAAGATTGTTAAGTGTTTGATGGAGGAACATTATAATTCCCCCAATTTTGCCATCAAATTCTTACTAATATGATTGTGGTCTTGGAAAACAGAGCCCTAGTGTCTGGTCATAACACAGTCCCTAATTAGCTGTGTGATCTTTGGCAAATCATTTCCCCTCTTTCTGGGCCTTGTTTTTTTAATCTACGGAAGGACCAGGGTGGTGGCCTCTGAAGTCCCTTCCAGATGAAGTTCTATGAGAACAGGGTCCAAGTCTGTTCTGTTCATGTTTGGCTGAAGGATCTTGCAGCAGGTTCACAATATTTACTGAAGGAAAAAAAATTAAGAGGGTTGTAATTCTAGGTCTTAAATTGAGGCTGTTGTTAAATTATACTTCAAACTTGTATTTGTTGTTAGTAACAAAACAATAATTCTTGATTATTTCAACTTTTTCTGATTTTCTTCCTTAGACTCAGATGCTTTTCTGTACAACTCTTGGAAGCCCTTTGAGATCTTTTAAAAATAAGGCTGCACACCTCCCTCCAGGCTGATCCACTGACTTCCTGGGGTGTTTCTCATCCAAACAGAGCACTGCCACACAAATGGTAGGGGTTTTACAAGACAGCAAAGACACGGTGCCTGCATGTTTGTGCTGTCTTGTATGAATTTACGTCAGTTCCTCCACAGGGATCTGTGACAGTGATACGTTAAACTCTATTACGAGTCTTGTGAGTTTGTGTCCCAACTTTGCCACAGCCAGGATCATGCTTTCTAGTATCCCCTTCTTCCCCAGGTCCTAACCTTGTGCAGGGAACCCCATATTTGCAGTCTATTTTCACTGCTACAAACTCTGGGAAGGTTTGCTTCTATTCTAAAAAGACATCTTTATTGGAAAGGACAGTCCCATGAGTCATTCTTTATTCCTCCAACAGAGTAGTCAGGTTGACTGGGCAAAAAGTCAAATCTATCAAGTGAACTGAAAATCCAAGAAAGCCACCAAATGTCAGTTTTTCATATTCACTCAAATACTAATGAGCAAGGAGAACATTTTGTTAGGAATAAAACTGGAATGTTCAGAAGTTCTTAATGATTCTTGCAACTTATGTGGGCAAAGGACCCTAGTTTAAAGGCCCTGTACCAGCCAGGTAGACATGGAACTAGAACAAAATAAGGGATCCAACCATTTGGATCCAATATCAGGCATGTGAAGTGAGGGAGAATGTGTCTGTGGTAAGAGAATGATGGCAATCAGGTGGCCAAGGGTTGTCATGCAGAATTATTAACATGTACATGAGGACTCTAGATGGGTTTCTTGCCTCTCTTGCCCAGAGTCAGTAGAACTGTAGGAGTAATAGCTCCTTTTCTCTTTTGGAGCGTGAATTATGCCATAGGGAAAGAAACTCAAGCCTGTTTTTTGAGGAAAAGCTGCAGATACTGACACCCTGAAGGAATGGTCTTCTGATTTCTCTCGAAGGTAAGGAGAACCCTCTAGAGAGAAAGCTGGACCTCAAGATGGGGGCAGAATTGGCAGGCAGAATAGAGGGTGTTATTCAAGGTCAGTTGTTACCTGGCCTAAACTGGGTCTTTAATTCAGGGTCTCTCAGCCACACAGTTTGGAACAGATAGTAAGTAGAAAGTCTGGCTGGGCACTGTGGCTCATGCCTATAATCCCAGTGGAGGCTGAGGCAGGAGGATCGTGAGTTCAAAGCCAGTCTCAGCAAAAAAGCAAGGCACTAAACAACTCAGTGAGACCCTGTCTCTAAATAAAATACAAAATAGGGCTGGGGATGTGGCTCAGTGGTTTAAGTGCTCCTAGGTTCAATCCCTGGTACAAAAAAAAAAAAAAAAAAGAAGGAGGAGGCCTGGGCACTGTGGCTTCATTTCCAACAAAGTCCTAGGCCTCAGGCCCCCAGCTTGGTTCTTTCCTTGGCACCCTTGGCTCCCACAGTCCCTGGCCCACCTGGCCCCTGCCACTTGACTTCATATCCCATTTCTGGTTCTGCTCATGCCTCGTGGGAATGAGAACACATTTGGTCAATGCAGCTTCCATGCCAGCATTGAGTGTGTGCACTGTCTTCAGGACATACTATGCCTCCTGCAACTGTACCATTTCTTGCCAGTCCAGGAAGAGGGACTGTTGGTAGGGTCCTGGAATCTGCCTAATTTCCTGGGGTCACAAGTGATTCCAAAACTTAAAGAATTTGAGAATAAATGGACCTCATCTTTGTGATCATGAAAAATACAACAGGCTAAAGTTTTATGGATAAATGTATAAAAATGAGCAAAAAAAAAAGTTCTGTTTGAATGTGTATCCTTTGGTATTTCACCCCAAAGCCATGATAATTCGATTAATGGCATATCTGCCTTACAACTGAGGTATTTGTAGAAAATAGAGCAAATACAAAGTTTCTATTAACCAGAATACTCAGGGAATAAGGAATTCTGGTTATCTAAAATGTTTAAATGGAATTTCTGGGTACAAATTCTCATTGTCTATGCTTTGATGCAGTATTTTAAATAATTTACTCTGAGAAAATGAAGATTCAGAGATTGCTACATAATGTATCATAGTGAAGACACGTAGCTTAAATGCCTATCAGGTGCCTCTTATGCACCTGGAGATAGTAGAGGGCATACAGCAGTTTATGCCAATACTGGAAAGTCTGGCAGGTACAGTAATCAATCATACTTAGTGGCAGCCAATTTATAATGCATTTTATGTTGGGCTTCTCTCCTTCTCTATTCTAATTACCCTGTCCTTTACTTTTGCTCTTTGTGATAGTACTCACTAATAAAGTATAGCACAGAAGTCTTTGTTTCAGGTTTTTCTGGAAAAACCCTGGGCAACAAGGAGAATGCATAAAACTATTGGTTTTCAATGGCAGGGGAGTGCCTGCATGTGAATAGGCACCCATGGGATAAGTCTGCAGGGAACAGAGGAGGAGCAGTTCTTTTCTCCCTAATTATTCAAGAAATCTTTCCTCCCCTGCCCCATGTTTTAGTCACAGTCCAATCAGGAAGTTGAAACACCACGAATAACTTGAACAGGAAAAACTTCATATAAGACATGTCAAGTAATAAAAAAATAAAAAAGACTGATTATGAAAAGGGATGAGAGAACTTTAAGGGGTTTGGAAATAACACATTCAATGTTGTGGTTTAGATATGAGGCATTCCCCCCAAATCTCATGTGAGACAATGCAAGAAGGTTCAGAGAAGAAATAATTAGGTACGAGAGCCTTAACACAATTGGTAAATGAATCACCTGATGGTATTAATTGAGTAGTAACTGAAGGCAGGTGGGTGTGGCTGGAGGAGGTAGGGCATTGGGGGCTTGGTTTGGGGGTATATATTTGTATCTGGCAAGTGGAGGCCTCTCTCTCTCTCTCTGCTTCCTGATCACCATGTGAGCTGCTTCCCTCTGCCACACTCTTCCTCCATGATGTTCTGCCTCACTATGAGCCGAGGAATGGAGCTGGCTGCCTGTGGTTTGAGACTTCTGAAACCATGAGCCCCTAAATAAACTTTTCCTCCCCTAAAACTGTTCTGCTTGGGTATTTTGGTTGTAGCAGTGAAGGAGCTGACTAAAACATTCAGTGAGCAGTAAGAGAAAGAACTAGGAACTTACCTCCTCCCCAAAAGAAAGAATCAACCTGTTGGTGGCCAAGACCCTTGCCAGAGGGTATGGGCTGGAAATAGCCCATAGAAGCAGTCACACAGGTGCAGAGGCCTGGGTAGTGAAAAACTTGTTGGAGGGTTAAGGCTGGTGGAGCTGGTTCCTGCAAGATGCTGAGCTGAACAGTACCAGGCCTGAATCACACTGATCTGCTAACTCTGAGGCCACAAACAGGGAGAGAAGCCCCTTCTTCCTCTTTGTCCTTGAAGTGTCACCTGGACCCTCTGTTAACCCTGACATCAAGTCAGCTGGCAATGAAGACTTGTCCACAGGTCCAACTCCAGTGCACAGGTGAAGCAAAGAAAGGTGGACTTGAAGCTGGGAGGTAATAAATAAACTGAGAACCACCAGTTTGCTGAGTGAACTTTAAAGGTCTAAAGAATATTTACTGTATAATAGCAAGTTTGAAAATTGAAAATATAAACATGTTATATAAATAAAATACTGTAAGAGATTATCACTTAATAATGCAATTAAATTTTGTTCCTTAGACTTGACTGCATTATCCAAATTTTCTAAAACTAGACATGTATTTACAATTACACAATGCATAACTACATTTCTGTCAGCATCATATTAGATAGTCCATGATGGTTCCCTAAGATTGTTGAGGAACTAAAACATTCCTATCAACTAGTGATGTCACCACTGTCAAAATGTTGTGGCACGTGCAGTACTCAGTGTGTATGGTAATGCTGGTGTGAACAAACCTGCTGCCCTGTCATATAAAATATAGTACATGTAATTATGCACATAATACTTGATAATGATAATGCCAACTACATTACTGATATGTTTATGAAACCATTATATATATATATATATATATATATATATATATATATATATATATATATATATATATATATAACTTTTCTTTTGTACTGAAGATTTAACCCAGGAATGCTTTACTACTGAGCTACATTCCCAGCCTTTTTTTTTTTTTTTTTTTGAGACAGGCTTTTGCTAAATTGCTTAGGGCTTTACTAAGTTGCCAAGGCTGGCCTTGAATTTTTTTTTATTGGTTATTCACAACATTACAAAGCTCTTGACATATCATATTTCATACATTAGATTGAAGTGGGTTATGAACTCCCAATTTTTACCCCAAATGCAGATTGCAGAATCACGTCGGTTACACATCCACAATTTTACATAATGCCCTATTAGTAACTGTTGTATTCTGCTACCTTTCCTATCCCCTACTATCCTCCCTCCCCTTCCCTCACATCTTCTCTCTCTACCCCATCTACTGTAATTCATTTCTCTCCTTGTTTATTTTCCCATTCCCCTCACAACCTCTTATATATAATTTTGTATAGCAATGAGGGTCTCCCTTCATTTCCATGCAATTTCCCTTTTCTCTCCCTTTCCCTCCCATCTCATGACTCTGTTTAATGTTAATCTTTTCTTCCTGTTCTTCCTCCCTGCTCTGTTCATAGTTGCTCTCATTATATCAAAGAAGACATTTGGTATTTGTTTTTTAGGGATTGGCTAGCTTCACTAAGCATAATCTGCTCTAGTGCCATCCATTTCCCTGCAAATTCTATGATTTTGTCATTTTTTATTGCTGCATAGTGCTCCATTGTGTATAGATGCCACATTTTTTTTATCCATTCATCTATTGAAGGGCATCTGGGTTGGTTCCACAGTCTAGCTATTGTGAATTGTGCTGCTATGAACATCGATGTGGCAGTATCCCTGTAGTATGCTCTTTTAAGGTCTTCAGGGAATAGTCCGAGAAGGGCAATAGCTGGGTCAAATGGTGGTTCCATTTCTAGCTTTCCCAGGAATCTCCATACTGCTTTCCAAATTGGCCGCACCAATTTGCAGTCCCACCAGCAATGTACAAGTGTACCCTTTTCTCCACATCCTCGCCAGCACTTGTTGTTGTTTGACTTCATAGTGGCTGCCAATCTTACTGGAGTGAGATGGTATCTTAGGGTGGTTTTGATTTGCATTTCTCTGACTGCTAGAGATGGTGAGCATTTTTTCATGTACTTGTTGATTGATTGTATATCCTCCTCTGAGAAGTGTCTGTTCAGGTCCTTGGCCCATTTGTTGATTGGGTTATTTGTTATCTTATTGTCTAATTTTTTGAGTTCTTTGTATACTCTGGATATTAGGGCTCTATCTGAAGTGTGAGGAGTAAAAATTTGTTCCCATGATGTAGGCTCCCTATTTACCTCTCTTATTGTTTCTCTTGCTGAGAAAAAACTTTTTAGTTTAAGTAAGTCCCATTTGTTGATTCTTGTTATTAACTCTTGTGCTATGGGTGTCCTATTGAGGAATTTGGAGCCCGACCCCACAATATGTAGATCGGAGCCAACTTTTTCTTCTATCAGACGCAGAGTCTCTGGTTTGATATCAAGCTCCTTGATCCATTTTGAGTTAACTTTTGTGCATGGCGAGAGAAAGGGATTCAGTTTCATTTTGTTGCATATGGATTTCCAGTTTTCCCAGCACCATTTGTTGAAGATGCTATCCTTCCTCCATTGCATGCTTTTAGCCCCTTTATCAAATATAAGATAGTTGTAACTTTGTGGATTAGTCTCTGTGTCCTCTATTCTGTACCATTGGTCCACCCGCCTGTTTTGGTACCAGTACCATGCTGTTTTTGTCACTATTGCTCTGTAGTATAGTTTGAAATCTGGTATCGCTATACCGCCTGATTCACACTTCCTGCTTAGAATTGCTTTTGCTATTCTGGGTCTTTTATTTTTCCATATGAATTTCATGATTGCTTTCTCTATTTCTACAAGAAATGCCGTTGGGATTTTGATTGGCGTTGCATTAAACCTATAGAGAACTTTTGGTAATATCGCCATTTTGATAATGTTAGTTCTGCCTATCCATGAACAGGGTATGGCCTTGAATTTGTGATCGTCATCATCCCACCTCAGCCTCCTGAGCCACTGGGATTTATAGGCATGTACCACTGCACCTGGCCTATGCCATACTTTTTGTCATCATTTTAGAATGTACTCTTATTTTAAAAATGTTTTTACTCATGTAAAAATGTGTTAGGCTGGCAGAAGCTTCATGTGTCCTGTGTTTCCTGCATCTCTTACCTGCTTCAGGAGGCCAGGTCTAGTGACCCGCACCATCTAGGTTTGTGGAAGTGCACTCGGCAATGTTCCCACCATATATCCCTGTCAATAAGCAGTGCACAACTATATTTCTATACGGATAAAAACATTATTTGAAAATATTTTAATTCATTACAGCTTTACTGAATTCTTTTAGTAAATGTAAAAATGTTATTAACAAAAACACAAAACAATTAAATTTGAAAGGGGCTTATAGACATTCATGGGCTTTGAAAGGACAGTGTTCCTGGCATCTCTTGCCCAGAGCCAGTGTTCTTGAGGACATGCCAGAAGGGTTTCAGTTTGACTATCCCAGAATCTCCACCCCTGCCATAGGTGGGACAAGCCCTTTGGCCTCTTGTCTAGACTCCATGCTATACAAAAATATCGAAGGGGCTCATGGCAACTGTTCCTGCTCTGGAGTCAGACTTTACCAGTGCTAATACTCAGCTAAGCTTTTGGGTGTCTAGATTCTCAAACTTGCTTACCTAGATCATTGCAGCCTATTTGTTTGTCCCTTGCTTTATCTAAAAATCCTTGGATTTTGCATCTTCTTTCTTACCATTCTTGGATCGCTTGCTTATCTTTCACCAATATCCTCTGTCCTGCACACTCCCCACCTCAACATTTCCTTCCTCAGCCTCTTTGACCCAGTCAGTTCCTATCCAATAAATCTCCTCTTTCTTTCCCCCAGTTTCCCTTTGATAGTCCTTTAGGATTCTGCAGGTGTCACCTTTCTAGAAAACAACCCCTATCAGGATCCTGAGTGTACTCTTTGCATAGTGAATTCTGCATTGTTTTGAAATGATCAATTGAGGGGCCTTGTCTTCCCAGGGCAGTGGGCTCCTGAAAGACCATCCTTAGAGCTTCTGCTTGGCATCCTCAGCATTTAGCAACATGGCTGCTTTGGAGTCGACACTTAAAACCTGCTGAAGGAACAAAACATCTTCATGCCCTGACTCTCTAGTTCTTTCTCTGCCATGCTGTCCTGGCATGACTGTGCCACTATCAGAAGAGAGCCCTGGGCCAGAGAAACTAGGGGAGGAAGTCCTGTGCTCTGGCAATAAGGCCAGTTTCTCTCTCTCATCAAATTTTTATCAGTAAGATATAAGTAGATCTGCAAGATCAGACACATACTCTTAGAAACACAGATTTCCATTAAAAATACCAGAAGACTAGAGGCAGGTAGTGATGCCCCTTCCCAGTACTGTGGGTGGTTTGTACACTTCCCTCTGACACAGTCAAGGAGCAGGGAAAGGGAGCCGGCACTATTTTCACAGTGCTGTCCACCGTTTCTTTCTCTCGCACTTTCACAAACTCTGCCCCCCACACACACACAAACAGTCATCCATCCATCACTTTAACCTAAAATATATAAACAGTGAAGCAGAAGGAAAATTGTGTGCCTGGGTTATCATTATGACACTTTCAATTTCCCACAGGGACACCATCGCTCACATGGTGGAGCGTGTTTCCTGCACACGGGGGCCTCCCTGCAAAGGTAAAATTTCCACACACATTAGCTCTTGTGATCATCACCAAAGCACTTCAGGGGTGGACAAAGTTTGGAAATTTGGATCAGGTTACCAGGAGCAGGGACTGTGTGGTCATGGCCTCCATGGTGCACAGGTAAGGACTCAAGCTGGAGGGGTCACAGCTTCCCCTTTATCTGCATTTACATCTCCTGGAAATCTTATTAAGCATCTATTAGTCTGTTCCTTGCACCTACTGACACATGGTACCTAACAGGTGTTTAACAAATGAATTAATGAGACCGGTCTCCCTTTAAATAACTTTTTTTTAAAATTAAACTTGCTGTATCTGCTCAGCCTGATGCATATAAACTTTTGAGGAAAATAATTCTAATTCCAGGCACAAGGCCCGTGAAAACTCATGGCCCTGTGAGAAGAGATTGAAAGAAGCCAGAGAAACACATTCAATTCAGCCAGGCACCCCACCCTCCCCCACCCCTCCACCCCAATGTGTAATTTAATCCATCATTCCCCATCCATGGATGGAACATCTTGCTCAGATCCTTAGTTTCAGACTTTCCATGTGAAATAACCACTTTCCCCGGTGGCTATAGGGCTTGCCACAAGAGAACCATGACTGGGGAGCTTTTACTACTGTCCAAAGAAAGGACAGTGAATGCAAAATCCTCAACTTCTCCATGATCTCACCAAGTCTCCTTATTCCTATTTTAAGAGAAATTTAGATTCTCAGATTCACACCTGGCTAGTTTTGATTGAGAGAATGTATAATGTTGTTTATAAGGTGATTCTGATTATTTAGGGTCTCTGTTCATGAAACGGAGGCTTTTACTCAGAGAGAGAGAAAGAGAGAAGTGAAGAGGAGTACAAAGATACTCTTTGTATTCAAGAGTACAAAGCTGGCCCCAATATCCTAATACCCTCTGGGGTCTTGAGAAATGAGGTGAATTGTACGGGAGGAGCATTGGTGCATCTGTGGAAACTTTCCACAAGGATTGTTGCTGGAATGAGTAGCTGGCAGAATCTTGCCAGTGTGTGCAATTACCTTTTCAAATACTTATTGAATTCGAGGTGAATGGTGTAAATATTCTGTAAGTGTTTAAGTATTTTAAAATATGCTTTTAAAATTAGTATCAGGAGTCTCTACTATTGACTTTACCCAGGAAAATTTCAAAACTACCTTCAAAATTTCAAAATCCCTGTTAGATCCTGGCTGGTTGGCATTCTTATGACATACACAAGTCACATTAAAAAAAAAAATGAATAAGAAATTCCTTCGGGCTTTCCCACTGTCTTTTTGTGTTTTTTTACTTTTGTGTCTTCAGCCAAGTCAGGCATAGAGTAAGAATTTAATGAATGGTGGTTGAGTAAATGAATAACAGCCATGAATCTGAGATTCCAGTTCCACCCCTGCCAGTGGTTTTCTGGGCCATCTGGAGAAAGTCACTTTACATTTCTGGTTAGGCAGAAGAGGCCAGGGTGGTTGATAATAGTCATGGAGGACCTCGGTTAATCACCAATCACGTGCCTGGTGCTGTTCTCATTGGTTGCTTGCATAAACTCCTTCTTCCCAATGAGCTATGAGATACCTGGGATGTCTCTCTTTCAGATTTCAGGCACAGCTCTGGAAAAATTACCAAAAAAGAGTCCCAGGGGTCTGTAGAAAAGTTTCTAGGAGGAGCCAAGTATCTCTGGCTGAAACACAACCAGGTCACTTTGAGGGAACAGAGCCACGTGCTTTAGATTATCCAACTGTAAAACCCTTCTTATTGATTTCAAATTTGGTTTTAATTGTATCTCAACCAGCAACAAGTGAGCAGCAGAAGGGGTGTGCTGGGAGAGAAGTGAGGAAAAATGGCAAAGGGAAGGGAGGTGGTAGAGAGGGCCTCTGTTTCATTCCGCTGGAACAACGGGAGGCAGAACCCAGAAATCCAGAGACCCCTTCAGCCTCTCATGACCCAAGTGCATCAACAGTTGGAGTAATTGCCAGCCATGAGATAAATTCATTCACCACTCTCTGGCTTTTGAGGTCCTCCAGCATAACAGGTGTGCAATATGGCCAGAAGGGATACAGAAAAGGCCATATCCAGCTGCTCTCAGGTAGCCAAACCTTAGGTTCTATCCAGCTATGCAGGAAGACTGAGCAGGACCAGTTTCCCTCTTCCTTTTCCTTCCCTCTTGGCAGTTTGGAAACTGAGCTGTGAACCATGAAAAATTTCTGCCTCATTTGAGAAGAGTCTGCATCCTTTTGAGTCCCCCAAGCATCATTTCTTTTCTTAGTTCCATACAGTTTCCTCAAAAACCTCCCCAAACTCTCGGGGCTCCTGAGAGAAACAGTGCAAGCACAGAACTGTTGATTAATTAGAAAGAAGATCTTTGAATGATGATTTCACTGGGAAGCCTGCTGTTGGGATACTGGAGGAATTTCACACTCATTGTTTCAATATTTGCCATAAAAGTCTTGACCAAATTTTCATGAGAGATTGACAGTCTCCTTAGACCCCCTCTCATAAGAGAGGAATAAATACATTCCTCTTTTCTCCTATTCACTGTGCCACAAGCTTTTTTTTTTCTTTTTCTTTTTTTGTACCAGGGATTGAATTTAGGGGCACTTAACCACTGAACCACATTTCTAGCACTTTTTATTTTTATTTTTTTAAACTTTGAGACAGGGTCTCAGTAAGTTGCTTAGGGCCTCACTAAGTTGCTGAGGCTGGCTTTGAACTTGAGATCCTCCTTCCTCAGTCTCCTGAGCCACTGGGATTATAGGCATGTGCCACCATGCCTGGCCCACAAGCTGTTTTTAAGAGAGCTGAGTTTAGTGGTTAGGAGTCTAGACCCAGATGCAGACAGAGCCACAGGAATCCTGGTATACGACTTCATGGGCAAGTTTCTTACTGCCTCAAAAGTCCATTTTCCTTACCTACAAACCCACTTCATTATTTTTTTACAATTTAAAAAAGGAGAGGAAAAGAGAACATTATGAAGGACTGTTCTAAAGATTAAATGAGATTTGTATGGAAAGCTTTTAATACAGGCCCCTGTCCTCAGAAAACTATCACTAAATTGTAGTGGTTTATTATTAATATCCTTATCAATATCCAGTATCTCACCCCTATTAGAGTGGCCCTTGGGTTTCTTGGATGAAAAGGTTCAAAATTTCAAAATCAGTCTAAAATAGATTTGTATATAATACTAAGCACAAATGCCTTGAATGGAATGATTCCTGTTATATAGACTTAGAAGGCTGGTTAGGACATTGATAAAGCTTGAATGTGTGTCCCTCCAAAATTCAAGCCGAAACCAAATCCCCAGTGCGATAGTACTAAGACTGGGGCCTTTAGAAGGTGATTAGGTCACGGGGCTCGCTCACATGATGGGATTCATTCCCTTCTAAAAGGGCTTTCGGGGGGGGGGGTCTCTTTGGCTCTGTTTCTCCCCCCCCTCTCTATCATGTGGAGATACAGTATTTATGCCCTCTTCTGCCCATGAGGGTACAGTCAACCATGAAGCAGACAACAAGTCCTCACCAGTAAACAAATCTGCTGGCACCTTGATGTTGTACTTTGAGAACTGTGAGCTTTGAGAACTGTGAGAAATACAATTTATATTATTTATAGATTACCCAGTATAACAGTATTCTATTATATCATCTTGAATTGACTAAGACACATACAAAACATTTTCACTTTCATTTGCTGGATCACATTCCAGTTGTATCCCATGCTTCATGGATTTCAAATATCCTGTTCCATGGAGAGATGACATGATAGTAAGCCTCAGCTGCTGGTCCAAGAAGAATGGCCCCTCTCTGTTCAATACGATCCTGCGCCTATGATTGATTCTCTCTGAAAGAGGTAGCTGTGATGGTTCAGGGAGGTGATTATCTCTGAATCCTTCCCCTTCTCTAGCTTGGAAATTAGAGAGAAAAAGTTCAGAATCAGGACAATTATAGCCTGGGGAGGAAGTTTTGGTGTCTCTACAACAATGCTGCATTTTCTACAGTGTCAACAATTGGTGATGCAAGGATTCACCCCCTTCCTCATTCTCTCTCGCCTTCTCTTATGGGTGCAAACTCTGGAGAAAAGAATTTATAAATTTTCCCTAATGAGGCATAGTTCAGGTTCTTCAAGTGATGAGAAGGGTCAAAACCACTCTCCATTTGGGAAATAAAGTATGGAAGACAAGCTTCACTTGTGCTAATAATATACTGCACTTGACTCACATTACTCTCTTTTGACGTTGAAAATGTCACAAGACGGTATAATCAGATCAGTCAGCAAATCTGCCAAAAACTCAAAGGAAAATTGTAACATATAAAATGTATACCTCCATATGTAAACAAACAACAAAACCAGCCCTACAGAGTCTTAATCATAAAGCAAGGAATTCCAGATTTCTCTACACTTGAGTAGAGACCCACAAAAGATCAGAGAAAGACAGAGATCCTGTTTTAAACCTTAATCCCCAGGCTTTCCTATTCCAGAGCCTTTTCTCTGCCAGTGCAAGAAAAGACACAGGAGCCCCTTCTCCTGAAAGTTTCTGCTTTGGCACTCCTTTACCATGATGATCACATCAGTCACTGTGCTAAGAGCAATTCTGCAGTCTGTCAGATATGAAAAGGAGTTTGCCGCTTCCAATCTCCTCAGCCAGACAATTCTGGAACTGGTGAGTGCCCAGCACTTTCTGTTTCCATCTGCACTCCTGGGCCTGCTGATGCACCCTGGGAGAAAGGAGCTGGCATCCCAAGGCTAGCCCCTGGGAGTCCACTGAGCTCAGGTACTAGGGAACTCAAGTCTCTCCCTTCTCAGGTTCTACCCTCTCTACCCACGCCTGGAAACTGGTTCTTAACTTCCAGCCTGGAGATGTCTTAAGAAGTGCCAACACAGACCTTTTCAGAAACATCCATATTTACTCAAGCATCGCTCTTCTTTGCTGCCCGTCTCTTCCTCTTTGGTGTACAGGTCTCTTCTCCAGCTGTGCTAGGGGTCCCGTCGGTGTACAGTGTACTAAGGAAACCAGTAACACCTTAGTACAAATTGAATCAACACGTCACCTTGTTCAAGGATGTTTGTATTTTTGAAGAGATCCAAAGAGTGAGGTAACCAAAACAGCATAGACTTTCAAGTCATGGACTCGACAGGGCACAGCCTGGATCAGAGGGGCCCTTCAGCTGCCGGTGTAAAACCTTCTCTCATGTGAAGGTGACCATTTCCCAGCAGAAGGGCTGAATGGGGACCAATCCTCCACACAGTAGAGTGGTACTGAGTAAAAGAAGGGCTGTGTGTGTGATTTTTATTTCATTTCTCCTAGATCATTATACAGGTCCTTGTGGAATCACCAAGTGATATATTGATGTACCAGATAGTAAAAGCAAAATGTAAGTTGTAGGGTGAAGAGGAAACTCATGGTTGTTGGACCTGTGTGTCCTGGCCCCAGGTCTGCCACTTACTCCTGAGCACAAGACACCTAACCTATTATAGCCTCCCTGAGCCTCAGCTTCCTCATCTGCACCACAGAATGACAACACAAACAACCTCATGAAGGTACTGTGGTGAGGCATGTATGTGCTAATCCAAGCAAAAGTGCTTTGTAGATTACACAGCACTCTAGACCCCATAGGAGGTGTCATGGTAAATGCTCTCTGTGTTTTCAGCTGTGGATGTGAATCTGCCAGAAGCACAGAGTGGTAGAAAGGTAAGAGGAAGGGAAAGGTTGTTTCAAGTAAGGAGAAATGGTCAGAGCAGATGAGGCAGGGATTCCCCTACATACTTGTATATATTTTAGCCATGGCATGAATTAAGTTGCACTTTGAAAGGGGGAATGAAACCTGTATTTTGACTGAACCACTTTTCTTTTGCTCTGAAACCAAGGCTTCAGAGCTTATTGAGCACATATGCTGACTCTGCCCTTATTTTACCAGAAGGGACCAGACTGTGCTCTCCACGCGTAGCAAGAGACACCCTCAAGTCAAGTGCCAACAGCTGGCTCTGCAGATGTCAACGACAGCTGCACCGAATCATTCCAAGACACATGAGTCCCAGTTCCTCTATCTCCTTGTTTTCAGAAACTTTGACATCTACATAAAAAATTATTTTACATTTCTGGTTAAACTCATTTTGCAATCACACCTCAATGGATCCAGTCACCTTTATAAAACTAAATACAAATCTAAAATACAAATGAGCACTTTTATCAAATTATTAGCACGAGAAATCTCAGCTGAAGTCATGATCCAGTTTGCTAATTACTTTCAGGGAAAGATCTAAATGATAAGTCAGCTAGCTTAATCATCTGACCCCCACAGAGATAGTTCAGCAGGAAATCTGTAAATAAAATGGATACTCAATATTTCACAGTGTTTTTGTGTTAAAACAGGTCTGTACAGCAGACCATCACTCCATCAAGGTCAGAAGGCGGCTTTGTTGAAAATGGAAACAAAGGAAGCTGCCTATGATATTGTACCATCACTGTGACTGAGGGGACCAGCGTTCAGTGTTTAGGTCTAGTCAATCAACATTGTCTCTTTTTTGGACAGTTTTTTTTTTTTTTTAATCCATCACAAAGTACCTTATGCAGCTGAGCTCACAGGCACTGTAGAAAATGACATCCAACCATCTAACAGACTAGAGCGGCCACTGATTTAGACCCAGATGTTTCTGGGCAGAATGTGTCTGGGTGCCTGGCTGCAGGGCAAAGTCTTGGCTGTGCGTGGGCTAGGACTTGACTGTGTGCATTTGTGAAGTGAGTGGACAGTCACAATCTGTAGTTACTTTGCCTGGACACCCAGGAATAGAATAGTGGACACTATTTAGTAGGAACAAATGGGACACCGGTGACTAGGGATATTCAGGTGTTCTCACACTCAGAGGCTTCATCATCAAAGCTGGACCTGTCTATTCTCTGAAGAACTACTTTACAAGCTTAATTTCGGCCAGTTCCTTCTGTTCCCTCAATTCTAAAAGAGAGATAGAGACAAGGGAAGAGTAAGTAATATGTGACAAGTACCACTACAAGTAATCATATTGGGGCCTCTACTGAAAAAGCAAGGCATGTGGTTTTCTATTCACATAGCATCCCCTGATCTGGGCAGGTTTTTGTTTTTGTTTGAGGCAGGCTCTCACTAAGTTGCCCAGGCTAGCTGCAATCTCCTGGGATCAAGGATCCTCCTGCCTCAGCTTTCCAAGGGGACTACAGACACAGGCTGGTTTGCTTTAAATATGGCCAAGTCCTAACTGCCCCATGTGGATGAAAGCCACTGTGCCTTTTCCCTGCCAGGACCAGCCTGTGTATGTGACCTGTGAAAGGGGTCGCCACCTCTGCTTGAAGACACAGCTTGTCACCTTGCAGGTGATGAAAGGGAAGAATTTGAACCAAAACATGTTCTATTCCTCTACCAGCTATAGTTTTTTAAAATATATATTTGTTTTATAAGTGGAGCTTATGAATTAAAATATTAAAGCAGCAGTCCACAATAGTAGAAAATGTGGATGCTCTGATCAAAATGCCTCAGATTCCTTTTTATTATGGTATATTTGTGTATGTCAGGGTTTGGGGGGATCAGGGGGCTCCTGTCTGTTGAGTTTTCACTGTGACAGGGAGGCTGTCCACAGCCTGCTTTGCTGTACACCCAGAGCCAGCAATTAGACCCTTCTGGGGCAGCTCTTAGAGGTGGGGAGGGATGTGTGAAAGCTCCAGTTCCCTCCAGATTGGGATAATGCTAAGGTGTAACTCATATTCTGGAGGTTGCCCAGTGGGGTCAGGCAAATGCTCTTCACCATGGGGCCTCACCTGAGATTGCTCCTGTGTGTGGCTTTCTCTATTTCCCTGAAAGGGGAAAGAGTTTCCATCTGTCCCCTGCATGGAATGAGTAGAGGGATTCAGGGGAGTCAGGCCTCGAAAGCATGGTATCCTCTTTCTGCTGTGGTGCTTGTGAATCTGGGGCAGGATACTGCTGCTAGGTTCAAATGTTAACCATGAAGGTCTTTTAAAATCATCTCCATGGCATTCTCCTATGTGAAGAAATAGTTACAGGGTGAGTGAGGTTATAGGGTACAATGTGTCTCAATTTTGAGGACTCCTAGAGAGTGTCTGTCAGAAGTTCTAGAAGCAAGTATTTAGACATTGGTCATCAATTGCCCTGCATGATTTCTTCAGCCTGGCAGTCTCCTAGCTTGCACCATGAAGCCCATCCTTCCTGAATCTTTTTTTTTTTTTTTTATGGATCAATTGAAATGTTTATTTTCTTTGAAACAAACATGTATACCCTAAAACAATAAATGCATTTATAATTTTCTATGAATTAAATATTTTAAAATAATTTTTAAAATTTTAATTAGTTATACATGGCAGTAGAATGAATCTTGACACGTCATACATAAATGAAGTTTAACTTCTCATTCTCTGGATGTATTTGATGTAGAGTTACACAGGTCATGTAATCATATAGGCACATAGGACAATAATGTCTAATTAATTCTACTATCCTTTCTAACCCCATACCCCCTCCTCTCCATTCATTGCCCTGTACCTCTATTCTTCCCTAGCGCCACCCTGCACCATTGTGAATTAGCATCTGCATATCAGAGAAAACATTCTGGCCTTTGGTTCTTTGAGATTGCCTTATTTTGCTTAGCATAATATTCTCCAGCTCCATCCATTTACCAGCAAATGCCATAATTTCATTCTTCTTTAAGGCTGAGTAATATTCCATTGTATATGTATACCACATTTTCTTTATCCATTCATCTGTTGAAGGGCACCTAGATTGGTTCCATACTTCAGCTATTGTGAATTGAGCTGCTAAAAACATTGAGGTGGCTTCGTCACTGTAGTATGCTGATTTTAAGTCCTTTGAGTATAAACCGAGGAGTGGAATGACTGGATCAATAGTGGTTCCATTTCAAATTTTCTGAGGAAACTCCATACTGCTTTCCAGAGTGGTTGCACCAATTTGCAGTGCCACCAGCAATGTATGAGTGAACATTTTCTCCCACATCCTTGCCAACATTTATTGTTGCTTTTAATCCAGTTTCATAGACCAATTCCTTCACCCACTCATTCCTACCTCCAGTCCCCTAGATTCCAACACAGCTCTTGGCTCTTCTCTTTTACTCTTTGGACATGACATGAAGCACAATCACTCTTGCCAGTGATGATTCCAGATCTCCCTCTCAGCTCTGCAAATCTAGATCCCTTGGAGAAATACCTGTCCATGTTGGGATCTCGGGAATGTGACCCACTAGGATTCCTTACCTCTTCAAGTGAAGTCTGGCTAGATGAGTGACAGCACATTATCTTCCCTGCTTCTCACTGCACTTTCCTTCATGCTACATATTATTTGTCCTTTCCATCTCCTACTGAAATATAAGAAGAATTGGGGGAGGATTGGGGGGTCTACTTTGCCATCCTCCAAATTCTCAGTCACTGGCACATAATAGATAATAAATACCTTTAAAATTATTTGAAGACATCAGTAAATAAAGCAATGTTTCTATCTTCTTGAGGTCTCTTCATAGTACTATCTTTCTTGGGCTAAAATTTTAACTCAAATATAACATATTAACTAGTTTCTGTTTTCCACAAAAGAGGGATGCTAAAAGGGAGAAAAAGAAGACGTATCAAACAAAGCATACTGGTGTGTTAAATGTCTTTAAGATAAAGGAAGAGAAAATAAACCATAGGTAAGACAACTTGAGTCTATAATAGTATTTCTTAAACGAAGGTGTAGTCCTGCCTTCCTTATCTTTGATCTGAGTCTTCCTCTTGCTTTTTCCAAGCAAGTATATGAATAAAATATTGAGCTGCTGGGCTGGGGATGTGGCTCAAGCGGTAGCGCGCTCGCCTGGCATGCGTGCGGCCCGGGTTCGATCCTCAGCACCACATACCAACAAAGATGTTGTGTCCGCTGAGAACTAAAAAATAAATATTAAAAATTCTCTCTCTCTCTCCTCTCTCACTCTCTCTTAAAAAAAAATATTGAGCTGCTGATTAATGACCATATATGTTCTACTTTGAGATGTCTAAAGGAATTTTCCAAATGCCTGGACAGCTCTATAATGTCATATTTAAATTAGAGGCTGACTCTGTAAAAGGTCGTTCTTTGTTGTGAAGGTTGTGAAGGTTCTGTCCTTTTAAGAGAAAGGACAGAAATTTTGTTTTTAATGCTAAGAAAAGAACATGAGATAAGTTGCTTATAAAGACAAATATGTAGGTTAATGCTTTGGCTTCCACTTTATACACTTGGCCCTAGGAGAATCCAAAAAAGTATGTGGGTTTTTTTTTTTTTTGAGTTTTAATTTTAATTGCTTTTGTCCTAGAACTCTGAAGTGATGTCACCTACCCTGTCCTTTGGCTTTTTTTATGGGCATGGAACTGACATTGTACTTCTTCCCATAGAGGGCACAAGAGTTTGCATAGACCCATTTTTTACAGAAAAACCCACCTAAAACTCTAAAGCAATGGGTACAATAAGCTGACTATAACTGAGATCACGTATGGAAGTGCATCAGTGGAATCAGTGTTCACCAGGAGTTCTCGGTCACCAAAACAACACAGTAATAATAACAACAGGAGCAACTATATTATCAAAAGGGATAATGAAGCTAATAGGATGACACATTTAGTAAGTGATGAGTACTTAACATACAATATGTCATTCAATCTCAACTCTGAGAGATAGCTACCCACACTGTTATTCTCCTACATCACACTACTGGGAAAAGCAGAGGAAGGATCCAATCCAATGTTATCTAAAGCCAAACTACGTGCTCCTCACCACTGTATTATATGCCAAGATCTGAGTTATTTCACAGCTTAATATTTAGAATTAGCCCATGATGGTTTTCTCTGTGTGAGTAATATCTTGAGTGTTTAGCCTATATTAAAAGGAAAGCAAATGTGACTTGGATTGGAGCATGTAACCCAAATAGAATGCCGAATCTAGTGGCTGCACGGCCAATGGTTATGTAGATCTCAAACTTTCCAGCACAGCACAAACTTACAATATTATTTCCCTCTATTTCTATAAATATCATTCACCTATCAGACCATGTGTTTCAATTTTTGGATTAGAAACTATGGTCTTGGTAACCACAGTGACCTTCTTAAGCCATTAAAAGGGTATGCTTTCTTTGTCTCCAGAGTCTTGTTACTTAGGCCACTCTGCATTGGTTGGTGCTGTGACCCTGCTCCTTTTTAAGGGCCCCTTGCAACTTCAAAGACTTTGATGTTGTTAAATATGTTGGCCTCACCTCAAAGCAGTTTTTCATGTTATTGCAAAACCCCCAAATATCATTAGAAGATAATTAGTTCTGTAAGTGAAATGAAACCTTTTAAAAAGTGACAAAATAATTCTAATGTTTGTTATAAAGAAAAAAAATGTAAGAGTTCAGAAAAAAAGAAGGATCCTCTAATTTAAAAAATATTTAAAAGTTTTAATAATTAAAACAGTATGGTGCTGATACAAAAACTGACAGATAAATATGAACTGATATGAATTTATCTATAGCAATAGATCTGTATTAAATTCCATTATATAACAAAGGGATAGTTACATACCTATGAGAAGCAATGAATTATCTTTCCTATGATATAAAGAAAAGTGTCTGCTGGGGAAATAATTAAGCTACATCCTCCCCTTGAACTATAGACTAAACATATTCTGGATGGTTTTAAAAGTATGTATAAATATTAACAGCCTACTTTTATTTAAAAAATATTAATTCAAAGAAAATAAATAAAAGTATTTAATTTAGATTGGGCAAGGAATTCTAAAGCACTAAAGAAATAGAGAGGAAAAGGTGAATAGGTGAATAGATTCTACCACTTAAAATTAAAAAGGTCCAAAAGTCAAAAAGCCCAACACTCCAGAAAAACTATTTGCAACAAGCATAGTAGACAGAGGATTAAATTATTTGATATATTTTTTAGGCTTTTAAATAATGTTTATAGCCAAATCCCCCAAAATGTACCTGATCTCTGGTCTCAAATAATACAATACAAAAAGTTCAAAATACATGAAAACTAATAGACTTCTTACATCCATAAACCTGAGCTGTTCAATCTTACCTGTAATAGATTTGATTATCATATTAAAAATAATGTCAATGTAAATGCAATAAGTTAGGTGTTCTCAAACTTTAGTGGGAATGTATGTTATGATTACCTTTCTATACAGTAATTTGGCAAGATATATTAAAGATATTAAAACATTTACAATTTTCATCAAAATAACTTCAAGTTGAGCAATTTTGGTAAAAATCTTATATACATGGTATTCACCAAAAGATTATTTGTATCAGTGCTGGGGAATGTGGCTTGCCTCCCATACACAAGGCCCTGGGATCAATATCCAGTACTGAAACAAATTTTTTTATAAAAGCAAAAAAATTTATTTATATCATTCCTGACTAAAAGGAACCAAGGCTGAGAAATGGCTGATTACAGAGCTTAGATGGGAAATATAGAAGGTAAGCCTGGAGTTTACGCACTGAACCAAAAAGCAAGAAACCCAGAGACCAACAGAGAGATGCCAAAAGACACAGCCTGCTTGGAGGAGTGTCCAAAGGACAGCTTAAGTATCAAAAGTTATGACTGACTCTAAAACATTAAAGAAAAATGCATGAGTCTATAGTAAGTCATGCTTAAGAAATAATAAAAGAAGGAAAAACCTAAACCTATTTATCCTATTCTTCAAATTAATACTAAGAACATAAAAAGTAAACATGTACCCTGCATTTTGAAAGGAAAAACTCCTTTCTAGAAGAGTGGTATCTATTACATGTAGGTGACACGACAGATTTTTTTAAAATCACCATTTTCATCTTCTAATAAAATAATTGGTTTAGGGAAGAATTACATCCATTCCGTGAGAAGTTGTTGGGAAACAGGATATTCGTGAAGTAGACACATACGTTAAATAGCACACTGTAGGCTATATACTAACTGCAGAGGGGGAATATACCTCTGAGTGAAGAGCTCTAGTTGTCACTCCCTTAACCAAGTAACCAAAGGTCACATCACTCAACACCAGATAACTTGGTGCTACAACTTCCTGGTAATGCAATCACCTGGGGAGAGGACTTGCAAGTCATCTACCTAAACCTAATGAAGACTTCAGACCTAACTTCTCATTCATAGGAAATCCAGGACTGAGAGAACAAGTTCTGTGACTCTACAAGGCAACAACTAGACAAAAACAGCATGTGAAATGTTTAACAAAACATCAGGCCTGGTATCTTCAACCAAAAAGTGAGTGTCCAGTTCTAGATGAAAAAGAACCAGAGTCCTAATAACAAAAGGCAAAGTATGATCCTTCATGGGATTCTGGTAGGAAAACAAACAAACAGAAAAATTAGCTATGAAAACATTTCAGGGACAATTAGGAAAACTTGAATACAGAGTATTTATTAGTGGATATTAGAGAACTACTTTTAATTTTCTTGGATGTAACAAACGTACTGCAGTTATGTACAGAATATCTTTATTCTTAGGAAAAGGCATGCTGAAATCTTTATAATTGAAATGTTAGGATGTTTATAATCTACTTTTAAGTTAGAAAATAGTATTTATAAAAACACATCATTTGTATGTTTGAAATTATATGATGGTTTGTTGAATCAGGCAATATTCATTGTTTATAATATGTACCTATTAATCATCTTTCCAAAGAATTTCCAGATACAGAGGCAAATATTTGCACCACAGTAGAACTTTACATGTGGTATATATAAGTTGAGCTCACTTTTTAAAAAAATATTTATTTTTTAGATGTAGTTGGACACAATATCTTTATTTTATTTATTTTATGTAGTGCTGAGGATCCAACCCAGGGCCTCACATGTGCTAGGTGAGTGCTCTACCACTGAGCTACAACCCCAGCCCAAGTTTAGCTCACTTTTTAAGCTTACTTTTTAATTAACATAATTGTATACCTTTATGAGGCACACTGTGATATATTGATACATGTATATCTTGTGCAATGACCATCTCAGAATGTTCAGTTATCCATCATCTCAAACATTTATCATTCCTTTGTGATAAGAACGAAGTCCTCTGTTCTCACTTTCTTGAATTATATGATTTTTTTTATGATCACCCTTCCATGTAATAGAACACAGGAACTAGCCATGACTTTATACCCATTAACCAATCTCTTCCCATTCCCACCTCTGATTTCCCCTCCCCAGCCTCTGATAAACCATTCTTCTGCTCTCCTCAATGAGCTCAGAGTTTTAGATCCCACATAGGAGTGTAACTTATTGGCTTAATTCATTTAGCATTGTGACTCAATCTCCCTTTTTATATTCATGCAACAATTCACTAAGCACTTACAATGTGCCAGGAACTATTCTGGGTGACTAAGATGAAAATACACCATAATGCTAGCAGAATTACCCTTGGCTTTTAAGGTTATAGGAGACCCTTATTAACTTCTGATAATTTTCTAAATATTTCAAATTGTATTATATCAGTTTTATAACAAATTAACAAACAAGAGTCTCTTTAAGAAGAGTCATTGGGAATTCAGTATTCATAATGACTGATACTCACTGAGTGCTTGATGGGTAGCAACCCCTTGTTTCCACACTCTAGGGAACAAGTCCATTTAGTCCTCCCAATAACACTCTGCAGTGAGTATTGTTATCCTTATTTGATACACACAGAAGCTAGGCACTAAGAGGTTTGGTCCTTTAGCTTAGCTGATGATTCTTGGAGGGGAGGGGATTTGCCCCCAAGGAACACCAGACAACGTTGGCAGATGTTTCCTGTTGTTACATTGGCAGGGAGAGGGGGATAGCAGCCAGGGACACTGATAATATCCTATGTGCATAGGATAGCCCCTCACAGCAGAAAGTTATCATCCCCAAATGCCAAAAGTGCCAAGATTGAGAAACTGTGGTCTGAGGTCATGTCTCTGATAAGTGGCAGAGCCAGCTTTGAGCCAGGCAGCCTGACTCACAGCTCCTCATTGCCATCACTCTGACTGCTCTTAAACACTGCCATACTAACATCCTGTCATTAAACACTGGACTCTTATTGAGGATAATTATCAGTAACAATATTCATTGCTATCACGTTTTTTGTGAGTTATCAAAAAATTTAAGACAAATTATGAAAGCAATAATCTTTCTCTAAAAGTTCAAAAAGTACTTCTATTAAATTAAAATGACATCTGATATGGTAAAAGAGCATTCTTACATAGAAGTTAAAGTGAAAATTGGTATATTTCTTTTAGAAGGCAATTTTGCAATCTTAAAATTACTTATAAGCTTTGATGTAGAAATTCCACTTGGGGAAATTTATTCTACAAAATATGGAAAAATTCAGGTGTACAAGTAAGTGTGTGTGTGTGTGTGTGTGTGTGTGTGTGTGTCTGTGCATAAAATTGGAAGTTTTCCCAAATGCTTAATAATACGAGGAGAGCTTAATCAACTGGATGTATGTGCTTGAGAGAAATGACATAAGGGTGTGAACAATCATGTATAGTATTAGGTGAACAAAAGAAACAGATATAAAATCACATACGTGTATTTGCAAGCATGTGAGCAAGATGAAAAGGAAATACATCATTGGAATTGCTGGATTAGGACGATAGGGTAAGGAGTACTCTTTTGTATTTTTTTCTTTCTTTTCTTTTTTCTGTCTTTTATTTTCAAAACTGAAAGGTAGCTGTGCATTTTTATGGAGTAGAAACAATCAACATATTTTTAGATGTACTTAAATCCTGGAAAATGACACCTTTTAAAAAGGAGTCTCTTTTTAAAATGTGAAATATGTGTAAACAAGCTTATGACCTAGATCTGAGCACTTTAAAGGTAAAAACAAATCTGAGAACAGAGCCCCCGGTTCTCCCAGCACAGGCTCTGCAATGAGGAGATGAGAAAATCTCCTCTCTAGCAATCTGAATGTCTCCTTCTCCCTCCATAATGACTTGCTGCATAAAAATTAATCTTTCTCCTCTGCTTTGATCCCAGAGCTCCTTAGCGAAGATTCCATCTTGTTCTATAACACATGATGAAGCATTTTCCCGGTTATAATGTGACAATGGGCCTATGGAGCACAACAATTTGAGTCTGAATGGGCCACATCCAAAGAAGGAAACTTAAGAGGCAATTCCACCCAGAACTATTTGGCAAATGCATAAAAAAGACACATTAGCACTGTCTGAAAACTGTGCCCTTAACAAAAGAACACAAAACAGAAGTGGGAATGGGAAAGGTGGAGGGAGACGGAGAAGGAAAACCAAAGAGGTGAGATGCTCTGGTGGTTCCACTCCATGATCAGTCTCAGCTTAAGGGGGAAAAAAAAAAAAGCACATTTGAAAACTTTTCATAAGAAAGATTATTTGTCAAGGCTAGGGGAAAAATTCTTTAATTAGTTTACTCAAATATTAAATCTGACATCTAAAATCTCAATATTAGCAAAAATGTGATAATTATAGCTGGAAGGGTTTTTTATTGAATGTAAATTCATGTATAACACTTTGAGCTTATCTCACTCCCTATTGTTATATCTCCTACAGTGTTCACACTTAACTGGAAGCCTTGGGCTGCACTCTGAAATCTGATCTCAAATTCACAGTCTCCATACTTCCTTTTAAAGTAAGTAGTTGCAGTTCAACACCAGCTATGACAAAGGTCCATCCCGAGGGGAGACAACCTTGAGAGAACCTTCCAGAATGCCCAGGCTGTTGCAGAAGGGGCTTTTTGTGTTCAGTGGAATCCCACATCACATCTCCACAGGGGGATTCTGTTTTCTCAGCAATCATTTTGACCAATTTGGCGGTCAATTCAGTGAGGGAGCTTGCTAATTCAAGCTAGTTTGAAGGAGAACAGAAGCAGGTAACAAGAGTAGGGTCTGTGAAAACACATTTTTTCATTTTACCCTCATAGATCCTTGTTTTATAGAGAAGGATACTGGGACTGGAAGAGGTCCTATGACTAGACTGGTGTCGTGGAACCAGTGAACACAGAGTTAGCACCTGAGACCAGTGCTCTACCCTCTCTTGGGCCTGCTGGGTTACGGGGAAGAGGGAGTGTTCACAGCCATGTGGTGTATAGTAGACACCCCACCACAGAAATAAATTTAAATTAAGCCCAGGGTTACCCATGTACCTCTTTCTCTAAATATCCATGTATCATTGTGTGTTCTTATAATAAATATTAAGAGTGGTAATTGTTTTACCTGTTCATTTGTGACAACAGCCAATGAGCAATCTTTAAATACCCACAACAGCCAAGCTTCTCTCAAGATATCAGGAAGAGCTGGGGACCCAGGCAGCCTTCAGAACTTCTGCCTCTTCTAAAAGGACAGGCAGAGCTATTAGGACCAGCAGTTTGTATCACTAGGGGAAGTTGCAGGCCAAGTGGGCAGAGCTTTTGGTTTTTCAAAAGATGCCAGAAATAAGGATATTTATGTGAACTCTCCCGTTTGTTTTAGAGATGGCAACATGATTTCTTTTAATTGCACAAACCAAATAAAACATGTGTGGGGGCCTGGTTTGGCCTGGCTCCTGTGCTGGGCACCTTCTGGTCTAGAAGATATACCTGTGCTAGAGCCCAGCAGTCTCTGTCAGGCCAGCCTTCAAGGGAGCAATGGGCACAATGAGTCACTGCCCCTACAGGGCCAATGAAGGAATGCTCTATCCATCTTGGCACTTTTATCATTTTAACAGCATTATTTGATGGAAGGAGAGGATGAACACAAATTCTAGGTTAAAATATGTATAAATTTCAAAAGCAATAATCAGAGAAGCAGATGAGAGCTGAGAGGAGGAATTTTACAGTTCAGCAAAATAGAAAAGCTAACCAAGAGGGGACACAGGTTGGTTTTGAGCAAATGCTTAACAGGAGTCTCATTCCAACGACCAATGAGAGACCCAACACAAGATTTCCTGGTGGAATTATTTTTTTTCCCAGTGGACACATTTCCCATTATCCTTCTTTCTCCCACCTCTTCCCTTTCCACTTCATTACCACTTGTTGCTCAGGATACTGACTTAGTCATAGACTAATTTCAGTTACACTTTAGTACTAACTCCCTTCTTATAAACAAGGAAACTGAAAGCAGAACATAATCTAGAGCTCCTCGTCAAGTTAGCCTAGGCACTCCAAGTCATCATCAACCTTATTGTCTGACAAGGTGAATGCTCCTTCTCATATGAAAATATCCTTTAGATGGAAGCATTTGATGCACATACAGACATGTGCATAGACAGAAAAATCTTATGGTGTTCTGATAAGAAGTGTGCATGGGGGGGCAATTGTAATGAGGTATATGAGAGAACATTTGGGGAAAATCCTAAATTTATAGTTGTTCATTTTAAAGAATATATTTCTGACTGAACATTACCTTATAATAAATTAATTTTAGGAGAAAAAAATTCAGGAGAAAAAATATTTCTCATAAAAAACTCTTTTTTCTAAGCTCATGTTTCTAAGCCTAAATACAATCACTTGGTTACCATTTGTGGTAAGGAGACTGTCTTCTCTCTAGTTCACAGGTGAAGGGAAAGAAACTCACAGTATGGGAAATTTGTCACAAAGTCCAAGTGTAAGCTTGGGCCTTTGATGTAGAAGTCCGTGTTGTCAGTGGCAGGAGAATAGTTTGATAAAACACCCATGGAACCCTAGAAAGGGTTCAGCTCCCAAACTGCTCCTTACTGGCTCTATGACCTTGGGCAAGGCCAGGATGTTTAGGCTATTAGGGAATGTGTGTGCCAAAAGACAGGGACATGAAATCACACCCTCTTCCCCACTCTTATTGGCTGAGTAAACCTTGGGCAAATTTCTTAACATCTCAGAGCCTCATTTTCCTTGTCTAAAAGTGAGGATGAAGATTTTAAAAATCACAGCAGCTAACATGTTGCATGTGTCTTCTAAGTCAAAAGGTTCAGTACAGAGTGCATTATAGACCTCATTTCACTTACCATTAACAATTAATAATATGGATGCTAGTGTTAATAATTAGTAACAACTGCTAATTATACCATCTTTATGGGATCATCTTGATGACTAAATGATAGAATATGGGTAAAAGCTCTTTGTCAACAAAACAGATGTATTCATATCAATTATAACATATGTAATCAATTTTTCAAAGGACCCAGAAAAATGAAAGACTCCTGTGTGTGTACTGTAATATCTTTATCAGGGACCAAAGTATCTTTCACTCCAAATTTGCCACAGGGTTTTAAACCTGTGGCTCTTGGGATTTTTGCAATCTCAAAATCATACAAAGGCATAAATGACAGATTGTAGGCCTATTCCTAGACCCATGTTTAGCTCAGACATAGGGCATGGAAAGAGCACATGGTCCCTGAAACATGTGGACAGTAGGAGGAACAGATAAGGTAGGGATATGGTGCAGAAAAGAGGACTGGAAGCAAACATGGCTGGCTGTGGGAATGGACTTCTCTGGGTGTACAGAGAACAAGTTGTTGATTCTTAATAATACTAACAGCATTTTAGCTGTCTCCCCAGTTATGGTACAGGCACTGTACTAATTTATTGTATCATCTATTCTTGTGTAGCAGCATCGTCAATATACCAGGACAATTACATCAGAAGTTCAACTTCATATTTAAAGAGCAGAGAAAATACATCTATCAAAAGGTTGCATTAATTTGGATGTCAATATGTTGGAATGTGTGGTGATTTGAATCAGGGCTGGGTGGATGCTCCCCCTTGCTTGGCAAACTGCCTCTTCATTGATAATGCAAATGAGGGCTGCCAACAGCATCTCTGGGGGGTATTTATAGTGCTTAAGGGAACACACTGCACACTTCAGAAGCGTTCCTTTTATATGCAATTAGTCTGTTCATGACACATCATTCTTACCTATTCATTAAAGTAAGTCCCTGGCTTAGTTGGAGGCATTTTATGGATTTGTAGAATCTCAGGAGCTCAGAATTGGCTGGAGCCTAAAGGTCCTCAGGTTCACCATCCCTTTGTTTGGTCACTGCTCTCTGCAACATCCATGCTGTGCTGCCCTTATTTTTGTTGCTATCCATTGAGAGGTCATTCTTGACCTCGTCAGGCAATCTCAGAAAGATGATGTACTCTAGACTCAGGAGGACAGGGATCGAATCCCAGCTTCATTTTGAACTAGTTACGCAAGCCCTGGTGTCCCCATGTGGATTGTGGGCACTGCACCTGGCATATAGTGTGGCCCCTAACACTGATAGATTAGTTGTTGCCAGACGTGGGAATCTGAGTGGCAAAGTTCTACAATTAGATTATCACAGTGACTGCACAAATCTGTAAATTTACTAAGTCACTGAATTGTGAGTATAGATGAAATTCTACCCTAGAAATTATACCTCAATGGGTATTAAAAAACAAGATTAAAAAAATACATTGCAACATTTTTTCTAAATTACAAAAATACCTAAGGTGTTAAGCATAATATACTTGAGATAAGAGCTAATTTTGAGTGTTGTAGGAGACATAATACACAGTTAAAAAACAAAATAAATTTTAGAAAATCATCTACTTTGCATTCTTAAGAAAAAAAATTCTCTATGAAAAATAATTAAAGATGAGATCATAGACAAACTGAAAAGAGAGAGAGAATAGATCCACAGTCTATTCCATGATAAATCCATGAGACTACTCTGTTTAAGAATTCAGAATTTTTTAAATTTTAGAAAGATAATACAGGGTATTTCCATAAATTACATAACACCCCCAACAGGGTATGTGGCAGCATCTCATAATTAAACATATTAATATTTCCTTAATGAAGTGTATGAATATTCATATTGTAGAGGACAAATGCAAGACTATAAATAGACTCATGTCAACTCAGCTTTGCCAATCCAGCGAATTTGCTATAAACTTGAGAAAAACCTTTGTTTGTGGGACTTTTGGGCTGCGGTTCTGGAGGTGTAGTTTCTGTTGTTATCACACTCACCATGACCTTGCCTTTTACAAAGTATATGCTTTGGTGGCCATTAATTCCCTCCTCCCTTCCTTTCCCATATGATAGCCCCAGGGACTATGACAGTCTCCCACCAGGAGACCCTAAAGTTAGAAGACCAAGATTGAGGATAGATTGGAATTGCTTGCTCCACTACAACTGGATTAAGATGAGAGTGAGATATTGAAGAAAAGGGTAAATAAAAATGAAAGTTTTTAATGAAAATGCTGCTCGGGATGGGTGAAAAAAGAGGGAAACACTAAATTGTTTTAACATGGAAGAACAGATAGAAAGTATACCCTTAAATAATAGCACCAAAGAACAGGAAGCAGAAATATGAAAATTTCAGGTCTGATTCATTAGTAACTTCTATATCATTTATTTGATTTATTTATTTCAGACTTATTTTGCAGAAATTTAGGATGTCTTGCAAATGACTGACCACCTTTCTATCCTATCTTTGATATACTAAGTGCATCAGGGGTGAGTGACCCTATCCTTCTGCCTCCCCCATGGGACCCTACTTAATAAGGGTCCAATGTACTTGTCACCATCCTCAAGAAAACCAGACTTTCCCCTCAGTCTAGTGACAGTGATGTGACAACCTGCCACAGACAGGCAGACCACGATCAACATCCCTGTGTTTCAGAGGATCCTATTCCAGGAGATTCCCAACTCCTGAGTCCTGCCCACGTCCCGTGTGGGGCTTGTGACCAAGTTCCTCCGCATAGAGCTGGCTGGTGGCGAAATAAAGCTGAGAAAAAAGAAGGTGGCGAAAACACCACCCAACATGGAAGTAATTTTGAAAAGTGGGGGTAGGACAGACAGCTCTATGACCTTAGCTCTGGAGCTTCCACACTGGGAAGAGGGAGTGAGCAAGTCAGCGTTTGGTTTATTTATACAAAGGAACTTCAAAGGTTTTCTACAGAATGTTCTTCACTAAATAAGGCAGGAGGTGGGCTGTCCAAACCCAATTGTCCAACCTAACTTCAGAGCTAGGGAGAGCTGTCCCATTGGTAGAGCAAGGGCAGAGGTCTCATGCCTTGGGCAGTCTGTACACGGGATCAGACCCAAGGGGAGACCTAAGTCCCCCATGGCTCAGTACCGAGTAAAAGACCACTCAAGTAGCTTCACAGGTGGCCACCACACTTGAGGGCAGGGACTTGTCAATCAGTACTGTATCTCCAGACTCTTAGTAAGTTGCCCAGTAAATACCTGTCGATTAACTGAATGGATGAAAGGCAAATCAATTGAACATTAAATAAAAATAGTTTAATAGTTTATTATTTTGGAAAGACTGCCAACTTGCCCTAAGACCAAGAAATATGTCATGGAAAGTGTGATTTGCCCTGGGTTCTCCTCATGCTAGCTCAAGTTATGTGGGTTCTTCTAGGGATCTGTTTCTCTTTGTGGATATATATGCAGCATTAGGAGTTGTGAGGGTGAGCTGACCGTGGGATTGAATGGAATGTAGGCTGGCATCCTAAAAAAAAATAAATCCAGCATCTTAATACCTGACTCTCATTCAAGGAGTCTCTAAGCAAAGGTAAGACTAGAGCAGAGTGTGCCTTTTCATCTTCAAGGAGTCCCCTTATATTGACCAAGTTCGTCAAGTCACAGGGCAAGTCAGATACCCAGTTACTACATGGGAGGTGCTTTGGGGCAAGGCAGGGCACAAGTTACAGATTGTGCCTGTGCCAGTGCTCAGTGCTTAGACTCTGATGGGACTCTAGAGGAGCCTCATTAGCCCCCTTATCATTATACTCCCCTAACTTAAAAATCATAGACTCTCAGATTCAGCTGAGATCTTGAAGAAGAGCAGCTACCCATCTGTGAGTTTAATGTCTTTTCTAATGTAGCCTCCAGGTATAAGGAGCAGGAACACTAACACTTATGGAGTTCCTGGGATATACCAGGCACATTAAGCACATAATATACTTTATTTGTATTATTTCATATCCTTAGAACTACTTATCTTGATTTCCTGCTTCCTTTCTAGAGATGAGGAAATTGGGACTCAGAAACGACTCAGAAATGCATACTTTCTCTGCTGCACAGAGTTAGAGTCAGAATGGGAAACAAACCCAGAGCAATTCCAAAGCCAGTGCTTTTCCATCAAGTCTGGAGACCACTGCCTGGCAAGGGCTGCTTCTATCTGATTATAACCAATTCCTCCTTAGAATGAGTGGAAATTGCTGTCCTTGAATATTTTGCCCATTGGCCCTGTTTCTGGCCCTAGGAGGTCTCAGAGTTCAGGACTCATGGCCCTTGCTCAGGCCAACCCAACCCCACAATGCATGAAGACAGAGCCAGGTGTCTCCTCAGAGTAGGAGTTTCTCTTCCTTGCACGGTGAGAACTTCAGGTTTGAGTCCAAGGCCAGGAGAGAGCTTCAAACACATGCAATTGATTATTCAGTGACTACAAAAACATGGAGAGAAAGAGCTTTGGCTTTTGAGACTTCTGAGTCTGAAGTTTGTGCCCGAAAAATCTGCTCATGTCTGACCCCTAGTTTTTGAGAGGTGTATCTCTGATCTCTGGGTGGGAGATTAGCAGACAGGTTTGCACAGGATTGACTGAGGATACCTCCTGCCCCTGCGTACCTCTCCTCAGAGCACCAGAGCCACAAATACCTATGACTTCTTTAAAAAAAATGTTTTGTGTCCTCTCCTGCCCCCATATACAGCATCTTATCAAAGTAGAAATTCTAGTGAACTTGGAATCTACAAATCTGGGATCAGATCTAGTTTTGAGATTCTGTTGGAGTGATGTTTGGAAGTCACTGCAGCTTCTTGAGCCTCAGCCACTTGGCTTCTATAAGGATCCACAGCATCTGGAAGGAACAATGAAACTGGAGGAGGAACACCCTGGAACCACCAATGCTGTACAGCACGAAGGTAGATTATTACATGAATGAGGGAAGGGGAAATTAACATGGCCTGGGGCTACTTCAGTGCTTGTAAGTTATCATGCATGATCTCGTGTGGTCCATGAGCCTGGCCTAGTGTGGCAGGTAACTTTCATTTACCATTAGGTAATAAGGAGCTAGTATTTAAAGACGTCCATTCATCTTGCTGTGGCTCTGAGACATTCAATAGAAATGTTAGACAGATAAACTATTAAACTAAGTAAACATAAACAAAGGTACAGTCCATCAAAAAGTTACCATGCCACCACAGAAAATGACATTGTAGCATGGTTAATTCCATGGAAAAATGGTCCTGATATTTTTTTCCTCTTTTAAATTTTTAAATGTTTTACTAGTGCATTTTTAAAATTTATTTTTTATTCTAATTTGTTATATGTGACAGCAGAATGCATTACAATTCATATTACACATATAAAGCAAAATTTTCATATCTCTGGTTGTGTATAAAGTATATTCACACCACTCGTGTCTTCATACATGCACTTAGGATAATGATATACATCTCATTCCACCATCTTTTGGTCCTGATATTTTTAAGTGAAATGAGCTGATTACAAAATAGAACATATATTGTGATCCTTTTATAAACAATATGCTTCTACATAGGGAAGGATGTATCCTGACAACATTGCTTATATTATTTCCAATTAATAGAATTGTGGATGAATGTTATTTTTTCTCTTATTGCTATTTTTTCAATTTTCTGCAATAAAGATACATTGCCTTTGTAATAAAAAGATTTTTGAAATAGATGTAAGCAACTCTAAGTCAGTCCACACACTTAATTCTCAGGTTCAGAGCAGAAGACTCAACCCAATTATTCTCTTTCAGTTTTTCTGTTCTCCAGCAGCTGCATGGTTGTATTTCTTAAAAATAAACAGCAAATAAATAGCATCCTTACCCATGATACTCAATTCCTGCCTCAGAGTCTGTTGAGATGTCAATCACTCCCTGGAAAGCACTGTCTATAGACAGTTCATAGCTAGGCGTCATCCTGTACATCAGGCTAGTTTTGAAGCCTGTAGAAATTCTCAGCTATATTTTATAATGCACATGTGGATATATTTCTATCAGAGCAAAGGCGATTAGTAATCACTCTTTATAATGTACATATTTGTGCATGAATATGTATTTATACTTGGCAAATTATGAATTCACAGTGGCTATTAATATAGATGCAATCCATCCAGAGTAATACAAGTGAGGTTTAGTAGAAGCCCAGTGGGTGGGGAATGAACTGTTCTGTTCATCCCTTGCAACTTGCTCAAGATCATTTAGTTGCATGTGTCTTGCTTTACTCATCATGTGGAAGCTGTAATTTGGCTTGGTGGTACTAAGAACTTTTAAATCAGACAGAACTGAGTTTGAATCCCACCTCTACACCTTGGTGGTTGTGTAACCTCAGGCAAGTTCCTTACCTTTGTGAACCTTGGGTTTTTGCTCTGCCTGTCAGGCAGTAAGTAATCCCTACCTCACAGGGTGTTATTCCCTGTGCATAAGAGAACCTCTGAAAATGATTGGGAAAATGCTCTGGGAATTGCATCTTTCACTTGAATGGAAGAGAGAAGAATTGGTTTCCTTTTCATTTGAAGTTGAAGTTCCATTGAAGTTCCACAGAGTACCCTATAGACACAGTGATGAAGCATCAGCCAGAAGTTCCATTACCTCATCGGGCATGCACCTGCCATAAAAAAAATGTTAAGCAAAAACCTGCACCAAAGCTACACCTTTTTCTTGATAATGAAGCTTCTTTGTCAACAATAGAACTTTGAAAGGTTGAAAATTTTAGGTAAAGATTTTTCTCAAATGTATTTTACAGGAATGATCCATTATCCTGACTTAAGCTAAACACGCTGATGTCTCATGTGCCTATTATTTCACTGTGGGGAAGCATCGCTCTACCTCTGTTAGTGTTTGCATCCCCTCCCTTCCCAGGCTCTAGTTGTTTCTCTTGCTGCTACTGTACCTGCCTCGACAAGTGCTCCTTATCACCTTTCAGTTGCAATAAAATCAGTGCTGTAGGATTGCCTAGTGCAAACTCCCTCTCTGAGAAATAAGCAAATTTGGAGAGGTAAAGAGATACAGTGGAAATAAGCTCTCAAGGTGTTTAATCGACTGTGATTGTGGGACTGAGTAAAGGAGCTTAATAGAAATTGCATGGTAAATAAGAATCAATAAGGATCAGAGTGAAAGTCTGCTACAAGAAAGAAAGTACATGGCTTGACTCCAGCCTTTGTGTGGTTCTTCCTTCCCAGAGACCCTCAGAAATCTTTTCCATACACCCCTGGGATGAAGAGGGCTGAGGAAGCTGGGAAACTGACCTCCAGATAAGAGAGGCTGCCATGTGAGTGCCAGCGCGGGCACACACACACACACACACACACACACACACACACACACACACGCGCGCGTCTGCATGCGAAGAAGGAGACTGGGTATCTACACAGACTAGCTCAGTGAAATAAACCCCATTTAACCCCTATTGGCTTAAACAGGTCTTGTTTTAAATGATGCACTTGGAGATAACCTGTAGGAGATCTGTGCACTGAATGTGTTAAAGGGCTTGAGAAACCTACAGCAGAGTGGCCAAATCCTTATTCTCATTTCCTGCCTGTTCCTGCAGCAACTGCTTTGAATACCTGTTGGAGAAACAAGCCCTTTCTCCCCAATTCCATAGGCCACCGGCCAGTGAAGGAACAAATACAGAAACTTTAACAGCATCTCAAGGGTGTTCCCCTTTTGCTCCTTACCAACTACTGACAATCAATGTAAAAGTAATCCTAGTTTTTATTTGAAGCTATCTTGGCTTTAAAAGAACCTTCCAAAAATGATTGATGCTATGAATTAAACCCATAGGTAACCCCTGAAATCTGCTTTGAATAGCAACAAATTCCTAACAATATCTTCAATGCCTGCAGCAACGAAATCTAATCTCTGAACTCCTAAAGGTCAAGATTTGCTGTCTGGTAGCACGGCTCAAGAGTAAATGCTCCCTAATGCTGCGCTAGGCGATTGCTTTGCACTCCAGACAATGTCAATTTTGTCCAAGTAGCTGCAGATGTGTCTAGCATTAAGTCAGAATGGTGTCAAGGGCCCTTCTTGAACACCGGCTGCTTCTCAGAGAAACTGGTCCTAAAGCCCTAGTCTATTACAGTCCATGCCCCAAAGACAGACATTTAAGGCTTAAAGGAGGATGGAGAATAAAGCTGCATTAGATTTTTTAATGTTTCTGAGTCAGGAGACCCAGGGGAAGAAATTCTCTGGTGATCCAAATGTCCTTCCCTCTCCCCTCCCCACCAACAGCCCTTTGGATATCCTGATTAAGGTGTTGCAGCGACGTATGAAGTCCTACCCTTGAGCTACTTTCCTGATAAACCATTCATCACTACTCTGACCTATTCTTACTATGGAAAGGCTATAACAGACTAATGAACCCATTAAATTAAGAAATGTATATGTTACAGGAAGTAATGTGCCTAGGGAAGACATGAGGTGGGGGTGGGGGAGCAGAGATTGAACCAGCCCCTGAGCACAGCCAGTACTCAATATAATGAAGTCTTCAAATGCATCAGCTTCTCCTTCCCCACCCCTGCCAGGGAGGCCCTCTCTAACATAATAGTGTCATTCTTTAGTTTAAATCTATTTTTTTAAGCAAAAAAAACATAACTGATTTGCAAGCAAACTTAAATTAGAAAATATGGGTGAAGGTTTTAAAATTGATAAGGGCTGCAGACTCAAAGTGGGTGCAGAGAACACAAGAAGAAATAAATAAAAATACCAGTTACTGAAGGCGGTAGCTCTTCAGCTTGAGCCGAGAGCTGCCATGCAGAAATGCCTGTGTGCACTGCTGGATCGTCTGCTGTTTGTTTGTTTTCAGAGCAGAGAAAAATCCAGATTTGATTGTGAATGAAATCTCCAAGTTGTTAAGTATTGGCTCAAACTTTTTAGAAGCATGGTGTAAGCAAACAAAATTCAGCTGCCTACCAGATCCAGCCCTTGGTATGCCAGTTATGATCTCTGCTTTAAACCCATTTATAGTTCAGCTCAAATGGGAAGTCACGTGATTAATTAGAAATGTTGGGGGGAGACCAAGACTGGTGCAGAGGCAGTGCACGATCTTCCTATAATTGGATGGGCCACTTGGAGAAAAATCCAAGCTGCATGTCCACACAGGCCTGCTGATAGAACAAATTCCAGGATTCAATGACAGAAAATGGGTTTGAAAGCTTCTTATTCTAAAAGTGGGAAGAGGATAATTGGTGCCAAAAGAGGTCTGAAACTAGGAGATATAATTAAAGAGTGCAGATAATTCATGATCTACACCAAGGGAGGCTAAATCATCCTCACACCAACCGACTCCAGTGGATTAAGTCTATAGGCTGCTGGGGAGGTTGGGAGGTTGGAAGGAAAGACACAGCAGCAACATCACAATGACCCTCAGAGTTGCCTTACTTTGTATCTCTAAGTCATTTTTATGGCAATTCCATTGGCTACTTTAGAATCTGATATGCATTATGAATCTTGAAAGATCGAAGAACACTCATCACAATGGCAAGAAGAGTTTCAAATATAGATTCTAAAGTGAAAGATTCAGCATTAGCAACTAAAAGAAACATAACAAGTGATAACATGCACAAGGGTATATCCCACCCCTACTTGTCCTCTAATATTAAAGTATTAGAATTACATGAGTCTTGTTTCCATTGTTTGGAAAACTCCCGAAGTGGATGTGGTGTTATGCTACTCAAATTCCTCTTCAGGACATAACAATTCACTTTCCCAGTGGCTGGGAGTCTCGGCTCCTGATGGCTCACAGTTGAGTCCTTTCCAGGACCTGCTGTCAGCCATGGAGCTGCTCCTTGGGGAATCCTCCTTTCAGTGGCTAGTCAAGGGAGAATATGAAGTCTCAGCCTCCCTTGTCTCAACTGGAACAGCTCTGAAGGGCCATCCACATTCCAAAGTGCCATAAGATCACTACATGTCAGTTCGACTTCTGCCTTTGCCCAACTCTGCTTCTCTCATTCCCTGTTCTGTGCAAAAATCTCAGAGTCTCAGAATCTGTTTCCTGGGAAACTTATCTACAACAAGGACCTAGCTGAAATGTAAGACTATAATAGAATGTCAATGATGCTGTATGTCAGGCTAATTTTAAGCAACTTTCACGTGGATGGAATAAAGTTGTGAATTTAGGAAGCTGGGAAGAAATTTATGTGATGTTAAATGAAAATCATTTTTATTTGTTAATAACTTTGAGCTATGTGCAGGGAATATATTTTGTTTGCATTTGCTTAGATGCCTTCCTGTTCATTTGGGGGGATCCTCCCAACTCCAATTATGAGATTTGAGGAGCAAGTGTCACTTATGATGCCTGACTTCCTGAGCCCCATGATTGCCTATAGTGACTAGTCCCAGAGAAAGGAAGACATAATGGTAAATGACTGAGACAGAGATAATTACAGCCATTCTATGATTATTTAGCCAAGCACACCAAGAAAGATGGGTCATTTTTTCTTCTTAAAGCTATGATGATGTAAGCTTTGAATGGCTACCGACCATGTCACTCATGAGAATAAGGCAAACATATTGAAAGAAGCAGAGCTGGGAGATGAAGACATAAAGACAAGACAAAAACACTGTCTGTACCCTTGGATCCAACTATGCCTGAAGTCAGAAGCAAACTTGAATACTCCAGCTACATGAGCCACAACCATTTCCCTTTGTTTTGCATAAGCTGCATAGACTTTTTGGGATGTCGATCACTTGCAACTGAGAAAGATCTGACTTTCACCGCATCAGTCATTCAGGCAGAGACAGACTAACACAGACAAAGCAGACATCCCTTAGAGTCAGGACCCAGAACCTCTACCAAATCCCAGTAGAGTAATGGGACCATGAAACAGAAATGATCTATTCTAGGAGGCTCTTTGTCAAAAATCTCAAACCTAGAAGCAGAATTAACATAGGCAGAATATACAATAAATACAGCATATAGAGATGGGGTTTGCAGTATTAAAAAATCACTAATGACCTCCAAAAATAACAAATAGGAAAACAAAAATTCCATCTTGCATTCAGGAGTACTGTGTTGAGGTCAGTGGAGATGGAGGTAGGAGGTCTGACCTGGGCTCAGGCAGAGAAGGCTGAGGGTTGGTTCAGTGGATCATATTTATGAAGTTCAGAATATTTTTCATGCAGAGTTAAGGTATCACTTACCATTTCAGGAATATTCTGATTGCTTGTTTTGATGGTTCATAAAAATGCAAGGTAAGACATGCCAGAGCAAAAGTGAATGTGTCCTGCGCCACCTGACGCCATATATGCGTGGGTAGTGGAGGAGAAACACATTCCAAAATGTGACGGGCCAGCAGGTAATGTGGAGAATTATGAGAGGATCAAATTCTCATCACCATCTCATTGGAACAGATGTTGCATCTCACATCAACAATACAATGGATAATCCAGAACACACACTTACTATACACTTGCTAAGTGAAATAAGCCAGTTCCCCAAAACCAAAGTCTGAATGTTATCTCTGATACGTGGATGCTAACACACAACAAGGGAAGGTAATGAGGGGAAGAATAGAAGTTCAATGGATTAGACAAAGGGGAATGAAGGGAAGGGAGGAGGGGTGGGAGTTGGAAAGATAGTGGAATGAATCAGACATAACTTTCCTATGTTCGTATATGAATACATGACCAGTATAACTCCACATCGTGTACAACCACAAGAATGGGATCCTAATTAGAATGGGTTGTGCTTCATGTATGTAAAATATGTCAAAATACATTTTACTGTCATGTATATCCAAAAACAACAAATAAAAAATACAAATAAAGGGGCTGAGGTTGTGGCTCAGCGGTAGAGCACTTGCCTCACTGGGTTCAATCCTCAGTACCACATAAAAATAAATAGACGAAATAAGGTATTGTGTGCATCTACAACTAAAGAATAATTAAAAACAATACAAATACAAATTTAAAAATTGTATGACTTAGAATATGTAAAAGTCTTTGTATCTATGGGCACAAACCTTTAGCAATATTATAAACAGCTGCTACTCCTGTGTGATAAGTTGCATGTTTTATGCATTATTGCAAAAATAGCAAATCAAGTCATATATTTTGTGCATCTCTTCGAAATATGACATGAGGGAAAGTAAAATTGATGTAGTATGTGTTTACAATGAGGACAAAATGATTAATGCATGATATTATTTCAAAGAATATTTAAGATCATTTGAAATGTTGAAAGAAAAGTTGAAATCTCTTGAATTTTTACAGGTTTTAAGTGAAAAAGGCAGAATGGAATTTTCTTCAAATTTAGAAATAGTCCTAAAAGTGTATATGAAACAACCAATAACAAATTGTGAAGCTGGGAAAAAAAGGGATTTTCTCAATGGCCAATAAGTGATATATTTTTCATCAACCATGTTAGGAGGAAAGACTGAATTATCCTGGAGGTTTCTCCATAGAAAATGTTGTGAAATTATCATTTGAGAAAGCAGTCAGTGTTTGCAGCTAGAAAATATTGGGGCGATGTATTCTAGAAATATGTCAAGCGGATAATTAATTATGGGTCTGAGTGTTACATCTCCAGACTTGGTGATGCTTGTGGTATTTGTTGGTATAAATATTTATGATTTATTCTGATTTCTATTGTCATTATAAATAAATATGCTCATCCATACATAATTTTGTACCTGTAGTTTTGTAGTTTTTGGTGGGGCGCTTCCCCTCACCCCAAATTGTGTAGACTTCCAGCCCCCCCAAAATCTGTTCCCAGGATTAGACTTCCTCCAGAAGACAAGAGACAAAGGTCAGAGGGAAGAGACCTTGAGCTAGTCCTCCCAGCCCCATCCTTTGAAGGCCTAAATTGTTGTAATCTGTATTTGAAGCCAGCTGATTAGACTTTGTACTAATTTAAAGGTCTCATTACCTCCCCAAACCTCTTTCTACCTGCTTGCTAAATCTACCTGATGCCTGGGATTACCTCAATGGGGTAAAAGAATCCCATTTTTCTCTATTTCAGCTTATAATGGAAGGGCTCGGTCTAGTTAAACCTTCAGTGTGAATCAGGTTCATTTCTTGCTGGTTTTAGGGTGTGTGTCTGTGTGGTGGGGGAGACAAAAGAATCTAGCAGGGTGTGGGGAAGAGGGAGGAAGGAGTGGGAATGAGAAGGAGGACCATTCCACCTAGGGGAGGTGGAGAACACAGAAAAGCAAAGCCTGGGAAGAGAGAACAGAACGACTTCACAGACTAACAACCCTTGCCCTTTACCTTCCACGGCTGCGCACCAAAAGGTTGCCGCGTCTGGCTGCCAGCGGCGGGCAGCTGTGCTGCATGATTCAGGACGTGTTTTTGAGCACAGCCCCACATCCTATGGAGAGGTCTCATTCCCTGGGGATTCATTAATCAAGGAGCACTGTACAAACACCACTTCCTGTGGGATGTTAACAGTGTCTGTGAGCAGGAGAGCGAGCAAGCAGGGACTCATTGTTCAGTAGGGAGAGAAATTAGCCCATAGCTGAAAAAGAAACTTGCCTTGATGTTAAAAAAAGAAAAAAGAAAAAAAAAAGACCCCTTTGTTAACAAGAGAACAATAAACAACTTTCTCACGTAAGCATTTTGAAAGTTGAAGAGTGGGAGCTATAGTTAAGCAAAAAGTAAACATTTTCTTCAGGATCCTAAGCTTCTTGTGGTCAAGGTTTCCTTGGAATGACAGAGCAAGTAATTCTACCTGATCCCAGCCTGAGAGCTGGACTTTGGCTGTTGATTTATGTGAATTGTTTGTTTATGTGAAGGAGAAAGATGGGACTTTTTAAATAAGTGTGCTGCTTTTGGTACATATACAGGATGGAAGAGAGAAATGGGGACAACGGTGGATCATCTGTCCTCCACTCCCCTGAACTGGCTTTGAGCCATAGAGGAGAGAGGTAAGGTCAAAGTAGAGAGACCTATTTCCAGGAAACATGGTGTGAGGCTCTGAGCACAAGGAATGCTGGGTGGTGTCAGGGAGACAAGAACAGTGCAGAGTTGGGGAGAGAGGGAGGCTTGGGAGTGGTGCCCTGGCACAGATGTTGGCGACCCATGGTGCACCATCAGGAGTGGCCCTGCAAATAGCTGTGCCAGGAGGACACTAACAAGGAGTCAGAGCAAAGGGATAAGATAGGAGAGAGGGCCTTGTGGGGACTGACGCTGATGGCCAAGTGATCCCTTTGGCCTCATTCCCCTTGTCCCACACCTTCATCTACATCTTAACCATTTCTAAGACCAGAAAAAAAGAGATCCCTAAGGAAAAAGCAGCAATGATTCTACAAAGCCTAAACGAACTTCCTAAGTAGTTCACCCCAAAGACAGAAACCACTGAGGCCTAACAAGCAGTTCAGAGCCATGTCACAGGAACCACAAGGTAGAGGACAATCCAGTAGAAGAAGACAATGAAGCCAAGGCCTAAATAAGGAGAGAGGATCCAAAGAGACATTTGAAGGGAGAAACTATCCTCTGGGTGTCTATGCTTGTCTTAGTTGAGGTTTCTATAACAAATTACCATGATCTGGGTAGCTTAAGTGTTTGTCATTTACCTCACATGGTTCTGGAGACTGGGGAGTCCAAGCTCAAGGTGCTGGCAGGATGGTATATGGTGAGGACCTTTTCCTGCTTTGCAAATGAGCATCTTACTATGTCTCACAGGTTGGAGAGCAGAGAGAGACCCTGTGTCTCCACCTCTGTTCTTGGTGGTCTTTTCCTCACATCTGAGTTCTAGTTCAATATACGTCTCCACACCCCCGCCCCTTATAAAAGAGTCCCCAGGTACCAGCTCCTTATCCCACAAGAGGACAGCTAGAAGGAGACATCCAAGGACCAGAAAGTTGGGCTGTTACTGTAGAGGACATTTGCTGATGCCTTGATCTTGAACTTACCAACCTCTAGAAGGATAAGTAATAAATTTCTGTTGTTTATAATCCACCTGGTTTATGGTATTTTATTATAGTAGCTGGAACAGACTAAGACAGGAAGTTCTGTCACTCCAATTTGAATCTTTAATGCAGAATGTGAGTCTTTCCTTCACAACCTAGGAAAAGTAGCCCTCATTGTCTCAAGTCCTATCTGGTTAACTGGCTGAATCACAGAGCAGCTTAGAGGAGGATGCTACATTCTCAAGGTTGTTTTTAAGGAACATAGAAACTTTGGATGGCAGATCACATGGTGCATACAGTAGGTGATTTGTGCTTTATCAGAGGTACCTGTCCATAGAGCAAAACTCACCCCAGCTCAGGAGAAAGGCCCAGAATACCCAGGATGGTGGGAGGGAAAGAAAGGCAGGACAGGAACAACAACACATAGCTCTTACTAGAAAAGTCCTCCAAGGTAATGGCTCATTAAAAATGTCATAACCAAAGCAAGATGGAAAGGTGCTTCAGGCCTCCTACCTTTGCCCAGGAATATAGGTATGCTTGGGGTGGGGTAGGGGGTGTGGGGGGGGGGCGGGGGAAATATGGATAAGGACCACTATAATAAGTTAGAAAGTCATAGCTCCCAGTCATATAATATATGAATTTCCTCCACTTGTCAGCTTGTCAGAAACAAAATCCTGATTTCTCTCTGTCAATGTCAAGGTTTTCCTGCTTCGTTAACATTTCCAGGTGGAGACAGGGAAAAGGTGAAAGTAGCATTTGATAAGTGCTACAGGAGCATTGCTTTAGAAAAGCACATTAACCCTTTTTTCCTGTTCCATTTCCTATGGGAGAAATAGAACAGGTGGGCTTAATTGGCTCTAAATAAAGTCCTTGAAATTCCCCAGGAAGCTATGCAACCAGATGTCACTCTCTGGTGCTAAGTGTTAAAGAGGCATCTTTGTAACAAGCCCAGTGGAAGGTGGATGGCAGATTAGTTTTAATGAAACTGAGCTTCTGCACTTGCTTTACAGGCATTTTAGGATACCTCTGTGCAGAAAAAAGGGGGTGAGAGCCTTTCTGTAGAAGGTGACAATTTGAGTTCTAAGTTGACCACATAAGTTAAAAGATGCCTTGTCAGAACAAGAATATCCATCCCCATCATTCCTCCTCACCATGTTCTCTCTTCTATTTCCTGCTCTTTAAAGCTAGTTTATGTTTCCTATGGCATCATGGTATGGTCACCTTACTAGGAGACTTAACTACTGGATTTGAGTTGTGTTTCCATCATTTACAATGTGTGGCACCCTGAGCACATCGTTCACCTACTTGAAACCTTTGTTTCTTTCACCATCAAGTGAGGCAACTTTATGTTATGCTTGCCTCACAGGATGACCTTGAGGATCAGTGTTTTCATTTGCTGGACACCTGCTTTTTAATAGAACATGCATTCTGGTGAGGGGGATGGGAGGGGCATGGGTATGGATGAGATTCAGTCCCAACCTTGGGGAACTCATGGGGCAGCCAATGCATAGGGATGAGCTCTATGAACTTGAGAGCATGTCAATAAGAGAAGTGTTGTTTTTTTCCTGCTGTACAACCTGTTTCTGCCCTCTAGAATCTTTGCTCTTATCCCTAGATAGTTTTGGTGCCAGTTCTTTTACTCTCTCCTAAGTCAAGTTTGCTAAATGAGCTTCCCTTGTAAGGAGAGAAGTTCCTAGCCTCTCTTCTAAATTAATCTTCACTGAACATAACTCTTTGGAACTGCACTCCTGGATTAGGATAGATTCTTGAAGAAAGATGGGCCAAATTAAGAATTCTAAATCGGGACACTGCAAAAGGGACTTGGTGGACAAAAAGAAGGAGGCATGTGTAGGTGTTACATGCAAACAGAAAGCTGCAGAATGGGTGTCCATAACTTTCACAGATGTGTCCCCAGAGCCATCCTAGTGACTAAGATACCTCCCTACACTGTTATATTTACATTAGTTAGGTTGGGTTTGTTCCTTATGAACAAGTAATCTCTGTCTACTCTCTTCTTTCAAGTAAGCATGTCCCTGGGAAACTGGCTCTGGAAAGGCCTGTAATAATACCCTGGATGACTGTGTTTAGCCCAGCAATGAGTCATTTGTGAGCTGCAGCATGCAAAGTCATTTTTTAAAAATGCAAAACCTATGAAAAAGAAGAAGTTATTTAGGAGCTAACCCAGTATAAACACAGTCACCCAGTGTACCAAAGCAGCTAAATCAGTGTCAACAACATTGCTGCAGGCCAAAAGCTGTTAATAACCACTCAGCCAAAACCCATGATAACAGTGCTGATGCAGACCATAAGAGTGGCCCTCTATCTCAGCTCCTTTGACTCCACTCCACTTTACCAGTATTTCCAAAGCTGGGCCTTGGACTTCAGTCCACTCAGCAAGGACCTTGAGCAATGGTCACCCCCTTTTCTAATACCTATTAGACTATAGGCTTATGTTTGGCACCAAGAGACAGATTCTATACTCTCAGCAGCTCTCTGGAAAGCAGAAGAATTCTACCTTTCAATGAATAATCATGACATTGTGTGCCAAGTGAAGCATTAAAGATGTGTTCAAGACAGGGAACACAAAGATGGGAATGATTGAGAGCATAGGGGAGGAAGATAGATAAGGCTTTCTAGAAAAAAAAACCTGCCTTTAGAAAAACCAAATAAGTTTGTCAGGAAAATCGGGTAAAGCTAGATGAGGAGAAAGAAAAATATTTGAGGAAGGAAGAATTGGCACATTGCCCAGGATCACATTCTTCTAACCTCTGCCCCCACCCTGGGAATCACCTGTGTACCAGAACAATTGAAGAGGAAGAAAAGATTACTTGGGGGGCTCATGGTTTCAGAGGTCTCAGTCCATAGACAGCCAGCTCCAGCTCCATTCCTTGGTTCTGAGGAAGAGTGTGGTGGAGGGAAGTGGCTCACATGATGATCAGGAACCAGAGAGAGACTCCACTCACTAGATACAAAATATATACACCAAAGGCATGACCCCAATGACCTACCTCCTCCTCACCTCCTAAAGGAACACCCTACCCACCTTCAGTTATCACTCAGTTAGTCCCATCAGGCGATTAATTCACTGATTGGGTTAAGGCTCTCATGACCCAATCATTTCACCTGGGGTAACTTGGGACTGAACTCAGATGGATACTTAACCACTGAGCCACATCCCCCCAACTCTATTTTGTATTTTATTTAAAGACAGGGTCTCACTGACTTGCTTAGGGCCTTGCTTTTGCTGAGGTTGGCTTTGCACTTGTGATCCTCCTGCCTCAGCCTCCTGAGACGCTGGTATTACAGGCATGCACCACCATGCCTGGCTTTAAACCTTCTTGCATTCTCTCACACATGAGATTTTGGGGGAACACTTCATGTCCAAACTATAACACCCTGTCATCCAGCCTCCTACAGCCCCTGTTCTCTGCTTGACAAAACAGTGTCCCTGGACAGCCCCAGAAGTTACCACAACTTTCACTTCTGTGAACTTGGTATTTTGGATCCTTGAGCAAGCTTACAAGGTCCAGCGGTCCTTGCCATTGCTTTTCTGTCCTTTTTCCCACACCCCACCCTAGTCAGGGGATTGAACTCAGAGCCTAATACATGCCAGGCAACTGGAACACTGGGCCCCTTCCCCAGCCCCACTGCCTTCTTTTCTCCAGATTCTGTCCATGGTCCTGATTCATTCTTCCTCTCCTGATCCTTTGGTTGCAATCCCAACATGTACTGCTTCATATTTCACCTGAATTTTGACCTTGAGGATGTCGATGAATCCTTCCTGGATGGAGAGGTGCCAGGGAGCAAACTTGGTCCTGGAAGATAATAAGATTTCAATATGTGGCAGGGACAAAGAACTTGAGGAGTGGAGTGGAAAGAAACCTCAGCACTGTCCTTACTGAGAAAGATGAGAAAAAGCTTTAGAAAAGGATATTCACATTGGAAAAAAATTATTTCAAACAGAAGCTCTCCAGGCAAGCTTATTGTACAAATACACCAAAGGCAGAGTGCATCCAAACAGTCCTGAGGAGAACTTGTCCCCACCATGGGTCAGAGTTGAGTGACATTCTAAAACTCCAATTTGTCCTAAGTGAACCAATGTGCAGAACTAACGAGGTCATCCATTTTTCTTCCAGCTAATGAACTCGTCAGGAAGAGTGTGATGCAGGAAGATGATGAGATGAGCAACCAAACCTTATTAAATAGTTTCATCTTCATCAAAGAATCAGACACAGCTGAAGCCCCATTAGTCATTGAAGGGGATAATTATATAGAGGGGGCTGCCGTCAGGGCCACCCCTCCCCTCACCAACTAGCTTTGCTCCCTCTGGTGTAGGAACTGGTATTGGACTCAGGAATGGAGTTGGACTCATTTAATTCAACTAGTATTTACAGAGAGTCTGCTCCCGTACTTTTCCAGGAATGAAAAAGAAAAAAAATACAGATGAATAAGATCTTGAGTAGTTAGTTCATTGATGGCATAACATGGGCCAACAATTAACTGGGAAATGCTACAAAAAAAATGCCCTACTGATATTATGAACAAAGTGCTTTGGGCATAGAGGGAAGAGGGGAGCGGAGGGACCAGAGTAGTCTTCCTATGGGTGGTCATCCTTGAGTTGGGCTCTGAAGATGAGCAGAATTTCATCATGGAAGAAACAAGGGAAGTGGAAGAACAGACCAGACAGAGGAAAAGGCTTGATTAAAAACAAGATGGGGCTGTGTGTCGTTGGACACACTTGTAATCCCAGAGGCTTGGGAGGCTGAGGCAGAAGATTGCAAGGCCAGCCTCAGCAACTTAGTGAGGCCCTAAGCAACTCAGCAAGACCCTGTCTCTAAATAAAATACAAAAAAAAAAAAAAAAAAAAGTCTGGGGATGTAGCTCAGTGGCTGAGTGCCCCTGGGTTAAATCCCTGGTACCTCCTTGTTATGGTTTAGATGTAAGGTGTCCCCCCAAATTCACATGTTAGACAGTGCAAGAAGGTTCAGAGGAGAAATGATTGGATTGTAAGGTTCTTAACCCAATCAGTGAATTAATCCCCTGGGAGGGATTAACTGAGTGGTAACTGAAGGCAGGTGGGGTGTGGCTGGAGGAGGTGGGAATTGAGGCATGGTTTGGGGAATATATTTTGTATCTGGCAAGTGGAGTCTCTCTCTCTCCCCTCTCTCTCTTTTCTGATCATTGTGTGAGCTGCTTCCCTCTGCCACACACTCTACCATGATGTTCATCCTTACCTGGAGCCTGGAAGAATGGAGCCCCCCCCCCAAAAAAAAATCTTTTCCTGCCCTAAAATTGTTCTGATCAGAACTTTTAGTCACAGGAGCAAAAATGCTAATATGCCTGCCCCCCCCTAAAAAAATTCTGATTACATCTGACTTGTTTGGAGAACTAGAATAATAAATTAGAAACTATCTAAAGCCATTCAGATGGGTTGAGAAACAAAATAGTTCGCTCTCTTCAGATGATTCGAATTATTTGGGTACAGGAACTACAAGAATCCATATAATTATCTTCCTTGTGCAATAGCACTGAAGTGGCAGCTCTGTTCAGGGTCTCTTGAAGGACCTAGATTCCTTCTAAGTGACAGCATTTCCATTTCTATATCATCAGCACAGTTGATCCCAGCAAAAAGGGAAAGAAAATGTGAAGAGGAGATGAAGTCCTCACAGCAAAAATGACAATCATTACTTCAGCTCACATTCTGTTAGCAAACACTCACATTTGATCTTAAAGGAGGCTGGAAGCCAGGAGCAGCTGGCAACCAACTCTACTTCTATAGAAGAAGGAGGGGATAGGGTCAGAAGCAGGTAACAATGCCTGCTGCTGTCCATACCTCTGGTTTCTGATATCTGTGGACACTATCTTCTCCCAACACACAGCCTCTCTTCACATTCAGGATCTCTGCAAGTTGCATGTGCTCTTAGGATCAGATGTGGTTTCTCAGGGTCTGGCAGCTTACAAAGTAAAGTTCATGTGCTCTCTCCCTAAATTATTATTATTTTTTTTTTTTTTAGTTTTGAGACTTCAAATTTTTGGGCATTCTTTATTCTGGGCTTTCTGGACCACCTGCTATTTTCTGAGCATGCCAGTACCCTTTTACCTGTGCAGCTACTGTTCTCCCTCCACCTGCCCTTCTTTGTTTTTTTCTGTTTCAATTCATCTCTTACTTTCACCAGGCCAGATTCTTCTAATCATATATGTTTTGTTCCTCCCCTGTTCTTTTCTTGTTCCTCCTTTATATCACATGTTCTGCCTTGTAACATTGGTTTGCTTCCTTGACAAAATTCAACTACTAGAGTTTTAAATTCTTCTAGGGTAGGAACTGAATCTTAATTACCTCTTCATTATTGCTATATCTCAAGGTAATAAGTGTTCAAAGAAGTTTTTCGAGTCCACTCTCAATTTGTTTTTTGGTTTTATTGTTTGTTTGTTTTGGTGGTACTGAGGATTGAACCCAGGGATGCTTTACCACTGAACCACATCCCTAGCCCTTTTTTTTTCTTTTTCTTTTTTTTCTAGGCCTTTTTATTTTTTTGTTTTGAGACAGAGCCTCAATAATTTGCCAAGTTTGGCCTCTTGTGATCCTCCTGCCTTAGTCTCCCCAGCAGCTTGGATTACAAACTTATACCACCGTACCTGGCTAACACTATATATGTTTAAATTCAAACCTTTTTCCAGTTGCAGTGGCACACATCTGTAACCTCAATTCTTGGGAGGCTGAGGCAGGAGGATCTCCAGTTCACAGCCAGCCTCAGCAATTTAGTGAGACCCTGTCTCAAAATAAAAAAGTAAATAAATAAAAGGGCTTCAGATGCATTTCAGTAGTAGAGTACCCCTGGGTTCAATTCCCAGTACTGAAAATAAATTTAAGTCCCTTTTAGGAAAAGTAATGTTTCTTCAAATGCTGGGGTGGTCAATAACTCTAATATGTGCTCATGGTATGATTTTAGATTTTGTAGCAAAGCATTGCATCCCAAACATAATTTTTTCAACAATTTAAGAAATATTCTTTGAACAACTCCCATAGCGAATACTGGAATTCAATATTGAACAAGATGGGTTTGGCCTTCATCCTGGAGTAGCTTATGATGTAGCCTATCAGAGAGTCATCACATCCATCACCAACCACAACCACTCACTGGGAGCCCATTATGGACAAAGCATCATGGCTATGCATTTGCTGGGGCATGGAGAGGGGAGCATTCACACAGAAGGATCAGCATCTGGTGGAAGAGGCAGACAGAACATATGTTTACAAGACAATTTTCTTAAAGATCCATAGGTCTTTAGACAGTGGATTGCTTGCTAAGGCCAGGTGAGCCTGGAAGTGGAGGAACTTGTTCTGGGCCTTGACAAGTGATTAGAGCTTGGATATATGGAAAAGAGGGAAGAGGGGCCTTCCAGGAAGTACCTGAATGCTTGGTGAATGTAAGCAAGGAAAGAAAATCAACATCAACAAAATATTCACTCATTCTTCTTTGTATTAATTCAGCACTTAGTATTTGCAAAGTGCTGACAGCCCCCAACCCAATGCCAATGAAGGTCTGGCCCCTGCTCCCAAGGTTCAAAGAGAACCAGCAATCAAAGCAATATTTCAAGTCCTGGTGCTGTTCCATTCTCTGATTTGACTAAACAAGGGTGGGGAATGTTGGAGATTACTGTTAAGATTACACTTCTGCTTCCTGGAGATGGAGTGAGGACATGAGGAAGCTGGTATCTACTAATCACTTCATCCCATTAGCTGACTGATACCGTGGTGGACATTTAATGGTGAAGTTCTAGAGAGAGAGAGATGATTTAGCTGGATAACCAGGGCCAACAGGTTGGCTGGAGATCCCAAACTTTCTTCTCCCCACTCTATACACTCTACAATTACTGGTCTTTTTTCTTTCTGTTTAAAATTTGGTGCTAGGATTGAACCCAACTTAGCTGCTGAGCCACATCCCTAGCCTTTTTTTATTTTGTATTTTGAGACAGGTCTGCCTAAGTTGCTTAGGGCCTCACTAAGTTGCTGAGGCTGGTTTTGAACTTGTTAACCTCCTCCCTCAGCCTTCTGAGCCACTGGGATTCTGGGCATGCACCACTGCTCCCACACTTCCTTCTTCCTTGAATAGCTCTTCTTCTGTTTTCCTTAACTGCTGAACTGTGATTCACAGAACTTAAAAGAATAGAGTTACTCTGGAGGCATTTTTTATGGCTTGGTTATATGAAAAGGAGGGATGGAAAAATGAGTCACCTTGGGTCTGAACTCCTCTTTTTAGGAGAAAAAAAAATCAGTCCACACCAGTAAGATGAGAGCTGTCAGGTATACAGAAAAACAGCCCCTTGTCTTCAGTCTCTAGGCCTCCCTGCCTCAGCTTGGGCCTAGTCAATCATTTGCCTTTGGGGGCTATTTTTAGCTTGGTCACCATGCTAAATAAATTTCATATCACTTAAGAGTCTGTAAAATTCTATTTATTTTTCTTGGCTCTTCTCCCCACCCCCAAATATGGCTGGCTATTCCATAAGGATTCCATTGTGTTTCTCAATTTTGATCAGAATTATTCTAGAATAACATACATCCTCGCAGATGACCTCCTGTGTCTTGAAAAGATGACTCTCTTGATAAGTCCCTTGGTTCTCTTTTTGCAAGTCTGGCAACGTAGTTTATTGGCTTTGTAATATAAAGCTCTCACCATTGGGGACCGAGCTAAGATCACCAAACTATTTCCCATACATCCTTAGTTGAGCTTTGAATCACAAAAGTAGTAGAAGGCCCAGCATGATATCTTCTCTGAAATGAGCAATCCCTTAATTAAACAGAAGTAAATAGAGGTTACAGCGCATTCCTTAATTAAATAGATGTAAATGCCCCATCACTCTGCTTTTCACGCACATCAATTTGGCATCGTCTCATTTTCCTGTTTTCCCAGTGGAAATGGAATTTCTGGGGCTCTATTTTGGTGAAAATCTCCTGAGTGTGCCTGTGAAGCTGGGTGTTCAATCATGAATGTTTACCTTCTGGTTTATAGAAATCTATATCTGTGTCTCCTCTCCCTCTTCCTCTGGCATCTGCAGGCACTGGAATTACCAGCCTGATATAACTGGACCATCAGAGAGCACATACATGATATGAGGGGTGTGGCGTGAGTACTCTGACCCAAATACTGAATTCTCTGTCACATGACACTCAGCTACCCTAACTTACAATGTCTTTCGTATGCTCTTTTCTTTTTTTCCAGTGCTGGCAATTGAACCCAGGGCTTCACACAGGCTAGGCAAATGCTCTACCACTGGGCTATACCCCAGTCCCACCTGCTTTTTTCCTGGTTTCAAGTTTAAGCAAGTTCTTTCTAGGGAATAAATGAATATATATTTGACCAATATATGTATTGGTCAAACATTAATATAGATGTTACGATGAAGGAATTGTATAGGTTTCATTAAATTTCTAATCAGTTGGCTTTAAGGAGATTATCCTCAATAGTATAGGTGGGTCTCATCTAATCAAGTGAAGATCTGAAGAACAAAACCCAAAGAAGGAATTATCTATCCATCAAGACTGGGATATAGTAGTCCTGTCTGTGTTTCTGGCCTGTTGGCCACATATCTATCAGACTTTCCAGCTTCTATTATCACATGAGCCAATTCTTTAAAACAGAATCTATCTGAATAAGACGAGAGAGTCACCATCTAGGGGTACTGGGTTCATTGTCTCCATTTAGCAAAGAATAGAACAGGACACAAAACTAGCAAGCAAGAAGTAGGTTTAATGAAAAGAGATATACAGAGAAAGACTTCTCTGAAGAGAAGGGGCCCCAGAGCTGGGAATCCGATGAGGGAGTTTTGGCCTACCTATTCTTTTTATGATCTCTGGAATTTCCTCCTTTCCTTATCTCCTCTTCCCCCTCCCGTCTATGCTCTCCTCACTGTTCTTGATTGGTGACCCCTCTGTTCACATGTCTGTTTTAGGTTTTCTATTTGATCCCCTGCTTGGGAGCACCAGTATGGAAGTGTCTGATTGCATCCCCCACTTGTGTCTACCAGAACTTTCGTCAAGTTGTCCTCATCAGAAGTCCCTCTCCATGCTCCTCTGTTCTGGCCCTGGCCCCGACCTCCTCACTTGCCATCTTGCCCTGGCTGCCTGAGCCCTTCTGTATCTCCCTCAAGAGCATCCTACCTCCAATTCAGAGAGAATAGCCTGACCCATTTGTGGCTCTGAGCAAGTTAAGTGATGGTGCCCCTGCCAAGGCCAAGAAGCTGAAGGAGTGGGGTGAAGAAGACAGGCTCCAGTCTGTACCACTTAGAGGGTGACGGTATATATTGGCTCTCACTCATCTCCTTGCTAGTTCCGACAAGGTCCGCAACTTGCCATCCCTGAGCTGGATGGTGATCAGAGGACAGCAGTGGGTTAATAACACTTTAACTCAGTCAAACTGTTAATTGGAATAGAATCCACCTCAATGTATTCCTAGAAACAGTTCTGCTTTTCTGAGGCATTAGGAATAAATTGAGGTGGATCCCATTCCAATTAGAATTTATGATTAAGACCATCGTTTCAGGAGGACAAGCTAAGCAAGCCACGAACATGTGGGAATCTCAGTGATGGAGGTGTCTGAAGTAGAAAGGTGAGTGGCTGAGGACAGAGTCCACGGCAAGGAGTGAGTCTCCTTGGTGATTTTACCCCACTCCCAGAACTTCCAGCTGAGTGACTGGCATTTGAAGGTCAGCTTCAAGGAGTATTTTCATTGAATCATGGATTGGAGCTGGAACCGACTAAGGTCAGAGAGGAGAAAAGAGTTGCTTGCAGGGACAACTATTGGAGAAGATTTGTCATCATCTTCCCCTGAGGGAGGGGCATGCCCTCCACTTCAGTGTCTAGAGCAATGGGAGTCGAGGGTGGAAGGTCTCTCTTTGGATGGCCCCTGCTTTGTTCCCTAAATTCATTGCTGTAAAATCAATGTGCACTTTGGTGGAGGGAAGTGAAAGGAGGGGAAGGCAGGGGATGTGGGGATAAGAAAGATAGTAGAATGAAACAGACATTATTATTTTATGTATGTATGCGACTGTATGACCAATGTGATTCTACAGCATGTATACTCAGAAAAATGAGAAATTATATCCCATCTGTGTATGGTTTATTAAAATATATAAGTGCATTCTATTGTCAAACAAATAAAAAATTTTAAAAATATATATCTAGATTAAAAAAAAGAGAGAGAGAGAGAGAGTGGGTGGCAGGGATGATCACTCACAGAACCTAACTTTAAGGCTCAGTTCTATCAGTTGGAGGGAAATACACGTACTAGGACCTACCAGGTACTGCAGGCTAATAATAGTCTAGCAGGAATCAGCACTACACCTACTATTTCCCCTTTACAAGGTGTGTGCCAAGCCCTTTACAATAAATCTCTGCAACCACCCTATGAGGTAGCTCCTATTTTATTCCCTATTTATGCAAGAGGAAACTGAGGCAAAGGTAGGCCAATTAATTTACCCAAAGGCACACAGGAAGTTGTAGAGAGCTAAGACATGTACGTCTCACCACTGTGTTGTTCCAGGCCAGTTCTTGTTTAATCTCCACATTTTGATCATAGTTATATTATTCTCACCATTTTGCAGATTAGAAAAAGAAGGCAGGGACACAGAGGAACCACTTCAAGATTAATACATCCACCAGGCACTGTGGTGCACACCTGTAATCCCAGCGGCACAGGAGACTGAGGCAGGAGGGTTTGGGTTCAAAGCCAGCCTCAGCAAAAGTGAGGCACTAAACAACTCAATGAGACTCTGTCTCTAAATAAAATGTAAAACAAGTCTGGGGATGTGGCTCAGTGGCAGAGTGCCCCTGAGTTCAATCTCCAGGACTGAAAAAAAAAGAACAATACATCCAATGTTCTGAAGGCAATCTGCCCCCAACATTGCTCTCAGGCTCACCAGCAATCTGGCTTCTGACAGCCCTTCACCCTCCCTCCTCTCTCTGCCTGTACACATGACTTTGACAGATTGTTTCCCTGAATTAATCTCTAAATTAATGCTTCTAGGCAGGTTAAAACTAGCTTTTCCTTTTTGGAGAGATCAGGTGTTAGGGCCAACATCTTTCTGTGTTTCAGGCCTGAGGACAATGCACACAGGTCATTATGACTCCCTGGAGTTTCCCAAATTCCCTTAAAAACAAACTCCTTGCTAATTGCAAAATCCAGAAGACCCATCCCAGATCCTGCTCAGCCTAAAACCCACTGGACAGGTCTAGAAAACCCCATGATTAACAAGTACCCCCCAAAATTTGGGAATATTGAATAAAATGGGCCTTTTTATTACATTGTCTCCAAATTAACTATTAGCACAATGTCAGACAGACACAAATTTGAATATATGGGCTTTGCATCAGAAACACTCTGTTTGGTACCTGCTCACCACTTAATAGTATATTCCCAGGTCAGTTATTTAACCTTTCAATACCTCAGTGTTCTTTTCTATAAAATAGGAATAATAATGATGTCTACCTCACGGGATTTTTATGAGGAGATGAAATAAAATATAAAGTGCTTAGCACAGTGGCTGTGAGAGAAGCAAAGGCAAAGATCAATAAACACGAGGTATTCTTTTCTTAGTATTATTATGTCTCCTGTTCTGGGGAATTTTCACTGCAGAAGATTCAGTACTCTCGGGTCTCAAAGGGACAATTTCAGCCTCTGCAATAGGTTCAAGAGCAGATTGGTAGGAAAAAGGCCCAAGAGCCCTTGGTATGTCTGAAATCACACTATGCCCCTTAGTGACAGATGAAGCAAGGAGGGTGGCCCTGAACTCCTAGGTTCAGGGCTGTCATTTATCCCAGATGCATAGGGCTCATCCCCATAGCCTCAGGGACCATATATGCCTGGAATAGTAACTGCAGTTCCTAAGGATTTGAGTTAAATTCATTGACCTTAAAAAGCTCCCAAAGATTCTGGAAAGCAGAGACCCAGGAAGAAGTGTCTCCCTTGGCTCCTTATCCTCAGGGCAAGGAGGCTGGGGTTTGAGCCTCTCCAACAGGTCTCAGGTCTTGGCTCATTCAGAAATGCTGCACCAAGTCAACTCAACCCTGAACCCCAGATCCAAATCTGTGATGGAGGTGAGCACAAGATGCATCCACTCTTTCAGTTACACAAATACTGTATCTGGCCCCTGCAGTAGGCTAGACTTGGGCTTGCCCTCTGGATACCTGGTCCTACTCTTCCAGTTTACTGCCCAACAAGTGGAATAGAAAAACAAGTAGGAGTGACACAGTGTTGGTGGTAAGTGTAACCACCATGTTTTAGAAGGTCAGTTTCCAATTATGTTTTAAATCCTCCACACAGTCTACAAGGGACTTGGTCACATGGTACCTGCCAATACACACCCACTTTGTTTCACACCTTTTATCCCTTGCTAACTGCACACCAGCTACCAGGTTTCTTGGCTGCTTGGTGAACACTCCGTCTACTTTTTAAAAAAAATTTCTTTGTTCTTATTAGTTATACATGATGATAAAATCTATTTTGATATATTTATACAAACATGGAATATATCTTATTCTAATTAGGATCACAGTCTTGTGGATGTACATGATGTGAAGAGTCACACATGAACACAGGAAATTATGTCTGATTCATTCCACTGTCTAAACCCCCTCCCTTACCTTCATTCTCCTTTGTCTAATCCACTGAATTTCTATTCTTCCCCAGTACCCCTTGTTGTGGGTTAGCACCCAAATATCAGAGAGAACATTTGACCTTTGGCTTTTCAGGACTGGCTTATTTCACTTAGCATGATAGGGTCTCCAGATCTATCCATTTACCTGTGAATGTCATAAAGTTATTCTTCTTTATGGCTGAGTTACATTCCATTGTGTATATATACCACAATTCTTTTTTATCCATTCATCTGTTGATGGGCATCTAGGTTGGTTTCATTGCTTAGCTATTATGAATTGTGCTACTACATATGTTGATGTGGCTATGGAACACACCAGGTTCTTTTCAGTGTCCGGAACAGGGTCTGTTTGCAGCTTACCTGGTGCACATGGTACAAGACCACATATTTTCATTGGCTGAATATAGAATAACTGAATATAGTTGATTCTTTCCTCCCTCTTGTCCCATATACCTAAGCCATTCACATACCTGCATCTTTGCTATCACTAAAAAAAAACTTTTCTGATCTCTCTTCAACAAAAAGCTATCTGCTCCAAGATGCCAACCATTTACAACAGAAATCTTAGCAGATGCTATAAAATTGGCAATTAACATAAGCCAGCTCAAATTCTTATTTTGGGGTCTGGTTTCCTCTCCCTAATAAAAATAATAAAGCACTATTTTAGTAATAAGAACAGCCCTGGTAGCCCTGGTCAGGTGTTTTGTTTCAGATGTGGTGGTGTTTGCTTTTAACAGCAAATCTTTTTCTTCCCACTATTCATGGGTAAGGGGGAGCTTATTATTAGGTTTTGGGAGATCTTGTAAGCTTATTTTAAGACATTATTGAAAACTAGGGGCTGGGGTTGTGGCTCAGTGGTAGAGTGCTTGCCTAGCACTCGTGAGGCACTGGGTTTGATCCTCATCACCACATAAAAATAAAATAAAAGTTATTGTGTCCATCTACAACTAAAACAAATGTTAAAAAAACTACACAAAAAATACAGTTAAGTATATTGCATTAAAAGCAAGGGTGATATGTATGTGAAACAGTACTTCTTATTTATTTTACTACTATATATGATCTTAAGACTATTTACATCTATTTTATCTATATAGTGGGTAGACATACTAGTGGTACATGACTGTTCTCTCTACTCTGCATTTAGTAACCTCATGTTGTCACTGTAGCTTGATCTTCTATATATGGTAGGAGCATTTACCAGGGAAATCAGCAAAAGCTACAGACAGAAACTTTTTTTTTTAAAACAAAGTTGGTTGTTAACCACATACTAGCATACCACTGCCACTACCCAAGACAAAGTCAGTCCCGGATTCCCTGAAGTTTGCAGCCCAGTGACCAAGTTTTGAACACACATGCATGCATGTACACTCACTCCATAGGCAGGGGGTGATTATAAGCATCATCCAGGCAGAATGGCATGCCTTAATAGAGCAAAGGACAGCAGCCACAGGGAAGGGCCTTACAGGACTTGATGAGCCTTTATATGATCTAAGATGAAAAGATTTCACATGGAAGAACCAGAACTCCTGCTTTGTTATCTAACTGATTTTTTTAAATCCCGATTAATTAATTATTCAGAAGATCTTTTTATAGGCACCAAGTTGTAGTCTGTGATCAATTCATACCTTTCATCAGATGGAAATCAATTTGTGCAGGTCAGACTATTTGAATATATCAGACAGCTTGGACTGCCTCCAAAGATGGGTGCTCAGGACCAGGTACTCAACGTGGTTAATAATAATAATTTAGCCTGTTCATTACTGGAGCTGTGCAAAGGGTGTATTGATTTTTCTCCAAAGATCAACCAATCTGAGGCAGTAGCTCCCAAAACCTGGATGAAATATTAATTGCATTAAAAATGTACAGGACTCATTTTTGTGATCGTAAAGGCCAAGAAACTTAAAATTCCTAAAAGATGGGTGGGGAGTTTTAAACCAACGTAGCTCGCTAGTTGCTACGTGCACGATGGCCTCGGAGCTTTGGGTTGAAGAGAATGTTTCCAGTTTTATTCCACTCCACCAATCTCAACCAGGAAGGTTGTCACTGGTTGCTTTGTTGAACCTTAAATAGTTTTATTCCAATTTAACCTACATGTTTGTTTGTAGCACTTGTTTGAGAGGAAAAAGGTCAACCCTTTTCAGTTTTAAAATTCCACCTATACACCTTTGCATATCTGTGACTACATGTGTACAGTGGGAAAAAAGGAAAGGAGAAAGGACAGAGGGAAGGGAAGGGAGAGGGGAGACAGCAAGGTAGAGGAGGAATGGAAGGAAGGACTGAAGTAGAAGGAGTTGGAAGAGAGGAATTCTAAAGGGAAAAGAGGAGAGAAAAGGAAAAGATTTTTTTTTTTTAAGGTGGCAAAGATGATAAAGGCAGGGGAGGAAGAAAGAGAGGGAAGAGGGAAATGAGATGGAAGGACTGAGGGTGAAATCAGATTGGGAGGAGCTGCAGGCTACACTTGAATTTCAGCTCTCCATCTGCACCAGTTACTCTTGCAGTCTCAGCCTCAGTTTTCTCATCTGTACAGTGGGAACAAGAAACCCACACTGCAGCATCTTCCAGAGAACTAGATGAAGGAGATAGGTAAAAGGCAGTCCCAGAGCGTCCACCCAGGAAATGTCCCTATGGGACTATAGGATACCAGCGTGGTTTATGACTTCTTTTAAGAACACACACTCTGTCCATCGTGTCCTGCGTTTGGCCTCCCTGGAAAATCAGAGTTCAAGCATCCACTCACCCTGAAAGCCAGCGCCCGCTGGGGCGCCGGGGCGGGTGTGCCGGCCTGGGAAGCCAGGACTCCTGTCGCTCACCCGGTGGTGAGCGCACCGCCGAGGCGCGGGCGGCCGCCAATGAACTTTCCACAAAGACAGTTTGCTTCCCGCAGATCTCAATCCATAACCTTTACTGGTCTCTGTAGAGTCATTACGACCATTAGGCTGTGGACTCAGCACTGCTTTAGCTCTTAAGTTAATACAACCGAGACTTTTTTACTTTCCTATTGGGAAGGAACATGTGCAATTTTAGTGATTTCTTAGATCATTCCATAAGTAAATCAAATATTCTTTCAAGCCCAGTTATCAAAATTGTGTCCTTTGATACCACGTCTTCCATCAAACTGCAGTAATCCAGTTCAACACATTTTAAACCTCTGCTATCTCCTAATATCATCCCTACTAGATAGAGTAATTAAATTTGTACTTTTTTTTACAAGTCGTACTCAATAAATCTGAATAAATTAACAACGCATTACTAAGACTGCTACATTAAATTTGCATAGTGCATTTAATGAATATGCAACTGCAAGTGAAAAGGTCTGCTACTGCGAACCCTCTACATTAGCATAACTACTTCCAGCATGTTTCTTAAATAATGCACTCATTTGCACATCACTGACTTGGCTAATTCTAACTTCAGTCAGGGTAGCCTTGTAATTAAGACTCTTGCTTTAATTTTTAATGAAGTTTATGTTACATCAATCCTGACAGTAATGAGGGGACATGGAAACAAAAAGGCTGCTAATAATTAAATTCACAAACCAGTTTGAGGGATAATAATTCCTGAGGAGAAATTACATGACTAATTATTAATTAAATATTCATACTATTGCACAGCCATCTCACTTAACTGCTCTTCTTGTTGGTAATAATATTGAGATGTAGATGCCTTTTGCCAACCATTCTGAGTTTAAGGTCTCTGGTTAATTTTAGTGCGCCATTAATCAATATGACACAAAAAATAAAATTGTTTTAATTGGTATCATTTTATTGTGTCTAAATATTACTACAGTTGGTTTAGTTTGTGGAGAATTAATCTAGTTAGTCGGTGCCTGTTTTATGGAAACATAAATCCAGTTTATATCCATAAACATCTAATGGCAGGACAACTTGACCTTTTTTTTTGTAACATTACTGTTTACAGATAATTACACCAACTCTTTAAAAGGTTATTTAATAGCTTTGCATTCATCACAGTAAAATGAAAAACATGCAATATTATTTAACTCCAGCCTGTTTTGAGGAGGTCTCTGAGACCCTCATTTACCCCCGCTGAAAAGTAAGCAATATTAATGTGTGGGTTTTTAGGAAATGTATGAGAGCTTTTTTTTTTGAATGTGTACAAATAGATTTACATGTTTGGGGTCTGAATCTTTCAATGTCTAATTCATAATCCAGTTGGGGGTCTGGTTAAGAAAGAAAATATTCCCCATTTCCACAATGTTCCATTGAAGGAAAACGTGAGGATGGAGTTTTTATGATTCTGGATCTCAGAGATGGCAACAATTTCCCTACAAAACCCAATAAACAAACATTACAAAACCAGAGAAATTACTATGATGAACCCTAATTGGTTGCAATATTTATTGCAGACACTTTTTTTTCCCCTCTCACTTTCGAAATGGTATTTAGAAATCTACACTTATAACAAGAAATTCCCCATCTGGAGGCGAGTATAGCGAGGACCAGAAAAGGTCTACAACATCTAGATGGATGACATTAATCATCAAATTAGAACAGACCATGACATTTGTTCAAAGCTCTGATAAATTCAGGACAGGATGCTTTCTGAAGACATTTTGCTATTATGAAATTAAATAGACACCAAAAAAGGATCTTTTTATCCTGCAGGGGCATTTGGAAATTCTGAACCAGGGCAAACCTTTTCAGTTCATTTTTGTAATAATTTAAACTAGTTGATTCATCAAAGTGAACCAAGTTTATAACCATAAACCATGGGGCAAGGATTCCCCTCAGCTACTTCCTGTCACTTTACTATGAACTGACAGGGTTGTAGGGCATTATTACTGGGCCTGATGTGTATCAATCGCTCCCTTTTACTAAATCTTCAAATTCTTTTTAACTTTTAATCCACTCTCTTAAACTAACACCTGAAGGCAATTTGTAAAGACCACTCACTATGAAATAATTTATTTGTAAAGGTCAGTGTAAAGATGTCATAATAAGTCCTAAGTCCTAGATCCCAGCTCTTGCTTCTTTCATTAGAGGAAATCCTTCTATGTATGAAACCCTGTGTGAGTAGCAGAGAGTCTTCCAAACTGGGCAAAGTGTAGACCACAGAAATGACCAGGCTGGCTGGCAACATTCTGGGGTACTTATTCCTGAAGGACCTGCAGAGCCCTGCCTGATTTTCCTCTCACTGTCAGGCATATGCTGCATCTCCCAGGTAGAGGAGATCATTCATCACCAAGGAGGTCCTGCCTGACCAGAAGACCCTGTTTCCTTTTTTTAAGGAAGCAGCCAGAGTATAATAGAAGGTTGGGGTTTAGAAACTAGACACGCCTAGATTCTGATCTCCTTCATCCGAGGAAAAGCTTCTATGACTTCATCTCTACGAACTGTGGTTCCCTTTGTGGATGAGGATGATCAGCCTTCTTAGCAGATTGATGTGAAAATTAATCACTCATCCAAGTTTGCAGTTAGGTGTGTGCTGGGCACATGAGAGATCATGGCACAGTGAAGGAATGGTTATCTTTGTTACTTTGGCAAAGAAAGAGCATCAGAAATTCCGCCCTTGAAGAGTCATTCCTTTGAAGTAAACACTACTGTCAAGGCTTCTTTTTAAATATGCAAATTGTGTACCTTGAAAAGGGATCCCTGAGGAAGTCCCCAATTGGTCACCAAGCCTTAGGGTGCGTTTATGTACCAACCCTCCTTTTTCCCCCCCCTCTAACAGTGACATATAAAATAATGTTAGAGAGATGAGTTCGAAGAGGGTGGAGAGGAAAGAGGAAAGCACAATGGAAAGGGAAGCACAGAAAATGTTCTACACAGCTGGGCTGCTTTACCACTCGGGTACAATATAAGGACATCCAAGAAGATAAAAACAAAAACCTACCTTGTGGATGTGAATTCCAAAGTGCTCTACTCCTATAAAATGATAACTATCAAGGATATAATGAAAAGGCACCCCAATTTTTTCTAGAATGGCTTAATTTCAGTTATTCAGGCCTGTACCTATTGGGCTTCACTATCTAAAGGCCCATTTGGTGAGGGAACTCAGAAAGGAAGAGAGTACACTGTGTTCAATAAATATTTTAAAAGCATTAATAGACATACCTGTGTTAAACACCAAAGAACACATAATCGTTTCCATCACCTCTGTTCTCTGCACTCTGTAATAAATTGTCCAAGAAAATACCCATCAGATTCTTACCTTGTAGCCACAACATTTTGGACCTTGAGAGAGAGTCTAGAGGTTCCACAGGAGACTGCAGCTACTCCCATACCCTGATGGAAGAGCGATCCTTCTCTATCTGGAAGGTCGTCCTCCTCTTCCACAGAGTGTGCAGCTTCTTGGAGTGATGCACCTGAGCAGTGAGGGAGGAAGGGGACCACCCAGTCAGATCAGCCAAATAGACCCTGGGGATCAATGGGGTGATAGATGTTGCAGCTCTCACATCCACCAGTTTGGAATAGTTGAAGGAAATTGTTGGTGTCTGGCACTCTCTGATCCTTCTCTAGAAAGGTGCAGAATCACCACTATTGTCATGTATGAAATAAATAATAATAATAATAATAATAATAATAATAAACAAGTAGTAGTAAGAAAAAAAAGAAAGAAACAAAGGTGCAGAATCTAGAAACCTCAGATTTTGAGTTGGACAAATTCCAGCTCCTTCACTTTACCAGCAGCATTATTTGGATAAATAATCTGATCTCTTGGAGCCTCATATGGAACATGAGGAGAGCAAAATGCCCACCCCCCGCCCCCAGGATGATGTGGAGGTTAAAGGACACATGGATGAGGGGACCCAAGGGCACAATAATTAGAGCAATCCCTCTTGCCTATGCCAGAATCAAGCCCAGTCTCCTTTGGGCATGAGGATTTATTGCTAGAGGAGGGAATTACATATGTATTCCAAAGTTCTTTACTTTGGTCTTATACCATTTGCTGTGGGATGGTGGCTGTGTGTGTGTGTGTGTGTGTGTGTGTGTGTGTGTGTGTGTATGTTTGATTTCTGAGGTCAGTTCTAATTTTTCTGCAGACTAATAATCTTCTTAATTGTTAATAAAATTAAATAAATTGGATTTGTAAAACAGTAGCATTTGCTACATTAATTTCAATAAAATTTTAAAAAATAAAGCAATGTACTAATGGTTAGACCCTAACCCCTAAAATCCTATTTTCTTCTTGTCCTTTCCTTCTTCCATCAGCCCTTTCCATTTGACTTGCCATTCTCATTTGACTATCAAACTCTTATTTGTCCTTCAAAACCCCAATACACAACTCCTTCTTCCAGAAAGTTTTCCCTCACATCTCCTGCCAATTTCCTTCCTGCTTCCTCTACAGTGTGCCCACATTTCCACTGTTCTTTGCATGCCATGCTGTAGATGATCTGTCTACGCTTCTCCTACTGGGGAAGGAATGTGCCTGATCTTTGTATCCCAACTCCTAGTACCCTGCAGGGTACATATTGGCATTCTTGGATGTTTGCTGAATCAAATTGAATTCATGTGACAAATAGCAATTCCATGATTTTATTTACAAACCTGAACATCAGAATTTCAATATGCATCTCATAATAATGCAGTAAGGATTTAATGAGCAGAGCTTTTTTCCTTCTTTTTCTTTTAGTCAAGAAGCAAAAAGACAATTGTCACAAGATGAAAGTGGAATGGAAATGGGAAGAGAAGGTAAAGAAAGTGATTTGTGAATTATAAGTGGCAATTTCCTACAGGCTGGGATCAATTCAGAATGAGCTATTCATTGCCATTATCAATGACTATTCTGTAACAAATCTAAAATTTCTGTCTGAATTTTAGTTAAAAGAGCCATTTAACGTCCCAATTTGCTTGGCACATCTGTACATCCCCACTCCCTACACACATGGTTTTAATGTTATCTAACCTGATACTGAGAATAGCCTCAACCCAAGAGTCTTCAAACTGACACTGACATTCCAGAAGCAGGTGCCTGCTCAGTATGAAAGCCATGTGTACGTCACAGTGCACAGCTGTCTTCCAGGGAGGAGCAGTTGGGTTATGCCCAGAGAAAATGGTCAAGCCCCAACCTCTCCCCAAGCAACTGTTCCCAACATGGGAGACTGGAGGTTGCTGGAGACTGGAGACTGGAGGGAGTGGCTCCTGTTCCTGAAGTAACAGGCTTCTCACCAGCACAGCTGCAGTTCAGAAGGAAGAGGGCAAGTCACTGTGGGCTACTGTATTTCTTTCCATCATCTTCTCCTCTGAACCTTGACCTGCTCCCTTGGGTGCTGGCTCAGTCTTCTCCTAATCTGCCAGGGCCAGTCATTTGAAGTGGTTCAACCTCTGGGGCCATCTTCATCCAGTTCAAATCCCTCCAACTAGTTGTGTGACCATGGACAAGTTACTACATCTCCATGCCTCATATCTGGCACATGTATCATTAAAAGAAGAAAAGTTTGAGAGCTATATGTTTATTATAGTATCATTTTTTTAATTTTTTAAAAATATTTTTATTTTGTAGTTGTAGTTGGGAACAATACCTTTATTTAATTTATTTTTTTTTTATGTGGCGCTAAGGATTGAACCCAGGGCCTCACATGTACTAGGCGAGCGCTCTACTGCTGAGCCAAAACCCCAGCCCAATAGTATCATTTTCTTAATTGGGAAAAAAAAAAAACCACCTATATTCTTGCATGGGAATAGAGAAAGGGTACAAAGATACAAATCATATGTTACACTGATTATCTGGGTGAGGATGGGAGTGAGGAAGATTGTTAATATTTTCTTTATTTGCCTCAATGTTATAAAATAAAAAGAATGGATAATTGATGAATTGTACACTTCCATCTCCCAGTACTGGGGATTGAACCCAGGGGCACTCTAGCACTGAGATAAATCTCCAGCCATTTTTTATTTATTTTGAGACAGGGTCTTGCTTTTAAGCTGCTGAGGCTGACCTCAAACTTGTGATCTTCCTGCTTTAGCCTCACAAGTCACTGGGATGACAGGAATGTGCCACCAACCTAGTGATAAATCAGTTTTGACAGAGCCCTTCTTAAGTATAACCCTCTCTGTTTTCATAATTAGCAACTAAGGATGCCAAATTTGTTACAATTCAACTAGCTAATTCACTAACTAAATAAAGCTACTCTTTATAAAGGGATTTGAACAAATGTTTTGTCTTTTTATACTTCATTCTTTATAATTTACCCAATGGTTTCTAGATTAAGTTCTCTCCCACATTAACTAGAAAATACTTGTGTTTTCCTCTGTTAAAAATGAATCTATACAATAAGCAAGACAAGAACAATTCCTATAATTTAAAAATACCTACTGAGGATTCAGTATGGTTCATCATGTGTGGAACACATCATAAGGATTATTGTCTTACCTAGTACTTTTATAACAATATTGAAGAAAAGATCAACACTATTTCTATTTTTCAGGCAAGGAAACTGAAATTTGGAGAGTTTTAGTAATTTTCCTGAGTCACCGAGCAGGTGGTGGAGGAAGGTTTTAATTCCGGATCTGTTTGACCCAAGAGCTGGTTAAGAGGCATATTTCTACAATGCCTGTCCTAATCTCTCAGGACTGAAAACCAGATCTGGAAAGCTCAGACGTTCTCTGGTTAGGGTTGTAGAAGGGTGAGGAAGTAGGATTAGGCATCACATCACTGCCATTAAATACCTGACCCCTTTCTTGCTAATTCCACCAGGTCCCCTCAGTACTGATAGGGAGGGATAGGTGGTGACAGGGGCCTTCAGTGAAAGCCGTTCTGTGCTACATTTGACCAGCTCCAAGAATCAGAAATTCCTTCCTTATGTTGGGCTGTGCTTCATTCCTGTTGAAGTTAAGTTTCTCCCACTGGTTCTAAGTTTAACTCTGAGGTCTAATATTCTCTTAAAGGTGACATGAATTTTGGAAACAATTAGTGTGTCCCTTGAGTCTGCTAATCTTCAGAACAAAGAAGTACAGTTTCTTCAGCTATTTCTCCAAGGGTTTGAGTTCACTCTCATTACCTTGGTGAACATATTGTTTTAATACATGATTCTCCAAATGTGATTATCTGGAAACAGTGCAGGATTACCTCTTTCCCCCTCGCATGCTTTAGACCTGCCTGAAAGAACATGCTTTCTTGTTCCCATACTGTCAGGTTGCATGTAGTTTATAGTTGATAGAAATCCTTATACAGGTTGAATATCCCTTATCTGAAATGTTTGGAGTCAGAAATGTTTCTGAATTTTTGAATTTTAGAACATTTGCATAGACTTTACTGGCTCAGCATCCCAAAATTCAAATTCTAAAATGCTCCAAAAGCTACTTGTTCACCCAAAAAGTTTTGAATTTGAAAATATTCTGCATTTTTCTTATTTTCAGATTAGAGATATTCAACCTTTATCCATTTTATACAACATGTTATTGAGTCATGTCTCTCTAATGCTGTACATGTGCAAATGTATTTTTATAAACTTTTACCTTTCTATTACTTCATATTTTGTCGAAATAGATTGGGCTTCCAAATGCTAAGCTTTAAGTTTCTAAGACAATTTTATTCAGGTCACTCTACAGAAATCTAATTAATTCTTTCTAATAGCCACATAATGGTCCCTAGACTCAGTGACAATTTATCAAAGTATCCCCTTGCTTATCAGCATGATATTGTCTTATTTATAATTTGTTTTTGTCAACCGCAAGCAATGCTATAAGAAATGTACTTGCTCATATAGCCTCGTATATACTGGTGTTTTATTTTTTATTTTAAATTAGTGACCCCAAAGCAGCATTGGTGTGTCAGAGGGTATATGCATTGTAATCCCAACAGCCATCACCAGATTTTTTTTCACCAAAAGGTTGTAGCACTTCACAGTCACACTGGCAATGTATGACCTAATGGGATGAGTTAGAAAGAGACAAAGAGCAAATAGAAATAGAAGAGTGAAATAAAACTAGGAGTAAACTACATTTTGCATTTTTCCAAATTGTTCTTGTGTTGCTCTGATAAGCAGGAAAAAAAAGATTAGTAAAAAAAAAAAAAGACTAGTGAAAATTCTCTCCTAGGACTTTCTATTATCAAGCAAGATTGAGTAACCCTGTCTTCCTCTGCACTGAAATGCTAGTTGCAGTTTTCACTCTTGATGAGCCCAGATCCTTGCCTACCAACCTGCCCACTATTATAATCAGCTGTCATTCAAGCCTTTTACTATCATCCACATCTTCATTATTTAAGAAGTCAAGCTTGGAGTCCATCTCACCAGGAATCAAATTCCAGCCTTTAACCCACTTACTAAGTGTGCAGCTTTGAGGCATCAACACAAGTTTCAGCTTCTTCATTATCTGTGAAATGGGTATAATACTGCTTTATTTGCCAGTTTTCAAATTAATAATGTACATAAAGCCACTGGAAGTGTGCCTGGTACATAGTACTATAGGTTAATTAATGATTACATATCCTACCCCTGCAGAAATTTCACAGCTAGTGGTAATCAAATACTTGTATATCAGGTGTTTTGCAAAGCACTTTACACACACTATATTACTTAAGACTGGAATTATAATATGCACATGTAGCCACTCAATTACTAATTTCTGAATAAGATAAGTACTATTATGACTTCCATTTTGTAGATGGGAAAATGAGGATCAGAGAGGTAAAATAACTTGTCTAAAGTCATACAGCTAGTAATAAAGCCTTATTCAATGAATGGTAATTATAGTAATTACTACTAATGTTGTTGATTGCCTTAATTTACACAGCTTCAAAAATTTGATGTAACATCAATGGAATGGAACTTCAGGGTGGAGAATGGGTGAGGGAAGGAGCTCACCCCACTTTAGGTTGCAACCAGAATCCACATCCCCCAGGAGGGTAGAGCCCTGTGGGCAGGCATCATACCCCTTCAGAGTCTAGCCACAGAGTGGAGAGGGTGGGGCCAGAGCCTGGTGAGTGTGAACATACCTGAAGTGCCAGAAGGTGGCAGTGTGGTGGTGCTTGGAGAGACTTCCGGCCAGTAGTGGACTCCAGCCACCAGCTGGTCAGAGAGATGCCTTGGGAAGGGGAGGGTTTGGGAAGGTTTGGGCTGTGTTCATGATGGTACTTCAGTCCTTCTGGGAAACATAGAGGAAGCTCAGTAGTGACAACATGGTCACACCCAGAAATTGGAGAGGATGGTAGCTCTCAGGGCAAGGGTGCTCCCTGAGGCTTACCCCCCAGGTTTATAGCCTGAGGACCCCCAATATGTGGCCCAGGGACTTGCAAGGGAACAGCTCCAGGTCTCTGTTCATGGAGAAGTCTGCATGTGTTTCACGGATTCAAAGCCCTCATCGATCTAGCCTTGGTTCGCTCCCAGGAACATGATGACATTTCCAACGTCAAGGTCTTTCCACTGTGTTTTATGTTCTAACAGGTACTTTTTTTGCCTTTTGAAATCTTCCTCTAGCTCTTGATTCAAACAAATACCTTGCTTAAAAGTTAAAACCAAAGAACCTATCAGGGACCCCAGACGAACAGCAAGGATGACATTTTTAGGTGTACTTTTTCAGCAGTTTGCCTGTGGTCTCTGCACCAAATTCCAATAATTCCTCATCTCACACACTGGCTCTTTCCCCCACTGCCTTCCACATACAGTTAAGAAAACAGCAGACAGTTCTGTAAGGCATCCACTTACAGAATGCTTCCTACCATTATCTAAAATATGTCTGCAAATTTGGCTCAAGAATATTCTTTTTCAGCGTAAGTTGATGCTCATCACTTTGAAAGCATCACAGGAAGTGTGTTGAAACTTCTAGGTTAAAGCTCATAAATTCTAATAAGCCGTAGGCTACACTCCCACAAATACAAATATTCTTTTGACTCCTCTGCTGAAGGATCTAGGGTAGAACAATAGAGATAAAACCCCCCAATTAGACCAATTTCTGCTCTCCTCAAAGGTTTTCATTAAATTCAGGGGAAAAAAACCCATCCAGTTCTGGGTCAGAAGATGTATGTGAGCTAGAATCCTTTCCCAGCCACTTGCTAGCTAAGCTGCTCTGAGCCTTTGCATCCTGACTTGTAATACAGGGAAGTTCAAGAACTGTAAATCTGGGGGAGGATCCAATTCTATGTCAGTCGTGAAAGCTGCAAAGCCATTGTGCATCTTATAATTTAGAGCCATCTCCTTTTTCTCTGATCATAACTCTGATTGATGAGTTTTTGAGATCAGGGCATTTGTCACCACGTTGCAATAGGCTGCATGGTAAAGGAAGAAGATGCAGAAATAGGACTTCGGCATGGACCCAGCACCGGTGGGGTGCCCTGGAAGGCATCTTTTTTCTCTGTGCCTCAGTTTCCTTAACTGAGAGAAATGTGTTTGACCAGATGACCATAAATGTCTCCTCTCAGTCCATGATTTAGGGCTTAATCTGTAAGTTCAGTGGCACCCTTTTGCATATTATCTGAACCACTCATGAGAACAATGTTTCTTTTTCTGCACTGGCAGATTGTTATCTAGCTGGTGGGTGCTGACTCCTTGGTGATTGCCTTCCTGCCTGGTTCTATGTCCTTTAAAGCTGTGACCTCACTTAATTCTCACCAGAACCTCTTTGAGTCTGGAGGGGCAGGTATGACTGTCTGCACCTTTCAGCTGATGAAGATGAAGTCCTTGCAGGAAAGCAAGACCTGTCACCAGGTAGCTGGAGAGTCAGTTCTCTGGGCACTGTGAGGAAACTGGTGGATCCACAAAACTCTTCTCCCCTCTACCCACACCCACCCTCATTAGAGTCCTATCTTCTCTTCCCCAGGGAATGTGACAGCTTCTAACTAGTGTTCCTGCTCCCACGCTTGGCCCCCATGAGTTGCTTCTCAGCATAGTAGTCAGAGTGATGCTGAAAAAATAAAAGTCAGCTCATGTTCTTCCTCCTTGCCTCAGATGCCTCCAAGGACTCGAATCCCCCTCAGTGTCAATCCTCACACTGGCCCCAGACCCATGTCCACACCCCTCTTCTTCCTCCCTATGATGTGCAGCTGTTCATTCACTTCACTCCAAATCCACTGGACTTTTCATGGGTCCTTGCACACACCAGGCACCCTGAGGACCATTGCACTGCTACTCCGATACCCTCAGAGATCTGTAGGATTGTTCCCCCACCTCCTTCAGGGGTCTGCTCAAGACTCACACCATTAGAAATGTCTTACTCCACACCGGTATGATGTGGAGTAAGTAATGGTATACTCCTGATGACCATTTGGTAGTTTTTCTCCAAGCACTTATAACCTGTAAGATTATGTAATTTATTTGTTGAGGGGGCAGTGCTGGGGCTTGAACCCAGGGCCTCACACATGCCAGGAAATTGTTCTACCACTGAGCTCTATCCTCAGCCCTGTAATTTTCTTTATCAATGTTTACTGCCCATAGTTGGTTTACCCTTCTATAAGGGAGGCTCTATGAGGGCAGGATTGGTTAGTGGTTGCTGATTTATCACAAGTTCTTAGAACTGTTCTAGGGCACGAGTGTAGGAGAAATCTTTATTGAACAGGTGAATGAACCAAAACAGGAAACAGAAATATAGCCAGAAAAATATCTAGGAACAAATCATGAAAAGTATCCATTTCCCAAGCTAAATAAAGGAACTGGCTACAAGAAAACAGGAATGTTAGCAGAATTACAGCATGGGGCTTTATTCACTCACGGGAAGTGACCTGAGTGACTTTATCCAGAGGAAAGAATCCTTTCCAGTGAATCACGGTGCTTGCATAGATTACTGAACTTTGTCACATAAAGGGTTGCATGCAGAACAGGTCAATAGCTCAGAGCAGGTAGGGTGTCATCATGTGCTGATGTCTGTACTTTCCCACAAGTTTTTTTCCCTTAGCCTTCAATGCCCTCCTTCCTCTTCATCTCAGCCCCCAACTTGGTGAAACACAACTCAGCCTCCAAGGCCAGCTTAACCTTGCATTTCCTGACCCTCAGCCTCACTTAACTGCCCTTCATCTGTGCTTGCTACATTGAGTGTTGGTTATTGGTCTATTGTCTTCTTCCCTGAAACAATGTAACTGACTGTGAGGATCACAGTATGGTCCAGGTAAACCAGGACATTGCTCACCCTCTGAGGGATCTTCCCAAGGGACCCTGCCTCACTTTTCTTTATCTTTCCAGAGTCTAGATGAGATTTGGAGCACTGAGTAGTCAGTTAAATGGAAAATGTGCATGTGTGTACTCCAGCTCATTGGGTCTGGACTGTATTCTCTGGAAGCTTCTTAAAGAAGAGCTTCACACATCCCAGAAGGAAGTGAGAGATGTCAGTGTGAACAAATCCCACTAGAAGACCCTTTCCTACCTGCCTGGTGGGTGGGTAGACCCTTAAGGACACAACCTTAAAATGTGCAAGCCAAACACACAGGTGGTCCTCAGAGTTAAGGGTCTCACTGATCAAAGTATAGGTTGTGGACCAGCAGCAGCAGCACCTGAGAACTTGTTAGAAATGCAGAATCACAGGCCCCACTCTAATGCTACTGAATCAGAATTTGTAGTTGAGGAAGATCTTCAGCTGATTCCTAGTCACAGTAAAAGTCGGGGAGTGCTGCACTGCAGTTTATACCCCTGGGACACACCTGTGGATCAATGGCGACCCAAACTTTATCAGCCTCATCTCTGCAAATGTCAGTCTGGTAGCTTCACAGGCAGGTATTGATTCTGAAAGCACACTACAGGTAATTTTGACAAGTATTAAAGACTTAGAACTGTTAAAAGTATGTTTTCCCAGGGGCTGAGGTTGTATCTCAGTGGTAGAGTGCTTGCCTCACACGTGTGAGGCACTAGGTTCGTCCTCAGCACCACATAAAAATAAAGGTACTGTGTTTACCTAAAACTAAAAAAAAAAAAAGGAGTTTTCCTATTGGCCTCATTTCTCAAGATATAGTACTTGAACTACCTGTATATTTGAGGGGGGGAGAGACAAATTTCCTGAGTACATGGAATTAGGATCTTGGAGGTGAAATGAGTGTATTAATAAATTTTGTGGGGGATTCTGAGGTACACTAAAGTTTACAAACCTCTGTCTTTGAAAACAGGAACAATGGAGATAAAATGACTAGTGCCCCTGTTGGTTTTGCCTACCTAGAATTCCTTTACTACAACACCCTCCATTTGTAACATCACTCTTGGAGAATCACTCTCTCTTATATTCTGTCCAAATGGCTTAGATATGACTGACTCTTCCCACATCCATAAATAAGTGTGTGGCCTGGGCCTGACCAATGAAAGGATTCCTTCCCGTGGCCCTAAGGGGTACCTTCGAGATTGGGCCTATGACTCAAGGTGTGTAAATGAGATCTGAACTATTTCTAGAAATGCTCATTCTCCTGACTTCTCAAGCTGCAGCATAGGAGTCTTGGGCTGCTGGTCATCACCTCTGCTAACATTTAAGAAATTTGGGAACACAGAAGAAAGCTGATGTAGATGGGGGGTGGGTGCTGCCCAACACAGACATGAGACTGAGTCATGATGATTTGCTCTTTAGTACTGACTGTAGCACAGCATGGTATTAAGTATTAAATGAAAGATGAGTTCTGTGGTCAAATAGGTCGTAAAACATTGTGTTAAACAGATTTCCACAGAGTTCATTTCTTAGGCTTTCTTAGATTTTTTAATATGCCAAAGTACCCTGTGATGAGCACTAAAATGTAGCATTTAAAGAGTATTTTCTGGGGGGTAGGTACAAGGGATTGAACCCAGGGATACTTAACAACTGAGCTTCATCCCCAGCACTTTTTATTTTTAAAAATTTTGAGACAGGGTCTTGTTAAATTGCTGAAGCTGGCTTTGAACTTGTGATTCTTCTGCTTCAGCCTCCCAAACTGCTGGGATTACAGGCATATACCACCATGCCAGGCAGAACTTTTTTTTTTTTTTAATACAGAGCATATTATGGTACAGTGTCCCTTGGAAAAAGTACAGGAAGCATAGGTTACATGGTTTCCAAATCTCTCTACAAATAATAATTTTTTGTAATGCTTATAAAAGGTTTTGAGGACTATGAGGACAATTGGAGAAAACAGGCTGGAGTAGGCAGGCGAATTCCTCAAGGCTGCCTGGCCAGTGGGTGGCAGACCTGGATCCACAGGGGTTGGTGAGAGGACAGGATGGGGAGGCTCAGCTTCTGCAGACTCCCAGCACTGTGGTCCTTCTAATATTCTCCTCTGCCAGCCCAGGTGGCATTTCCTGGAATACAAATGAGCCAGGGTGAGTTGGTTGTGTTGGGAGGACATAGCAACAGTGTAGTGAATTATACATATTACAATTGGGGTAGAATACAAGTAAACCCATGGTCTTTTTCTTTCAGGTGTTTCTCCAAAAATCTTTGCAGAGACCATAGCTTTTGGGAGTTGAAAGCAAGAAAGGGGGTGCACCAGACATGAAAAGAGGGAGTCCTAACCTTTGTTTCCAGTTTAATCCAAAGTTCCCTAGAGATGAAAGGAATACATGTGCATAAGCTTGGAGAAGTGTTTTCTCTGCATAGCATCAATCTCATCTGGTGCTCCAGCCTTCGGATGTTGTGCCAGTATCATCAGCTGGTCTCACGGAATAGTTTCAGGGATCAAATTTGGGTACCTTTATCCATCTCAAACTTAAGAATGGCACCCAATCCATCAACACTTTTAAAAAGAGTCAACATGATAAAGCTAGAAAGTAAGACAATGTTTTCTGATTTAAAACCCACGCTCTTTCTGCTACACCACATGCAAAGAATTTAAAGGATGAAATACTAGCCTCACAGATGTTTAACTGCATGACTTTAGACAAACCACACAACCTCTCTGGCCCAGATTGCCGCAGTCTGGCTGGGCACAAATAACTGAGCCGCCACAAAGCCTTGTAGGTTCAAACAGCAATTCTTTATTCCCGAACTCTCACCGACACTCTACACACACTTCCCGGGAACACACTCCCTCCACCAGGCTCCGCAAGCCAATTCTCCCTGAACCCCAGGAGAACTCAACGGGAACTCCAAAGTAGTGGGCACCTGAGGCAGTAGGATCCGCCCTAATCCCAGCAGGATCCGCCCTAATCCCAGATCCACCCTATTCCGGGAGCAGGGTCACCTTTCAACCATTCCCTCTGGCAAAAATGCCAGGCATCATTCTGACTAAACTGTGGCTCTCAACACCAGATTCCTCAGCAGTAGATTGGAGGAAATGACATCTGCTCTGCAGAAGCATTGTGAGATGAAATGATTCAATTGGTGAGTACAGTTATAATTTTGAAAATTATAACATGCAGGACAAATGCTACCTATAATTCTTGACCAAGTCACTACTGTGACTACTACTATTTCTTAGTATTTACTACCATTACTGCTAATTGCTTACCACTTAAGACTACTATAATTGTTTTTTCTACACTATCCTTCAACTAATAATCATCATAATCATCAATAATATCTCACAATAGAAACACATACTAGGTATTAAATTGAGAGTGGGCCATAAAGAGAGGTATAATAAAATTGAATCTCTCTACCTTTGTGTTACCCCTCATTCAGGTCTTGCAAAAACAAATACAGTGTCTTTCTTATCTAAGACTTTATTTAGGAAAACAATAACAGACATTTCCAAAGGGTTTCATCATTGTCAAAGGGAGTTTGCATTATTAGGTTGTTGCACGAATTCCTCCATTTCTAACTAGGTCCCCTGTGCCAAGTCCAGGTTGAGGACCAGTGAATCCTTTAATCATCAAACCCTCCCACAGTGAAGAGGGAGTGTGAGGTAAATCTCTGCCAGGAAGGGGTGTTCTACATGGCAGGAGCATGCCTGCATCCCTGAGCTCAGCACAGAGTTACATAGTAATATCATTTCTTTTCAGAACAATATTTATAAGCCATCCGGTCCTGGTTTAAATCCTTTCCCCCATTTTCTTATCATAGGCCACATTTTTAGGCTGAAGATACAGTTAGTGTAATTTTCATCCCTTGGAGATTTCTCCTGTTTTTATAACTCTGATTTGGTATTCAGCATGTGTCTTTCAGCTCTCAGAATCAAGATGCTGAGGCAGGCGCTAAGATGAATTTAGCAATTTAGTTCAACCAACACTTATTGAGTACCCTTGGATGTGAGCACTTGTGAAGCTCCCTGGCCTTTGACACACAGGTCAATGACTGAATGTGGCCACACGGGGTACTTTGAGGCCAGCTAGTGGAGATGGAGAGGACATGTAGCCCACAGGAAAACTTTGGTCCCTGTGGTTACAGGTCTTTTTTTTCTGCTGGGCCCTGTACACCAAGCAACACAGAAATCTTTTTTATTTTAATTGTGAACCATTCCAGTTAAAAAACATCCTCATGGCTGGCATGTTTAATTGAGCTCCTGAGAGGCTGTGTCGGTGAGACTTGGGGATGAATCACCCGCAGTCCCATTGGTCTCACCAAGAACCCATTGATGTTTCATAAATCCAAGTCGGTACAAATCTAATTGAGTTACCATGCTGAATTAGCTCACATCTAAATGGCATTCATGTCTACAAATGGAATAATTAGAGTCTAGAAAATGGGATATATCAAGTGGCATCCCAAGTGACAACAGAGAGGCATTTGTATTCATTCAATCAACTGCTTTAAAAAAAAAAAAGCCGCTGTAAGACTTGACTTAGGCAGGATGATTAGATGCAGTGTTTGGGCTTTTGGTTTCTTCTCTTTTTTATATTTATATTTACCTCCAGGAGCCCCTGTACTCATTCTTCAGGTATATGAAAGAGAAAAGTCAGGCTTGAAGTTATTTTTAACCATTTGGTTTTTTTTAAAAAAAGGAGCAGGTGACAGTCCCATTTTCAGCCTACAGATCTGTTTGTTTTTATCGATTGGGATGGCTTCTTTCTGAGCTTCCATTTTTTCTTTTTCTTCTTCATTTGCTTCTAAGTACGCTAGCTAAGATGACTTTGCACCCCAGGGAAGAGGTGCGTTCAGCTGCCATTGCCAGACTATTCTCTATTTGAAAAGTACCTAAGTACCTAATCATAAAAAATAAAGTTCACACCCTTATCTAGAAAGGATCTCATAAAATGGTTTTATTTCCAAGTTATTTTACTTGTGAAATTTTAGGATATCTGAATTTAATACTCCCCTGATTAACAGTTCAACTCAGCAAATATTACAGAACAGAAAGAAGGCATTTTGACTAGGCAGGCTAATGGCCTCCTTCTAATTCACATTGTAGTCTTCAATCTAATTTACATGCTTAGTTTATTTATTACCCCAATTAAGTTTTGCAAATAGTTTGCAATGAGGTCCCCATGACCTCATAACTCACAATTACTCTTGGGATCTCCTGCCCATTTTGGCACATTTTGAATAATACTGCAATATCTTCCAGGAAAGGATTGTACTTAGAAAATGATGAATAGTGATTGTGTCTTGTCCATAAAAGACAGGATCTAAAAACTGCCTTTGGTTGGCCAACTAGTGACTAGTTCATTGTACTAAACATTTGGACTTTGGGGTATTCATGCCCCCTGTGATCACTGGTTTTCTCATTGCTGGAGCTTCCTGTGATGTTGACTTTCTCATCAAGGGTGGGAGGCTTTGGTGTTAGTGGTGAGCACACACATTAGTACATGGTGTTATTTGATGGGATCCAGAAGACCTTAATCTCTGGCCATGTTTCCACTGAGTTTTAAGAAATGTCCTATGGCTATGTTCAATGTTAACATTAGGAGAAACTATGCGAGAGGTGTATAGAAGCTCTCTGTACTATCTTTGCAACTTTTCTGTAAATATAAAATTATTTCAGAATAAGAAATTGAGGAAATGAATCTTAGTGTCCTTTCAATCCCAAAGTGCAGTAGAATCTCTACAAGAGCTTTCCTTTTAAAGTCTTCTCAAGAGTAGTTCAACCCAAGACCAAGAGCAATTTTGGGGTGGGATAGGGTAGGATGGGGTGGAGGGATTCGTGTATGAGAATATGTATGTGGGATGTGTGTGTGTGTGTGTGTGTGTGTGTGTGTTTACGTGCATGCGCTGTACAAAGGGCAGAAGTGGAGAGAGGTCAGCTCCTCACCTAAGGACATTACTGGTCAGAAACAGGATTCACCTCTCTTTTTCCAAGCCAGTGCTACTTCCTCTGGGTTTGGTCTTTTCCAATATTGTACTTATGATTGGCTCAGGCAAAGGTCAGGCAAAGTGTTTCCTTTCCAGTTTCCTCTTGGAAAGCAGCCCCCTCATTTCTGTCATTCTATTAGTATGTAGCTATCATGAATTTCTGAATTAAAAGGCTTACCTGTTAATAATGGTCTAGTTATAATGTGATGAAAACTTGTTAAATGCAATTGGAGTACTACATAGAATTGAGACAGCTTGATATGACCCAGTTGCATAAAACATCTTTACAGCCCTGTCCTGAACATCTGAAATTCAACATCCCAACATCCCAGCTTATCTAAAACAGGGCACCTCCTTGTAAGTCCATTTCCCTCAGCAGCATCTCACCCATCACAGTTCTCCAGGTGCAAAATCTTGGAGTCACTATTATCATAACTCCCCAGCACCCCACAAGATAGCTGATGCCTCACACATAAGATGTTCCAGACTATTGCTTGAATGTACCTGGGCCAAAGCTTCTTTGTGAAACTTTTCCAAATGTTATGATCAGTTTCCTCAGGGTCTCAAGGAAAGAGAAATTCTCTCTGCTACTTTTCACATCTGAAATCATGCAAACAGTAAAGGACAAAATAATCATTTTGCCTACAAGTTGAGTTCATTGACTGACTACCCTATGTAAGTCAGACCCCCGAAGAACACTCAGAAAAGAATCTTCCCAATGGCCAGGTTAAGTGGGACTGCACTCCTAATATTAAATATTTTCCCTGTAAATTCCTACACATTTCTTAACTGGTTGCATGTTTGCTATTCTTCCAGTGGGTATGTCCATGTGTCCCTATATTGTAATTTATCTTGTGCTATTTACCTAGTTTGTATTTATTTCCCATACTGTAATTTAATTCCTGGATGACTTTCTGAAGTAGTCAAGTAATCAAATGCAAATTGGCTTAGCATTTTGAATAGTGCACCCATCAAAAATGCAGAGGTGTTGAAGAGTGACCTGGTTGAAATCTTAAGTAGGCTTTGCTAATTTCAAACTGGGGCAGGAGAGGTGAGAGTTTACATCTAAACCGAACAAATTTATTTTTTACCTGAATTCTTTGCCACAGAAGATAGATGTGGGAACAGAGGCTCAGTTCATCAGTTTTCAAGAGAAAACATTCCTAGGAACTGTGATCCAAGAAGAGAAACCTTTGAGGAAGGGCCATCTTAGCTGATAGTACCTAAAAGAATTCTAATACAGTTTGTGTATCCAAGTCCTTGATTCATTTATTCAACCACTTACTCACCTGAAAAATATAAGGAATCAGTTAGCAAGATAAAAGTCCTAATGCTCAGCCAATGCAAACATAAAGGCAAAAGTTCTGGGCTCCTTTTAAAAAAGCAGTGCTTCTAATACCTTATAGGGTATCTTGGAGATAGAATAGGGGAGATAAAGTCACTCTAGGAAAAATTTCTCCTCCTCCAACTTTACATGTGAATCATAAAAAGCACTTTTCTCATGTGATCGTAAACAGAGATGGGCAGTTAGGTAAACAAAGTCCATAACACCATGTATGACCAGCCATGGGAGTAAATAAGGAGACTGAGTTTAAGAAGATCCAAAGCCCTGTCAAGGTGACCTGGAATGTACTTTTGAAAGATGGATTTGGGATGGGGTTATAATTTATAAGCCATAACTCAATCAACATAATTGCATCCTGTTAAGAGAAAGAGGTATATGGAAAGGGGTTGAGAAGAACCTTTGAAGATTTCAAAAAGTTTATAGCAGTTCAATTCACAATAGCTAAACTGTGGAAGTAACCTAGATGCCCTCCAATAGATGAATGGATAAAGAAACTGTGCTATAGGGGCTGGGGTTGTGGCTCAAAGGTAGAGCGCTGGCCTAGCGTGTGTGGGGCACTGGGTTCGATCCTCAGTACCACATAAAAATAAAATAGAGGTATTGTGTCCACCTACAACTAAATAAAGAAGCTGTGGCATATATACACAATGGAATATTACTCAGCATTAAAAGAGAATAAAATTATGACATTTGCAGGTAAATGCATGGAGTTGGAGAATATCATGCTAAGCGAAGTAAGCCAATCCCCCAAACCAAAGGTCAAATGTTCTCTCTGATAAGTGGATGCTGATCCATAATGTGGGAGGAGGATGGAAGAACTTTGATTGGACAAAGGGGAAGAAGGGGTGGGGAGTGGGGATGGAGGCAGGAAAGATGGTGGAATGAGATGGACACCATTACCCTAGGTACATGTATGACTGCACATATAGTGTGACACTACATCATGTACAACAAGAGAAATGAAAAGTTGTGCTGCAATTGTGTACAATGAATCAAAATGCATTCTGCTGTCATATATACCTAATTAAAAGAAATTAATTAATTTTTTTTTTAAAAAGGATCCTGGTAGTCATCATCAATACCCATCCATGGGCCTCTTAAGGTATCCTTCTTTGGTCAGGCGATCCTTACTAAGGTAAGAGTGCCTCAGACTATTTCAGCAGAGAAGCTTTCCCTAACGTCTATGAGCATCTGATAATTGGCCCTCTGTTAGCTCCGTTAGACAGGAAATTAATGCATTGGGCAGGTCCAGGTGAGCATTCTGACCTCTAGATAGGTCTACTTCTTATTGTAAAACAATGAACCAACTTCTGGGTTCTGTAACAGATACTGTGTAGGTATCTAGAGACTTACTTATCCATAGGTACACCTTGATGCCATAATGTATACTTTAGTCGCTGTTATCTGCCCCGCTAAGAGATAGATCCAGTTTAGTCAGAGGACAAAAACCTAAACCTGCAACCCTGGAAAATGGTGAGTTCACCAAGGCAACTGTCACATGCACACAGTCTCTCAGTTGATTATTTGGTCATTTGTTTTTTGTTTTTTTGTAAGAAATTCTCCAGATGATCAATTGGTAATTAATAGAAATATTCTGATGATGTTTGTTTAATAAGGTAAAAATCAATTTTTGTACCAAATTTCTTCAACTTGACAAAATCTACTCAGCTTGCTATCATAAAACCTCACTCAACTAAAAGTCCCAGCCTGTCATTTTTATTTATTTTTTTACTACTTTTAATTTTAGAATAAAGAGGGCCATCATATCAGCTTCTCCTAAGTGCCTATTTTTTTTTTAAAGTCACTTCTCTGGGATCCATAAGGGCTCAGTTCAACCTCTTACATTTTCTGCATCTCCACCAACAGTTTCTGGGATACTTATTCACATTCCAACTTGGGAGCTGGCAGTTTGCTAAATGTTTGCAAGCACGAAGGAAAAATTCAAGTACTTCGACAAGACTGTAACATCCAAAATAATCGAGGAAGCATTTCAACAAGAATTGCAACCCAAAGTGTTTCTGATTAACATCAGACAACTTATCAAAGCCCTGAGCAATCTGTTCTTAACACAAACCTGATTCTTGTAGCCCGGAAAGTGTTGTTGTTACACAGATGGGAACTCTTCACATGTGCCTCCTTTTTCTGAGAGCTCTGTCCTTATTAAAAACACAGTCTGTGGTCTTAATTTGTTCAAATTTGCACTTTCTTGCCCCTGGCACACGGGGGGTTCTACTTACCAAACGGCAATGAATAGTCATTGCTAAAGGTTGTGGGATTTCCTGTAGGGATAAGGTGTTTCTTGCCATGAACCTGCAATATGCAAGAAACCAAATGTCAAGACAAGTTCATTGATGAACTGGGAAAATTAATCCTTTCAGAAGATGATGTGACACTGAAAATCAAGATACATCTTGCCTCCTGTGTATATACAAAAGGAAGCTGCTTGCTCCCCTTTAAGAATGTGCATTAAGGCCACATCTCTTTCTGAGACTTCACCATATCTTTGAACAGAACCCAATGTCTTCCTTCTATTATTGTAAATACCATCTTATAAATCTAAAACTAAAGCTAAACAGAGAACCGAAAGCTCAGTGATATTTAAATCAGCAAAATGCAGACCACATGCTCAGCTGCATTCACATTTTGTTAAAATGATATGCTTTAAAAACCAATTAGTAGAAGGCATTATGTATGGACATAAATACTCTTGCTAACATACCTGCCTGAGAAGACAGAAAAAAAAAAAAAAACACTGAGGACCCAGTAGTAGTAGTCATTACTGAAATCTGCCAATGCTGAGGCTGCCAGCTTACCCATCTCTGGCAAAAGTGGGTCAGATTTCCTAATAGGGGACTATGGTGATAACTTGGTCTCTATCCCATTTTGAAGCATCAAAATAAAATTCTAATAATTTAGCTATTTGCTTCAGTGTATGTTCTTGTTGCTTAGAGGATGATTCAAAACAGAGCAGCATCAACGCCACCTGGGATCTTGAAAGAAAGGCAGACTCTTGGCACCTGTGCATTATCATATGCATTCGTACACACCTGTGCATGAATACACACATACCCATCCCATCCCCCCATGTCCCCACTCTTCCCCAACCACCATCCACACAAAATAACGAATCAAAACTTGCCTTTCAGCAGTATCCTCAGGTGTTTCGTATGTACATTAAATGTGGACGGGCGCTGATGTGTATCACTCTGAAAGTAACTTTTCTTCAGTGTCCTTCATTTTATTGGGTTATATTGCAAAAAGCACATGATCCAAATGATTGTTTATCAGTACACAAAACACAGAGAGAGGGAATTTTCCCCAAGGAGGAACAGACTGAATAGTATTAACAGTGCTTTAAACTGTAATGAATTCCCAGTCTAATTCACTATGAGGTTTCAATTTATACCACATTTAGAGTACTCCAGGTTCAAGTAATCACTGCAGTAATTAGCTTACTTCCAGTCCTCCAAAATAAACCCACTAATTTTTGCAATCAGCCTTCATTTGGTTAATCACCAGTTTAATTGATTTAATTAGTTTGATCTGCAAAATTAGTCAAGTGTAAATACTGTTTTGTAAACAGAGTTTAGCTCCAAGCTGTAAGATAGGGAATTCTAATTCAAACCTAGAGTTAATAACAAACCCACACATACAGGATTTTGTCATGGAATACTGCAGTTGCAAGTTTTCAAGTCAGAGGCCTGTGGATGTTCTGGTGAATGTTTTGCAACCAAGCTATTGTCATTATAATATTGACTAAGCTGAGGGACCCCCTTTTGTAACCAGCTCTGACTGACTCCATACAGTGATTGTAGGTTTTTGTTTTGTTTTGTTTTTTCAGTGCTGGGGATGGGGCCCAGGTCCTCACACATGCTAGGCAAGAGCTCTACCACTGATGTATGCCAAGGAGTGTGTGTGTGTGTGTGTGTGTGTGTCTGTGTGTGTGTGTGTGTGTGTGTGTGTGTGTGAGAGAGAGAGAGAGAGAGAGAGAGAGAGAGAGAGAGAGAAAGAGAGAGAGATTCTGGACTTGAACTCAGGGCCTTGTGCATGCTAAGCAGCTGCCTGACCACTGAGCTAAATCCCCAGCCTTTTTTTTTTTTTTTAACATATATATTTCATTTTGAAATAGGGTCTTGCTTAGTTGCTTAGGGCCTTGCTGAGTTGCTGAGGCTAGCTTTAAAATTGTGATCCTCCTGCCTCAGCTTCTGCACCTGCTAGGATTATAGATGTGTGCCACCATGCCTGGCCTAGTGATTGTGTTTTGAAGCTGTAAAAAGATCTGTCATTTCTCTTTCTGAATGAGCTGACTCAAATAACTCTAATGCTGAAAGAGTAATTCATGTTTAAATTTCATGCTATTTTTAATATTTCAAGTCTTGCTCACCTAAAGAATGTTTTAAATCTTTCCTGAAACAAATTTTAATACTGTAATTGAATTTTTGAAGAAAAAGTGTCTACTTATATTAGTGAGATGTGTGATGCAGAATACTTTTTACTAGGTTTTGGATACAATGAATTTGACAAGATAAAAAAAAATTTTTTTAAACATCTCTCAAATGAATTCATTCTAAGTGCTAAATTTAGTAGATTCCCTGCAGAATAAGACAATCTTTCCATTTAAAATCTTTGCCTGGTATAATACAAATGAGTGGAGAATCAGGCAGGAAGGTAATTGTTTACAGACTGTATTTCCTCAGATTGCTTCTTATTACTGAGTTGCTCTGTTAATGCTATCTTCTTGGATTTTTTTCACACCTTTGCTTGATCTTTTTAAAAACAAATTTTAATTATCATTATTTGGACACTTTGGGATTCCTTTAGTTGTGCTGATTCTGATAGTAAATGATTTAGACTTTGCAAGTCATAAGGTCCCTGTCACAACTACTTAACTCTGCAGACATAGTCAATAGGGAGATTAACAGGTATAGTCATATTCCAACCAAACCTTCTTTATGTACACTGAAATTTGAACTTCATAAAATTTTCCCATGTCACAAAATATTATTCTTCCTTTGATGTTTTCAACCACTTAAGAAGGTTAAAACTATTCTTCACCCATAGGCTAGGCAAAAAGCAGGAGGCAGCCAGCTTTGTCCATAGTTTCCCCATCCCTGTTCCAGCTGACAGGTGGTTACTGAGCATCAGTAGAGATGTTCTCTTCAACTTGCCTCTTCGAAGACCATTTCATTATCTGTCATTTACAGTTTCATATTCAAGTCTAAATTATTGCTCCCTTCCTATAAGAGTTGTTTTATATTCTAGATCCAAAAGGCACAAAGACAGCTAAGATTTACATATGGAGGTTCAACTGGCATTAGAGAAAAAGAAAAATAAATTAAAAAAAAAAAAACTAGAGACATACAAACATGAGATCCCTACTGTCTCTTTAGGATTCTCCAAGCAGGACTCCTATCCCTCCCCTTCCAGCTGTTGTTAATGTTCATTTGAAGACTTTGGGTGACATTTCCTATTGAATTTTGTTCAAAATTATTTTTACTTTAATTTGATTTCTCTGAAGTAAACTGCGTGGTTTTGGGGGAGGGCAGTTGGTTGAAAAACCACAACATGATTTGTCCTTTCCTGTTTTTCCCTGGAATGACCCTAAGTCCTGGGATCTCGTGTGAAAGGTTTTGTGAATACACAATCTGTATATTGTGACTCATTTTCCACTATCCCTGACAAGACAGCTAAAATCATCACCAGTGGGGCTAGATAATTATATTCCAATAAGTCCTTAATTTTCTCAAATTCCCCATGGGTCAAAGATGAGGAGCCTAAAATGCATTTGTCTCAAGTTGCTCCATTAGTATTGCTATAGCATTCCAAAAGATAGGAATCAGGGTTGTTGCTTATTTAACTTGAAGCACCTCAAGGAACCAACCCAGGAATGAGAAGTCCTAACTACATCTTAGTAGGTGTGTGACTTTGGGGAAGTACTTTAATTTCTCTTAGCTGCATCTTTTCTGTAAAATGGGTTCAGAGAATATACTTGGTTGACCTTGGAACATTCCCACATGCAGAAATGCTTTGTAGAAAAGTATGATTCCAAAGGATGAAGGTGCATTCACACATATGTATTAGGCATCTTCTAAGTTTAGGTGGAAGAAATGAGTAAGTGGAGGCAGAATGAGCTAATTGTCAAGTGCAAGTGCAAGCAAATCCTTAAGAGTTAGAATCCCTGGGCTTCAATGGTGTGTCATTGCCAGACAGATCTTGAAGAAGGATATAGAACTAAGCAGAAGGAGAGACTGAACATTTCTGATACTGAGAGCAGCAATGCTCTTTCATCATTTCACATCTGATGACACTTTTTTTTTTTTTTTAAAAAAAAGACCTTCCTGCTCTAGCTTGGCATATTCAATTATTCAATTTGTCTGAAACTTCCCTCTGCAGGATTTATACTATAAGCACCTTTTTCTGACTTCAGGCTGGGCTCAGGCCGGGGTAGCTGAAGAAGGAAATGAACCCAAATCAGAGCTGACTGCTTTAAAAATCTCTCCTTACTGTCTCACTAGATGTGCTTAGATCCAAGAAGATGTGTAATTGTTACATCTTATTACAGCTTTCCTGGATGTTTTAGGTACTACTAATCACCCATAAAACCTTCCATCTGTCTCTATAATATCTACATTTCCTAATGAGGAAAAGGATTTAAACTGCAGATTTTCAGCATTTTGGATATTTAAAAATTCTCAGAGCATTTGTGTGAAAGTGGTATAGGATTCTATGGGGAAAGAAGAAAACTGCCTCATAGATGAACTTGCCCACCTGGGAGTTCAAGTGCAAACAGCAGTAGGATTCAGAGTCTTAACTTTTTTTTTTTCTGCAAGAAGCTCCAAAATTATATGCCAGAGTGTATCTAGGTTAATGCATGTATTTCGCCAAGACACCCAGAGCCCTGCTAAATTCCCTAATGTTTTTACAGTCAGTATACTTTTCAGATCTTGGGTGCTAATTTGTATCATTTGCAAAAACAACTGTGAAAGCTATTTGGTGCTTGCAATGCAATTACCACTAAAGAGGTTTTGGGGTATCTCATTAAATTGAGTCCCAGATGTTTTTGCCCTCATGATTTGTGTTGATCTCTTCTTTGTCGGTTCTAATTATCAATCAAGGTGAATGAATTAGTCATCCACTCTGTGAAAAGCCTATTTATGCATATGATCAGGACCCAGGCTAAAAGAGCCTTCAGAGATGTCTGTCCAACCTTGGAATGGACCATTTCCTCTGCTTGCATGCACAGACAACTTAGCAGTATTTCTCAGTGTCTTTTTCTTTAATATACACATTGAAGTATACATGTAATTTGTGGTAGATATGCATGTGCACATAAATAAGGATGTGGAGACATGTATTCAAACATTTCCCGACTGACTGCACATCTATACGTAACCCCTTCCTCTCCTAGTACAATATTTTTTATTTGAAGACTTTCATGTGAATAACATTTCCAGAGGGAACTCTCTAATGGCTGAGCTAGGAGAAAAACAGTGCCCTAGGAATCTGATTACAATATTTTAGTGTGCACTACCCTTGGAGTTGCAACCAGTCTGCTCTTAACAGGGATACAAACTATCCAGTGGGCACTCAGGACATTTCATAGGAGATTAGGGCACCTTGTGAATATGCATTAAACCATGGTCCTGTTTACCTCTGCTGCCTGCTGTGTCCAGCTAGCCCATTGGCCAGCATTCTCTAAAGCAATGCTTACGGGATCAGACTGGCATGATGCCACCACATATGAAGTATGTGTCTCTTTTCACAGTTGTTTCCAATGCTCTTGGGAACAGATTGGCCATCTAACAAAGATTCTTTGAACTGGGAATTCAAATGGCTTTGGATAGGCAAAAAATATTTGTCTGGGAGGCAGAAGGAGGGGGCAGTAGCACCAAGCAGCAGGTATAGTAATTTGTTAGCAAATTCCGATGCTTCCATTCATCAGTGCATAACATTATTACAAAGAGGGAGAGGAGCCTTTCTTTCTGCAGTAACAGCAGGTGACTTCACCTATCCTGTCTGAAGAAAATGCGACTCAAAACTGCCTTGTATGTTGAAAAAGAAGAAATTAAATCTCCACCAAAGATATACAGTGAGCATTTTCATTGTGTTCATTTGAGTCTGCTTATGTGTGTATACAATATGTGTATGCACATTAATATACAGTGTATGTATTCACAGCCACACATATATGACTGTTTTGTAAAAGGTCTGTTCTGCTGTTATTTAGGATAGTTAACAAAAATTGTCTTTAATGTATGTATACTGGTATAAATTTTAAAAATCACTATTCTTAACATCTGTAAGAGATCTCTGGAGGAGTCTTTCAATCATACAAGCACATCCTTGGTAGATTGTTTGGATGCTAATTGGCCTTCAGGAATGAATGCAGCAGGCTGCATTTCTGCAGAAGAGGTGCTCATTGGTGAACCTTTTTTCAGTGTGTAAAAATGTTTTAACCTCTTTTGTTTTCAGATCAGCTGAGGAGCAAACCCTTCCCCCCAGAATGGGCAAAAGCCTCTGTGACTGCCTCAAAACAGTTTTCCATTTGCCCACCAGCACCATGGGGATGAAGAGGCCCAGGCCATGTGCAGACAGCCTTCATGTTCCTTTACAAGGCCAGGGAACTTTGGCAACAAGCATCAAGAAACCTCAAAAAGGCTTATACCCTTCGACCCAGTTCTCTTCCTTTTGGGAACCCACTGTAAACAAACCACTCTAAAGATCTAAAAAGTGTTTATGCATAAAGTATTATTTAGAACCTTAATAATAACAAAGAATTTATATCAAGTGATAGTTCATTTAATCTATCTAATGGATTATCATGCATCCACTGAATGAATTTACAAATATACAGATATGTTTATATATTGATATAATTATTAATATATTATATGTTCATTGTTACATATTTACATATAATGCAGTTACATTAAAAATATTTAAAAATTAATTAACAGGAGAAAAATATGTATTAAAATGTTAAATTAAAATTGCATCTCTATTAGGAGAATGCAGTCTCTATTTATTAGGGAGAAAAGTCACGGTATAAAATGCAAAGACTAGAAGTCTGTGTATCAGCAAATTAACAGTCTTTGTCTCTGGGTGTGAAAATATGGGTGAGTTTCCCCCTACCTTCTACTTTCCTATAGTTTCCAAATTGTCTATACTAAATGAGTGGTGATTATAATATGAAAATAGAGTTTAATTTTTGAAATCAATGGCCATTGTTGCCAGAGGCAGTCAGCAGACAGAGGGGGAGGTGTTCTGGCTTGTCACTTGGCAGCTCCATATTGGTCACTTCCCTTGCAGGGTTGGGGTTGAATTTGGGTAGCAATGACAGCTCCAGGAAATCAACTTTCCATTTCCAACTAACTGGGAATTAATTTTCTGTTGATGTAAGGGATGGAGAATGTCTAACCTGAGTCAAAATTCTCAGGGAGATGTCATAGGTAAGTAGTCTGAGATGAGAACGTAAGACCATTCTTTCCTGTCATCTCAGAGCTGCAATTGCTCCTGAGTGAGAATTCCTCAGAGGAAGAACTGGGACAAGTGAGCTGAGTTGTTGGAGTGAGGCCCTTGGAGTTCAGCAAGTAGAAAGCTGGGGTCACTCTGCAGGTGCAGGACATAAGGTGGTGCCCAAGAAGAAGAGGCAGGCAGGGAGCCAGCAGGAGGGAGGTCAAGCAGAGGACCAGGGGAGAGACCTGGCGTGGGGGCTTGATTAGGAAGCATCTGAGAAGTTGGAAGGTTTCGTGTTCCTTATGTTTCTTTCGTCCATTTCCCTTGGCATCTGATCACTGTCTTTGAGGCCAGTCTGTGTTGAGCCATTGTCTGAGGTATGACTGGAGGATTTAAGGAAGACAATTGAAGGTTTCAGAAATGGCAAATCCAATGAGCTTAGTCCCTCCCTGTCCTTTTTGGGAAAAATCAGCTGATGGCTTTTTATATCATCATCACTTGGTTAAGGCCAAAATAACATTTTAAGACATCTTTTAAGTGACTTTTTAATATATGCTTAAAATCACATAGCCATATTTTGTTAGAAAATAAAAGGCATATTCCTAACTCAAAGTCTGAATTTCAGCTTAAGCTTGTGTCAAACTTGCTCTAGGGATAAAGTCTTCAAGAAGATGAATCTGAGGTTGATGCTTTGGGACACCATCTGTTCTCCATTATCCCATTGTGGCCTCCCCTCCTCTGTGGGCACAAACTTTACATCTCCTCCCTCCCAGGTTAATTTCTAACTAGCTCTCTACAGCTTGTTGCTTGTCACCTAACTGTCACAGTGGCAGCTGCAGGGTAGAAACACAAAATATAGGATCACTTGCTGTGCTCAGCAACCAGGAACCTCCCTCCCGACTCACCCCATCCTTGGGGATTTAAAGAGGAGCACAGTAAGAAAACACATGAGGACCATATACAAAATAACATTTGTGGCAGCAGGGAGGCTAGTATTGTTAGCTTTTTTGTAAACTATTTATTTTTCAGAACAATGGTCAGGGGAAAAATTAATTTTATGTGACAGACTCCTTTCAGTAAAAGCCAAATGTATGCTTGTCCCATTAAGCAAATTTTACCTCCACAATTTAAAAAGTAATCCAAAATCCCAATGAAAATCAAAAGGAATTTTAAAATAATCATAATATGTAGGTGTGACTCCACAGTTCACCAACCGCTGGGTTTCTACTACACATCTCAGCTCATTTTCAAGCCTTAACTTAGTGTTCAATAAGAGGTGAGAGGTAATTTAAGAAGTGATTACAGCGGAGGCGTCTTAGAGCAACAGTCATTGCAGCACAATTAGTCTTCAATTTGTAATTGAGAATAACTCCCACAGGACTAACTCACTGATGAATTTCAAATAAGCAGCCTTCAAAACTATGAGGCAAAATGGCTACTTATAAGACAAGGGGAAAAGGAAGGTGGGGAAAGAAAAGAAGTTGAATCCAGAGGTTTGGGCAGGCGAGTTCTTAAAAACCCAGAATTGTCAGGAGGCTGTGCAATCATACCTGGCCAACCGAGTCAGGTGCAGAGGAAGGATGTGGAAAAAAAGGGCCCAGGTAGAATGGACAGAATGTGAGCTGCTGCCTACCAATCTTGGAACAGGCTTTGGATTGAATATGGACAATGGCCAGATGTTATGGCTACTACCATCTTAAAAAAAATTACTTAGGCTTCAGAAAAAGGGACATGGCAAGGATCAAAGAGAGGGTGGCAGGCCTTCCCATTCTTACCCATACTGAAGATGAGCAAGCCCACATAGCGCAATGGGCTATAGTGAAGGGCAAGCCAGCCTCTCTGAGCAGCCAGCACTTGGCTTGCTAGCTGTAGCTCTGAACCTCCCAACAGTGTAAGAGTCTTGGGCTGAGGGCAGACTCTTAGCACCTCTGCTGGCAGCTGATGCAGAGGACCAACTTCCAGCTCCATTTTTTTTTTTTTTTTTTGGTATCCCCACAGGATTTGGGAACCTTCCCTTGCTCCTAATTCTGGCATAAAGGAGAGGACATTTCTCATTCTTGGCCATGTGCCTAAGGTCACATGGCTGATGAAGCTACCCCATTTCTCCCTCTTCTGGTTTTCCAGTGGCTGCAGCCATAGATGGCCTTATTAAGTAAGACCTGGATAGCACATTTGCCCCTACAGTGGCCACAAGGTAGAGGGGCTGCTGGACCCAGCTTATTAGAGCATCTGTAGAGTAATACCCAGAGTTCTAGAAATTATGACCTAAGGCAGCCTCCTTGGGATGGTATGTGTGTGAGGGTGAGTGGTCCTCTGCAAATTAGAGAACACTGAGCAAAAACTGTGGCACATACTGCATGTGTGTAGGTGAGTTCCCCACAGCTGTGGGAAACCAGATACCCAAGGGACACAGCATGGTGAGTAGCATAAATGATGTTGGTCATTAGTCTAGTAACAAATGGAGTTTAGATACCTACAAAGTATTCATTGTATTCTTGGAAGAAAGACATTATGCTATTTCCAAGGTCTTTAAAGGCCTCTTGTAATGTCTTCCTGGCCTGGTTCAGGTTCCAGAGCAAATCCTGAGATATGTCCACATGAGCAAGTGTGACTGTGGATATCTTTTCCATTGTTCAACCAGTGCTGGACCACAGGCTCCCTGAGAGTAGGGGCTATGTCAGGTTTGGCTCACTGGTATATCTGTCTCACTACAGAATGCAGTTCTTAGCGCAGAGTTCATGTTCAACTAAAGCTTGAAGTCTAGACAAGTGGATGGGAAAGTGGGAGCTTTCAAGGAAATTTGTCAACAGTAGCAAGTCCCTCTTGAAGACAAATAGAGATCATTGAGAAGAAAATGCTGGGAACTTAAAAATCTGGTGGGTGAGATAGACATGAAACATGTAATCATATAAACCAGTATATAATACAAATTGTGATGGTGGCTATGTAAGAAAGTCTAAGGGGAAATATTTTTGAGCTGGAGTTCAGGGATGGTCCCTGAGGAGGAGACACATACACTGACATCTAAATCATGAATAGGCATGAGATAAGGCCAAGACAAGGGAATTAAAGATATATGGAACAGTATATTCAAAGACCCTGAGGAGGGAAGAACTTGATATGTTTAACAAACTGAAAGAGGGCCAGTGAGATTGGATAAGGAGTGAAAGAGTGTAGAAGATAAAAGCAAAGGAGGAGTAGGGACCAGGAGAGTGGGTGAGTGACTTTCGAGTTCACACTAAAGATTTTGCATTTTGCCCTTAAAGTGGTGGGAAGCCAAAGAAGAACTTTTTTGAGGAAGTCCAATGCTCTTGATCAACTGCTTGGCTGGAAGGCCAGCGGGAGAGGACAAGGGAGGTCAGTGAGCAAGATAGTGCCATGATTCTGGTCCTATCGCTAGAACTAAAGTTGGCTCCACAGGGATAGGGAAAAGTGGATGTGTTTTAAAGAGTTTTGAAGCATAAAAAATAATGTTATTTGTTGAAATAAGGGAGAGAAAAGATGCAAAAATTACTCCTAGATTTCTTTTTTTTTAACATTTTTTATTTGTTCTTTTAAGATCTACATGACAGTAGAGTGTATACATGTAATATAACTTATCATAATTAGGATCTCATTTTTAAAAATTTTATTTAATATATTTTTAGTTATACATGAACACAATACCTTTATTTATTTTATGTGGTGCTGAGGATCGAACTCAGTGCCTCACAGGTGCTAGGCAAGCACTCTACCACTGAGCCACAATCCCAGTCCCTAGGATCCCATGTTTTATGGTTGTACATGATGTGGAGTTTCACTGGTGGTGTAAAGAAAATGAAATTATGGCATTTTCTGGTAAATGTATGGATCTGGAGACTATCATGATAAGTGAAATAAGCTAGTCCCCAAAACCCAAAGGCCAAATGTACTTTCTGATATATGGATGCTAACACATAATAATGAGGGGTTGGATGGATAGAAGTTCAATGGATTAGACAAAGGAGAATGAAGGGAAGGGAGAGAGGATGGGATTAGGAAACATGGTAGAACGGATCAGACATAACTTCCCTATGTTCACATATGAATACTCCACCAGAGATACTGCTAGATTTCTTTTTTTTAAATTTTTTTTTTTATTGGTTGTTCTGCTAGATTTCTGATGCAAGCAACAAGAGGGTGAAGAGTTTGACAAATGAGATGAGGAGGGGACATCTAGGGGAAGAGTGGGTGGGGGAGGGCAAGGAAGAGCTCAGTTTGCACACATTAAGTCTGAGATGCTCCTGAGATGACAAGTTGGGATTTGTCATTATGCAAGCTAAAATGGCCTGCAGCTTAGGAAAAAGGTCAAGAAAAGTGAGCAAATTCACCCACCAGGATACTTTGGGTTGTTTTATGTTTATATTAATTATTTATTGGTTTTATGGGAATGGTGAAATCTTCTAGATTTGTAGCAACTAAGAATTCTTAGAAGAAAATGATGGTGTATAGTTTTTTCTCAATGGGTTTGGCTTTATATTCTTGCTTACATGACATCAAAACTCAATTCTTTTTTTTTCCACATTTTTTATTGGTGCATTATAATTATACACAATGGTGGAATCTGTTGTTACATATTTGTACATGCACACAATATAACAATATAATTTGGGCCAATATCTTGGTCAATTTTTTCTTATTTCCACTTATAATGTAAGGCCTTTAAACATAACTAAAGGTAATTTCTTTTACTTGTCCCTGAGCTGGTATTTGCTATATATTTCATTCTCCTTGGATCTTCACCATGTTTCCACTATTGAAATGCTCACAGATACACAGAAAAACAATTGGAAAACATGCTCACCATTAACAGCAGTTATCGGTAAATGGTCAGAAAATGAATTATTTTTACATTTCTTTCTTAAATTTTTAAGTGTTTTTTGAGGGGGAAACCCTCATGTGTTAATTTTATAATATTAGCTTGAATTGATGTGCTTATTTATATTTTATGCTCTGGTTAGAAAATAAAACATAAAATTATTTGAAAACTAACGAGATCCTGGAATATTAAATTTAGGAACACATTTGTTGAATGAATGAATTGTTTCTATGAATAAAAGGCAGGTTTATTTTTTACTTGTTCACTTTATAATAGTAAATTGCTGCCTTAATAATTCCTTACAGTTTATCTTTAATCATCAGCACAGATCCCTAGGCTTTCTACCTAAGGAATCATCAAAGATTAAAGGAAGAAAACAACTAAGGAGATAGTGTGTGTGCACATATGTGCATACAGATATATGTATACAAATACATATGTATGTAAATGTATATGAATTTAGTTTCTCCACATAGTCATTTACGATCTGAAACATGAGACAGTACTTTGACAGTTTTCATAATAATTGTTTATGGCTATGCTTACACCATGTCAAAAAAACGCAGGAAGTTTATCTAAACACACACACTTACACCCACACACCACAAGTTGTTTGCAAGCATTGTTCAAGTGAGACAAGCAATGGGCAAATTCCTTCTTCTTCTTCTTTTTTTTTTTTTTTTAATTCAAAGCCTTTGCAGCACTATGTGCAATGCGTGAATTTCCACCCATCAACAGGTCCCATCTTCACCTGTCCAATCAACAAGCCCATCTCTGTGTAGAGGCTGAGTCTACAGAGTATTTTCCAAAACATTCTCTCATTCAGTCCTCTCCACACTATGTGAGATAATTAGTAATGTTCACCCAGCTTCTCTTGGAGTCTCATTCATTGTAAAATGGGCTGGAGCCATCTACCCCGCAGTGTGGATCCACAGGAGGCTGGTGTAGTTAAGCACACAGTCTTCAGAGTAGAAGAGACCTGAAGTCCAAGCCTCAGCTCTGCCTCTGAATAGATTTGTGAGTTTAGGCAAAGTACCTAACTGTTCTTTATTGATAAAGGAGAGATGCTTGTAGGGCTGATGATCACAAAGGTACCTATCCCAAAGAGTTGAGATGGCCTGTGCTTAGCATGCAGCAAGTGACTGACAGCAAGTATCACTTTGCTTGGTTGGAATTAACCAGGGTCTGAATAAATCAACAAAAGAGTGGAATCTTGGGCTGGGGATGTGGCTCAAGCGGTAGTGCGCTCGCCTGGCATGCGTGCGGCGCTGGGTTGCGTCCTCAGCACCACATACAAACAAAGATGTTGTGTCCGCTGAATACTAAAAAATAAATATTAAAAAAAAAACTCCTTCTCTCTCTCTTTAAAAAAAAAGAGTGGAATCTTATCACTATTTTCTTGATAAAGATGCTGAGAAGTTAAAAGGTTGAATGATTTATACCGAGTGATCCCATGGCTATGAAGTGGCAGTGGTCTCAAGGGATACCTGACCTGTCCCTTCCTCTTCCAGCCAACAGGACCAGGACTTGACTGTTCAACCTGCCCACATGTGGGTTCTTGACAGATATTCAGTGGGATTGTGGTAACTTTTCAAGTGATTCAAATACCTCTACCTCCTCAGTCACAAAATGATAACCCTCCACACCCCCATGCAACAAAGAGGTGATAGGATTTCATTATAGATTTTTTCCCTTGAGTTGTTGATGAGGGAGGGCTAGAGGCGATTGGTCATTCTTTATAGTTTGCTGCCATTATTGAATATAAAGCATAACTTCTTTGACATCCCCCTACCATTAATAAGAAAGAGCGATTGCCATGGATCCATAGATACCTTTGTTTTTTTTTTTAATAAAAAATTATGAAATGATAAGGACATTATTTCAGAATTATAAAACAATGATACAAACAATGACTCTGAAATTCTAATGGAAAATGAAAATGCTTCTAATTATTTATGCAGATGATCAATTAGAAAATAAAATATTAAACATTTATATCTGCTAGACTATTGGTAAGGCACCCCTTGCAGGTACTGTGAAGCCAGTGTTGCCACCAGTGGTTTATAGATGAGAATGCCCAGGCCTGAGAGGTTAGGTAACTTGTCCAGGACAAACCAACAACTGATAGAGCCAGGATTTGACCCAGGCTGGTTGACCTTGAATTCTACAGTCATCCCAGCTCCCTTTTGAATGTGACTAGGATTAGGGTTACATGTGTGATCCGTGTTGCATAAGAATATTCACATACTTGGAGGAGTGTGGTGCTACCAAGAGAGGACTGGACCTCACTGAGGAGAACCATGTCCCCATCTTCACCTGCCATTAAATGTCCATGTGGCCTTCAAGAAGTCACTCAAGCATTGAAATCCTTGTTTTTCTTCTGCTCAACTGACCATCTCAAAGTGTATGGTTCTGTTTGTTTGTATTTATTTAACATTAACATTTTATTTTATTAGATAGATTTACAGGTTCTGGAGACTACATTAAAAAGGGTCAGCAATTTGGAAATAAATAAATAAACCTGTTTAAGATATTCTATGATGAATTTCTAATAACAGGTTTGTCATAAAAATAAAACCCTGGTTAAATGTGAAAAAACAGGCAGGCATGGTGGCGCATGTCTATAATCTCAGTGGTTTGGAAGGCTGGGACAGGAGGATTGTGAGTTCAAAGCCAGCCTCGGCAATTTAGTGAGGCCCTAAGCAACTCAACAAGACTCTGTCTCTAAATAAAATACAAAATAAGGCTAGGAATGTGGCTCAGAGGTCAAATGCCCCTGAGTTCAATCCCCAGTACCCTCCCCCAAAAAGTGAAAAAAATAAAAAAGAAAGATATTCTATGATGATTAAAAAATACCTATATTTATTTATTTATTTGTTTGTTTATTTACTTACTTATTTATACATACCAGGGATTGAACCCAGGAGTGCTTAACCACTGAGCCACATGCATAGCACCCTTTAGCTTTGTTCTGTTTTTGATTTTTCCTTTTTTTTTTCTTTAGACAGAGTCTCCCTAAGTTGCTTAGGGCCTTGCTAAGTTGCTAAAGCTGGTCTTGAACTTGCAATGTTCCTGGAGACTACTGGGATTATAGCTGAGCTGCTGGAATTATAGGCATGCACCACCACACTGAGCTTAATGACATGTTTGAGACTCTAAATTAAAAATTAACACAAAATAGCAAGAGTATAGGGAAAGCAGTGTTTTCATATTATTGGAAGGTGGATAAATTAGTGCCATCCTTTTTAAGAGCAATTTGGTAATTTTATAGAATATCTGACACAGAAATCTATTTTTTAGAGTTTTGTCCTATAGCTATAAGGATATCCTGCAGCTATATTCATTCATGTGTACAAAAAAGTGCAACACTAATATAACAATAAAAGAAGTGCCCACCAACAGGGGATTGGTTGAATAAGTTAAGGAAAACCCACACTACATAGCACTCTGCATCTATAAAGAAAAAAGAGACAGGTAGATATGATGATGCAGCTAATAAATAATTAACTATCTATTATTGACTAAAATCAATGGTAATATTGCAAAAATAAGCATTTTATACAAAATGAACTTTACAAATTGGCAAACTGTGAAGAAAAAAATGTGTCCAATAGCATTCTCTCCTGGTTTTATTTTTCATTAATTTAAAGTAAGTCAATACAGTTGAGTGTGGTAGCACTTGCCTGCAAATTCCAGTGACTCAGGAGGCTGAGCCAGGAGGATCGAAAGTTCAAGACCAGTCTCAGCAACTTTGTTAGACCCTGTCAAAATAAAAAGGGCTGGGGCTATAGCTCAGTGATACAGCACCCAGGGAGGGGGGCGGAATATGGTTGAATCATTTTGACTATCTTGGAGGTCAGGAAAGTTGTGCATTGTCCTTAACTGGCCAAATCCACAATAGACAAAATAAATTTCCTCCATAAAGTTCTCCCTGTTCCCCACTTTATTTCACTGGGGACAGGCAGGAGAGTACGCTGGTCCCTGTCTGCCTCAGAGGTCCTGTGCAGAGCCTGACACAGAGCCACAGCCCTGCACTGCTGAAAGCAGCCACTGCAGCTGGACAGCTCATCATCATTATTTCCTGGAAAGGCCCTCTGAGACCTTGAGCATAAAAGAGCCTGTTTCAAACTGGAGGATGCTCTCTGGTCTGTGCTGTACCCACAGGGACACAGCAGTAGTTGCAGTATCAAGAAGCTACTGACATGGATCTGAAATGACTTTGATAATAAAAGCAACAACAAAAAGAAGCCCTCATCTGCCTCTAGGAACAACATCACCTCGCCACCCTTGGCAGAGACACCAGTGCAATTACTGCGTTCACCTGAGCTTTCCAGCGGCAATAGCATCTCGGGCCTCGCTCCTGCTTTCCCATCTTTCCAGATTTTGGATGCCCTAACTTGCTTTGGCAGAGAGCTAGCTTGCTGCGCCAGATAAACATTGTTCTTTGGGACCAGGTTACTTTGAACATAAGCTACCAAAAACTGCCTGAATGTTACTCCAGGCAAGTAATTTAGTATGATGCATTTTTTTAAAAAAAATATTTTTTTGGCTTAGTAACAGTACAGGTTTCTGGGAAGCAATTGTGAATATTCAAATACTGTAATTGGAGATGATTTACATTGTTTTGAATTAACTAAAATTCCATTGTTAAGCACAAATACTGCTCCACTAAATCATCATGCTTTTAATAGGTCCACGTGAGCAGGTTACCGAGCGCATTAGGATTTATAACGCTCCTGGGGAGCTGACCACTGTCTTATGCTTCCTGCTGCTAGGTAATATGCATGACACATTTCTGGACACTAATTCATTTATTTAATAGTAACAGTATGCAAAAACAGAGTTCACAATGAGGCTGACAAAGGAGGTATAAAAGTTTTATTAATCCATAGCTAATCAAAGGCCAGTGGAAGGCATATAATGGTGGCATTTACAGACCATATCGAATGTGAATAAATTAAATTTTTGTTTCCTAAAATCTTACTAATAGGATGTGTTCGACTTGAAACATTTATACTTTTAATTACAGAGGCAGGCAATCTGGGGCTGGCTGCTAGCTGCACTTTTCTTAAAAACTACAACTTTGCATCAAGGATCAACACAAATCCTGTCCTCATCTGTTGTCTCAAATATGATCCATCACGACCCATGCTGCCTTGTGCTAACAATTACCATGTTGTTTATTTTATGGCTGGATTAATTACATGCTGTCAATCATTAAGAAGTTATTTTTTTCTGAAAGACAAATTATATCTATTTTTACCCCCTCAACCTGCTCACTACAGGAAGCACTTAAGCAGTAGCATAATGCCTCTTGTAAAAAACATTCTTTTTCTGCAGGGTGATGGCCCAGTTATGCAACACATCAGAGCAAAGTGAAAGAGTTTGAAGTACAAGCAAAAAAAGAATATCCAGGAAGGCCAAGAAACACTGCAGTACGTGGGAGGACCTCTCTCTTCTCTTAGCTTAATTATATGTCTCCGGAGAATATTTACTTTTCATTTCTAAGTCAAAACATAAGGAAATAAACTAAAACACAAATGTCTCTCTATTCCAAATTCTAAGCACATTCCATTGCTCAGAGTATTTTGTGGCAATCAGCTAGCTCTGACATCATAACCTCAGATGAGGCTTGTTCTCATATTGAAGGTGAGAAAGAGATCATAGAATTATCCATGGCAATATTTTCCTGAGTGTATCTTGCAGAGGATAAGCCAGAGAGCTTTTGGATATAGGAAGTTTTATATTAAAGAAGGGTTCCATGGTCAAATGAGATTGGGGAATGCTGGATTGCACAAAGCTGTTTAAACATGTATCTTTACTTTAGGTTTGCTCACCGCTGTCATTAATAGACATTGCAAAACTCCAAGGAGGATAGGATATGAAGCGTTTCTTATGTTTATTTGCTCATAGGATTTTTACTGAGAAGAAAAAAGACTGAAATATCACAGAACTCTATTTAGGAAACACCAACTAAGGCTTATCCCACACTGACAATCAGAACACAATGATGGACCTTAAAGCCTTTTTTGGAGAGCCTCCAAATACTGCCCCATCCCTGTTTGCTACCTATTGTTTGAAGTCCACCATTCACCTGTACCTCAGGGACTTCACGGTCACCTTCAAAACCCACACACATATACCAGAGCACACACATGTATGATCTTCCACCATTAGTACCTCAGCCCCAGTCCCCCAAGATCCTGGGAATATCTGTTAGTCAACTTGGGAAAACTAATAATTTTAATAAAGTACAGAAGACAGACATTTTGATTTATTTATTCACTTAGAACAATAGGTTTTAAGAGGTAGTAAATATTTCATGGTCATTTTCAGGCTTATAGAAATCTTCATCACTATTTAACCATGTATGACCAGTAATCAGACAATGACAAAAAAATAGCCTCATCCACAAGATCATAATTGTATTTTGACATAGCAGGATACAATTCATTCAAAAAAGTACAAGGACTATTAATAATACTAAAAGTACTATTTAAAAAAACTATGAGAGCTAATAAGTTTAGTAAAGTCACAGGATACAAAGTCAATATTCAAAAATCAATTGTATTCTCTGTATGAACAAAGAACAATTTGAATTAAAAATTTTAAAAAGCAGTACTCTTTTCAATAGCATTAAGAATAACGGAGGACCGGGCTCAGTGGTGCATGCCTGTAAACCCAGAGGCTCAGGAGACTGAGGCAGGAGGATTGCAAATTCAAAGCCAGCCTCAGCAATGGCAAGGCACTAAGCAACTCAGTGAAACCCTGTCTAAAATACAAAAATAGGGTTGGGGCTGGGGATGTGGCCAGTGGTCAAGTGCCCCTGAATTCAATCTCCAGAACAACAACAACAAAAAATCTATGAACACAGTGTAGCAGAATGAGTATAAGAATTGCATAATAAAAATGACCAAATATTAATGAGAGAAGAGAAAAAGAGACTTACAAAAAAATAGAGAGCTACACTGAGTTCATAAATTGGAAAACATTGTTGTTAGAACCTTACTTCTCCCCAAATTGATCTTTATAATCAATAAAATCCCCAAAGTATCAGCAAGAGTTTTTGGTAGAAAGTAACAAACTGATTCTAGATTTATAAGGAAAAACAGAGGATCTTAGCATTGCCAAAACAAATGTGAAAAGAACAAAGTCAGAACATTTATTTTACTTGATTTCAAAACTTACTCTAAAGTTACAGTAATCAAGACTGACAAAAGGACAGACATGTTGATCTATGAATAGAACAGAAAGTCCATAAAAGTCCCACAAAAATACGGTCAATTGGCAATCACCAAAGCTGTCAAGGTAATTCAATAGAAAAAGACCTGTATGTTCAAACAGTGGTGCAAAAACATGAATCTTGAACTTTTCTTCATAGTATATACAAAAATTAACTTGAGATGATGCATAAACATAAATATAAAACCTACAATTATGAAACTCCTAGAAGGAACATATGACCTTAGGCAATGTAAAGATTTCTTAGTGATAACACAAAAAAGTTCAAACCATAATAGGAAATGATTAATAAATTAGACTTTATTGAAATTGAAAACCTGCTGAGTTCCTTATAAAGTAAAAACACATTTGCCATATAACCCAGCAATCCCATTCCTAGGTACTTTCTCAAGGGAAATGTAGGCCAGGTGTGGTGGTGCACTCTGTAATTCCAGCAGCAAGGGAGGCTGAGGCAGGAGGATTGCAGGTTCAAAGCCAGCCTCAGCCATGGCAAGGCACTGTCTCAATGAGACTCTGTCTCTAAATAAAATACAAAATAGGGCTGTGGGTGGGGCTCAGTGGCTAAGTGCCCCGAGTTCAATCCCCAGTCCCAAACAAACAAACAAACAAACCTGATATTAAAAATAGGGCATTAATTCATACCTCAGTTCATCTTACATGTTGTCTAATACATCCACTTGAAAGAATTTTGTAATTAAGTAGCTCTCAGAATTTGGTACAGAGCTTTGATTTCAATGTACGGGATGTAATTTGATGGATTCTTGGTGTTAAAATTTACATTTGACATATGGTCCTCCCACAGTGAAATTTCTCCACATGGAGTAGTGAAACACACCGGTGTTACTCTAAGAATCCTTAATGGGAGGAAGTGGCCAACTAACAAAACCACAACGAAACAGAAAGTGCCAATGGTGGCTCTGCCTTCGTGTATGAACTCCTCCATCCCAGCTCTGATCAGGGAACTTGGAACACCTGCTCCAGCCCAGCCGTTGGAAAGCAGTGCCACTCAGGGAAATAAAGGACTGCTCTTTGTCATTCCTGACTTAACATGCTATGCAGGGCCCTCCATCGGCTATTTCAATAGGCATGTGGCAGAGTTCATTTACTGCCTTTAGCATTATTTCTATTTTCTCTTTCCTCTCACACTAGAAGCATTTAATTGAAAAGAAAATGCCTTGATAAGCATTGGAGGATAAGAAAATATTGTGACGGTTACTGTGAAAACCTGGAGGAAATGATATATTTTTTTCTAAAAAATATGACTGGTTGAGGATGTGGGGTGTGGCTCAGTGGTGGAGCACGTGCTTAGCATGCACTAGGTCCTGGGTTCAAACTCCAGACCCTCCCTCCACAAAAAATGACCAATTAAACTGACCTATATTACTAAAATCATAGAATTAAACACTGAAAGACCACAAAAATCACTGAGTTTTGTGGCATGTAAATTATTTCTCCATAAAGCTATTTTTAAAAAGCTTATCAAATAAATTGGTTTATAAAACTTGAATAGACAAGTTATAGAACACATAGTAAAAATAACTGAAGATCTATCATTTTTAAAAGAACCAAAAGAAAAGAGTGTCACAGCTGAGTTCTCTCTCATCTCTAAGAAACGGATAATTATTTTATAATTCAAGATGTTATAGATTATAATAAAAAGTTGGAAAGTGCATGTTGACAAAGAAATTACTGAGCTTTTGTATGAAGGTTTTCTGGAATTTTCCCCAATATTTCAATTATGTCTTATGGTTGGTGTTTTTCTTTCAAAATATTAATTTCTTGGGTTCATAGGGAAGAAATTAATGATGGAGAACACTTGGTAGGCCAAGCATTGTCTTACCCACAATTTTAAAGCAATAGATAATTTAAAAATGGTAATCAGCGCTAACCAAATGGAAGAACAGGTGTCCTTTGTTTAAAAAAATGGGTTGGGGGAGGTGAAATATGAATTGAATATCCTTGATGTCTTAGTCCATTCAGGCTGCTATAACAAAATATCATGGATGGGAGCTTATAAATAACAGAAACATATCATTTTACAGTCTGGAGTCAGGAAGTCTGAGATCCTGTGTTGACAGATTCAGTGTCTGGTGAAGGCCTGCTTCCTCATAGACCAGTGTCTTCTCACTCTGACCTCATAATGGTGGATGAGGCTAGGTCTCTCTGGGGCTTCTTTTATAAAGGCACTAGTGCAAAGTCCCCACCTCCTCATTCTAACTCCTTGGGAGTAACGATTTGAATCTATGAATTTCTGTAGACACAAACATTCATGCCCAGCACTGACTTTAAATTTCTCAATTTAAAGGGAGCTGAATGTTAGTTGCTGATGTGAGCCATGAAGTCTCAAAAGGGGCTATCCTATGTCCCTATAGGGTCTAACCTCAACCAGCTTCCCTCTTTCCCTCCCTTCTTCCTTCCTTTCTAGCAGAGTCTCAAATGGCAAGCATTTTTTTCAGAACAACTTTTAAAAAACACTAAATGCATAAAGTGAGAACATTCTAGATGAGAATAAAAAGTCACCAAGATTTTGTTTGTCTTTTGGAGGCTGTTTAAGATATTAAAGTCTAAATTTAGAAAATTTTTTTCCTCAAAGTTAATATGATTTCATTTTTCAAAGGCGACTGTGTTCCCTCTGCCTCAGGAGGCAAGTCTTGAAATGAGAAACAGGCGTGGGCTGCTCAGAAGAGCCCAGACCACAACCTCTGGGTAACACACTGAGTGAAGGCAAGATCAAGTCATCACTGCCCTAAATCCCCAATCACATTGGCCTCCACTCCATAAACCAGTGGAGCAGCCAGCCACGCAAGCGCCTAAAGGTTAAGCACATACCATTGACCTCAGAGAACTAGTTCTCACATCATTACATACAGCCTTGCCTGATCACACCAAAAAGTGCTCTGGGAGCATTATTTAAGCCTAGATGTTCTACCTACACTTGTGTGACACAAAATCAATATCCTTTCCTGTCTTTGTTTGCCTGGATTATGTTTAACTACTAAATGGCTTTAGGACACTGATTTAGATTTATCATCTTTTGTTTTACATAAGTAGGTATATAAAGGAGAAAAATAGGAATAGATCTTTTTCCTTTCCCTCTAGGATATCACTACTAGAAACATGAAATAGACTATTTGGAGCATACCTGTGTGTCAGTACACGCATACACAATCACAATCCTTATAATGAAAATGGTCTCCATTGACTTAAGGTTTTCTTCACAATCGTGCTTTCATAGAACAGAGAAAGAATAGGTTATTCAATAAATAGATTGAAGGCAACCGGCTATTCATTTGGGGGAGAATATTAATTTCAAGTTATACGTATATGAAAACAAATCTCCAGGGAGTTTAAATTTTTAAATGCAAGAGGTAGAAGTACTAGGTAAAAAAATAGGAAAATGTTTTGATAAAGTCATAAAAGAAATTTGTGTGCATTTAACTATAAAACTTATAAATTGCAAAAAATATAATAATAATTCAACCTTTATCTAATACTTACTATGTAACAGGAACTAAGCTAAATCATCACACATATTGAATATTTTCTTCCCAATGTACTCCACCTCATTAATAATACAAGATCTATATATACACACACATATGTATATACATATATATGTATATATACATATATGATTATATAGACATATATGATCTATGATAATATAATCTATGATATATAACACATGATATATCATAGATTATATATATATGTATATCATTAATATATGTAGAAAGAGAGATAGATATACATAAAATAGTCTCATGTTAAAGGTGAAGTAATGCATGCCTGTAATCCCTGCTACTTGGGAGGCTAAGGCAGAAGGATCACAAATTTAAGAACAATCTGAGGAATTTGGTGAGACCCTATCTCAAAACAAAATAAAAAAGTTCTGGGAATGTAGCTCAGTGGTTAGGGTGTTTCCTAGCATGCACAAGGCTCTGGTTCCATCCCCAGTACTGGCGGGGGGTGGGGGGGCAGTCTCATGTTAGTGTAGTTCAGGTTTTCCCAATAAATGATCTCTGATCAAATCAAAGATCGATCTAGCATCTATCTATCTATCTATCTATCTATCTATCATGAGGAATTGCCTCGAATGATTATAAAGGCAAATGAACTGCAGTCAGCAAGTAGAGATGAAAGAGGACCTTTGTGTAGTTCTAGTTTTGAGTCCAAAGACCTGATAGTATAAATTAAGATTCAAAAGCCAGTGGTTCAATATCTAATAAAGAGGATGTTTCCGTTCAAGTTCGAGGGCCAGAAAAGACCAATGTCCCAGCTCAGGCAGTTAGGCAGGAGGAATTTTCTCTTATCCAACCTCTTTGTTCTAACCAGATCTTCAATTGACTGGGTGAGGCCCATCCAAATTAGGAAGGGCAATCTGCTTTACTAAGTCTACCTATTCAAATAATAATCTCATCTAGAGACACCCTTGTAAGCACACCCAGAAAAATGCTTGACCAAATATCTGGGAATCCTATGGCCCAGAAGACAGATACAATTAATGAGATATTGGCCATTTTTAGCATGTGAGGAAACTAAGGCTTCATCAGAATCCCATAACTAGCATGGTAGAGTCAAACCTGGTAAACAGCCATTTGAAACCAAATAAGTTCTGTGTGACAAACCAGGAAAAATTTTAAAAAAATAGGTAAGTAAATAAAAAGTTTTTAAAAACAGAACAAATATTTTCAGAATGCAGGACAAAACAAAAATACTAAAAGTAATAATAAGGGGTTTTATAAATCAATAATATTAATAAGTACCACATGTGAGTATTGGCAACAAACAAAACAGACAATTATAGAGAAAATGGCTCTTGCTAAAAATATATATGCTTATCTCATTAATTATATAAAGATGCAAATAAAAAATTTATGATATTAAATGCAAGAGGTAGAAGTACTAGGTAAAAAATAGGAAAATGTTTTGATAAAGTCATAAAATAAATTTGTGCGCATTTAACTATAAAACTTATAAATTACTTCTACCTCTTGCATTTTATACCATATCAGACATGAAGATTTCTTAGAGTGATTACACCCTGTCTTAGTCCATTATTTTTGCTGCTATACTAGAATACTACAGACTGGATAATTTGTAAACAATAGAAGTTTGTTTGGCTGTTGGTCTTTGAGGCTGGGAAATTCAAAGTCAAGAGGCTGTATCGGGTGAGGGTCTTTTTGCTGTGTTATAACAAGGTAGAAGGTAAGTGAGCACTCACCGATAGAAAAAAGTTGAGTAGAACTCATTCTTTTTATCAGGAACCTGCTTCCATGATTAGTAACCCAGTAACCTATGCTATGGATTAAGACAATAACGGCCTTAAATCCATGAGGGTGCTGTGCTGGTGACCAAGTCACCTCTTAAAGGTTCTACTACTACAATGGCAATTAAATTTCAACATAAGTTTGGAGCAGACATTCCAACCACAGCACACCCAGTGTAGCAGGAGCAAAAAAGCAGGCATGTTCACACACCATTGGCAGGGAATAAATCAGTGTGAACTTTTTATTTGGGGGTGAGGAGGTCATCAATTTAGTAGTATATAGCAAAATTTAAACATATATTCTTTTTGTCGGGGTACTGGGAATTGAACTCAGGGGCATTTGACCTATGAGCCACATCCCCAACCCTAATTTCTATTTTATTTAGAGACAAGGTCTCACTTTATTCTTTAGCACCTCTCTTTTGCTGAGGCTGGCTTTGAATTCCGGATCCTCCTGCCTCAGCCTCCCAAACCACTGGGATTACAGGTGTGCGCTAAGGTACCCAGGTAAACATACATTCTTTTTTTGACCTACTGATCTCTTTTAAATATTTCTTCTGCGTAAATATATATGTGTGCAGATGTATTTGTAAAAATGTTTATTTCAGTATTGCTAGTGAGAACAAAGTATTAAAACTTCAAATGTCCATCAAGTAAGGGTTAAATTATGGTCCATTCATGTAGTGAAAATTTATGCAGTAATTAACAGAATAAAACCCAAACAAAAAAAAAACAAGAAAAATGTATCGAATATATTTTGAGTAGAGAAAAACAAAGTGAACAACATATGAATATTGTGGTCTTGTTTTTATATGAATAGATGAACTTCATAGGAGAGATTTTACCAAAGGATATGGATAGTTGTTGAAGGAGGGGGCAGAGAGAGTCAGGCTCTGAGATGTCACTTAAATAATTTTGATTTTTTTGTACCCAAAGTCAAATTTGCCATGAAATGAATGAAGTCTAAGCTCTAGGGACTCTCATTTGAATGTGCTTCTCTGAGGTCCTGGGAGGGGCCTTAGCAATGTGTTCACAGAGTCATATGCTTTTGCAAATTTGCTAAAGCAAAATAATGCAACTTCAATCAGTTAAGAAAACTGCCTATTTCAGTTGAGACTTCTCTTGTCATACTTTCTCTTATGTTGGATACTTTCGTTATCTTTCTACCAAACTTTTCTCCTAAGGCAAGCCTTTTAGCATGCTTTCACTTCCCTTCAAATTTTCCCTCTTCTATTTATCACCACTGCTTATAACAGTTCTTCAATTCTTTATCTGCAATTCCAAAATCTAAAAAAAGTTATAAACAGGTTTTTCAGTATTCCTTTGACAGAAAAACTTCATTTGATGGGTGTTCATTTAATGGGAAAGCTTGACCTGAACTGACATGAGACTATTCAAAAGTCTATTTATCTTGCTTTGAGTGAACACTCACATTTTCTGCAGACATAAGTATGCCATCAATTATAGGGTGCTGCCCAGTCCCCATGGAGTTTTTAAGTAATAAACACTGAGACAGAACATCAACTTAGGTACTAACCTTACTGCAATAGATGTTTTAGGCATAATCTAAGAAATGACCCAAAGGAACCAAAACTGTTTTTTTAGGGGGAGGGGACGATTGGGGGATACAAAGGAGCATCTCTCGGGCAAAGAGGCAAATTGTTGAGAGTAATTATGTTATGAGATGATGACATTAAAGTTGCCTGTTTCTAAAGCAGTCAGAATTTTCATAGTCCCTGATCTGTGTCCCAAAGCTAGAAAAGCAACACTGGTTGAGATCTCTGTCAGTTTCAGGTGTAGGGAACCAGCTCATGAGAACAGATACTGACATACCCAATATGTGTGTGGAGAAGACTGGAGTAGAAAGGATGGGAAGAGAGTCATCTGCTAGTCTATGTCCACCTTCTAACATTCTAAAACAGACCATCTGTTTATGAGTGTAGAAAGCCTGGTTTATGAGTGAATGCTGAGAGGTGCTGATCAGAAGAAAACCCCATTTGTATACAGATCAAAATGATTTAAATTTGTTTAGAAGGTAATCATGCTGTGAAGAGAGAATCAAAATCACTAGTAGGATGTGTAAGTCAAAACAACATTGATATGCTACTTTTCCCTGTTATGTAGGTGAACATTAGAGTCATGTAAGGCCCCATGTCAATGGTAGTGGATACTCAAGAATCTTTGTGGATCACAGATGATAGAGAGACCTGCAGAGGGCATTCTGGAAAGCAATCTGACAACAACTCTCAGCACACTCAGATCATTGTGTTTTAGTTGGGGAAGGGGTAGAAGATGGGAACTATGCGTGGACTGATAAGAAGTGGACCCAGAACTCCAGAGTCAAAGAATGGGGAGGTGGGAGTCAAAGAATGGGCTGGAGGTGTAGCTCAATGATTGAATGCTTGCCTAGTATGTGTGAGGCTCTGGGTTTAATCCCCAATACTGGAAAAACAAAAACAAAGTGAAGGAATTTAGAAAAGAGGCAAACCTCAAATCAAGCTGACTCTTTCAGCAAATTACTGGAAGACTCAGCTGAGATAAGTAGGAGTAAACCGTAGGGGTAAACTAAGAAAATAGTTGCAATCCAACCAAGTGAAAGAGTCTTCACCTGAATGAACTACATAGAAAAAACAATAATATATAATTCTATAAGAACTGATTTATCATTCTAAAGTTTGAAAATTCTCAATTCCTAAACATAATAGGAACAAAAAGTCTTAGAAAAGGGATTATGGATCTTTTAGTTTTATAAGAAAAGATGTCTTTTTAAAAATTTATTCTAAAAACTTAGCTATCCAATGTGTTTAACTAAACCTCAAGTTGATAAAAGAATCTACAAAAATTTCTACTGCTAGTATATAGGAACAATAGCAGACTGCATTCTCCTCCCACCCCCAAGATCAAGTGTAACTCAAGGATGCCCACTCTCACCACTTTTGTTCAATATTGTACTAACAGATTCTTCTCCATTAAAACCTTGAGATGATGGTAGCCCTGACCAGCCCCTTAATTTCAACCTTATAAGAGACCCTGAGCCATAGAATACACTGAGCCAAATCCAGACTCCTGATTCACAAAAACTGAGATAATAAATATTGTTTTAAGTCGTTTAAGCTTGGGGTTAATTTGCAATGCAGCATTAGATGTATAATACTAGAATCTACAAAATATTACTAGAACTAATAATTGAGTTGGTCAAGGTAATATGATACAAGCTCAATATAGGAAAATCAATTGCTTTTAATATATAAGCTATAAACAATTGGAAACTGAATTGTGTGTGTGTGTGTGTGTGTATATATATATATATAAAATTTATCCTGACACAAGAAACTCATTACTTAAGAGGTAAATTTAGCAAAATATGTTATACCATGTTCATGGATGGTGAGCCTCAATACTGTTAATATGTCAGTGAACCCCCAATTGATCTATACATACAATGTATGGATAGTTCAAAATATGAAAATCAATTAGTGTGATATGCCACATTAATAGAAGCAAAAAAATCACATGATAATCTCAATAGATGTATAGAAAGTGTTTGATAAAATTCAATAATTTTTCATGTTAAAAACTCTCAATAAACTAGGAATAGAGGGAAAATACTTGAATACATAAAAGCCATATATCAAACGACTATTGATAACATTATATCCAAGGGTCAAAAATAGATTTTTCCCCTAACCTCAGGAACAAGGAAAGGATGCCCATTCTCATCACTTAGGCTCAACACAGTAGAGGAAGTCCTATCCAGAGTTACTAGTCAAGAAAAGGAAATAAAAGGCATCTAAATAAGAAAGGAAGCAGTAAAACTGTTTCTAGTTGTAGATTATATAAATTGTAAACACTCCACAAAAAGTGGTTAGAACCAATAAATGACTTCAGTAAAGTTTCAGGATACAAAATTAAAATTCAAAAATCAGTTACATTTCTATACCATAACCATAAACTGTCTCAGAAGGAAATTCTGAGCATGATCCCACTAACATTGTCATAGAAAAGAATAAAATTCTCAAGAGTAAACTTACTAGGGAAATGAAAGACTTATAGTTTAAAATCTAAAAAATATTAATGAAAGAAATTTTAAAAGATGTAAATGAATGAAAAGACATTCCATGTTCATAGATTAGAAGACTTAATATTGTTAATATTTCCACACTACCCAAAGCAATCTTTAGATTCAAAACAATCCCTATCAAAATCCCAATATTATTTTTTATAGAAACAGAAAAACAATTCTATATGGAACAATAAATGATCACAAATAGCCAAATCCAGCTTAAGGAAGAAGAACAAAGCTAAAAGCATCATACATCCTGTCTTCAAAATATATTAGAAAGCTACAATAGTCAAAAGAGTACGGTACTGACATACAGAGAGAGACATATAGACCCAATAGAACAGATAGAGAACCTATATGTCCACGCATATACCGTCAATTGATCATTGACAAATGTACTCAAAGTAGTATCCAATAGGAAAATGATAGTCTCTTCAACAAGTGATGCTGGGGAAACAGGATATCCACACACAAAAGAATAACATTGGGCCCTTTTTGTACATCAGTAAATAAAAATCAACTTAAAATGGATTAAAATCTTACATGTAAGACCTAAAACCATAAAACTCCTAGAAGAAAGGGGGGAATCTTTATATTATTAATCTTGCCAATGATGTGTGTATGTGTGTGTGTGTGTGTGTGTGTGTGTGTGTGGTGCTGGGGATTGAACCCAGGGCCTTGTGCACGTGAGGCAAGCACTCTACCAACTGAGGCAATGATCTTTTTAACTCTTGGACATGATGCTATCTATCAACTTTTGATAATGACCTCAAATTCATAGTAAATAAAAGGAATAATAAAGTGGTACTACATCAAATGAATGAAAAGACATTCCATGTTCATAGATTAGAAGACTTAATATTCTGCCCAGCAAAAGTAACAATTAATGGAATAAAATATTGACCCAAGGAATGGAAGAAAACTTTGCAAACAATATGCCTGACAGGTGGTAATCTCCAAAGATATAAGGAACTCCTACAACTCAAAAACAACAACAACAACTAATAATTTAATTAAAAAATAGACTAAGGACTTGAATAGACATTTCCCCCAAAGACAAATAACCAACACGTATATGAAAAAAATGTTTAATATCATTAGTCATCAGGGAAATGCCTATCAGCACTACAATGAGCTATTACCTCATACATGTCAGAAAGTATTGGTGAGAATGTGGAAAAATTAGAACCCTTGAACACTGTTGATAGGAATACAATGGAACGGTGTGGAGTTTCCTTAAAAAAAAAAAAGAAGAATTCCACTTCTGGATATTCATCTAAAAGAATTGAAATCAGAATACCAAAGAGCTATTTTCACTCTCACATTTATTACAGCATTATTCAGAGTATTCAAGAACTGTAAATAACCTAAATATCCATCAACAGATGAGTGGATAAAGAAAATATTGTATATACATAACAATGAATATTATATGACCTTTAAAAAGAAGGGAATTATGCAGCATGTGATGACTTGGATGAACCTTGAAATCATTATGCTAAATGAAATATGCCACTCATAAAATGACGAACATTAAATATCTAAAACAGATCCATGGAATCAAAGAGTGAAATGGTAATTTTAAGAGACTGGTGGGAAGAGTAATGAGGAGTTAATAATTGATGAGCATAAAGTTTCAGTTAAACAAGATGAATAAGCTTGAAAGACCCGTAACAATTATCAATAATAATATATGCTTTGTATTCAGGACTAGGCTTCATGTTAAATGCTTTTACCATAAAAAAATAGTTAAAAAATTTGAACAGACATTTTAGCAAAGAAGATATATGATTTTCATCAAATATATGAAAATATTCCTCAACATTATTAATCATTAGGGAAAGGCAAATTAAAGCTATAATGAGAAACCACTACACACCTGCTAGAATGGTTAAAATTTTTAAAACTTACCATACCAAGAATTGGTCATAGCCAGGCCCACTGGCACTCACCAATAATCCCAGCAACTCCAAAGGCTAAGGAAGGAGAATCATAAGTTCAAAACCAACCTCAGTAATTTAGTGAGACCCTGTCTCAAAATAAAAAATAAAAAGTGCTGGAGGTGTTGCTCAGTGGTAAAGTGTCCTGGATTCAATCCCCAGTACCACAAAATAAAAACAAACAAACAAAAAACAAGTGGTGGTTATGATATAAAGCAAACTGAATTGTCACACATTTCTAATAGAAATTAATCTGTGTTACAAAGAGTTTGGCATTTTCTTTTTAAGTTAAACCTGTATTTATCAATAAATCCAACAACCCTACTTAAGTATTTATCTAAGAGAAATAAAAACCTATGTACACAAATGTTCATAACTACAATGTTCACAAGAGTCAAAAATCTGGAAGCAACCCAATAGCTATCAATAGTAAAATGGACCACCAATTTGAAAATAAAACAGTAAGAACTTGTAATATATACAACATGCATGACCCTCAATAGATTATAGATTCCATTTCTATAAAATTCTAAAATTAAAAAAGCTAATTACAGGAAGGAGATTAGTAGGTACCAAGTATCAAAGTCAGGGGAAGGGAATAGATCCAAATAAGAAACAAGGAAATATTTATGGTTATGCAAATGCTTAATATTCTTATTTTTTGTAGTGATTGTACAGGTAAGTATATGTATCAAAAATCACCAAATTGTTATTTAGTGTAGATTTATTTTATTGTATATAAATCATATTTCAATAAAGTTGATTTTAAAACATAACCATCAGAATAAAAAAAATAATTCAGAAGTAAACAGCCTATTGGACACAGCTGAGGAAAGAACCAGTATACCAGAATATAGATAACTGGGAAGTGTTCAAAATGCCATACAGAGACAGGTTGTGTGTGTGTGTGTGTGTGTGTGTGTGTGTGTGTGTGTGTGTTTTACTGGGGATTGAACCTATGGCCTCACGCACACTAGGCAAGCCTAGAGAGAAAGAGATGAAAAACATCAGAAGAATTTAAGAGAAATAGAAGACAAAGAAGAAGATCTAACATAATCAAAGTCCCAGAAGCAACATTAGAGTTAGAGAATGAAAAACAGACAATAAAAATAATGACTGAGAATTTTACAGAATGAATGAGAGATACAAATCCACAGATACAAATACAGGTACTACCAAAAAGATTAATAAAATTGAATAAATTCTAGTTGGACTTGGTGGTGCAGGCCTGTAATCCCAGAGGCTTGGGAGGCTGAGGCCGGAGGATCGTGAATTCAAAGCCAGCCTCAGCAACTTAGTGGGTTAGTGGGGCCCTAAGCAACTCAGTGGACACTGTTTCTATATATATATATATATATATATATATATATATATATATATATATATATGTGTGTGTGTGTGTGTGTGTGTGTGTGTGTTTATGTATGTGTGTATACATGCATATGTGCCGCAGTCTGGCTGGGCACAGAATCACGAGCCACCACAGCTTTGTAGATTCAAACAGCAATTCTTTATTCCCAAACTCACACTGGCCCTCTACAAACACGTTCTGGGGAAATCCACGTTCTGCCGCAAAATTCACGCACTCCACCAGGCTTTGAATCCCAAATACTTTTGACTCCCACGAGAACTCAACGGGAACTCAAGGATCGGGCGTGCCTGAGGCAGCAGGATATGCCCTATTCCCAGCAGGGTACACCTTAAACCTGGAACCACCCTAAACCCAAGGACAGGATACTCCCTAAAACCTGATCCGCCCTAGTCCAGTAGGATCCTCCCTAAACCCGGATCCACCATGGTCCTTGAGCAGGGTCACCTTTCTCAAACATACATACAAAGTCACAGCAAATGTCCAAGGCAAGTCCTGTAAGGGTCTGGCGAAACGTCGGAGGAAGAGACCACAAGAGACCAGCTTCATGCAATGAGCAGGAGGGAGTTTATTGAAGAGGATCCTAATTCAGCGCGCTGAGGCCCAAGGCTCACTCAGGAAGGGAGAGTGGCCCAGAGCCCCGAGCAGAGGTCAAGCAGAGCTTAAGTACACTTTTTGGGGAGGGGGAGGCTTTGCATACATCAGAACAAATCATCATGAGGCGCGGGAAAATTGAACAACAACTCTGAGACATGATTAGCTAGCACATTCATTGGCAGGAACAGGTCGGGCGGGGGTGATTGGTCACTCCTAACCGGGTACACATTCAAACTGATTGGTTTGGGCCCTGTGACAAACTGCACAGGGCCCTAGGCTAAATGGCCAGTAGGGCGTTGTCTTAACTATCTCAGGAATTTCAGGTTCTGGGTGTAGCAGAGGAACTTAACAATACCTAGTCTTTTACATTTTAATTCAGGCTTTGCAGCTTAGAAACTTTACCCTTTCAGTCCATTTCCACAAGTCCTTCCTCTAAGCACATGGGGTACGCTGGCAAGGAAATTTCAATGCATCATTCCTACTTGGCAATGTCTCTCAGCACATATGTATATGTATATGTATGTATGTGTATATATCTCCCTGGGTTCAATCCCCAGTACCAGAAAAAAAAAATTGAATAATTCCTAGACACATTTTGGTAAAACTTTAGAGTTCCAGAAATAAACCAAACAAAATATCTTACAAGTAACAAGAGAGAAAAGACAAAGCATCTTTAAAGAATAACAATCAGACAAACAGCAATAGTGGAAGCCAGAAGATGGTGGACTTTTAATATCTTCAAAGAGCTAAGCAAAAAATAAATATCAGCCTATAATTCTGTACCTAGAAAACCTATCTTATTAGTTTTAAAACTATTCTCATTTTTTAAGAATGAGGTCAACCAGGTGTGTGGCATACATCTGTAACCCCACTGACTCAAGAGGCTGAGTCAGGAGGATCACAAGTTCTTTAGACCCTGTCTCAAAATAAAAAAATAAAATAAAATAAAAGGACTGAGGATATATATCAGTGGTAAAATACTCCTTGGTTCAATTCCCAGTGCAGAAAAAAAATAAAATTAGGTCAAACTAGCATGTTTTCTAATTTTAAAAGCAAACAAAAATGGACAGAACTTACCACTAACAAATTTCACTAAAGAACTTTCCAAAGGATGTTTTTAGGAAGAAGAAAAATAATCTCAAAAGATGCAAAAAGAAAAGATGCTCAAAGAAATGGAATGTAAACCATGCAATTATTTGTATGTATAAAATAATAATGTCTAATTAAAACTTTTTAAAAAAAATCTCAACTTCTGAGCAGCAACAGTACATCATTTGAAAGGAGACAATCTGGTCAAAGGGTTCTTGCATTATTTGGAGGATGGCTAAGCTTTTAATTAACTTTAGAATTTAAGATGCATGATAAAAATTTTAAGATAGCCAATAAAAGAATAGAAATAGTATATATAACTTCTAAATTTAGGAAGAAGATTATGAGATAAGAAAACAAATCAACTCTATCAACCTAAAAAGAGCAATAGCCAGAGGCGAGGTCATTCCTGGTCTTATAGATCATGGCAAGCCTTGTGAATATTGGCATTATACAGAATTCTGATGGAATTCTGGAGGATCCAAGGTAAGTTTGAGATGTGTTTATTCCTAGTGCCTAGGAAGCTTACTTTGTGATGGAAGGCACTTCTTATTTAGCTCAATTTTTCTCCATTATTGATTGTTGCTCAGTGAGGCAAAGCTTTAAACTCTACATCCGGTCCTCTGTTCAGAAAAGCTAGCAACTCAGCTCCTCACTCCTGCTCTTTAATCTTCAAATTTATGATGGCACATCCAGGTTGCAGACATGTGTTAAGAGACACTAGAAAACTGACTCCAAACACGATCCAACCTGGATCTTCCTTTATCACACAAAAGCTCACTGTTACAGTATAAACACATCTGAAATAATTCAATTTTTTCCACCACATACCCATAGACTCCATAGGGCATGAGTAGTGTGGAAGGCATTGCAATAAACTTGAGAGTTTATGCACCCCCCAGAGAATTCAGCAGCATGGTGGTACCAAATCCATTACCATCATGCTGGAACTTAGTTATCAGAGCATGGGATGCTACCAGTGCTCAGAAATCCAGCCAACTTTTTTGCTGTTGTTCAGTAATGAGGATTGAACCCAGTGGTACTTTACCACTTAAGCCCCTTGAGTTACATCCCTAGTCCTTCTTCCTTCTTTTTTTTTCTCCCCCCTTGAGATTAGAGATTGAACCCAGGGGCACAATACCACTGAGCTACATCTCCAGCCCTTTTTATTCTTTATTTTGAGATAGAGCCTCTCTAAGTTGCTTAGGGCCTTGCTAAATTGCTGAGGCTGGCCTCAAAATTGAAATCCTCCTACCTCAACCTCCTAAGTCTCTGGGATGGTTGCACCACCACACCCAGCTCATCCCTAGCCCTTCTTTAAAGCTTTTTAAATTTTGTAATGAGGTATTTCTAAGTTGTCCAGACTGGCCTGGAACTTGGATCCCCCTACCTTAGCCTCCCAAGTAGCTGGGATTACAGGCATGCATAACTGAGCCAGGCAAATTCTTGATCCCATGAAAATGCCCATCTTCTAGAATTCATATCTTTGCTCATATGATTACTTCTCCCTGCCTTGTCTTTCTGTCTCCAGGTCTTCAATACCTCCTTACAAAAACCTCATTCAGTCCACAATTCCATGCCCAAAGTTACACACCCTTTGAAACTATATCAGGTAGACAAAATTCTCCCCAGCCTGAGCTTCCCAGGTTCTTGTGTTGCTAGTCCCTGTTACCTCCTAGATCCGTTTATATCATAGTTACTTATTACATACTGAATTATCTACCAAACTGAATGTTCTATGAAAGCAGGACTGAGTTTTTATCTTTGAATCACCTTTGGAACAAGTCCAGAGCTAAGTATAGGGCAAACAAACTGCTGTCTAATTATACTGAAGTATTAGTGTGATGCACATATAAATCCCTGTAGTGGATCAAAGAGGGAGATGGTTATGGTGCAGAGGCAACAGAGAAGGCTGGATGTGGGAGGCATTCTCAGGAAGAAGGAACTGTTCCAGCAAAGGAATGGAAATGTTAGAGGCCTTGAAGCAGCTCACCTTCTCCCTGTTCCATTTCTAGAATGGATGGGCAGAGAAAGTGCTCTCTACTAACTGTGACCATTCTCCAGTGTCCACGAAGATACTCTGTAAGATATGTCCTCTAGCTGTATTTTTGGATAATGGGTCACAAACATCTCAAATATTCCTAGTAAGAGTTCTAGAAGGAGATAACCGGGGAGGTGGAGGTGAAAAAATAAACAAATGCTAAAGAGAATATTTCCATGAAATTGCAAGATAGATTTAAATGATTAGATAAAAAGGGCATAGTATTTTAGAAATACTGGGAGTTGGAGGCACCATAATATGTAGACAAATCCTGAAGAAATTTGTGACATTTGGGGGCAGGGGTTGTGGCTCAGTAGTAGAGCGCTTACTTAGCACATGTGAGGCCCTGGGTTTGATCCTCAGCACCACATAAGAAATAAAATAAAATAAAGGTATTGTGTCCATCTATAACTAAAAAATAATATTAAAAAAGAAATTTGTGACATTTGAGGACCCAAAAAATGTTTTTAAGCTATCACCTCCCAAGAATTGACCTCTAAAATCATAACTGGTATGTTTGTTACTCAATTTAAGTTTATAGGTGCTCCACATCGGGTACAAGGGAACAAAATGAACTAAGTTTCCAGGATGTGCATGTGGGCAGGGGAGGAGTACAAGAAGATCACTACCTTGTTAGTAATTAACTGTCACTGACTTCTTATATGTAATATGGAACACAGAAAGCAATAGAAAAACATGTCTTATAGGTACTGAAAGAAAATGATTTTGTATTAAAATGCTATATCTAATAATAAATAATTCATGTGGGCTGATAATGCCATATAAAGGACCTCTGAATGTAAGAAAATATATGGCAAAAAAATAAAGACTCTGCTAATGTTAATGAGAATCTTCAAATAAGGAAATTGTCCTGGCTTATCCAGGTGGCCCCTAAGTACAGTCACATGTATCCTTCTAAGAGAGAGGCAAAGGGAGATTTGAAAGAAAAGAAGAAGGTAGTGTGACCATGGAGACAAAGAGGACAATGGATGCAGCCACCAGCCAAGGAGTCAGTGGACACCAGAACCTGGAGTAGGCAAGGAAGGAATTCCCTCTCCTACAGAGCCTGTGGGGGACAGCACAGCTCTGCTGGTACTGCCATTTCAACCCAGTGATACCAATTGCAGACTACGGGCTCCAGAATGTGAGAGAATAAATTTTGGTTGCTTTGTTTTGTTTTGTTTTGTTGCAGTGCTGAAGATGGAACCCAGGGTCTTGTGCGTGCTAGACAAGCACTTTACCACTGAGCTACATCCCCACCCCTATTCTATTGTTTTTAGGTCACCAGGTTTGTGGTAATTTGTTACAGTAGCCCCAGGAAACTAATACAGTGAATTATTACTCAGGTAATACACATACATACCAATCAATCCTTTTCTGTGACAGCTGAGAGGATACCACAAATTCAAAAATTGTATTCCAAATCCAAAGACACAAAATGCCAACATTCAAAGCAACTTAAGGGAAATTCAAGAATAGATTCTTGATATTAATAACTTGCAAATTAAGGTTGTGCATAATCAATTCTTTAAATACTAATATTTCTTATTACAATAATTCTAGTTACAGACAGCAACCTATTCCAATGGTTCATTGGCTGAGAAGAAATAGGAATTATATCATTCCTACTAATTGGGTGATGATACCACAGATCAGATGCAAACATAGCATTCCTTCAAGGAATCCTATACAACCTCATTGGAGATCTTATATTCATTCTATCAATAGCATGACTCCTAATACATGCCAACTCATGAGAAGTCCAACAGATATTTATAATCAACCCTAGCCTATTTACCCCTCCTTGGTTTACTCTTAGTAGCCACTGGAAAATCAGTTCAATCTAGCCTCCACCCTTGACTACCATCAGCTATAGAAGGACCAACACCAGTTTCAGCACTCTTTTTTTAAAAAATAATTTCATTGATTTTTTATACACTTATTTTATTTATTTGTATGTGGTGCTGAGGATCGAACCCAGGGCCTTGCACATGCAAAGTGAGCACTCTACCACTGAGCCACAATCTCAGCCCCATCAGCACTCTTATATTCAAGCACAATAGTGGTAGCAGGAACTTTCTTTGTAATTCACTTTTATTCTTTAATAGAAAATAATAAAATTATCCAAACACTATATGTTCAGGAGCCATTACCATTATCTTTACAACTATCTGGGCTTTAACACCAAACAATACTTAAAAAAATAAATTATCCATAACCTAAAGGAAGAGCAGGACATCCAGAAAATAGGAGGCCTACTTAAGGTCCTACCATTTACTTCATCATAACTTATAACGGTAGTCTATCAACATTTTAATCAACAGTTAGTTTATTCTTTGAGAATTTCTTGTTATAATCAGTGTTGTCTATCCCACACTTCTAGAGTCATATGATATCCATGCCCACATTTGAAGCAAAATTATTTCAAAAAGTCTTTTTTTGCTGACTCTCCACTGTCTCAGTGTTCAAGTTGAGTAAAGTGGTGTATAGCCAAGTATCACAACAGAAGACCAGATGGTAAATGTATCACCAGTGTATTCAACTACTTCCCTCCTGATACATTTTGAATTTCCCTTCTGATGTAAGCCTAGCATAGTAATAGCTTACACCATTGCTCTATAAGGAGCATGCACACACATGTGTACACACACACACACACACACACACAGAATGATTCATAATAAATTCTCCTTGAGCAAAAAGCATCATGGATCACAGACTCATGGGGATTTGCTACACATGGCCCCACTCTATGTAATGTAAATCAACCTAACCATCATTTCACAGGACTCCTCTGTACTTGTAAAACACTGTTCTCTGTCTTTACAAATGCCTTTTAAATTAATTATTAAAGTTACTAAGATTACCAAAAAATAAATAATAAGATTTAAATGAATGTTAAGTGTGTCCCCAGCATTGTACTATGTTCTATAGAATATACAAAAATAGGGTAAAAATACAAAAATATGTAAGTGGCTCCTTCCCACTTACCATTTGCTTGGGGAGGAAGGACTTTACACCCAATAACTGGAAAACTGCTAAAGAACACCTGGGGGAAATGCTAAGACTTCTCTGGTGAGTCCTTTTACTTCTTCTGATACAAATTAATGCAGCTATTATACATGGACTATATCTGACCTTTTTTTCCAATGTGAAAACTCCTTAACTGATTTTATTTATTTTAAAATTTATTGCCAATTTATTCATTTGTATCATGAAAAAATATTCCTGTCATGTCTACCAACTAGGACATGACTAAGACACTAAATGTTGATTTTACTCCCCCGAGACAGAATAGCTAATTGGAGATAGGAATACTTGACAGGTCAAGTTGAAATTGAAAAGTTATTTGGAGAATTATGTGAATGATGTGCAAATTTAGGGGTGTCAATCATAATAGTTATTCCAAATGATTGTATAGATGGTTTTCCTAACCTTATACAACCAAAGAAAATTGATTTTCATAAAGTGGTATCTACCACCAAAATCTGCATGGTATCTAAATAAGTAAAGTATTGTCCCTTCAAACTTTACTGTCACCCTGCTGTCCACAGATTAACAGTGAAGTAGAGCAGGTGCTTTTGGAAACCCACCTAGGAATCTGGCATCACACACAGAACAATCTTAAAACACAGGCCCATGTAGGAACATATTTTCTTACCATGATAGCAGCCCCAAAAAGTTTTTTCTAGAAGTCTTGCCGTTCCAGGTCTAACCTCCCTTCACACTTGCCTGTTGGCAGGACAATTTGCCTGCATGGTGGAGAGCAGAGCATGCCCTCTAGAATATGGCATTATTTATTGATTATCTGCCTCACTCACATATGTGAGACATGAAAATTCACCAGTAGCTTACAAGACCATCAGTTTTAAACAACACCATCCATCACAAAATAGAAAGGAGTGATCAACATTCCTTCAACTGCAATGCATTATTCCAGGGTCAGCAAGTGGGAGTCACGGTTGGCAACACAATTGCTGGCCTCAGGTAGCAAATCCATCCTTCCAGCTGCTCTGATCCATATGGGTTCAATGAACTGTAGAGAGTGCAGGACTCTTTATTAGGCGTGTCTGCAGCAGTCTTCCATCCAAACCCTATCACAGAACAACTGTAAGGTAAGCTGACGACCATTTATCTAAAGTTCATCTGGTAGCCAACTGCTGACAAAGAGGAAAACATGCACATTAGTGAGCAGACAGATGCGATGGGGGAAATTAAGGTGTTCTTATCTTGAAGAAAGATGTAGGAAAAAGTGAAAATAATTTAATCATGAAGTCAAAGCCAGATGGAAAGCCACTAGTGCCACTTTCCCTGTGAAATGAAGTCTAGAGCTGTCCCCGATGGTCTGACACTCAATTTCTTAAGATATATAGTCTTAGGATAATAGTCCACAAACTTTCAGTTCAGAAAATCCAGATTCTCACATTAATTTCTCTGGATCAAAATATCAGTAGTGTTGAGGGAGTGAAACCTGGGCTTAACAGCATAGGGTTATTGTAAAGATCAAAGCAAATGCCTAATAAAGATTCTATGTACAGAATAATAATATATCTTAATTTGTAGCACATCATTATTTTGCAACAGAAATTAAACTCTCACTGATGAGTCATAAAGTGTGAAGGACAAATAATTGCCAAAGAAAAAAGTGTATTGAAAACTGTTAAGCCTAAAAATGTGGAGATGCACAGGCTTAGAAGTTGGCTTAGGACACTAATATCATGCTCTCTTTCCCTAGAATTTCAGGTAATCATCTGCCAGCTCGGGGGTGAAATCAGTTACAAGTGAGTTCTGGAGCCAGGTCCCCTTGGTTGGGTTCAGGTCTACTGGGTTGGACAAGCAGCATGTACAATGTAGAGCAGCTACCCAATCTTGAGTTGCCAGGTGCCCTATAAAGGGGTCTGAGGATCAAAGGATGCTGGAGACATATCAATGATGCAGTCTCATTGGGGAAGGAATTACTAAGAAGAGTATCTGGCAGAGAGGGACACTTCAGAGGGAGATGGAAAGCACAAATTGGCATTATCCCAAAACAGTTTTCTTGGGTAGTGGATCAGCCTCTCACCTGCTTGTGTCAAATGCATTCCTTGCCTTCCCCCTGGGTATTGGATGGGATAAGGAGCCAGGGAGGGATGCAGCCTGCTTTCCCTATGCCCACATGTGAGCAGGTATTTTGCCACATTTGGCCAGTGAAAGATGGGAAGGCAGAATGAAGAGAGAAACTGGAGTATCCTTTCTTCCTTATCTGCCTCTGGTACCTCCCTACCACCACATCCTTTGGATATCACACCTTGGCATCAGTGTCCATCTGACTGGCCCTCAGTGGTTTTACTTTCTTCAGGGCTCCCAGCCCCTGGGCTGGTAACACCACTTCATTGTTGGGTATGGCTTTCTGGCTTTCCTAATCCTTGGATTGCCAGTCTTCTACTCTTCACAGCTTTTCTGGCTTCTGTGTAACCAACTCTCTGCATTAAATTCCTTCTGATTTCAGTAGAATGGTTCCTTTTTTCAGATTGGGCCTTTAATGACATCTTTCAAGGAGAAGGTGGGCCACAACAGCGGGACACCTGGAATTCATGCAGTTAGCAGGTATAACAAGGGCATGGCAACAAAAGAATGCAGAGGTGGCTGATATTCATCTCTCAGCAAATATTCGCTGGGTACCTACTATGCATTGGAAATTGTGCTGAGTCTAGCAATGTGCTGTAAATACAAAGGTATACTGCTTTAACCTCTAACAAATAATATACACAACTATAAAATTGTTATGTAATAGTGAGTTGTTTTTTTTATTTTGAGAAATCTGGTAACTCCAACAAATGCAATATATATATATATATATATATATATATATATATATATATATATATAAATCCTCCCACCAAAATAGGAGTTGAGATAAAGTTCTGCCTAAAAATATATTACGAAGAAAAATCACAACTCTCCAAATTGATAGTCTTTTCTAAAAATCTTTTTTTAAAATATTTTTTTAAAACTTCTTTTTGAGAGAGAGAGAGAGAGAGAGAGAGAGAGAGAGAGAGGAGAGAGAGAATTTTTAATATTTATTTTTTAGTTTTTGGCGGACACAACATCTTTGTTTTTTTTTTTTTTTTTATATATATATGGTGCTGAGGATCGAACCTGGGCCGCACACATGCCAGGCGAGCGCATTACCGCTTGAGCCACATACCCAGCCATCTAAAAATCTTTCATTTGCTCTTTTTAGATATGTATGACAGTATAATGTATTCTGACATAGTACACATACATCCCATTCTGTGATTGTACATGATATGGAGTTACACTGGTTTTTTTCATATATGCATAGAGAAAAGTTATGTCTGATTCATTCTGTTATCTTTCCTATTCCCATGCCTCCCCCTTCTTGTCTAATCCACTGAACTCAAGTTGATAATTTCTGATATAAATATCATTAAGTTGCTTTTCCAAACCCCCAAATAATAACCAATTCAGCTATCCTGCTCTTTAGAGTGATATTGGGGAGCAATGTATTACAAAACAAAACAAAACAAAAAAACCATTCCAGTTTAAAGTTATGTATCATAACCAAGAAAAATCAATAAGCCTTGTTTTAGAGGTTTTCTAGATGATAAACCAATCTTTTCAGTCAACCAGCTACATAGGAATATTTTTGTAGAGAATGAGAAAGCAGTTTTAGGATGCCTGATGATCCAAACATGAAATATGTCCATTCTGGGAACTATTTGGAGGATATTGTATAATAAAAATATAACTAAAACCCTATATTGTTGAGCCAATTGAAGAAACTCAGAACAAAATTCTACCTGTACTCAGTTGCCTGGTTCCTCTTGAAATCAATAGGCACTACATTTATACCTAAAGGTGTTATATTTGCATATTTTGCCAATTTGCAATTTGAAGTAAATTTTCTATAACAATAATAGAATAGAATCTTATCATTTAGTTACTATTTCTGTCTAAATTTGTCACAATGTATTTCACTAAATCTGTGGTGATACCACTAAGATTTTATTGCCATTTGAAAGGGAACTTGAGGCACTCATAAAGTGCATTATCCTCAGATTGTCTCATTCCTGATTAAGGAATTCAAATTTGTGACGTGACACAAAGCTACCCTTTCTGAAGATGCAGAAATAGCCAAATTTCCTCCATGTACTAACACCTACAGCTTCATCAGCAAAAGACTTCAAGACCCCTTTCCTAGGTATATACACAAAATAAAATTCTTAAGAAAAAAATAAAACCTTTGGTGTGCCATAGGTTTTGTTAAAAATGTGTTTTATTTTAACAGAAATAGTTAACATCAATAGCTGGTTAGCAGTTGAATAATTACATTAAATATATTCATCTCAGTGAAGACTGTAAACAAAGAGATATTAAGTAATTTTTTTATAAGTACCCTGCTGTGATACCAGCTGATCAGGTTTAATAGCAACCAGCATTTCTACTAATTCTGCAAGAAAGATATGTTGGGGATAATTTCATCACTAGAGAGAGTGTAAATAATCTGTTCAGCAATGAGCTTACAATGACACCATCTAGCATAATCACTAGCGATCAACTTGGAAATGTAATTTTTAGAATTGTAGTATTTGCAAACTAAAGGATTAATGTTAACTTCAGTCAATAGAGAAAATAAACTTGATTAGCAGAATGCATTAATATCAAATCAGTTTATAGATAGCATGTTCCATGCTATATCCCAAGGTGTCTGCCTCTCTCTCTCTTTTGCAAAAGAACCCCAAAGGAAAACACTTTTCATTCTAATTGTATCATTTTAATATTCATCTTGTAAACAATGTAGCATTTTTGCATGAAGGTAAAGAGTCAGGTTGCTTTTTAAAATAGATCCCTAGGGAACTAAGAAATTGGAAAATCTAGTTTATTTTTTAATTGATAACAAAGAACACTGGAGGACCACAGGCATCATGACATCATGATTTTCTTTTTATCCTTTAATATACAATTATGTAAGGAGGAAAGACTCTGTTGTTATTCTGAAATCCTAAAATTCGTTTTACATGGCATAAATATGATGTAAACAAGTGAAAATTAAAGCTGAATTTTTAAAAGTTCCATTCTTTGTATAGATGTTTAATTATATTATTTTGATAATTTAGAAGCAAAAATGGGGTCATGAATGCATGAGCATCTCAATAGCCCCAAACATGATTACATCTAACAAAATTCAAACTTTTTTTCCTCAGATATAAGAATAATGGTGCAAGGTATTATATAGTTAGATTATGAGAAATCTAATCTCCCTTTCCTATTAGGTCCTTCACAATTTCATAAACATGGTTAATTGCCAATTATATCATTCTTAGTTATAAGAATATAGAAAATACAACAGAATGAAGATTTACACAGTAATGATATCCCCAAATGTATCTCTCTTTAAAGGTAAAGATAACATGACAATAAGATACTATAGGTATTTTACAAAAGCTTATTTCTATTCAGGGAAAATGAAAGATATAAAGAAAATTTTTTCTTTCTGGCAAATGAGAATGAAAGTAACTAATGTTGTAAAGTTCTTAATACATAAGTAGAAAGAGATATTTGAACACATTTAATTTAAAATGTTTCTAATTCTCAAACCCTCCCCTCTTAAATTAAAAAGCTCTATAAAACATAAAAACCCTATTTATTACAATGGATTAGATCAATTAAAAATTAAGAAAAAATGCAAATATTTACAACTGTTTAGGGAGAACTGAAAAAGAAAAGAATTTGATTTCTAGGAGATACTGAACATCTCTATTGAGGCAGGAAGTACACTCTCATACCCGTCATACAGATATTTCTTATTCTCATCATTCATTGAGCTTTGATCCTTATAAAGCACTCACATACAATTTATATAAATTCACTGATGCTTTATCATTTTTAAGTTTCTAAGTGATCAAACACCCAGAATTCCATCTAAATTGTCATTTATACATTCATGAAAGTCAATTTGGTAACTAGGAAGAAAAAATTAGAATTTTAGAAAGGAAAAGTACTGAACCTTCTAGCAAACAAAGTCAAATATCTCAATACTGTATGTTTCCTAATAATATTTTGTGAATATAAGAACGTCTTTTAAAAACACCATTTATATTGCAAAAAGTGATATCATATAAGGAAAAAGAAGGCAATACTGTCTTTCCTCATTGCCCAAAAATGTTGAAAATTGACTGCTTTCTTTGTCTTTACTTGAAAGAGGCCTTGTGACATTTCAAAATGGAAAAATCAAAATCCCTCTTAGAAAGAGGAATATTTTACTCTGAAAAATGTTATTTTACACAATGAATTATATTCAAAGACAGACTTCTGCTTTTGCCCCTGTAGAAGTAAATGCTATGGGAATTGTCCTCCTACTTAAACCACTTGAAGTCCATGTAAAATACATTTTAAAATTTTATCAGGCAAAGGAGGACCATAGTCCCTGAGCAGTGCATAACAAATTAAGGCATACCCTATAATTACCCTAGTTTACTGCCTATAGGAGATTTCTAGGTTATAGAACAAGGAAAAAGAATCCAAAGTCCTGCAGTATCGCCGAGCTAAAGAGACAGAGACTGGAATTGGGGAAGAATAAGGTATCTAGAATTTGCAGGCTAGATTAATGGAGATCTGCAGAGACATCTTCCAGAGTCTTTAGCTGAGACCAGATCTATCCATGAGGTCAGGGGAAAAAAACACTAGAAAGCAGTAAGCAGAGCAAACACTGTAGCTCATACAGAGTTAGGAACAGTTTCCTCTCCCAACAAGCAGAGTGAACTTGCAGTACATAGGGTATCAGGTAGTATTCTCTAAGGTTCACACTTTAGGAGTTGGACTAAAATAGCCCTTGAGTAAAAACTCCTGTGAACCAGCCATAAAAATCTTAAAATCACAACTCAAAACTAATTCAAATAATTCCATTTTATACCAGAATACGCCCAACTCTCTTTCGAGTGCCACTCAATAATTTAAAATTCACAATGACCAGCATTCAATCAACACTTAACCTGTCATGCAAAAAAGCAAGAATATGACCAAAACCAGGAGAATCAACCAGTACAAAAGATCTACAATTAACAAAGATGGTTAACTAGTATAAATGGGCCAAAAAAGACCCAAATAAAACGTCTAGACATGAAAAACACAATATTAGAATAAAAATAGACTTGATGGGAATAACAGATGATTCACCACTGCAAAATAAACCATTACAAATGTAAAGACATAAGCACAGACACTTAGCAAAAATGAGGCAGAGAAAGAAAAATATCATCAGTCATGATGAAATCAGAATTCTGTAGAACAAGTCAATCTAAGTCAATATGTAATTAGAGTTCCAAGAGGAAGAGGGGGAAGAAAAAAATTGCAAAACAATGGCCAAGGTTTTTCCAAATTTGATGAAAAATATAACACAGTTTCAAGGAGCTCGATGAACTAGTATCAGAATACTCACACAAACACAAAGGTATAACAGTGCATGGAATCACATTACTGAAATCAGTGACAGAGAGAAAAACAGAAGCAGCCAAAGAAAAATCAGTATTGTATATAAAGGAACAAAAATAAGAATTATCAGACTCCTCATAAAAAGCTATGCAAACCAAAAGACAATGCAACAAAAATTTTAAAGTGCTGAAAGAAAAAAAATGTAATAAGTAAGAATCCTACACCCCATGAAAATATCATTCAAAATGGAAGTAAAAAAAAGTCTTCAAACAAAATTTGAGAAATTTCCACCACCAGTAGACCTGCAGTATAAAACATGTAAAAGAAATTTCTTCAAGAAGAAAGAAAGTGATACTAGACATAAATTTGGATCACATAAAGGGATAAATAATAGTGAAAATGATATATATATTGGGATAAATATAGGACATTTGTCCAATTTTAAATATTTTAACATAAGTGGCTGTTTTAAGCAAAGATAATAGTATTGTCTTGCAGAGTTCAGAGAAGATGCTGAAGTAACAATACCACAAAGTACAGGAGGAGGGGGAAATAGGAGTATGTCATCATAATAAGACTTTTACACACCAAGTATTAAAATATCATTTGAAAGTAGGATGCAATGAATTAAAACATATATTGTAAACCCTAGAGCAATCATAAAAGAATAAACGAAGCAAAGAAAGGGAAAACTAGAGTATCTAATAGGGTAATAGCAGAGATAAAACAGAATCATGAGGAGAAGATGGTGGCGAAGGGAGTGCATCACCCCCATGTGCCGCGTCACTGTGTGGGAGAATGACGAGTTAAAACAGCTGAAGGCTGTCTTGTTGGGAATTTCCAGCGAAATTGAGGTGCGCCAGAATCTAGTGGAGGGATTTTCATCGCGTGAGGATCGGCGGCGGCGGGGGCTCGGTCGCGGGCAATTTCTCCGCACGGAGGGTCGCACGGCTTGTTCAGCGGATTGCCCCGCGGCCGGAGTCTGCGGTGTGCGCTGGAAAGCGGTGAGGTGGCGGCGAGGAGGTGCAGCGCTGCAGATTCTGTGGGTGTCTGCCAGCGGTGGAATGGCTGCGCTCAGTGCTTATTTCTGGGTTTGAGACGGAGGAGGGAAGCGGTCCAGTTCGGTTCTCCACACCGGTCAGTCCATGGAGGAGGCCAGCGGCCGGCATCTTGGACAGCTGACGTAATCATCCCTGTTTTCTACAGATCTGGGCTCATTCAGCTACGGAACAGGTGATTTCAGGCTGTTATTTGCCTGCGTCTCGCAGACAGATACCTCAGGCTCAGGGCTAGAGAACTCGCGGAGATGGCTTCTTGGAACTCACCCCTAGCAGAGCATGCTCCGAGCTCTGAGCAGCCGGGTTCTGGCTCCCGGAACTGTTTTGGCCCAGGGCTGGGGGAACCTGCGGAGTCTGCTTCTTGGAGCCCGCTCCCAGCAGAGCGTGCACCGAGCTCGGAGCGGCCGGGTTCTGGCTCCCGGAGCTGCTTTGGCCCTGGGCTGGGGATCCCGCAAGGGATCCTCGGTCCGGGTCCTGCTGGGTGCTGTGGGGGCCAGAGGGGCAGAGTGGAACTGCCGCCTGCGCCCAGAACAGGCCAAGCGACCCGCCGGCATGGTATCACGCCACCCCAACTGCAGCTGGGGCCGAAGAGAGCAGCCACCCACGCCTGGATCAGGTCCAGCGACCCAATGGCGTGGTAGTCAAGTCACCCCATTTGGAGTAGGGGCTGGCAGAGCCGCCGCCCGAGCCTGCAAGGTAGGCAGACCTGCGATCCACCGGCAGGACAGGCCCGGTGGCCTGCCAGCGTGGTGGACACGTCACACCGATTGGAGTGGGGGCTGAGCAGGGCCACTGCCTGTGCCCGGAAAAGGCCCAGTGACCCAGCGGCGTGGCAGTCAAGTCACCCCATTTGGAGTGGGGGCCGAGCAGAGCTGCCGCCCGAGCTTGCAAGGTAGGCAGACCGGAGGCCCACAGGCGGAACGGGCCCAGCGGCCGGCCGGCGAGACAGACACGTCACACTGGTCGGAGTGGAGGATGAGCAGAGCTGCCGCCCGTGTCCGGAAAAGGCCCAGCGACCCGCCAGAGTGGCAGTCAGGTAGCCCCATTTGGAGTGGGGGCCGAGCAGAGCTGCCGCCGGAGCCCGCAAGGTAGGCAGACCTGCGACCCACTAGTGGGACAGGCCCAGAGGCCTGCCAGCGTGGTAGACACGTCACACCAATTGGAGTAGGGGCCGAGCAGAGCCGCCGCCCGCATCCGGATCAGGCCCAACGACCTGTAGGCGTGGTAGTCACATCACCACAATTGGTGTGGGGCCAGAGCAGAGCCGCCACCCGCACCCGCAGGGTGGGCAGACCTGCGACCAACCAGCAGAACAGACCCAGCGGCCCGCCAGCGTGGTAGACAGATCACCAGAATTGGAGGAGGACCACAGCCACTACCCGCTCTGCAAGGGAGATTTTTCAACTATACAAGACCAATATAAATAAATAGGGGGAAAATTTCAAAAACACAAGAGTTTTACCAAGCAGAAAGAAACGCGAGCAGTATGAAAAGACAAGGCAAGAAAGGACCACAATCAATGCAGGTCAACTCAACTTTAGAAGAGGTAATAGCTGCAACAGATGGAATGTCAGATAAAGAATTCAGGATATACATGCTTCAGATGATCTGGAGTCTCAAGGAAGACATGAGACAGCAAAATCAGACAATGAAAGATCACTTTGACAAGGAATTACATAAACAAATCCAAGAAGCAAAGGATCAATTACACAGGGAGATACAGGTAATAAAAAACAAACAAATAGAAATCCTAGAAATGCAGGAAGCAAAAAACCAACTTAAAAACTCAATTAAGAATACTACCAGCAGAGTAGAACACTTAGAAGATAGAACATCAGACAATGAAGACAAAGTATTTCAACTTGAAAAGAACATAGACAGCTCAGCAAGACAGTTAAGAAACCATGAGAAGAACATCCAAGAGATATGGGATAACATAAAGAGACCAAACTTAAGAGTCATTGGGATACAGGAAGGCATGGAGGTCCATACCAAAGGAATAAACAATCTATTCAATGAAATAATACAAGAAAACTTCCCAGACTTGAAGAATGAGACAGAATCCCAAATCCTAGAAGCCTACAGGATGCCGAATGTGCAAAATCATAAGAGATCCACACCTAGACACATTATAATGAAGATGCCCAACATACAGAATAAGGAGAGAATTTTAAAAGCTACAAGAGAAAGGAAGCAGATTACATTTAGGGGTAAACCAAACAGGATAACAGCTGATCTTTCAACACAGACTCTGAAAGCTAGAAGATCCTGGAATAACATATTTAAAACACTGAAAGAAAATGGGTTCCAGCCAAGAATCGTGTATCCGGCGAAATTAAGCTTCAGGACAGAAGATGAAATTAAAACCTTCCACGATAAACAAAAGTTAAAAGAATTTGCAGCTAGAAAACCATCTCTTCAGAAATCCTTGGCAAAACATTACAGGAAGAGGAAATGGTAAATAACAATGAAAACCAACAGTGGGAGGTAGGACAATAAAGGGGGGAAAATAATCAAAGAAGAAAACAAATCAGGTTTAGTAACATTAATAAACAAATATGGCTGGAAGAACAAACCATATCTCAATAATAACCCTAAATGTTAATGGCTTAAACTCACAAATTAAGAGACACAGGCTAGTTGAATGGATCACAAAACAAGACCCAACAATATGCTGCCTACAGGTGACGCATTTGATAGGAAAAGATATACATAGACTGAAGGTGAAAGGTTGGGAAAAATCATATCACTCATATGGACTGCGGAAACAAGCAGGAGTGTCCATACTCATATCAAATAAAATAGATTTCAAGCCAAAGTTAATCAAAAGGGATAAAGAGGGACACTACATACTGCTCAAGGGAACCATACACCAACAAGACATAACAATCATAAATATATATGCCCCAAACAATGGAGCAGCTATGTTCATGAAGCAAACTCTTCTCAAGTTCAAGAGTCTAATAGACCACCATACAATAATCATGGGAGACTTCAACACACCTCTCTCACCACTGGACAGATCTTCCAAACAAAAGTTGAATAAGGAAACTATAGAACTCAATAACACAATTAACAACCTAGACTTAATTGACATATATAGAATATACCACCCAACATGAAGCAGTTACACTTTTTTCTCAGCAGCACATGGATCCTTCTCAAAAATATATCATATATTATGTCACAGGGCAACTCTTAGACAATATAAAGGAGTTGAGATAATACCATGCATCTTATCTGATCATAATGGAATGAAACTGAAAATCAACGATAAAAGAAGGAAGGAAAAATCATGCATCACTTGGAGAATGAACAATAGGTTACTGAATGATCAATGGGTTTTAGAAGACATCAAGGAGGAAATTTAAAAATTCTTAGAGTTAAATGAAAACTCAGACACAACATATCGGAATCTATGGGACACACTGAAAGCAGTTCTAAGAGGAAAATTCATTGCTTGGAGTTCATTCCTTAAAAAAAGAAAAAAACAACAAATAAATGATCTCATACTTCATCTCAAAATCCTAGAAAAAGAAGAGCAAAACAACAGCAAAAGAAGTAGAAGGCAAGAAATAATTAAAATCAGAGCTGAAATTAATGAAATCGAAACAAAAGAAACATTTGAAAAAATTGACAAAACTAAAAGTTGGTTCTTTGAAAAAATAAATAAAATCGACAGACCCTTAGCCATGCTAACAAAGAGAAGAAGAGAGAGAACTCAAATTACTAGCATATGGGATGAAAAAGGCAATATCACAACAGACACTTCAGAAATACAGAAGATAATCAGAAATTTTTTGAATCCTTATACTCCAATAAAATAGAAGATAGTGAAGGCATCGATAAATTTCTTAATTCGTATGATCTGCCCAGATTGAGTCAGGAGGATATAGACAACCTAAACAGACCAATAACAATTGAGGAACTAGAAGAAACCATCAATAGACTGCCAACTAAGAAAAGCCCAGGACCGGATGGGTATACAGCAGAGTTTTACAAAACCTTTAAAGAGGAACTAATACCAATACTTTTCAAGCTATTTCAGGAAATAGAAAAAGAGGGACAACTTCCAAATTCATTCTATGAGGCCAACATCACCCTGATGCCTAAACCAGATAAAGACACTTCAAAGAAAGAAAACTACAGACCAATATCTCTAATGAACCTAGATTCAAAAATCCTCAATAAAATTCTGGCGAATCGGATTCAAAAACATATCAAAAAAATTGTGCACCATGATCAAGTAGGATTCATCCCTGGGATGCAAGGCTGGTTCAATATACGGAAATCAATAAATGTTATTCACCACATCAATAGACTTAAAAATAAGAACCATATGATCATCTCGATAGATGCAGAAAAATAATTCGACAAAGTACAGCATCCCTTTATGTTCAAAACTCTAGAAAAATTAGGGATAACAGGATCATACCTCAACATAATAAAAGCAATCTATGCTAAGCCACAGGCTAGCATCATTCTGAATGGAGAAAAATTGAAGGCATTCCCTGGAACAAGACAGGGATGCCTTCTCTCACCACTTCTGTTCAACATAGTCCTCGAAACACTGGCCAGAGCAATTAGACAGACAAAAGAAATTAAAGGCATAAAAATAGGAAAATAAGAACTTAAATTATCACCATTTGCAGATGACATGATTCTATACCTAACAGACCCAAAAGGGTCTACAAAGAAACTATTAGAGCTAATAAATGAATTCAGCAAAGTGGCAGGATATAAAATCAACACGCATAAATCAAAGGCATTCCTGTATATCAGCGACAAATCCTCTGAAATGGAAATGAGGACAACTACTCCATTCACAATATCCTCAAAAAAAAAAAAATAAAATACTTGGGAATCAACCTAACAAAAGAGGTGAAAGACTTATACAATGAAAACTACAGAACCCTAAAGAGAGATATAGAAGAAGATCTTAGAAGATGGAAAAATATACCCTGTTCATGGATAGGCAGAACTAACATCATCAAAATGGCGATATTACCAAAAGTTCTCTATAAGTTCAATGCAATGCCAATCAATAGATAAAGCAATCATGAAATTCATATGGAAAAATAAAAGATCCAGAATAGCAAAAACAATGCTAAGCAGGAAGTGTGAATCAGGCGGTATAGCGATACCAGACTTCAAACTATACTACAGAGCAATAGTAACAAAAACAGCATGGTACTGGTACCAAAACAGGTAGGTGGACCAATGGTATAGAATAGAGGACACAGAAACCAATCCACAAAACTACAACTATCTTATATTTGATAAAGGGGCTAAAAGCATGCAATGGAGGAAGGATAGCATCTTAAACAAATGGTGCTGGGAAAACTGGAAATCCATTTGCATCAAAATGAAACTGAATCCCTTTCTCTCGCCATGCACAAAAGTTAACTCAAAATGGATCAAGGAGCTTGATATCAAATCAGAGACATGGCATCTGATAGAAGAAAAAGTTGGCTATGATCTACATACTGTGGGGTCGGGCTCCAAATTCCTCAATAGGACACCCATAGCGCAAGAGTTAGTAACTAGAATCAAAAAATGGGACTTACTCAAACTAAAAAGTTTTTTCTCAGCAAAAGAAACAATAAGAGAGGTAAATAGGGAGCCTACATCCTGGGAACAAATCTTTACTCCTCACACTTTAGATAGAGCCCTAATATCCAGAATATACAAAGAACTCAAAAAATTAGACACTAAGATAACAAATAACCCAATCAACAAATGGGCCAAGGACCTGAACAGACACTTCTCAGAGAGGACATACAATCAATCAACAAGTACATGAAAAAATGCTCACCATCTCTAGCAGTCAGAGAAATGCAAATCAAAACCACCCTAAGATACCATTCACTCCAGTAAGATTGGCAGCCATTAGGAAGTCAAACAACAACAAGTGCTGGTGAGGATGTGGGGAAAAGGGTACACTTGTTCATTGTTGGTGGGACTGCAAATTGGTGCGGCCAATTTGGAAAGCAGTATGGAGATTTCTTGGAAAGCTGGGAATGGAACCACCATTTGACCCAGCTATTCCCCTTCTGGGTCTATTCCCTAAAGACCTAATAAGAGCATGCTACAGGGACACTGCTACGTCGATGTTCATAGCAGCACAGTTCACGATAGCAAGATTGTGGATCCAACCTAGATGCCCTTCAATAGACAAATGGATAAAAAAAAATGTGGCATTTATACACAATGGAGTATTACTCTGCATTAAAAAATGACAAAATCATAGAAGTTGGAGGGAAATGGATGGCATTAGAGCAGATTATGCTAAGTGAAGCTAGCCAATCCCTAAAAAACAAATGCGAAATGTCTTCTTTGATATAAGGGGGAGTAACTAAGGACAGAGTAGGGACGAAGAGCATGAGAAGAAGATTAACATTAAACAGGGATGAGAGGTGGGAGGGAAAGGGAGAGAGAAGGGAAATTGTATGGGAATGGAAGGTGATCCTCAGGGTTATACAAAATTACATACAAGAGGAAGTGAGGGGTAAGGGAAGAATAATACAAGTGGTAGAAATGATTTACAGTAGAGGGGGTAGAGAGAGAAGAGGGGAGGGCAGGGGAGGGGGAGGGGGGATAGTAGAGGATAAGAAAGGCAGCAGAATACAACAGACACTAGAATGGCAATGTGTAAATCAATGGAAGTGTAAATGATGTGATTCAGCAATCTGTATACGGGGTAAAAATGGGAGTTCATAACCCACTTGAATCAAACTGTGAAATATGATATATCAAGAACTATGTAGGGCTGGGGATGTGGCTCAAGCGGTAGCGAGCTCGCCTGGCATGCGTGCGGCCCGGGTTCGATCCTCAGCACCACATACCAACAAAGATGTTGTGTCCGCCGAGAACTAAAAAATAAATATTAAAAATTCTCTCTCTCTCTCTCTCCTCTCTCACTCTCAAAAAAAAAAAAGAACTATGTAATGTTTTGAACGACCAACAAAAAAAAAAATAATAATAAGTTATTGATTTAAGAGGATGAAAGTTACCTCTGTAATCCAGATTTTTCTTAATATAGATTGAATTCTAGCATTCTATCAAAAAAAAAAAAAGGAAAAAGCAGCTTTACATGTATGAAGACATGAATTGGTGTGAGCATATTTTATATACAAACAGAGATATGAAAAATTGTGTTCTATATGTGTAATAAGAATTGTGATGCATTCTGCTGTCGTGTATTTAAAAAAATAAAAGCAATTAAAAAAAAACAGAATCATAAAAAATATTCCCAGATTGGAGGTCTAGCTCAGTGGTATAGCTCATCCTTAGCATGTTTGATGCCCTGAATTCAATCCCCAGAACAAAAACAGATAAACAAGTATACACCTTAAAATTTTTGAAAATAAATAAACATTTAAAAGAAGACACTAAAAGGAGGTAAAATAATGAGCCAATGGATCAAATGGAAAACAAATATCAAGTTAGTGATTTTTCTATCCAATCACATTATTATAAATGTAAATTATCTAATCACTCCAATAAAAAGGCAGAGATTATTAAATAAAAATGAAAGACCCAGAGATAGGCTGCCTAAGAATTCCACTTTAAACATACAAATGGCTTTTAAAGCTTAAAAATACAAATAGCTTTAAAAAAGGAAAGGATGATGGGGGACTATGGTTGTTGCTCAGTAGTAGAGTACTTGCCTAGCATGCAGGAGTTTCTGATTTTAATCATTAACACTGAAAAGAAAAAGAAAAAAGTACAAGGATAGTAGGAGATAAAACACAAACCCTAATCCAAATATAGCTGAAGTGGCTATATTAACATTAGATTATATAGGTCTCACAAAATGGAATAAATAGAAATAAAGAGGAATCTTTCAAAGTATAAGGATCAGTTCATCAAAAAAGAGTAAGAGGCCTGGGGATATAGTTCAGTTGGTAGAGTGCTTGCCTTGCATGTACAAGGCCCTGGGTTTGATCCCCAGCACCAAAAAAAAAAAAAAAAAAAAAAAAAAAGTAACACTCCTAAATGTGTGTGCAAGTAAAAGTAGAAATTCAAAGTACATGCTTCAAAACTTGCTGGTATTAAATGAAGAAGTTGCCAAATTCACTATTTTATTTTATTTTATTTTTTTGTCAGAGTCCTTAGCCTCCCTCTGCCAGTAATTGATAGAAGATGTAGACACAAAACCATAGTAAGGATATAAAGACTTGAACTCCCCTCTCAGCCAACCTGACCTAATTGACACTAATACACACTCCATTCAATAACAGAATAAACTTTTTTTTTCAAGTGTACTTGGAACGTTTGTCAAAATAAACCACAAACTATACCATTAAAACTAAGGTGCCACTGACTGGGGATGTCTATAATCTCAACAACTCAACAACTCAACAAGGCAGGAGAATAACAAGTTTCAACCCAGTCTCAGCAATTTTGCAAGGCCCTAAGCAGCTTAGCAAGACTCTGTTTCAAAGTAAAATTTAAAAAGAATTGGGGATGTGACTCAGTGGTTAAATGACCCTGGTTAAATCCCCAGTAACAAAATTAAATAAAATGAAGGGATACCATTAAATGCCTATATCAGGAAGGAAAAGCTCTCTGTTCAACAATCTAAATGTCTATCTACAATTAAAAAAACAATAAAAAAGAAATAAAATCAAAAGGAAGCTGGAGGAAAGAAATAATTAAAACAGAAAACAAAATAACTAACAGAGATCAATGAAACCAAAAGTTGGTTATTTAAAATGAACAATAAAATTGATAAATTTCTAACTAGATTGCACAAGAAAAATGAGAAAAAGACTATAATAATAAAAGGAGATATTATGACTAATTTAATTCAGTCTAGATAAAAGGATAAATTTAAAGACACAAACTGGGCTGAGGGTCAAGGCTCAGTGGTAGCACTTGCCTAACATGTGGTAGGTCCTGGACTCAATCTCCAGCACAGCAAAAAAAAAAAAAAAAGAAAAAAGAAAAAGTAACAAACTAACAAAGCTTCCACAGGAAGACACAGAAAATCTTAATAGCATGATATTAATTAAACACAATTTAGCTAACAATCTCTCCACAAAGAAAACCCTCGCCTGGAGGTCTTCACTAATGAATTCTACCAAACTCTTAAGGAAGAAGTAATACTAATTCTATACAAATGCTTCCAAAACATAGAATAGAAGGAAACAAGATTCCAAATCCTCTCATGTGATTAATATCACTTTAATTCCAAAACCAGAAAAAGATCAGAAAACTGCATACTAATTCTTCTACCAAATTAAGTCCGGCAATATGAAAAGAGTAATACATCATGACCAAATGGGTTGCTTTGGTATTCAAATATCAACCAATAAAATGCATCATATTGACAGACAGAAAAATTATATATCATCTCATAGATGTACAGTATTTGATACAACTTAATATTCATTGATAATTTTTAAAACTTTCAGAAAACTAGAAATAGAAGGAAATTTCTTCAACGTCCTAAAGAATGTCTATGAAACCCTACAGTATGCATCATACCCAGTGGTAGAATGCTGAAGATCTTTTCCATAAAATCAAGAATAAAGTGTTCACTCTCACCATTTGTACTCAACGTTTTACCAGGGGTCCTAGACAGTGCAATAAAGAAACAAAACTGGAAAAAAAGGGTGCTAATTAGAAAGGAAAAAGTAGAACTGTCTTTATTGATAGATGACATCACAATATGTGTGGAAAAACCTAGGAAATCTATGTAGAAGCTGCTAGAAGAAATGTGTAAGATGAGCAAGATTGCAGGAAATAAGGTCAATGTGGATGTATTGCCTTCTTACATACTAGAAAAAATAATTTGAAATTTAAATTTAGAAAAGCAATGCCATGTATAATTGAATTTTAAAACATGATTTTTTAGCGAAAAATTTAATATACCAAGTCTGTTCACAAAAATTACTAAATATTATGGAATGAAATTAAATAAAATTGGGCAGGGGTGGGGATATAGCTCAGTTGGGAGAGTGCTTGCCTTGCATGCACAAGGCCCTGGGTTCAATCCCCAGCACCACAAAAAAATAAAATTAAATTAAATTAATAAATAAATAAAATTGGGCTGAGGATGTAGTTCAGTGGTAGAGCACTTGTCTGTCATGCACCAGGCCCTGGGTTTGATCCTCAGCACAAAGCAAGAGAAAGAAGAAAAAGAAGGAGGAGGAGGAGGAGAAAAAGGGGAGAAGAGAAGAAATTAAATTTAAAATGGGGACAATGTTTCTAGATTAGAAGACTCAATATGAAGAAGTAAATTCTCCTCCCAAATTGATATGTCAACACAATCTTCTTCAAATTTTTAGGAGATCTTTGTAGAAATTGACAGGCTAATTATAAAGTTTATAGAAAAAGGTAAAGTCTGATAACCAAAACAATTTAGAAAAAGAAAAACAATGTGTAAAGACTTAGACCCCTGATATCATGATCTACTATAAAGCTACAGTAATCAAAACATTATGACACACTGTAAGTTTAGACATATGGAATCATAAGAGAAAGTCCCAAAATAATCATCGACCATGGAGATAAGTCTTTCAACAAATAGTGCTGGAACAACTAGACATCCACATGCAAAAAAAAAAAAGTTAATCTAGATACAGATCTTATACTCTTCTCAAAACCTACTCAAAATGGAGCAGAGGCCTACATGAAAAACTATAACACTTTTGAAGGATAATAGAAGACAATCTAGGTGACCTTGATTTGACTTTCTTTCTTTCTTTTTTTACTTTTATTTGATTTATTTTTTAAATACATGACAGCAGAATGTATCACAATTCTTATTACATATACAGAACAATTTTTTCTCTGTATATAAAGTATGTCCACATCAATTCATGTCTTCATACATGTACTTTGGATAATGACTTTTTAAAGTACAACACCAAAAGAATGATCCATAAAGAAAAAACTGGTAAAGTGAACTTTATTAAAATGAAAAACTTCTGCTCTGTGAAATTAGTGTTAAGAGATTAATAGTCAAAAGCAGGAAACAACTTAAGTATCAACAGAATGGAAAGTGGTATATCCATACAGTGAACTATTACTCAGCAAGTGAATTCTGTTTTGGCATTGAATTATATCATGAAATTTCTGGAAAACTCCACTGTACACTAGTAAAGAATAAGAGTTGAAAAGGTAAATAATGTCTTAATATTATTATCAATATAATTTTAACTTCATGGAGCCCATGTAAGTCTCTCAAAGAATGCCAACTCCCAAAACTACAATTATAGAACAGCTGGTCTAATGCAAAGCACCCAATGGCTGGGGGACCACACACACCTATAATCTTTCTGGAGGTTGAGGCAGGAGGATCGAGAGTTCAAAGCCAGCCTCAGCCACTTATTGAGGCCCTAAGCAATTCAGAGAGACCCTGTCTCTAATTAAAATATTAAAAAGGGCTGTGGATGTTGCTCAGTGGTTAAACACCACTGAGTTCAATCCCCAGTATCCCCCCCCAAAAAAGCACTCAATGGCTATTCATCATTTTTATTCATAGATTCCATTTCCATACAGGTTATGGTGCTAGTCATTCCTCAGTATCCCCAAATCCTCAAAGAGGAATTGGATACCCAAATCCCAGTGAAGATCCAAACCACAGATGCTCAAGACCCTTATATATATTGGTGTAGCATTTGCATATAACCTACTCACATCCTCCTTAATACTTCCAATCATCTCAGAGTCCTTATAATATCTAATACAATGTAAATGCTATGTAAATAGCTATCTTATTGTATTATTCAGGGAATCATGACAAGAAAAATATCTCAACATGTGCATATCAGACGCAGTTTCTTCCTGTATATTTCCCATCCACAGTTGATTAAATCTGTGGATGCAGAACCCATGGATACAAAAGGCCAAATCTCTGTGTTCTAAAAAGACTTTGAAATCTGCAAAAATGAAAAACTTCCTAAATTGGTACCTATTCCATAGTATTTATTTTCTTTCACCAATTGAAATTTAAACTACTGAAATGAATTTATCAGAGCCCTGATTTGCTATTCAATGGCCTAGAACTGATTAGTCTTCAGAAATGCTTATTGAAGAAAGAAAAGAGAAAAAAAGAGGAATGAAAGGGAGGGAGAGAAGGAGGGAAAGCAAGTAAGCTGCCTGACTTTTAAGGTTTCTGGAAAGCTTAGGGATATGTATACATAGACACTCTCTTGGCTCTTTCATTCTTAGACTTCCAGTCTCTAGATTCCCTAATAAATAATTCCGCAAGTGGGCAATCCAGAGGAATACATAGCACCAGGGAAGGCAATTCAGTTCCTCATGAGCCAGAGTCCAAGAGTTACCCACTGGCTCTTTGTGGGTAAGGGACTAATTTGACCCACTTTTCCTAGCAAGGAGAAATAGAAAGAATAGGCAAAAGATTCAGTGTGGAATTTGTTCTGGGTGTCATGAAAGTAAGAAAAGTGTATTAGACATAGCACCTTCAGAACTTAGGTCAAACTGGCTCAAGGCAAAGGAAAATGTATAAATTCACAGAAGAGTCCAGGTCTCACATAAAGAGAGAGGAGCTCTCTCTTCATCCCCTCTCTTCTCACCCTTCCTCACAACGACCTCTGCTTTTCTTTTGTCTCAGGTGCTCCTAGAAACAGTTTTTAACTGCAGCAAATCTCAAAAGAATGCTCTTTCCCAGCAGCCCAAACAAGTCCTTGTTGCTTCTGATTCCTGCCTTGTGTTTCTGTATCCATCCATACAACAGTACAACAGTCTAAATCTAATTGAATTGTTAGTAATCCAAAGGTATTTCTAACTGCCTTAGAATCGTTGTTTTGAATTTCACAGGCATTTTATTAAATACAAAGAATGTCCATTTATGGACGGCTATAAATCAATCCATCCAAGGCCTCCATCAAGGCAATTGATCAGTATGCCTGTGGCAATAATCTGCACAAACATGATTTGAAAAATTTGCTAAAAAGGTATTATCCTGGACACCCTCTAGTCCAGCAAGATAGAGGCCAAAAACAAATCAAAACAATGCCACTTCTTGTAAGCAAGCCACACTGTATCTTGAAAGACATTTTTCCTATTTCATTAAAATTTGTTATGTTGGACAATCATAAGATGTTTACTAGAGTTTGGCTTCTGCAATTTATTAGAGCCCCAGGAAATAGAAAAGCTCTCTTGCAAACCCAAATATCACAATGACATTTAATAGCCTTGTTTGACATCATCAGTTTGGGTTTATCACATCTGGCTCATTTCAAAAATTACTTCACATTAAATGAGTTATCTCATTTAGTGATAGGAATGAAGGGGGAGGGAGAGTATAATCTTTTAATAAGAGAAATGTATAGTTCAGTTAATTGGGAGAAAAATGTTTCTAATCTAGCTCTATAAATTTGTCAAAAAAAATTTTTTTTAAAAAAGACCATCTGGAAAGCAATAAAGCACATCTACTTCTGGTCCACACAACTGCCAGCTGCTGCTTCAAGGGTCTGGCAAAACCAGCTCTTGTATAATAAGTTCATTTCTTTTATTCCTAGAAACATACACGGCTTTTTTTTTTTAAGGAAAAAAAACTTGGATGGTGACTTTATAAAGAGTGCTGTTGTTTTATTTACTTTCAATTAATCATGCTCCACTGTAAACAAAGTGTCTGTTTTAGTTCTGCTGACAATTACCCACTTGTCAACATTTCCCTCAAGTACCTTCAGCATCTGGCTATAGTAGGAAATCTCTACATCAAAATCAATGTTTGTCTCAGTAAACTCAGGATTTCATTAGTTTCTTTAGCTCATCAGCAATCCGGATTATATTGTAACAAATGTCACCTAGGCACCTTAATGAGGCTATATATCATCAGATGATAAAAGATTTCTCAGGATATCCTTTTATCAGAATATTTTTGCTCTCTGCATTTCTGCATTTGCTTTGGGAGAGGGAGAGGGAGAGAGGGAGACAGGGGCGAGGGAGAGAGGGGGGAAGGAGAGGAGAGGAAAAGGAGGAGGGGAGGAGGAGGAGGAAGGAAGGAAATAAATAAATAAATAATTCCAACTTGCCACCCTTGGAGAAGAAAGAAAGGGGGTGGGGGGTGGAGTTCAGGAGGAGTCTATGACTGCACATATTTTTACATACTATCAAACACAAGATGACAGCTCCAGAAGTTGCTGAGAAATCTGTCTTGCTTTCATCCTTAACATTCATGAGATCAACCAAAGCAAACTGTTATAGTTTGCTTTCTTAATCCACTGGCTAAATGCCCCCTTTTCCTTGGGATGGCTCCCCACTCCCCCTTTTAACATGTGTAGAGAGCATAGGAATATGTCTTGCCAAATTCATTAATATTTTGCCAACAAGATAACCGTTTAAAAAGCAAAACGGATGCTACATTTGGTGGTTTGTTACTGGAGAATTAGTACTGTGTTCCCTGGAGTCCTTGGAGTAGGGAGTCTTAGAAAATCAAACCAAACACCTATACTATATTCATTCTGTCCTTTCAGCCCTAAGAAAGGAGAAAAATCATATGTGCCATGTGGGGAGGGGAGCTGGGGATTCTGATAAACCAGTCCTCAAGGAGTATGTATGGGTTGTTTACTTATTTTTTTTTAACCTCTTGGAGATTAATTTACACTCACTTTAAAACCGAAGACATTCAAATCACTCGGCACCACTCCCTTGAAGTTGAATTTCTGGGTGAGGAATTAAACTGATGGAGCCTGGGAGGAAGGACATTGACCACCAAGAGAAAACATGTGTCCAGCACCGTCACGCCGAAGTCCGGATGGATCGAAAGTGACCCAGAGTCCATGGCGAATACTGAAGTCCTTTGGAAGTTAAACCCAGGGTCCTGACTCGGGAACCCGCTCAGTGAGGGCGCCCAGAATCTCTACAGATACCAACTAAGGTGGATTGGGGAGCCGGTAGACTAGTGAAGAGATCTCCGCAGGTCCTCTTTCTGACAAAAGCTAATCAATCTAACTTCACGTAATTGATTTTAATGAAGGGGGGGGGGGGGTCCTTCGCATTAACGATTGCCCGGGGTTATCAGCCTGAGCAGGCGGCTGCTCCAGGTGCTGATCTCCGTCTCTCATCACTGGCCAGCCTGTCTTGACTCATACGCCCGCCACACGGCACGTCTTCGGGATCCTAGAGAGTAAGGAGGTCGGAGAACCGGATCCTGGACAGACCACCGCCCGGTTTCACCTGGTAATTTATGCACAATTAATTGAGATATCTTTTATACTTGATGTGTTGCAAAATTAATGCCTAATTTATGTAATTAGTCAATTAACTCTAATTCCAGCATATGTTCCCAATGCCCAGAAGGTGTTCTGTTTCCCAGGTACTTATTTTGATGTCACGGAACGCAGCTAATTAATTTTACATGCATATTAATTTGGGATCTCTTTAACAGTTCCCTTTGTGCAAGTAATTTTAATATTTGTCTTTCTAACCTTTTGGGGGAGAGTGAAGGAGATGTGGTGGGTGTGAGCAGCCTATGGACGCTAACTTGGCTAACTTGGATGGTGCCTGACGGGTGACCCCTATCGTGGGGCAGTGCTCTGGAAGAGGATGCAGGTGGCCTGGTGGGGTGCTTAGCTGCTGTGCTCAGCAGACCCTTAGGGGGCGTTGCTGTAACCTATCCTAGAGTGGGCCAAGGGGAAACTGCAAACCTTAGGGCACCGAGCGCCTGGGAGCTCTGGCCATCGCTCCCCCAGCACTTCCTGAGTCTCTAAACAAATTGCTCCTCGCCCAGTCACCTCCATTCCCGGACGAGTTAGAGAGAGAGAGAGAGAGAGAGAGAGAGAGAGAGAGAGAGAGAGAGACCTGAAAGACGACTCAGATTTCCAGGCCAGTCCGGGGAGGCAGAAAGCGAGTGGGCTGCTGCTCTGGGGTCGCAACCAGACACTCTGATGTTTCCATGTGCGGTGAGCTGGTATGCCAGAGCTCCCCAAAGCTTCGGGGTGGAGGGAGAAGGTACCGTATATACGCTGCGCGAGTCGCCATCCATCCTCCCTGGAAACAAGGCTCAAGCAGAGCCAAAGTTTACTTTCCAAGTTATTGGGTGGTACATTAAAACTTTTATCCTTTTTGGACAAATTAATGAGCAATTTAATTAATAAAATCAGAGAGTAGTGTAAGTGCTATGATAATGAAGTTAAATGAGTGCACAGTAAAATATTCACTAATCCAGCGCATTGCCAAATACCCCCTTAATTCTGCTTAACACTAAAAGGGTTTTGAGCACCATAATGAGATTCCTCTGTCTGCTAATTAATTGACACGCTCCTGAATATTCATATGAGCTAGCACCAATACGTTCCTAATTGCACCGTGGAATAGATCTCAGAGGAAAGTAAATCGCCATAGACTTAATTAAAATAATGTATTCCAGATCCAGGACAGGGAAAGATGAGACATTTGCCTTCGAGCACGCTAAGAAAGTGGCACCTGGTTGGTGGAGGGAGCGATATCAAACGTCAGCTCCCAGCCTGAAACAAGTGGTGTGGGACGTTCAGGGAGGGCGTTTAGCTTCAGAAAGCAATCTCTGTGCTGGATCCAAACCCCGCGGCTTAGGAAACTGTGGCTCCTAAATGCACCCGTGCTCCCGCTGCTTTCGGAGAGGTTACCCTACCGGATCAAGTGGCAGATGAGGAAATCTAGGACCCCAGCCTGGCGCTCTGCGCCCTTTTTCCTCCCCGCGGTCTCTGGGTTAGTCCGAAATGATGTCTACTGAGGCATGTTAGGAAACGTCGTCGGTCGGAAAATTCCCAGGGAAACTTTTTCTAGGGAATGTGGATTCTAGGGAATGTGGAAGCTGCATCAGCTCCAGCTCTTCCAGCCCAAGTTGCGATCTGAAAGAGGTCGCTAGTGTTTCTCTCGGGAGCAGGGCGAAAGACAGCTCAGAGGAGGATGACTGGATTCCAGGATGGTCCTGTTCTCTCTCCAGGGTTCCACTCTTTCAGGAAGCAGGGCAGTGCCTGAAACCGCGCACCTGTTTCTGAGAGCATTCTCCCTTTTCTTGGCGAGTCCAACGCGGGTGCGCCTTTCAACTGAGCTTACTTCCGTGGGTAGGAGGACTGCCTGATTGCGGACCCTATATCTGGGCTCCACCGCAGAGCCTTTTTTTTTTTTTTTTTTTTTTTTTTTGCCAGCGCCATGAACATAAAATAAACTCCCATTCCTTGTAAAGACTGTCCTCCCCCACCCCTTCTTTTTGGAAAAAAAAAAAAATCACCACAGGTTAAAACTAAAAGGAGTTTATTTGAAGGCATACAAATGCATATTTATTATACACATGTAGGCATTAACAATGTAAATTACACCGCCAGCAGTTGCTGGTTGTTTATTCATTAGATCTTTAGAAAATCTACATTGCCTCCAGACAGCGCCATGATAATGTGAAATACACAAGCAGTTTACATAACCAACTTCTACGCAAAGCTTCCCGCTCCGCCACTCGGAGTCATCAACAGGTCGCGGGCAGGCAGACTGGAAAAAGACCTAAGTTGCTAACAATTACCTAAGATCTAGGGAATTTATGAGGCCTATGGCTCTCTCTGTCCTTTTGGCGAGGACTATAAGACGTGGAGAAAGATGTATGATTCCTCTGATTTACCTCATTTGTGTGTAGCCCAATTTTTATTTGCGATTAAAGAAAATCGGTGAAAAGAGGATAGAGAGATGGAAAGAAAATACTGATATTTTCCTCCAAGCTCTGAATATTCAGGACTGTGGGTTAAAAACTGAACCCAAACTGCTTTCAAGAGTGGAGTGAGAGGTGGGGGTTCTTTACTGCAGGCGCGGGAAGAGAGACTACTCGGGTTAAGAGAAGTGATCACTTAGCCCCATCAAATTGCTATGACTGCTACAAACAAATGGTTATTACTCACTCAAAAAAAAAAAAATCACCTGCTAGATCAGCCTTCTTGAAACCATTAAATACTCTATGGTTCTAAATTTACCTAAAAGTTGGAGAAGAGGAGGGATTTTAATGGCACTGCAGAATTAACAGCTATTTTAAACACATATTTTCATATAAAATATATATTTCCAAAATTCTTTCCCAATAAAAATATTAAATAAAAATAAATACAGGGTGAGTGTGTAGGGGGAATTTGCTTACTAGAGCCACTCCTGTTGGGGTATTGAACGACGTCAGCCACAATTGTAGATATCAAAGTCTCCTAAAACTTGCACCGATCCTACGAAATGTCTGTTTAATGACTTATAGGACTCGTCCCATCCACCTACCGTGACCTATAGCCAAACTGCTGAAATGTGTTGGTGATGTGGTGCGGGACCGGGGGTGAAATATTTGGGCTTTTTGTTTCCTGCTCTTTCTCTTCTTTGCTTTTTTTTTTTTTTTTCCTCTCTCTCTCTCTCTCTTTTGGTTAGGCCGTCTGGATATACTAGGAAATTATTAGGAAATGCCCTGAAAATCCCAGATTGGCTGCGTACCTCCGCGGGAACTAAAACGAGAGAGCGCGCGCACGCAAGAAAGACACATAGATAGACAGACACAGGGAGACTATCGAACAAACCGAGTCAGTCTGGAGGGGAATTGAAAAAGGAACTGCAGCAGGCACGTACAGGGCATGTGTCTATTTCTGAGGCGTCGATAAACCCTCGGGCCCATCTGGTTTCCTAACTGCGATCCACCGACAGTCAGCAAACAGCCCCAGCGCTGCTTAAGCGCGCAAAACAGACTTGGTGTAGAAATGGAGAGGCCAGAGCGCGCCGCGGGAGTTCGCATCTCCACGCAGGGACCCGCGAAGCTGAGCTCCAGTCCCAGGTGAGCCTGGAAAGAGCGGAAGAACTCATTTGCGGTGGAGCTGCGAGCCTCGAAAGGCTCCGCAGGGCCCGCCGACCCCGCCAAGCCCCGCCCCCAGCCTTTCTTAGCTGGGGGAGGCCAGTAAGGATCAGCCGCTTTCTTTCTTTTCTCTCCCTCTTTTTCAAGCCCGCTTTGTGGGTGGCAAGCTCAGCAGGGGATGCATGGACACAAAAAAACACAAAGCCCAAAGAAAGAAAGAGGGAGAGTGAAAGAGAGAAAGAGAGGAGAGAGAGGAGTCATCAAATAGTTTTAACCTTCCCAGGAACACAGCGAGTTATTACATGTGAAGGCTGTTGTGCTCTTCAGCGAAACCTGCTTCTGCCATTAAGAAAACACATACTGCACACGTCCACCCCGGGTAAGCTGTCCTCCCCGGTCAGCCTGAACAAACAAAGCAGAAAGCAGAGTTTTAAGGCTGAAGACCTACAGGTTATCCGGATTCAAAACAAATTAAAGCAGGGGGATGCACCTAAAATAAAAACATTATGAATGCACAAATATTCTTCAATTCAAAAGTCTTCAGTCCCCCTCCCAAATATATTTTATTCAAATTTATGAGTAAGGCACATTTTTAACCTACTGTCCAGGATTATTTTAATATCCTATTGTGATCAATAGTTTTTCCTGGTAATATATTCAAAGAAGGCTGAAACCATTTTCCTACTTACTGGAAGTTTGAAACAGTTTCTGAAGCTAAAAATCTTCTTTTCCCAAATAACATTCTGAGTGGATCCTGAGACACACATACTGATTTTTACAATTTTGAGCAAACAAATAATTCCTCACAAAGAAAATTGATATGAAAAGTAAAGGGTGATTTTTTTCCCCTTCCCTTAAAAAAAAAAAAAAAAAAGAGCCTTTGCTCCACCCTGCTATTAAACAAAACACAATACCTTTTTCTGGGTGGTACTGCACAGAAGTTGATTCAGTTTTGACAATGTTGTTTAGCTATCATTTGCTATTTTGAATGAATGGAAGCAATCCCCCCTTTTACAACATTTGTTTCCTATTATGGAGAGGTGCAGCAGTTGAGGGCAGACATGTGAAAGTGGCTGTTTGATTCTCTTTTTCATCCCCCTGACCCTGCTTTTGTCCTTCCTCACCCTGGGAATGTCACGCCTCGCTACTTCACTTTGAGATGCTCAAGAAAGTGGCTTTGTTATTCCCTTTTAGACATACACGAAATTGTTCTCATTCCCCCCTCTGTAAAAGATACTTCACATCGGGACTCGGTTCACAAGTGCAATGCAATTTGGCTTAGTCCAACCTTTGTTCTGCTTGTACAAATGAGCGAACAGTGCACACATTATACAGTTGATCTACTGCTGTCTTAACCCCAGAGTTAGGGGCTGGGAGAAAAGCAAGTTAATCCCTTCAATACCAAGGTAGCTTTAGCAATATTTCCTCCAATAAAAATGATAGATTCGAATTGCTGCTTCTATTTCACATAATGCAAAGCAAAACTTATGGAGAGGATTTAGCAATGACCACAACAAAAATTCGACCGCCAACCTTTTGCAAACACTTTTTAGACAAATACACTTGTGGACTTGGTAATGCTCGATTTAAAGCTATGCAACTGCTTGTGCAAAAGAAGGGTTTGATTTGGAAACAGATTTTAAAGCTATAAAGTCTCAGAACAAGTCACAGTAAAGCAAACACCAAATGGTATTTAGCAAATCGATTCCAAAGAGAGGGCATTGTGCTTGCAGGGAAAGAGTTGTTTTCACAGGCACTGAAATTGCCTGCTCACTATGAAAGAGGGTTGGCACTTGTTAGGGATGGAGACCATGCAGAACTAGCACCTAATTCTGGCTACTGTTTGTTTTATGCTTGAAATGGAAGGAAAACTGGGCCTTCCAGCAGCTACTTGGGACAGCTTCTTAAAGTGTGCAGGGTGTAGCCAATCCCTTTCCCCTACCCCAAGCAAAACAGACTCAAGTCCAGGTTCCCCAACCATAGCCAAAGACTTTATCCACTTCTGGGTAAGTTCTTCTGTGAGGACTGAGGAAGGAACACCTCTGAAATCAAGTTCCACAATTTGGATGGTAGTCAGTTGAGCAAGAGGTAGAAACTCTTGCCTTTCTTAAAACCCAGCAAGACTAAACTGGGAGGGGGGAACTGATTTTAGGCAATAATCTACTCATCAAAAGTCTCTTTTGAAACTTCCTGTCCTAAGTTAAGGTCCAATGCCACGTAGCCCAGTGAACAACTCATGAAATAGATGGCTCCAAAATTCCAGGGCAGACATTCTTTTCTATTAGTTGGTTAAAGTGCTCCTTGGGCAGCAAGGCATTGGGGCGCTGGCAGGGGTGAGTAGGTAAGGAGTCCTTTCACTGCGGGTTGGCGGTTGGCACCAGAGCGGAAAGTGTGTCCCCTCCCCCGCCTTTCTCCCTTGGGCGGTTTGATTTCCAGCCAGACTCCGTAAGAGTGGCCAGGCGGAGGCTCCAAATTCCCACAAGAGTCGTGGGAGAGTCATGGCGGATAGTTTTCTCCTGACACGCGCCCAGCCAAGTGCCAGGCTCTGGGGCGCGAGAACCCGCGGGTGCTAGCTGTCCGGTGTCCTCCGAGCGGGAGAACCCGCTGAGCCCGGGAGTCCCCCTTGCTCCCGAGATCCAGAACGGTAAAAGCCAGGCAGTGCAGAGCAGGGGCGGGGGGAGGGGGAGGCGGGGGAGGCTCGCGGATTCCGAGGACAAACAACCTCCAAGACACTCAGGACGGCAATTTTTTTTAATTGACCGCTGACAGGCTGAGGGAGTTTGTTTTACTACTGAATACCCCGGGAACAAAATCCTTTTGAAAGGAAAGCTAAGTCGTTTCACGCCACCAAAGTGCAGATTTGGTGAAGAATGACTGATGGGACAAAGCGGCGCGGTGCGTTAGCGCTGGTTCCCAGAGGGAGAGAAGCACTTGGGCAAATGCGGGAGGCGGCCTGGAAGGGTGGGGCGGGGCAGAGGAGACCCGCAAGGCCCTAAAACCCCCAAAACCACCGCGCGCCAGTCCTCAGCCCTCTCTCCCCAGCACATTTCACTGCCAATTTGGTAGAAAAGATGACAAAAGAGGAGATAAGTGAAGCGAAGAGAAGTGAAGGACGGGGATACAGTAAGAGGATGAGGGAGGGAGAGACTGAGACTGGAGGAGCAAGGGGAGGGGGCCCTGGGGAAGAAAGGAGGGGGCAAAGCAAGGCTTAGCAGCAACGCTCCAGGCAGCCGGGAGTTCACTTTCCAAGTGGGGACGGCGGGTATTGTTTTTGGCGCCTAGGAAACCTTCGGAAGCTGCTGGGTACTTTCCCTCCACCTCCTGTCGGTGTTTGGTAAATATTAACAAACCGGGCGCGTTATATTCTGGAGTGTGGATGGAGGGGCTGGCAGAGGCTAAGGACGGTTTTCCTCCCCGGAGCCCCCGCCCCCAAACCTAGCCCCACCCTTCGCGCATACACACACCTGCTTGACAACAGAAGGAATCAAAATCAATATTGTATTTGTCACCCCTCTGTCTCCTTTTTACTCCCTCGGCAGCCCGGGTGCCACTGAAGCGAATTGTGGATTTATGGAGGGAAATTAGCATAAATTATTACGAAATCTGTAGCCGTGTGTGGTCCAGCTTGTGGGAAAAGAGGCTATTGCGAACTCTCCAAGCAGAAAGGTGGTCGATGGTGGGCTCTGCGGAGGCGATGAATGGCTATTGCACGAAAGAAATTTCCATTTGGTTTGCACATGGGTATAATTGACTTATGTGTATTTTATACAGTTTTCCCAACAACTCCCTAAGCCTCCGGGTCGGATGTGCCCCCCCCCTAACTCCCCCCCAGCTTCTGTTTGCCTTGGGTTCTGCACAATAGACTCTGATGCACTTTTCAAGATTTCTGGAAAGTGCTCTTCCCCTCCTCCTCTTTATAATACCAGTCTTAAAATGCTATAAATAGCATGCAAATCCTCCCTCCATCCCCTGGGCTTTGTAGACCTCCAGGAGGAAGGGACATAAAACTTTGTAGCAAAGCACACATTTTTAAATGCGAATCTCACAAATTCTCTCTCCCTTTGCAAGGCAAACTTGTTATATAGGGTTTGATTTACTTAATTAACCCTGGGTATGGGCAATGTGCCTCAACTCCTATTGCTATTGTAGCCAAACTTTGAAGATTCTTCAGATGTGAATTCCTACTTGTATCATGACATGTTCGGAAGTTGGTGGTGACAACTTTCCCGGGGAGATGGACAAAGATTTATTCCAACTTGTTTTTTTCCCCCCAACTCAAACGTTTCCACTCTTAGAATTTAGTTAATCTTCTGTTTACTTTGAGCAATGATTTCGACAGCCATACAATGGTCCTTTGCCAAGCAACAAAATGCTGATTGTTAAAATAAGAAACACTGCTCTCTCCCGGTTCTCTATCCTCAACATGCACCCATAAGAATTAGAAAATAATCTTCCTGGCTGTCTCTGGGAGGACCAAAATCATTTTCTCCTATGCTCACCATCTCCAATCAGCTACCCTGAACATTTTATTTTGTGTTTACATTTCAATTAATGTTTAAATTAAAAACATGTTTAAATTTCAATTCTGGTACAGGTTTGCTAGAAGGATCCTAAACAATCCTCAGGGGCTTCCATGCTGGTATTTTTTCACCCCAAGGGTACTTCTGCCTTGTTTACAGGAACTCTAGTTTTGTACCTGGAAGCAAGCTGTAGGCTGAAGCAAGACATGGACCAGCAGCTTTCCATTTTAGGTAACACAAGCTTCTCCACTATCCCCACTCTGTCCCTTAGGCTTCCCACCTCTTTGGACTCCCAAGCTCCTCCTGCACCAGGACCCTGAGGGCTGTGCCAAAAACAAACAAACAAACAAATCCAAACCTTAAAACCACACCTCATTTGGAGCTGAAGCACGTGCAGCTCAGGTGAGTAGGACTGCCTTCAGTCCAAGCTCCGCAGAGGTTCCATCCAAGTCCAACTGGTTTAATCTTCAGAGATGGGCAATACATTTATCTGCCAGCTTGAGCATACCCCCAGAGACAGGTCAATGCCCCCCACCTCCACCTCCTAGCACCCACCTCCTTCTCCTAGTTATTTTTTTCCGAATTAAGAAGGTGTCATTATTCTTTTCTTCAAGCACTTCTGTTAATATTGAAAAACGTGCGCTTGCATCTCAAGCAAGGCAGCTCAGACGAGAGAGCCATTTCAATATTAATGAAATTGTTTAATCTCCTAAATTCATCGTGTTTAAGTTACGTTTTGGTGAGTTATTGACCACCCCAGAAAACTGTGGTTAATGAAGTTGGGTGTGTGTGCATGTGCGCCCACGCTGGAAGATCTTTTTTTATACTAACCTCAAACAACTCCACTAACAATGCTCTAATATCACTTAAAGTGTTGAAACTTTGCACCCAGAACCCCACACCACCACCTCCTGGGGAGGGGGGAAAACCCTCTCACATTTCTGGTGTTTGAAGATGACTCTGTAGGCTGTAGGGATTGTATTTTAAGCAACACTGTAAAATGATTCTTTTTTTTTTTTAACCATAAAGGTTGGAGGGTGTGCAGAAATGAGTGGGAACTCCTAGAGTCTACTCATAGACTGCATGCATGCAGGCAGGCAGACCAACTCACTATATATTTCATAGCAATTTGATGATGATGATGACAATGACAATGATGATAATGATAATAATGATTCATTTAACCCTCCCAAGGCAAATCCAAACCAAAAGAAGTCTGCTACCCACACTAGGCAGTGACCTGAGGCACAGCCTCCTAATACACACAACAGTCTGTCTCTCTCTCTCTCTCTTTTACACCACACACACACACACACACACACACACACACACACACGGAAAACTTGCTGGTTCTTTGCAAGTCTTAGAAAGTACTGTTGATTTAATAGGACTGCAAGTAGCTTTGCTGGGCTTTCTAAACCCTCAATTATTCCTATGTTAATTTTTAAAAAGTGTGTGTGTGTGTGTGTGTGTGTGTGTGTGTGTGTGTGTGTTGGGGGAGTTCCAACTGTAAAATGTAAACTTACAAACTTCCAAGAAACCCTGTAGTTCCTCTGGTGATAAAGTGTATCAAACAAATTTGGGCCCTCCCCAGGTCCACACACTGTGGACACTCCTCTGACCCAAATGCCTCTGAGCCTCTCTCCTGTGTCCATCCAAATTGCTGGAAGACTTTTAAAGCAAAGACCTTGTCTCTTTGCCCAGATATATCATCTGTTTAAAAACAAAATTGATCAATGCCTTTAGATTCATAGATTCAAAATGGGCTCTTATGCGGGGCTGTCCGATTACATTTTGCATTTTAAACCCCACCACTTTCTAAAAGCTACACACCCAACTGTGCAGAACTGAAGCAGCAGCTTAGGAAGGTCAAATCAAACTTCGACCTGCCTCTTGAAGGACTGGGGGGGAATGTTTTCATTATAATAACCCACGCAACCTACCCCGGGTGCCCAGCGAAGGAAAAAGGTCGACTTAGAGCAAAGCCATGCCTGAAGTTAGCTAACAATACAAACCCCATACAATGCAGAGGAAATAGAATACCCCAGCCAAGCAATTTCCATGTCAAACATCATCTGCGCCGCAGCTCCATCTGTGAACGTGAGTGGTCGCCTGGCTCCCTGCTCCGCGGCCGCTGCCTCTTCATACCTTCACACCGCGCACACCGCCAGCGCGTCCGGCTCCCCACCAGTGGCCGCGGCTCTTCCCCCTCTCCCAGTCCTGAGCTGGAAGTGATTTCTATTGGCCAAGGTGTCCATGTAAATAGGTGTGAAAGAAACCAGGGCTGGTCAGGCTCTCCCGTCTCGCTCAGTCCCCTCCCTCTGCAGCCCCCGCTCCCCCTCCTCTTCCTCCTCCTCCCAAGGCGATTGTCATATGATAGCTAAGAAGTGGCACATTAATGAAGCGCCGCTACAGGGGTCTTTTCTGCTCCTGTCACCGCTTAAAACTATCAGATGGTTCGAGGGAGGACATGGAGGCAGCTACCTAGTTTAGCGGAGCCGTAGAGCCCACAGCAGCGCCCTCCGGAGCCTCGAGAACGCCCCTGCCAACGTCGGCGCCCAGACTCGGCAACCGCGCTCCGTCACCCGCAGGAAGCACGGCCCGGAGCGCCGCGGACACGGTGGCGCGGGGTGCTGCAGGGCTGAGCCCAAGAGCCCAGGTTCGAGTAGAGTTCAACCCAAATCAGGTTGCTGCGCTTAGGCTGCGTGCCGGGAGGGACGCTGCGACAAGCGGCGCAATTCCGGATGCGGACGCGCAACTTGAAGCAACTTTAAGGTGAGCAGCTCTCCGTTGCATCCCTGATCCTGTCTTTACTCCAGGTCCCACTTACTTTCTTGCTACCCTTTCGCCACTTGCCGGCTTCCCCTCCCGCGGTCTCTGGTTGGGTCCAGTTCGGTGCGCTGTCCTGGCTCTAGGTCCCACTACTTTCCTGCTACCCTCGCATCACTAGCCGGCTTTCCCTCCTGCGACCCCTGGCCAGGTCCAGCCGAGTGCGCAAAGTTGCTAGCGAAAAAGTGCGATCGCAGGCGGATCCAGGGGTGCAGCCTCTACCCGCCTCCCCGAAGCCTGTTACTCTGCCTGGGACCTCGCGGAACCTGTGCATCCAAGCTACTCCTCCCCTCCATTTCCTTCCCTTTCCCCAGATCCGAGTAGTCCGTCGGCCCGCGCGGACCCAGACCAAGAAGAGGGCGAACGAGAAGATGCCTCGGCCAGGTCGCAACACGTACAGCGACCAGAAACCGCCCTACTCCTACATCTCCCTGACCGCCATGGCCATTCAGAGCTCGCCAGAGAAGATGCTACCGCTGAGCGAGATCTACAAGTTCATCATGGACCGCTTCCCCTACTACAGGGAGAACACGCAGCGCTGGCAGAACAGCCTGCGCCACAACCTTTCCTTCAACGACTGCTTCATTAAGATCCCTCGGCGGCCGGATCAGCCTGGCAAAGGCAGCTTCTGGGCCCTGCACCCTAGCTGCGGGGACATGTTCGAGAACGGCAGCTTTCTGCGGCGCCGCAAGCGCTTCAAAGTGCTCAAGTCCGACCACCTGGCGCCCACCAAGCCGGCCGACGCGGCTCAGTACCTGCAGCAGCAGGCCAAGCTGCGGCTCAGCGCGCTCGCTGCCTCCGGCACACACCTGCCGCAGATGCCCGCTGCCGCTTACAACCTGGGCGGCGTGGCGCAGCCCTCAGGCTTCAAGCACCCCTTCGCCATCGAGAACATCATCGCGCGGGAATACAAGATGCCTGGGGGACTGGCCTTCTCCGCCATGCAGCCGGTGCCCGCTGCCTACCCGCTCCCCAATCAGTTGACTACCATGGGCAGCTCTCTGGGCACTGGCTGGCCACACGTGTACGGCTCTGCGGGTATGATCGACTCGACAACCCCCATCTCCATGACGAGTGGCGACTACAGCGCCTACGGAGTGCCTCTGAAGCCACTGTGCCATGCAGCGGGCCAGACGCTGCCGGCCATCCCCGTGCCCATCAAACCCACGCCGGCCGCGGTGCCTGCGCTGCCCGCCCTGCCTGCGCCCATTCCCACATTGCTGTCGAACTCGCCGCCCTCGCTCAGCCCCACTTCCTCGCAAACAGCCACCAGCCAAAGTAGCCCCGCCACCCCTAGCGAAACGCTTACCAGCCCGGCCTCCGCCTTGCATTCGGTGGCGGTTCACTGACCCGCGGAAGCCGGCATCCACTTCGTTCCCCTCCCCATCAACTCACACCTTCCCCAGCTCCCAGTCCTACCCTCTCCGACCTAGGACCACTATTCTATCTGGTCCATTTCACCTTGGCCAACCCTCTCTCTCTCTCTCTCTCTCTTTCTCTTTCCCAAGAGAACTTTGTTTTGGACCCGGGAGACAAAACACAAACTTGCGGGAAGGCGTGTGGGAGTCGTCTTCGCCCCTACACCAGGGGAAAGCGGAGACTTCCTGAGCCCAGCCGCTCCCTCCAAGGCCCCCCATCCCATTTAACTGGCAGGGGAAAACCTGCCGTCCGCCTTCGCGGAGAAAAGAGCGTCTTTCCCTGGGTTCCAATCCGCTGAGCACCGGACTCTAGACGCAAGATTAAGACTAGAGAAACAGCCTCGGAGATTTTCTGGAACAGAAACCCCTCGGAGGGCTGCAGCCGCACAGTGGAGGGCCAGATCTCCTGAGGTCTTGGAAATCCTCTGCGCAAAGGAGCCACTAATCTTCCTACCCTATTCACCTCCGCCCACCAGGCTTCGAATGGGAGGAACACAGCTTCTCTGGGCTGCAGCCCTGCCTCCCGGCTTCTGCGGAGATGGGTTTTGTTTTGTTTTGAGTTCTGCTTCTTGCCAGAGGCTCCGGGCGCTGGGAGTTAAGAGAGAGGCTGCTAAGTTGATAAAGGGACGCTTGTCCTTAACACAAGCAAAATAAAAATAAAAGTATTGTATTGTTTACAAAGCTCCCGGTAAAATGTAAACAGTGAACTTGAATCTGCCTTGCTAGGCGGGCTAGTGGGCAAAGCCCACTTTACAAGTACCTGTTGTAATGTGAATGTTTACTCTTCATTTCAGGCCAGGTTTAGGGGAGGGAAAGGGGGATGGGAAAGTTAATTGGAATGTTAACTTTCTACTACTTAGAGACCTTTTAGCTATTTATTTTATTGAAGAGAGAGAGAGAGAGAGAGAGAGAGAGAGAGAGAGAGAGAGAGAGAGAGAGAGAGAGAGAGAGAACAGAAAAAGAGAAAAGAAAATGAAATGATCCCAACTAAGCACCAAGGGCAACCCTGGAAGAACTTACATAAGCTGACTGGTAACATGAAGGGGATGTCAACATATAGTTTTCCCCTGGACAAGTCTTTCTGTTTGTGACAAGAACTTTTCCACGAAGCTAAAGGGCTGCAAAGAGTTGTAAATAGTTGTGAATAGGAATGATTATACACTGTGTAAAATGCACTTTTGTTTGCTATATTCCTTTAGAGTCTTAGGTAATTTGCTGGAAAACGAACTGTTGTTCTGGTGTGACCTGCTTAAATTAAAAACAAAAAATTGTAGTGTCATCAGAGCTGTAAAATTTTTATCTTTCATTTTTTCTTCTTCCCTGTACAGAATTAGCATGGCATTTTAAACATTGATGTTCTTGTTCCCAGCATGCCTGTTTTAAGACAAAGAATTTTAAAAAGGTGTCTACATTAAATTATGACCTAGTCTAAATAATATTTTCTCATTAAAATATGTAAATTCCAATTTTAGTTTTGTGTGTTTTTGAAGATTTGCCATAAACAACAACTTTCCAAAAGATGGATAGGGTGTTTCCCCTAAGTATACTTTCTGCAATACATTGAGTAGTTTGCCTTTTTGGTATTATGTTGTGAAAACAATCCAGCCTTCTCTTGTGCACTTACAGATTGAGGGACGAATTTTCTAGATGGACTCTTGAAGGTATTTGTGCATAGGGAAAGAGGAAACCAAGTATGTCTATTATAAATCATGTGCTCAGGTGTAGTGTTGAAAGAAAAACTGTAATTGAAAAAAATAGTACCTTTGTGTATTTTGCCTATCTTAAAATATACATTTTATGGAATACACAGGACTTAATATTAGGTTTATATAGAAATCAGGTAGAAGGAGATTTAAAAGTTAAAAACAAACTTGTTTACTCAATATTTATATTCTGATGCATCTCATTTAGAGGAAGAATTCATTTCCTTGCTGCTTTAAATTATTGCAGTTGTTGAAATTTTCTTTTTTAGAAATCACCTAATGGGTCATCTGACATGCCAAGGAACCTGTTCAATTTGAATTGAATAGATTTCTTTCCTTCCTGTGGGAAAAATAATGTTTGGTGCATTTATTCTGAAGGCATGAATGAAGTTTCTTTTAAAATGCCTGACTTTAAATATTTACTTCAGATTTTTGCAGAAAATTAAAAATCTTAAAGAATTTATGGCTCAAGGTTAATTGGCATTTTATTGAAGGGGTCACAATAATATTTCCAGAGTGAGGTGTATATTACACTAATGAAGTTACAAGACAAAGAGAAACTTAACTGGTGATTAACACTTTACTGTGTAAAATGATTAAACAAGAGACCCTTGTGCAACACAGAGAAAGCCACATATAAATCACAATCATATACTCCATAAGGAGAATAATAAGCACCTGTGACTCTTATATATTTAGATGACTACCTGAAAAACAATTTAGGGTTAGTGTTAAGGGTAATTAATCCAGTTGTGACTATTTTCTCCCCAAAGGAAGGATCCCCCACACAGCCCCCCCCCCCAAAAAAAAAAACGTGGAAAATAAATGAATCATTGGACTGATTAAAATGCATGAAGCTACTAAAGCTCGTCAGACAGGGGACAACTAAACTCATTCATCAAGCCCAATTCACAATTATATCAACAAGATCAGCCAAAGAAAGCCTGGAAAACTGAGCCACCCTGGGCTAAGAAACTCTTGAAACTTAGTTCTTAAGAAGAAATCATTCACATTTTAAAAAATTAAATACATTTTCATAGTTTCCTGCAAAAGAAACTTAAGAGCATCTCTGGATATTGAAATCTCATCAAATTTAGTAACACTGATTTTGAACTGGGAATGAAGGTGCTATAAAAGGCTAACAAGGGCCTCACATTTTATAAACCATCAGCTTATGTAGTCAGGTAAAACATTCCTCCTATAAGAGGGCTAGACTCAATAAGTGATGTGTACATATATATCAGAGACAAATAAGTTATAGATTTTATTTATTTTATTGAGCAAAGGAGGGATTTCAACTCAGTATTTGAAAATGCTCTTTTCAGCTGGTAAGTTCGTCATGGTGTATTGCAAAGAATGAAATAACTTGGGCATTGTGAACCCTCTTTTCACAATTGCAGACATCTTTTCTCAGACAAAGTTGAATGAGTAAAGTAAAAAACAACAAAAAACCCACCCATCGATGATATTTTGACCTTGATAAGAAATCCAAAGGCAGCCCAAACATACATCTCTACCCCTCTCCATTTCTGCCTTCACCAGCCTCAGCTTGGAGATGTGTGCACTGTTTAGCTGAAGTGCCCCACAAATAAGGAAGTTTATAACTGTGGCTCTCTTTGTCATGTTAAATCTTTTCACCTGGCTCAAGTCCAAAGTCAACACGCACAGCTTTAAAATAAAACCGGAGGAGATAACGCCACGCAGTGAGAAGGTGTGTGTTAAAGGTCTTGTCCTGAGAACCAAGGTAAGTTATATTATTTTCTACTTTGTAAATCTGGGCAGTATTGATTTTTTTTTCAATTTAGATTTTTGATTTGTAAACTGGTTATTCTGATACTTTAAAAAAAAAACTACACGATACTGTATTCAATTGCATTTTCAAAGTTCTTTCTGTCATTTGAGGAAATGCTTACAGGATGGATGGGTTTCATGCACTTAAGAGGGAAGTTGGAGAAGTTCTTGCTGTTTCTTCTCACTGGGAGTTTTGAGAAGCCTGAAGACTCAAAGTAGTACTGCTAGTACATGAACCTCAGAGTGACTTAAATATTATAGCATTGGGGTTAATGCCTTTAAATATAGAACAACCAAGTGTCTTGCAAGCATGAATTTGGCCCAGTTCTCAAGAAAGTGTAAGGTTATGGGGTGGGAGAGAGGAAAAACCCAGTGCTGTGGACAGTAGGTTTTACCTTAGTTTATGAAAGGTTAGGGATGGGGAGATAGTGCAAGTGGAGGTTTGAGGAATGGTTTATACTTTTACAAAAGAGAACTTTCTTTGTCAGAGGTATTCAGTTAGGACACAGAAAGGATCCGGATCTTACTATTAATGTCAATTAATTTTTTTCTTCTAAAAGCCACATATGCAGAGACACCCAAACAAAAACAACCCAACCCACCGGCTGTGAAGCCTCAAAGGGGATGCATTTGTTTCGTTTAAACTAACAACAAATTATCTAATTAATATGTTTCAATTACAGCATGAAAGGGACAGCCCCTGGACCGCCCGCCGTGGGGGCACAATAGCCCCAGAGCCCACTCTAGGAATTTACAATAACTTCACATCTGTTTCTTTATTTTCCACTTTTTGAGTCTAAAACTCCTCTCAAGATCACTTCAAACCATGGCCTGAGTTATGAAATATGTCCCAGTGTTAAAGGGGGATGAAACTTTGCCCATGGATGCTTCATTTGCAAGCAAAAAAGTGAAAGCCCATTGAAGAGCATTAAACAAATATATTAGAATTCTGTCACTTTATGCAATTGAGTAGATCAAATGAAGGGTCCCGGCCACTTCATTCACTCTCATTCACTCGAATAGAAAATGCAAAGAATAGCAACCCGAGACTGGGCCACCGATGTAGATTTAGCTCCTTTTTACTGGGAGACAAAAAGGCTGAATTTTCACAAACACATTGCTGACTCGGGGACTAGGAAACCGGCATTGGAACCCCTTTGGAATTTAAATTCATTTTATCTTCCTCTCTCTTTGCGGGGATCTGTTTGCACTACAGTGTAAGATGCAGCAGGCATCCTCTGGCTTCTGAAAAAAAATGGGGGAGGGGAAGAAAGTGAGTAGAGGATGGGCAACATGGAACTGGGGTTCCCAAGGAACTTTGTGATCAATTAGCAATTAGGTCTGAAACCATCAGTTTATTATAAGCAAATCCTTATGTATTGCACACATCTCCCAGTCTTTTACCTCCTTGCTTGACTTATACAGCTTGTTTTCAAAGACCACAATCACATCTGAGTCAACAAGTTTTCTTCTTTCAACTAATATCTGCTCATTAGTGTCACAACAGAATTGAAAGCTGAGCTTTCACCTGCTCTGTCTCTCTTAGTCTGTCTTCTGGCCTCTGTGCTTACATCTTTCTCTCTCTCTCTCTCTCTCTCTCTCTCTCTCTCTCTCTCTCTCTCTTTCTCTCTTACACACACACACACACACACACACACACTTCTACTCTATGTGAGCACTGTGATGGTTAGACACATTATGTTAAAATCAGTAGAACAGTTACTCTTTGGTTATAATTTTCAAGTCAGAATTCTGCATTTTCATTTTCCATCCCTGGGATGGAATCGGATGGGGGGCGTGCTAAGCAACATATGTCAGGTTAACTGAGATAATCTTGTGGGCATACTCTGTACTGTGTCTTCAGTGGTAGATTCCCTCCCCCCTTCGGTGAACTTTATAGAATTTTTCAATATCTTGGAAAGCTCACACTGACTATTAGAGCTACTTTGGAAGACAAAGTAGGAAAAACCAAGGAAGGAAATGTCTCAGCTTTCGATGTTGTAACTGCAGAGGAATGAACCAGTTTTTCCCAAATGGGAAGTATAAATGAGATTCAATGTGAATGAAAAAGTATTTGGAGAATCTTCTATTGCATTTAGAAATTCAGTCTTGTACTCTTTTAGAGTATATTGGGACCTTTAGCTTGAAGATTTATAAGGTAATATTTACACTATCTTCATTTAACTCTTAGAACTGGTGAGTGGAGTGGGGAGAGGAGGGAGGAAAGCAGCTCAGACCTGCTGATACAAAAAAGATGTTGAAGAAATGGTTGGTTGTTTTATAACCAGAAGCCATCACACTCACCAAAATAAATAAACCAGTCATCTAAATAAAACATCCTTTGGAAGGTTTTCCTTCCAGAAAATATATTTGGACAAAGCATTCTTCTTTGGGACGGCCTCTTTTTGGTTGTGTCTGCAAAGAACTGGTGTCAAATCAGTTGCAAGCTTTTGAAGGTACAAACTCTCAGAGCATTAATTAGAGGAGATTAAGCTCACAGATAAAAAGCATTCTTTAAATATCTGTTGTTTGGAGACATTGTAATTTTAATTCAAGTTCTGAAGTCTGTATATTTTTATTTACTCAGTTAATTTCTTCCCCAGAGTGTTCCCTGTTAGGTGGATTTACTAAGGTAGACAGTACAGAGACAGTCATTCCTTTACAGAAATAAATATTTCCAAATTTTCTGCTTTGACTACAGATTTCTCTCTTCTTCATGAAATACAATGTATTCATGTGATGATCCCAGCACACAGTAGCATATAGAAAAACAGTTCCACAAAACATCTTAATTTTGTGCCATTTCGAAGAAGCTTAGTTTTTATTAAGTAGTATATAGAGTGTTTTGCATTAATTAGAGCAGATCCTTCGAGAGACATTACGGTCAAAAATGTTTTCACACAATAGGAAAAGTCCGAGCAACTGAGTTCCCCACTGTCTGCCTGCTACAGTGAAACCAGAGCTGTAAATATCGACTCCCAGAAGTACCAACACATATTTTACTTTTTTATACATATTCAATAGACTAATGTTCTATGTGTAACAACAAAATGGTCATTGACAAGTTCCACATTACTCTGGATGCTATGGCATTTAGACCAGCTACCATGAAAAGGAAAAAAAAAAGCAATGTTTTGTTTCAAGAATTCTGGCATGATATCATATTGGAGAAAATTGACAAATGACTACCCAACACTCCCACATTCAGTGGATTAGTCAGAATGGGTCAAATACCTCAGCCACTCTCTAGAAGATACTAACAATTATTGTTTTCGTGTTGCATATTGGTGGAGAGGGAAAGGGCAGGAAGAATCATGGAAGAGAAAATTTCTAATTCTCAGGCAAGGATAAAATTTCTTGACTCTCAAATTGTTCAGATCATGTCTGCAGTGATTCCTGTCTCTAGCATACAAAAACAATTGATGACTGAATAATGGGTAGGTTTGAAAATAGTGCCGTTGGTTTATCTTGGGTAAAAATTCTATGCTTTTGTTCCAGAATGTAAGTAAATGAGAGTACTGAGAGAGACTAGGTTTCTGCTGTGAAACTAAGTTTGTAAGATTGAAACATGAAATGTGTATAAATTTACTTGTGAATTTTATTGACTTTAATAACAACAACAAAAAAACCTCCTACGTAAAACAAAACAAAAATGAAAATGATTAATTTTGACATGGAAAAATAAACAGCAATTTGATTAATTATATTGCTAATTACTTCTTGCTATCTAGCCAAATATTATCCAATTATTAAAATGACAGATGCTGGGGGTGTAGCTCAGTGATAGAGCACTTGCCTAGTATGCACAAGGTTAGTAGTTCAATCCCCAGCACCACAAAAGGAGAAGAAAAAGGTGCTGAATAAATCATATAAAATAATTACCTGGAATTTTTACTGCAATAAGAAATGATGTGGTATAGGTAAAGATTTGCATTGATTTCTAAATATAAATAATTGGTTTTTTTCTACCTAATATAGAAATTTCCTTCTTATTATAAAAAACACTGCTTTATAGAAATGTTTGATTTCTATATTTTTCTATGCATATTTAAAAATAACCCATTTCTCCTTTCAGTATTTTCCCTAGTTATAATTAGTATAATACATTTTTATTTCTTGGATTTCTCCAAAAGTATATCATAAGCATCTTCCCACATGGCTACAGTTTTCATACTCGCTGATTTTCATGATTGTAGGGTGTCACTGAGAGAATCCCCTTTGTTGAGGCACATATGATGTTTTTAGGTTTTGCTTGTTTGCTTAGTTTTGTTAATATAAAGACTGTGCAGTGAGCATCTTTTATACCTAACTAAACATTATTAACAATGACGTAAATTAGCACATTGAAGTCCTTAACTGCTTCTTGCAAATTCAATAATGTAATTTAATTTAGGTTTTCAGTTTGGGCTCTTATGGTGTTCCATTGCTATCCACCCTGCACCCAGGAACCCACAGCACTACTGCCTTGACTTAGAATTATAAAGACACTAGTTGTCAGAGTTAGAAAGGTCCCGAGAGAGACTCCAGATAAACCCATTCCTTTATTTTACTAACTTGATGAATCTCTCTGATATATTCCTTTATCTGTATCAGAATACCAGAACGGGTTCTAAAAATAAAAGTCCAGTCTTACCACAGATGCCAGGCAAATGCAACTACATTATCTTTTTTAAAAAAAATCATGAAATGTATTGAAATTGTAAATATGATGATTTTATCTGATACAGTGGGTGCACAAGATTTTAAGGCTGTTAATGCAGCACGACACCCTGTGCTTTTTTTATGTGAAGATCTTGGACAGTTTGTGAAACTAGGTACATACTCATTGCTCAATTTTAGGTATGAGGAGAAAGGGATTACCTGAATTGTAGCCATTTAAGTCCCTGATAATTTTCCCAAACTGGAAACAGCCTTCTAGACAGACGGATTCCTTCCAGTCTCAAGGGTCTAGGGCCACTGCAGTTGTTGACAATTCTATTTCTTTGGCTGCTTTGATATGGCTAATTCCCAAGATGGGAGATTCAGGGGAATGGGATGGCAAATGGGGCAAGGAATCTGAGCTTCAGATTTTGTCTTCTTATTGTAACATTTCACTTGGACTTTTCTTATATGACACAATCATGACTGACTTCCCCATTCCAGGTTCTTGAGATCTTATTTGTTTTTAGTAAAGTGACTTAAGAATATCTAAGAGGGGCTGGGGATGTGGCTCAAGCGGTAGCGCGCTTGCCTGGCATGCATGCGGCCCGGGTTCGATCCTCAGCACCACATACAAAGATGTTGTGTCCACCAAAAAACTAAGAAATAAATATTAAAAAAAAAAAAAAACAAAAACGCCCTTCCAAAAGGGTGGGCACAATTAAAAAAAAAAAAAAAGAATATCTAAGAATTCATACCCCATTTGAATCAAATGTATGATACATGATATGTCAAGATCATTGTAATGTTTTGAGCAACCAATAAAAAAAAAAAAAGAATATCTAAGATCGTAACAGACTCAGAAAGAAGAATGAGCACTTTGCCAGCCCCAGGAAAGTGCCATGACTAGTGGCCAAGATCAAATCATCCTCTTTAATTGGAATCAGTTTTTGATGAGAAAAAGAAATCATGAAACCAAAGTACCTTTTTCACAAAGACATTCCCATACTGTCCAGATTATTTCAACATCATACCCTGAGCTCCACACCTTCAGCTCGGCTCATTTAATACAGAGAGGAGAGACTTAAGAAAAGGGAAGATAAAGATGAAGAGAAGGATCTGGATAAAATGCCTCTGCAGCTTGGTCCTTTGAGCAGGCCCCAAGCACATGTCACCATAGTCCTTTTAACTCATTGCAAGCCAGTCTGATTCAGTATGATTCCATCCAACTTAACAAATATTATTAATAAGGAGCATCTGCCACAATCATCATATATAGGTCTTCTAAGAAAATGTCTTAGTCAGAAGACTTGAATTTGAGTCAGTTTTATCACCATTTAGCTACATGATTGTAAGCCAAATTTCCTTGTCTCTCAGTTATCCACATCTTACAAAAGATAAGGGTTTTCAAAGGCTTGTCTCACTGGGTACAGTGTTGCACATCTGTAATCCCAGTGATTCAGGAGGCTGAGGCAGGAGGATGCAAGTTCAAGGCCAGTCTTAGCAAGACTCTGTCTCAAAAATCAAACAACCCCCCCCCTGCCCCCCCCAAAAAAAAGAATGAAAGAAAGGAACAAGGGTTGGGCTGTGTAGGGTATAGCTCAGTGGTAGAGCACCTCTGAGCTAAATCCCCAGTCCCACCAATCAATCAATCAATAATACAAAGGCTCATTTTAGTGATCAAGTGGAGCATAGTACATTAAAAATTTGATGTATCATGCAAAATTAAATTACTATTCCTGTTTATGATGGAGAAATAGAAAATTAGAAATAGTTATTAGAGATTCCCAAATCCAAGAGGAATTCAGTCTTCAGTTTTTCATTGGGTTGCAGAGGGAAGGTCCATTTTTTATGTCCTTTGTTTTTTAACTCCCAGCTTTTCACTGCCTGCCCTCCTGTCCCCACCCCCATGACCCTGAAGTAACTTGGCAGTAAAGGGGATGGAGGTGGCTTCTTTTCACATGTTTTCCGAAATGGATCTCTTTCACAGACTTGAAGGTGTGATGTTGGCAGCCTGATTTTTTGGTTGCTGAAATGAAACGGGACGAAACAAGTTGACAGCAAAGCACATAAAGCCAGTCAACACAAACATCAGGGCACTTTCAGTTTCTCTTTTCCTACCATCCCTGGCACGGGCCCAGCCTTCTGGTACTCCTCACTGCTTTCCATTTCCTACCCCACTCCCAACCCAAGAAGGCATCTGGCTACTTCCCTGCCACTTTATTATTATATTTTTGTTTCTTTGGGTTTTCTTTTGGGGGAGGGTGAGCCGGGATTGAACTCAGGGGCACTCGACCACTGAGCCACATCCCCAGTCCTATTTTGTATTTTATTTAGAGACAGGGTCTCACTGAGTTGCTTAGCACCTCACCATTGCTGAGGCTGGCTTTGAACTCAAGATCCTCCTGCCTCAGCCTCCCAAGCTGCTGGTATTACAGTTGTGTACCACTGTACCTGGCTTTTCCCTGACACTTTAAAGGTTGAGTGTACATTTACTATGTGATAGACTGTTCTAAATTGTTAAAAAATATCAACACATTTAATCCTAATGCCAACTCTATGTGACAGGTGCTTCTTTATCTATTTTATAGACAGGACTATTGAGGGAGAAGGTATTTAACTTCTCTGCCCCAAGGTTTCCCAGCTAGTAAGTACAATCAATACCTGTTGGCTTAAGATCAGGAATATTCTTCCCCAAGAGGAGGAGGCAGGAGCTCACATAATTTTTCAGTCTCCAGAGCTATAGCAAGCTAATCATGATCCATAAAAAAGAATACTACTGCTGCTTTCAGAAACACAATGATATTTGCAGCAACAATCACATCAATCTATTACTTTCCTTGCCTTCCCCAGTGTTACTGTGTATGATGATTCACTAACTGTGAGTTACGATTCTTCCGAACCTGTCTTCTGTTTAACCTGAGTGTTGGGAGGTCATGTTCAATATAACCAAAAATGCCTTTTTCAGGCTGCAGTTGTGGCTCAGCAGTGGAGTGCTCACCTAGCATGTGCGAGGTGCTGGGTTCAATCCTCAGCACCACATAAAAAAATAAATAAAATAAAAGTTTTGTGTCCAACTACAACTAAAAAAAAATATTTTAAAAAATGTTCTTCTTTTCTGGTTCACAGCAATTTTAGATCTTTAATCTAAGTCAGATCATACCAAAAAACAAACAAACAAACAAACAAACATGAAATATCCTCTCTTTTCAAAGAGAAATTGACCTCAGGGTATATCCAACCAACCTGGATCCATACACAATTGAAATATTCTAAGACTGAAGACAGTAGTTTAAGTAGGAATGCATTCTTGTAATGAGAAGAAAATTACCAATCTATGTGTCTTTTTCTTCTCTGACAGTGTCTATTAGATCATAAAGAAATCAGGAGGGAGAAGAAGCATCATTTTTGCATTTTCTTTTATATTAGTTTATCTATCTATCTATCTATCTATCTATTTGCAGGACTGGACATTGAACCCGGGGTGTTCTGCCATTGAGCTATATTCACAGCCCTTTTATCATTTTAAGATAGGTTCTTGCCAAATTATCCAGCCTGGCCTTGAATTTGGAATCCTCCTGCCTCAGCTTCACAAGTCTCTAGAAATCAGGCCACTGCCTTGACTCATTTTTGTATTTCAATGTGATTTTAAAAAGAAAAGAAAAAAGGGGAAAGGATTAATGTAAATTTCTATCTCAATAAATATAATCTTGTCTGTTGTTGATAGAACCAAATATCAAAGACATCAGTGTGTTGTGTTTTCTCTTAAGGCTCTAATTCCTTTAGTGGTACCTTTTAAAGTATGTTCTGGTCCTTGCATGTTTTTGAAATTCAACTCCCTGAAGGCTGCCATTGTGTTTTTTCTATAAGTGTGCATTATAAGAAGGTTATATGTCTTTGTGTTGACTTGTTTTGCCTCCCTTTTACCATTACCCCCCAGTTGTAAGTGACTTCTGAAGAAACAATTTGTGCTTCATACTCAGGTGCTGGGCTCCCAGTTGGCTGTGTGATAGAAAGTCTCCCAACCTTCCCTGACCAGAACTATGCTCTGGTGGGTGTGTTTGGACTGGATAATGTTGATAAACTTTATCCAAGCTTCTTGTCACTGTTGTTTCATGGTTGAATTTGCCACAGAAGAATTACTTACTCCTCCCACCCCCCCCAACATAGGAGGTCCTGGATCTACTCACATAGCCACACTTCATCACTGGAGTCACTCTGGACCACCCTGTCTTTAACAATGGATCCAACTGCAAAGACTGGGGTTCTTTTTGTAACATTTTCTCTCATTCTGTTCAGAATCCATCTGAATTTAAAAATTCCCATCCATGTAGCCAGTCACTGCCCTAGGATCTGTGCCCATGATAGTCCCCATCCCCTGGGGCTCAGTAGATAGAAAAGGGACACTAGGATGCTTTTAATTTAATTTGTTTATTTTTGGGTGCTGGGATTGAACCCAGGGCCTCGTGCATGCTAAAAACATGCTCTCCCACTGAGCTATACCCTCAGCCTTGATAAGATGCTTTTAGATATTCTAGTTGAGATGTTCTTGTTTTGCCTTCATATACCCACTTTCTTATAGAAAATAAACAAACAAAACTCTGCTACAACTTTGGAGAAGAAGTTTTCCATGTTAGTTTCTGTTGCAAAATTGTTTTGCTTATTCTTCAGAGTGATATTGAGGCTCCCTTGACCCCAACATCTTGCTTATAATTGGAATCCTATGCTGTTGGATTGGTTGACTCACAGGTCCCTCCCTGAACCTTATAAAAGTATCTATCTTCCCTTGGAACCAAGATACTTGGCAAAGCAGTAGGCTTTTTCTTTTTCTTTTCCCCTAATTGTTCAAGGCAACATTTGTGGTCAGATGTGACATATGCTTTATGCCATAAATCAGCATAAAATGTCCTAAACAGACAGAAGTAGAAAGATTTTTTTTTTCAAATTATCAAGTTTCATACTATTTCTTTCTGAAATCAGCCTGTCCTAATTCTGAGAAGGTGGATTAAGATCGCAGAATCAAAGATTTAAGAAGAGGCATTGAGCATGTTGCTGAAACCCTCTTAGCCTTAGTTTTCTTCATCTAAAAAATGAGACATACTAGAAAATTTGAGCTGATTATTTGCCTATCCCCTCTCAGCTCCAAATTCACTCCTCTACACTCTGTTCTCAAAGTTAATTCCCCAAACTCCTTTACCACCTGCTTTCCTGGGAGTTTCTGCAAATGGGAGGTCTTAGAGGAATGGCAGAAGGTGAGAGGAGGGGAGAAGAAATCTCCCTTCTTATTTTGCCTTTCTGTCACTATCCCTCCCAGAGTGGCACTGGTTTGCCATGCCTCCTCAGATGAGCACCAGCTCCTCAGGGTCCCCCTGCTGACCTCCAAAGGACCATCATCATCAGTTGGGCAGCAACCCTCCTGGAGCTTGGAGCTCAGCTTCATCAGGCCCCTTCTTCCCATGCCAACCTGTACCTTTATGCCCCCCAGTCCCCGAGGTATAGCTATTTCCTGCAGTTCCTAGTCAAGTGTTTTTTCAGTGTTCCCTTTTTGTGCCGAAGTTAATAACATCCATATAACTGATTCTTAGTAGTAAATTTCTTCTACCTGAAATATTCAGTGTGATCTCTTCTTTCCAGACTGCATTCTGGATGAGTGTCTGTGATCCTGAATTACTTAGTGCATAGCTCCATGAAACTCTCGATTACCAAACACTGGGCATGGCATACCACTCCACGAGGAGCTGGGCAGTGGGGAAGTGGCTACAAAATATACCCAGCAAGAACCACTCCCAGTAACTTGCCATCCAGTAGAGAGGATACACCTAGAGAGCATACCTTAATGAGAGAACAGGTTTTTGTGAAAATTTTGAGAAGGAAAAAGAAAAAGTGGAGGCTTTGACAGGATCTGGGTGAGGCCAATAGCTCCGACCCAAGTTTACTACCATAGGACTTGGAGTACAATCTGGCAGACGGTGAACAGGACATGTGGTAGAAAAAGGAGCCTCATGATGGAGACCAGAGGGATGTCAGGTAGGGTAAAGACAGAAGAGAGAAAGTTTTGGAGGCCAGAGTGAAGAGTCTCTGGAACCAGAGGAGACCTCATAAGATTTATGAACAATGAAGCTATGGCACAATGAATGGGCCCCCTCAGCAGGAAAGCAAGAAATGATGAGCAAGTTATATGGAAAATGAGCAAGGTCAGGGGAAGAGCACCAATGCTCCTCAAGGATGAGAGGGCCCTTTCACAGTTCCTTCCACCCAATGCTGGCAGCCCTCAGCTCCTGGAGCTTTGTATTTGATCTGTTTGATTCACATATGCTTTTCTTTTTATTTTTTACATGAACCTTATGAGGTCATTCTTTAATACAAACAAGGAAACCAATACCTAAAGAAGTTAATGAGTATTCTGATGAGTGGCTGAAAATATTTTTATCTAAACTTGACTTAATTGTAAACCCAGCACTCTTGTCAGTCTCTTCCATTGCCATTGTAACATATATCAATCATATCCTTCAAAAATATTTATTAAATCTATACCATTGAGACTACTCTGACAAATAGGAGGAGGCAATGGTGAAACAACTAGAGTAGCAAGAGATGGCTGTATTGGAAAGATATGTCCCATAAATTAAAGCACCCGGTGACTAAATAGATAGTAGGAGAGGAAGTGCTGGGCAGGAAAATTAAGAATCAAAAGAGCTAAATGACAATTCAATTAGTCAGAACTCCTTGGGTTGCAAGCAACAGAATCCAAGTCCAAACTGATAGTTCTAGAAAATTCCTGGGAGGAGTTGATTCTTTGAGCCATCATTGTTGCTGAGGATATAAAGCACTCTGGCTACATATGGGTCATGTTCCATCCATGGACCCACTACAGAGAGTCCCTTAGGGTAAGCCTTATGTTGATTCCTCTGGAATGCTCACAATCCAACAACTCTGAGGTATCAAGTCTGGTTAAGTAGAAATAAGGGGCGTTGTTGGAACTTGGGATGGTGGGCAGCAAGTAGTTTCAGGAGAAAAACACTGAGTCAGCAAGAATTTGCTGAGCTTGTACAAGCTCCAACAAAGATACAGCCTCTCCCTGATGATCTCTAGTTATAAACCAAATGTGGTCCTATGTTTCTTCAAAAAGTTTAAATCTGTGGGCTAGGGATATAGCTCAGTTGGTAGAATGCTTGCCTTGTATGCATAAGGCTCTGGGTTCAATCTCCAACAACCACAAAAAAAGAAAGAAAAAAAGCTTAAATCCTTTTAACTTTGAAAGTAGAAAAGTGAATTCTAGGAACTTGGGGCCATCCATTGATTTTGAAAGTGGAATGAAAGAAACAAATAAAATAATGACTAAACTGATATAAAGTATAAAAAAGTAGAGTGAGACTTTCTTGTGAATGTACAGATTATTGGTTTAGGTAATACCATTTTCATCTCCCTTTCAGAGACCTCATGTTTTCATCATTGGACTAAAACAAGAGTTGGCATATTATGGTACATGAGCCAAATCTAGCCGGCTGAGTTTTGTATAGTCCATAAACAAAGAATGAGTTTTACATTTCTAAATGATTGAAAAAACTCCAGAAGAACAATAATAATTGTGACACATGAAAGTTATATGAAATTCAAATTTGAGTGCCCATAAGTTTTTACTGGAATTCTGCCTTATTTATTCATTTTCATATCTTCCGTTGCTGAGTTATGTTATTTCAACAGAGTTAAGTTTTGACAAAGACTACACAACTTACATAATATAAAACATTTATGATCTGAATCTTTTAAGAAAAATGTTTGCCAACATCTGAGCTAAAAATATGGAATTTTAATTGGCCTGTAAGGTTTTTGGGTAGTGCATTGGATAACGACTAAGCCACAAATCTGGCAAAAGGTCAAGATGAAGTCTAGGTTTTCATCCAGTAATCCATCTGATTGTGAATTTGGAGGTAATTAATACACTTATTGAAAGCCTATTACTGAACTTGGGTAGCAAAAGCCTGTCACAACTCTCAATATGTCCTAATAGAACTCTAGTTGTTCACAGAATCATGTTGTATATTTTTACAGGCTGGGTAGTTATATAAAACACTAAAAGAACTTGTAACATTACTCTGCTCCTATCCTTCTTTTCTAGATTATCCTTATCTACTTGAAAATGCTAGGCAAGTGCACTATTGATGAGCTACACCCCCGAACACTCAGTTCAAATTTTACATTTAACTGCCAACACCTGAAATTTTCTCTTGTAATTTAGAACAATTTAATTTGCATGAGAGATGAAGAACAAAATGAAGGAACATGAGAAAATGAGCAGAGGTTAAATACTACAAGTATATTTTGTTCTTTTTCTTGCCTATAAGGATATAAGTTAAGATTGCCTGTGTGCAAATACATAAAAAGTATAATTACTAAAATAATTCATCCTTCTCCAAAAAGAAATTTATATATAATTTGTCTAAAGTACCCAAAATGTAAATTGTTCATTGGTCAAAATAAAGAGGTGAATTAAAAAAAAATAGTACACATGTGTACTGTGGTTAGTTTTGATTGATAGGCAGGCAATGTGAAATATTTATATTTACATAGTCTGGAGAAGAACTAAAGTTAAAAGAAATAAGGCATATCATAAGAAACTTAAAAAAATATATCAAACACGTCATTGCTTTACCCAGTAAGTAAAATACTACAGAGTTAGTTTTGATAAGACCTGACTTCTCCTGGATGTAACATTTGCTTAGATTAGATGATCAAAACATTTTTTAGTAAGGTAGTATATAAAACATATGAATAAATTTGGGAACCACATTACCTGTTAAGTTAGCACATACAAAGTAGAATGAAGATCAGCTACTTTTGTTTCTAGTTTCTATTCTCCCTTTTCCAAAACCCTCAGTCTCAGTCTGGGAATGCATGAGATAATTAAGGAACCTGTTTTTGCTATGCTAAACCTAGCAGGGCATTCCCATGCACAGCAATTGTTCACAGATGACCATGTGACCTTAGTTGGTCCAATCAGAGTGATTCTCAGAAATGTGGCAGGATATTTCAAGAGCACTCACTTTTTCTTGCTAGAATTGAATGAGCAGTAGCTGGGAGTGGCCAGATACCTTCTTGTGAACACTGGAAAATCCACCTTAAGATGCAGCTGGCATTGCAGAAGGGAGTGGAGAGACAGAAACAGTCTTTTAGATATCATTGAATCACTCTATGGAGTGCTGCCTGATGTACAAGTTCTGACCAGGACCTTCAAACTGTCATGAACCAGCAAGCTCCTTTTACTATTAAAGCTACTTTTATTTACTTGTCACAAAAATACATCAAATAACAAATATTCTTTCATTCATTCATTTATTCATTAATTTATAAAACATCATGTTGTTTATTTCCTGTGATACCAGATGTTGAGTCTTTTCCAAACAACAGCACAATCAATTCTTAAAATTTCCAACACCAATCCTGACACTACCCAGAGTTAGTATGCAGGGCCCAGAGCTCAACCCCAGAAGAACCCTTAATTCAAACACCAGCTCCTAATGGGGTCTCCAGGCTATCTATACTTTTTCCCAGCTGACTAAAACTTGGGATTCCTTCCTTCCCCTGATCATGTTCCATAAATCTCTAGAATAACTCACCAGTTAATTGTAAAGGATTTGACTCCAGAAGAGTCAAACAAAAGCAATGTAGAGGCAAGGTATTTAGAGGTGGGTTGTGGGGGCCGAGCTTTCACTCCTTTCCTGAACAGGCCATTCTCAGAGTATTAACATGTTTTTCCAGTTTGAAAACCACCAGGAACTGCCATTTAGAGATTTTTATGGAGGTTTTATTACATAGTCACAGTTGATTAAATCATTGGCCGTTGGTGATTGAACTCAGTCTCCAGCCCCTTTTCCTTCCACAGAGATCAGGAGATGAGGCTGAAAGTGTTATCTCTGTAATCTCTTGGTTGGTTCTGGTGACCAGCCTTCATCTAGAAGCTGTTCTAGCACCCCTTTTCCATAAGTCATTCATTAGCATATAAAAGAAAGAAAATTCCAAGTGTTTTAAAAGCTCTGTGCCAGGAACTGGTGCCAAAAATCGAATATTTATTTGAGGCAAATATACATTTGGAGTTCTGCAAAATGGACTTTCCTTTTTTTGCTGAGATGTACATAGTAAATGAACTAACATCTGCATGGTGCTTGGTTTGTGGTTGGTGCTAAATAAATGATTGCCATCTTTATTTATAATAAACACTTCATTATCCTATACTTGAAAACTTTCAAAGCATGTTAACATGTTTAGCATCCTGGACTAACTGAGAGCTAGGCCTGTGCTCTGTTTGAGTGCCTGCTATGCATGAGCCCTGCAGAGAACACCGTCATTTCCATAGACAGTACTTAACCTCAAAGAGTTCACAGGCAGAGCTGTGGAACACATAAGTAACAACAAAGGATGAAAATGATCCTTCCACACAGAAAAAGAAAAAAAATCAAATCCAGCATGAATCACCAAACATTAAACCAAGTGTTACATAACCGAGAAGAGAGAGGAGTTGCAAGTCAAACTACTTCAGGCAATTTTAGTTTTCACCGAAATTTGGAACTTGTAGAATTCTTCCATTTTTTTTTAAGGTGGAAAAAGAGCTATTTGGATTTGCTGACATCCTGTTTCCTAATGATTTGTCTTTCTGATTCAAAAGTTCTATCAACACTCTGATGTTATGTCTCAGGGACGTAAAATCAAGGGGAAAATGTTCCACACAAAACAAACCTCAGACATCCTGGAACAACCCTTCTGTTCTGAATTTGGTTCTTATTTTCAATTCCAAAAACAACACAGGAGGCCTTAGAAGGTACAAACTACCTCATGTTTATGCATGTGGCCCTGGAGAAACTAGGATTTCAGATGCTTTTGATTAGGAGTGGCTGAAGAAAACATCCACCTAAAGTTACTTACTGAAGGACCAGCTCTCCCTGCCCCCACCTCACCTCAAATCTAAGGAAACCTCCATCCTACATCAATTTACAATGGCACACTTGACATGACTTTATTGGTATATCTTTCTTATGCATTTGACCAATCAAAATGATAATTTAGACAAACTGGGGATGGCAGAGAGCATTATCCAGCAATATCTCATTATTATGCAAAAAATCAGATATTCACAGCAACTGTCTCATCTATTTATTGTTTGGTTACTCATCTGGAAATTTTAATACTTTCTTCAGGGGCAGGGACTGGCAATAAAAAAATAGACCTATATATCAAACCTTTAACTTCCAGCCATCATTGTGTGCCATAATACAGATGGAGTGGCTATCAGCAAGCTTTACTGTGTTGGTTTATTTCCTTCAATGGCGAATGTGGATTTAAATGGGATGAAGTAACAATGTCGACTTGAGGCTGGAGAGCCCCCCAGAACCTTCAGGTTCCTTTGCAAGCAGAGTTAACTGGCCACCGTCCGCCTTCCCAGAAATTGATGCCAATGTCTGCAAGCTCAGAAGTGTGACTGTGAGGAGAGTGGAGGGTTTAGGGAAAAGGACAAGGCCTCTGCATTTCAGAAAGGCTGTCCTTCATCAGCCTTCACTGGGCAATATTTTTATGGGTCACATTCCCCGTAATGAGAACACGAAACTTGCTCTATGCTGCTGGACATTGTTCTAATTACTTTACAAATGACACAATATCTGAGAAAATCAACATCTTTGTCACAAACCTGTGAAACTGGTGCTGGCATTGTTTCATTTTATGGAAGGGGAAACTTAGGCACATAGTGGTTACATAATTTGCCCAGTTAGCAAACGGTGAAACCAGGATTGAAATGCAGGCAGGAAAGCTCCAGAATTTGTGCTCATGATCACTGTATTCTTCATACCATTTATATAGAAGGATAGCAAGGCTCAGTTTCTGCTTTTTACAGTCTGTGCCGGAAGGGTAAATTGGTCTACATCAATAAACTATAAGTTGTCATAAGAGAATCATATGAAATATTTGTTGAAGATCAGATGCTTACACTGAGATCAGCTGATTTAGAAACTCTGCCAGTGAGATTCAAAACATTTTTAATTAATTCCCTAAATGATTCTTAATTATATCAAAGTTTGATAACCACCAGCACTAGCTCAGGTTTTCTGATCTGGGATTCATAATCTGTATTTGGGTCCCATTAGTCAGGATTTTGTCACTATGACACAATATCTGAGAAAATCAACATAAAAGGAGAAATTATTTATTTTGGCTCAGTTTCAGAGATTTCGGTCCAAGGACACTTGGCCCAATTGCTTTAGGTCTGTGGTGGTACAGTACATCATGGTGACTGGAGCATGTGGCTGAGGAAGCCTGTTCACCTCATGGCAATTGGGAAGCAAAGAAAGAAGGACAGAGGAAAGATCTGGAGTCTCAATATCCCCTTCAAGAGCACACCCCTAACTTCTTCTACAGAGTCCCACCTCCTAAAAATTTCACCACCTCCCAGTGAAGGGAGGTTAATGATCATTAACCCCAAAGGTTAATGATCAAGCCTTTAGCTTTACAGGTTTTTGTGGGGAATTTAAGATCCAAACAACAACAGGTCCCAACTCCACAGTTTATTAGCTTTAAAATAATTCTGTTGAAACCACCCAACTTTCTGGGCCTCAGTTCCCTCATCTGTCAAATGAACACAAGAATATCTGCTCTATGTACTGCACAGAGTTGTTGGTAAGAATGAGATGAATGAAAGCATGTGAAAGAAGTCAGCAAATTCAAAAGCTCTTCCACATATGAGCTGTTAAAATCATCTTGAGAGGATGTGTACTGCAACTATACCTCTATCTCACAATAATATGTACATGCTAAGCATGTTGGAAACACACTACAAACACTGGCTTAATTCAGTATATTTAAAAAAAATATATAAGCAGGTGCACAGAGTCAATACCATCTATTATTTGAACCTCAAATGACTAACGTTTGTCAGCTCCACTCCACAGTCCACAGATAGGGCAATTAATGTTTATAACTGTTTTACTAGAAAAGATGAAACTTAGGTTAAATAATTTATTAGCCCAGAGTTACCTGGTTAGTAATCAAAGGACAACTTCCACAGCTTCTTGTGACAATCATACAATATATTAAACAAGTTACTGTTGGAACAACTCTGCCCACAAAGATGAGAAGAGTTACACGTTAGAAAAGGGAAAGACCACCGCTAATGAGGAGAATTATCAGCAGGAAAAAATGGTAAATGCATTGTCCTTTCAACATTCTTAAATTTTCTAGTAATAAAGTCTCGTTGGGTGATGCAATAGGTTGAAATTTATTTGAGCACACTATTGATAGGGATGATGCTTGCTTTTTTTTTTTCACTTTATCCAGTGGATTGAGATATCCCTGTACAATGGATAGACAAGGCTAAACCATAAAGGAACTTTGACACTGAGCAAGTCTTAGCCACCAGAGGGATACTCCAAAATGCAAGTCAGATTATGTATTTTTTTGATGCAAAATTCTCTCAAGGCTTTTTTTTTTTAAATTGAGAAGCTGAGTATAAATTTTATATGAAAATGTAAAAGACATAGAATAGACAAAATAATTTTTAAAAAGAACTAAATTGGAGGACTTCTACTATCTGATTTTAGGTCTTACCATTAAATTACATTAAGTAAGATGTGTAGCACTGGGGCTGGGGTTGTGGCTTAGTGGCAGAGCACTTGCCTCACATGTACGAGGCACTGGGTTCAATCCTCAGCACCACACAGAAATAAATAAATAAAATAAAGGTATTGTGTCCGTCTACAACTAAAAACCATTTAAAAAAAAGATATGTAGCATTGGCACAAAGATAGATATAGACCAGAAATAGGCCTGCACATGCATGAATAGTCAGTTCATTTTTAATAAAGTTGCCTAGATAGCTCAATGCATAAAGAATAGTTTTTTTCAACAAATGATGCTAGAACAAACATTTGTATGAAAGAATCCCAAACTCAGTCTCTATTCCATACCATTTACAAAACATCACACCAATCAGATCATAGTCTTAAATGAGGTACCTAAAATTCTAAAACTTTTAGAAAAAAAGTTGAAAAATAATCTTTGTGGCCTTGGATTAGGCAGAGATTATTTTAAGAGGATACAAAAGCTTGAGCCACAAAATTTAAAAAAAAATTTGATACATTAGAATAAAAAAAAATGAAGGGACAACTCATAACATATCTGATAAAGAACTTGTATTGAACACATAAAAATTACTTTTATAACTTAATAATAAGACTAAAAATAATGGGCGAAAGATTTGAACAGACACATCACCAAGGAAGAGAGATAGATGGCAAATAAGCACAAAAAAACATTATTCAGTAGGGAATGAATGTTAAAAATCACCTGATTTCAAGACTTATAATTAAGCTGCATTATTAGCATGGCTAAAACTTGAAACCTGATAATATTAAGTACTGATGAGGATGCATGGCAACTGGAACTCTTAAACGCTATTGATGAAAATACAAAATAGATATCCACTTTGTAAAACAGTTGTGCAGTTTCTTATAAAGCTAAGTATACATTTACATATGACATAGACTTTTCATTCCCAGAGATTCATCCAAGACAAATAAAAACTCCTCCACATAAATGTTTATAGCAGTTTAATTTATAATAGTGCCCAAATGGAATCAATTCAGATATTTTTCATCAGTTAAATGGATAAACAAACTATGGTGCATTCACACAATGAAATTACACTCAGTAAGAAAAAGAATGAACTACTCATACATGCAACACTTGGGTGAATTTCAAAAACATTGTTCTAGGTAAAAGAAGCTAGATGCAAAAGGTTAATACCTATAATTCCTGTTATGGTTATATATGAGGTGTCCCCCCCACCCCCCAAAACTCATGTGTGAGAAAATGCAAGAATTTTTCAGAGGTAAAATGATTAGATTATGAGAAGTATAACCTAATCAATGGATTAATCCACTGGTATGGATTAACTGGGCAGTAACTATAGGCAGGTAAGGTGTGGTTAGAGGAAGTAGGTAACTGGAGGCATACCTTTCAGGTTTATATTTTGACCCTTGTGAGTGAAGCTCTCTTTCTCTCTGCTTCCTAGCTGTCATGTTCTAAGCTGCTCTCCTCTGACATGCCTTTCTGCCATGATGTTCTCCCTCACCTTGGGCCCAGAGTTATGGAGTTGGCCAACCATAGACTGAAACTCTAAAGCTGTGAGCCAATATAAACTCCTTTGAAGTTGTTCTTGTCAGGTTTTTTTGATCACAACAATACAAAAGCTGACTAAAACATTCCACTTACATGACATTCTCAAAAAGGCAAAATATAGGAGCAGAAATCAGATCCATGGTTGCCAAGAGCTGGGAACTGGAACAGAGATCGACTCCAAAGGGACACAAAGGAAATTTCTGAGGTGATGGAGGTGTTCTATATCTTGTTTGTGGTGGTGTTTACTCAGCTCTCTGCATTTGTTAAAACCAATGAAATTGTACCCTTAAAGTTGATGAATTTTCCTCTGTGTAAATTACACTTCACTTAAGCTGATTTTTAAAATAAAATACTCCCAGTGGCTCTCATTTCCCTTAAATTATTTTTTGTGAGTCCCTTCAACATCAGACCCTTGCTCCTCTCTGACCTCATCCTCTCTGCCATCCTCCTTCTTACTCTCTGTCCCACCTACAAATGCATGATGGCTCTGAGGTGTCCTGAGATCATGTCCTTTCCAGGCACTTTTTAAATTCCCTTGCTTCTTTTTTTTAATATGTATATTTTTTAGTTGTAAATGGACCTTTATTTTATTTGCTTGTTTATTTGTTTATGTGTGGTGCTAAGGATGGAACCCAGGGCCTTACACATGTCAGGCAAGTGTTCTACCACTGAACCACAACTCCAGCTCAAATTCCCTTGCTTCTTTAAGTCTGTGGTTAACTGTCTCCACTTTGAGGGTCCTAATTTCTCAATAAACTTTATTCCTTGAATATGCTTCAGTTTCTTCATCTCTAAGTGGAGGAAGCAGAATCAAAGGATCACCCCAAGAGCTTTCTTATTCTGTGGTTCTGAAATTTGGCTTTTAGGATGCATCACTTCCCATAAATGATGACATTCTATAAGAAAGCATTGAATGGCATAGGGCAGGTGAGTGGAGTGCTGTAGTGTTCTGTGGCCAAGTGGTCACTTCCAGCTTAGAATTAGAAGAGACTTAATGGAGGAGTTGGTTTCTAATATTGAATATTGTTTTAGCTTCTTTTTAGAGTAGGATTCTGAGTTCTGTTTAGTTTGTATGGCTTGAACATTTCACTCTGCTTTGAAATATCCTAGAAAACTGCCATACCACCAGTGGTTCAGAATCTTTGCTGAATACATGTGGTGCTGTTTTTTAACTGCACCACATGCATTCAGGAAAGATTCTGATACTGGTCTGCTGGGGTTATTGGTGGTTGGTTGGTTGAGGTGTGGCTTACATTGATGCTGTGCCAGACATGAGGAAAATTGACAAGGTATCTTCCTTTTCCTGTAATAGATGTGCTCACATACCTTTTCTTACTAGATTCTGATCTCCTGTAGAGCAGAGTTTGTTTCTCCTCAGCTTTGAATCCACAATGATAGAGCATGGTAAACTCAAAGAATGAATGTTCCTGAGAATTCTGAGCATTCTACTTATATTAATGTGCACACTGAGGAAGAACAATTAGCAAGGTCATTAATCATGACTCTCTTTTTAATTGTAAAAGCTAATTGCCTATTAAGGAAGGGCAAGCCTTATTTCCTTAATCAGAGGGGTTACAACCTGAACATGTTGGCAAAATTTGAGATGCTGATGAAGTTCAAACACAAAGATGAAATCCCAAGGTCTTCTCATTTCCTCTTGTTTACTGGAGGTCTTTAATCAAGGTAGAATCTTTACCTAGACAAGCTTCACAATAGAAATGCAGATGGAATGTTAGCCTGTGGTTTGGATCACCCTTTCTATGACAGATGTTCACTCTTATTTTGGAGTGGATGTTTGTATCCCACCAAATCCAAATGTTGAAGCCCCAATGCCCACTGTGGATGAATTTGGAGATAGAGCCTTTAGAATTAATAGAGTTACATGGGGCCCTAAGGATTAATGTCCTTATGAGAAGAGGAGTAGCTCAGTGGTAGAGCATGTTTATCATGCATGAGCCCTTAAGTTCAACTTCCAGGATGAAAATAAAAGAAAAGGGAGCTGACACTAAGAGCTTGCCTGCAACACACACACACACACACACACACACACACACACACACACCGAAGGCCATGTGACGACACGGTAGGAGACAGCCACTACAAGACAGGAAGAGTACTCTCCAGAAGCAGAATAGGATGGTTCCTTAATCATGGACTTGTAGCCTTCAGAAATGTGATTAAAAAAAATTCTGTTGCTTTAACCTACTCTGCCTGTGGTATTTTGTTAATACCAAAGGGTCAAGGGTTGGAATATAGCTCAGTGTTAAGAGCACTTGCCTAGCATGGACAAGGTCCTGGGTTCAACCCCAGCGTTGAAACAAACAAATAATCAGAAAAAGTAGACTAAGACAACTGTGGCATACTTGGTTACAAAAGGCCTAAGGTCCAGTGTTAAATTCTCTGCTCTATTGATTCAGAATCTCCTCTTTCTCAAGATGCAAATTAGCCCAGGGCTTTCCAAAAGTCTCTCCCAAACTGACCTGTTCTGGCGTAACACTTTTGCTATATTTAAACTCATACATAAAAGTGAGAATTTCTCTTTTTGCTTTATGTTTTCTGGTTGGCAGTGACTCATATTTTCATAGCCAATATTAATTTATATTTAAATAACATTATCTAGCAATTTAGGATGATGGAAATTTTTAGAATAACCCAGTGAGTATAGGCATTGTCTTTGTATACGTGTGTCTAAGGAGGAGAGTTGGACCAGCAAAAAGCCTTTTAAAAATCTGCATTTGGGGCTGATTCAGTAGTAGAACACATGGCTAGCATGCACAAATCTCTGCACTCTGTCCCCAGCATCACAGAAAACAATGACAAAAAGAGCCACATTTCCTAATATTACATAACACTGTCTATATCAATGATGGTATTCAGGGCTTGCCAAAGAAACAAAACCAACATGCTGAGAATTCCAGAACCTTCCATTTGCTGACTGTAAATTGGAGCCCCAGTAAAGCTGGTGTTGTTACTCTAGCTGGATTCTGAACACCAGAGAACCAGGGGAGCCAATGGTTTTAAATCCTGAGTTATTGGTACATAACCACATTCAAACCCTAAATTTGTTAATTAACACAACATATTTGTTTTGTTTTTTCCTTGATATAAAAATGCTCAGTATAAAATATGCTATTTAAACTAGTCTATCATACAATAATCAGTTATTGAAGATATTGTTGGAAATCATGTATAGAAAAATATAGAAAAATGTACATGGAAACAAACTAATAAAATATATTTATAAGCATACTAGTATGCAATCTCCAATAGTCTGTTGATATTTCGTAATGTCACTTTCAGAAATTTTAAGCACATTTAAATTTATTTAAATTTTTGAAGGCATAATGAGTGCATTTAAAATTGAGTTAAAATACATAAACGTGTGTACCCAAAACTCCCATGCAACCTCCATCTGCTCAGATTCTTCTTGACTTGCCCAAATAGACACCCATTGTTATTAGTTTCTTATATAACCTTCCAGACACTCTGTCCATTCACAAGCCAGTAGGAACAGCCTCCTCACCCCCAACCTTTTTACATCAACAGTAGAAGAGTTCTTCACATATCAGTACATAAAAAATTTCAAATCTCCCCATCCTTTCCTCTAGCTGCCTATTATTCTCATGTATGTGTGTGTGCATGCACACACACACACACACACACATATGCATAGTCATCTATACTTTATATCAAACTTTATCTTCTAGTTCAAATCTCTGGAGCTTGATTATGGCTTCTCCCTCCACATCTTCTGGAAATAACTGCTGTTCTGCAAACGGTAATGTTCTCTCTGTTCAAAGAGAAGCAATTCAAATGCTGGCAACCCCTGGGTTGGGGAGGCTCTGGTATTCTCCATTGCATGGAGCCAACAGGCAGAGGGGCTCCCATCTGCAAGCTGCTTCCTTTTCCCTTGACTGGGCTCTGGGTGTCAGGGAGCGTAACCAATATGCCATGTTCCTCTCTAGGAGGTTGAGCTGTAAGCCCGGGTGACACTGTGCCCAGCTGTTAGCTGCTGTGCCAGGACCACCAGCTCATGTACTCCACTGCCCAGGAGCCTGAGGGTGGATCCACCCCTAGTAACTCCTATTCCAAGGTAAAGCTCCCTTTCATGGTCATGGTGTGGTCCTGAATCCATATGCTTGGTTTAGTTCTTAATTATATCCATTGATGTTGTAAAACCGTCCAAGAAAGAGACCGAAGGGACTCTGGGCACTTGTAGCTGCCAAACAGGCAGGTTTTTATACTATGGCTGCTTGAGAAATGCGTACAAGCCAGATGGTGTGTCACAACATATGCTCCCTACAAGAACAACCCTATGACACTCTGCCTGTGGAAAGCCTGGGGCAAAAATGCCACTTGGGAAGCCTGGGAAACAAAGGCATTGTAGAGGAGTTCCCTGGCTCCAGTCCTTCCTAGAGTGGCTCCAGGGGAGGGGGCAGTCCCAGGGGCTGCTCCTGAGGGCCTGTGAGTGCCCTCCTGGAACAAGGGCCTTTCCACCAGCCCTGGTACTCTCCTTACAGTAGTTGGGACTTACCCTGTTCTCACAGGCACACCTGAACACAAGCACACGCTTACTCTTTATACTGACCAGTCATTTCTAAGAAATCCATTGGGGCCAGACAGGATTGACACTTTCAACTTTTTAGGTTTTTAATTTAATTAATTATTTTTTGGGGTGGGCGGAGGGTACTGGGACCAAATCCAGGGCCTTGCACATACTAGGCAAGTGTTCTACCCCTGAGCTACATCTTTAGCCCCTCTTTTCAGCTTTTAAATAATTTGCTAAGAGTAGCTTTTGGGTGTTTCAAAATTCATCCCAGGTCTTTCATTTTCATGAATGTTTGATAACAGTAATTTGGTTTCTAAACTGAAATGAATAGTGTGTGTGTGTGTGTGTGTGTGTGTGTGTGTGTGTAGCTTGCATGTTAATGGAGTGTTGTAGTAACTGACATTCATATATCCTATATTCTACCAGCTTTGGAAGACTCCTAGAATCTATTTGATAATTTAGCAATAAAATCAACCTGTTTAGGAGCCCCCAAGATACCCTTGCCTAACTCATACTTACTATAAAATCAAACACTTTCTGATTATTTACTTTGCTAGCACTTTACATTTATTCTCTCATTAAATCACCATCAACGACCCTGTGGTGCAGATCCTATTATTACCCAAGTTTGCCAGATGAGGAAGCTGAGAGAGTCAGGGACGCTAACTGACTTATCCAGTGTCGCATAGCACAAGCAAACAGGAGTTGAGTTGTCTGTCTTAAGAGTTATGGTCATCAAAAACATTTACTCTAGGGCCTATTTTTTTGTCATGAGAGCAAGACCCATGTGACATTCATCTTTGTATCCCCTGCATCTGGCACATAGTTGTGGCTCAGTAAATAATTGAAAGGTACTGGTCAACCAGCATCTGGGCATCAAGGAGATGAATCAGCTTGTTTCTTCTGCCTGCCATCGCATTATGCAAATGGAATTGCTGAGAGGCCTAGAGACCCGCCAAGTTCCACCAAATCCCTCTTTCTAGGATTTGCTGTGGTTGGAAAGCAGGATTCTTTTGCCAGTTTTGGAACCACCTAATCTATACCAGGGCTCTTTAATAGTGTTAGGGTAGGGGTATTTGGTGCCCCCAGAGAACTCCATCAATGGCACAACAAGGAATTTGAGACCATCATGGTCTTCATTTCCCTTTGCTTTCTATTTAGCTACAAGGAGGAGGTCAGGGAAATTAGAGGATTCCATTTCTAAATGTAATGACATATTAAGGGATGGATTTTGCTGATCAAAATACCTCGTATTCTTTATATTCCCCCCCAAAATGAAGATCAGTTGTATCCTATATGTCACTAGTTCTTGTGCAATTTCAGTTAAATTGGGCTTAATGAAAACATTTCAGAGACTTTCTGGAATAATTGTAAAGTTAGAAGTCTAGATATATCCAATTATTTTCCAGAGAGAGAAATTTTCCGATCATTTGCAATGTATCAGTCAGAAATTGTGTTGTCAGAAATTAAATTTCTGTTGTCAGAAATTAAAATGACTTAAACATACATTATCAGGAACATCCTACAATAGCATGTTTTGTTAATACTTGTTAATACAAGTTTTCTGAGAGGACAATTTTAGGGTAGGTGGAATCATCTTATGCTACCATCTCCCCATGACTCAATGGCTAATGCTTAACCTGACAAACTCAAATTCATGCTTCAAGACCAACTTAAATACCACTTCCTCTAAGGAGCCTTACCTGATTTCACCAGACACCACTGGATAATTCTTCCTCTGTATTTGCAGAATACTTGTACTTTCCTATCCTAGCACCAGCCACGTTACATTGTGATATGTTTGTATCTCCCAGTGAACTATGAACTCCCTAGCTACTCATATTGTCTTAATTTTCTGAATGAAAAAAATATCATGTGCTCATCATAGAAAAACAAGAAAGAGGAAGAGAAAGATGAGGAGGAAGGAGAGGAGGAGAATAAAGAATCATAGTACTGATTATACAACCTGAAAGAATGAGAAGTTATATTCCATTTATGTATGATGTGTCAAAATGCATTCCACTATTGTGTATGACTAATTAGAACAACAACAACAAAAAAGAATCAATACTTTTTCTTCCAATTCAGACCTCCAACGTTTCCCAGAAGCAAACTCTTCTCAAATTCATCTATGTCTACAAATGTTCCTTTTTCTTAAAACAAATACAAACAGAGCAATTCTCAATCATGGTAACATTCTGGCAGCAGACACAATGCTAGGAATACGTAAGTCCTCAATTAATGTGCATTGACTGAGTTGGGGATTATCATGGACCCGATTATCTTCAGTGCTGTGGTTCAAGAAATCTAGACAGTCCTTTGGCTGAGTCTCTTTCCTCTCCTCTCCAACTTCCCCTGCAACAGACACCAAGGAGGTAAAGCAGTCAGTTTTACTACCTAGAAGCAAGAGCTCAGAAAAAGACAAGATTAATCCTTATGGCAAAAAATTTTCTCTACTGCTTCATTCACTAATGGTTCCAATAGAGGATGGATTATATCTTTGAAACTGGACTCAGTTTTTACACTAAATAAAAGATTATTTACTGTAAACTCAGGAACAGAAAGACCACAAAGTGAAGAATGCTCCTTGCTCAGTGGTACATACTAGTAAGAATATTGTTACTGTGGCTTTTATCGTCTATAGTTAAATATGGCAGTACTCTGCCGGTTGATGCTGTCATTTCAGTTTCGCTCTTTTCCCTCCATGTTGGTATCCCCAGCAGAATCATAACTTTTCACAGGGGCATCTAATTTCTTAACCTCACAGAAGAAGAGAAAAACATTTTTCAAATTTTCCTGTGATAGTCCAGGGGAATTGTGGAATGTCTATACTTAGAGGAATTAAACTCAGACCTTCTCTGGTTGGATGTGTGAGCTGCCCAGACAAAGATGAAGGTTAACGTAGTTTAAGGATGAAATATAGACCATCCTGTGCAAAACCACAGTGTTGCAGTTTAATTAAAAGAATTCATTAAAGTGGTGCCCCATCCAGGGTAATTAGTATGCGTAATTTATGCATTGCCTAATACACAAGGGCAGTAGCCTGAATAATAAACTCAAGTTAACCTTAAGTGGAAGAGATTGAATGGTCAGATGTTTATTTAGCTCAGGTTTGCTCACGAGTTAAGGTTAAAGAGGTGAAATTCAGTTACAGTTAATTAATTAATTTCTCAGGTTTTCTTCATGGAAATCCTGTCTGCTCAATTGGATAAAAATCTTGTTCAAGGCAGATGGCACTCTTTTTATTCATCAGCTATTTTCTGACATGTCCTCTAGCAAGTTATTAACAATTTGAAAGAGCAAGTTTGAGGAAACGGCAAAGAAAGAGACAATCAAATCAAAACCAAGACAAAACTCAAGATACAGGCAAATCTAGAGTGCCCATAAGAACAACAAAACTAGGACGGATTTAAGGTGGATGTCACTGACATTATCAAAATATAGGGACTGATTAGGATAAGAGTGTTAGTTTTTTTTTTAATATTGGGCCACATGTTTAGGAATTCATTTGTGTATTTGAGCTGCATAAATTTTTATTGACAGAAGTGGGCAGAATCCATGTCTGGCATGTGTATAACATGTCACCAATATGAATTAGGGCTTATTCAAGTTCTGTTTTTTTTTCTTTCACTAGAAATACTTCATAATGCCCCAATTCTGTGATGTAATTTTTGTAGAATTAAACTTGAAGAGTTCAAAATTATGCAATTAATTGTATTCAGCTTCAATTACAATGACTTATTAATCAAGTCCTTGGCAAGGCACCTGGCACCTCCTGCAGAGGTTGTGATAGGAAGTGGCCTGAAGAACTTATTGGTTCATGTGAGTAAGTTAATTAGGTGAATTGTTATTGATTGATTGCTTTATTGGTGGCTGCATGTAGGTAAGAGTGCTGAGGTTTAGGAGCTAGGAGAAGTTAGAAAAGATCTAAATTGGTTGCTTTTTTTTTTTGAACTGAAAATACTGAAGACTATAATAAAATAAACAAAATCTATCAGCCATCTGATATTTATTTGAGCATCAATTATTTGGAAGGCACTGGGTCATTCCATATTGAATCTAAGCAAAAGACAGAGGTGTCTTAGTTTCATCCTACACCAGCCCCTCAGGAACTATGGTCTAGTTGGCTAAGAGAGAGGCACAAACAAATACAACTAGCCAAACACCACAGTTGTTTGTAGAGTTATAAAAGGGCTAAGTAATGGATATCATTTATTTGAGAGCATTTCTATCTTTGTGGAACTGTCTTTTTTCCATTCCAGGGTGTTCAGCTATGCTGCCAACACCGCTGCTCATCTGCCCATAGAGTGGGCCCATGGTCAAGGCTAGGCCAATCAGATCTTCTTTTCTGTAATTTTGGACTTTGAGGGGAGAGAGTTGCACAGTGGGAAAGAAAGTCAGTTGACACTAAACCATCCAGTGACTTCTCCCTGGGCAGGCTGAGGTTCCTGTCTGTCTGAGGTTCCTGTTCTGTCATGGTTCCTACCCAAAAAGGGATTTTTTCAGTTCTTCCAATTTGTGAATTTAATAGTGACTTGGCAGAGTCCTATTTGCTATTTGTCAGCTAAAGTTAGTTTCTGAGGCATGACATCAGACTCCTGATGAAGTCAACAAATGTTCCTGCAGCTCAGAGATGGAAGAGCTTCCTTCTGGTTGGAGTGCTGCTGAGGAATGGTGTAGAGAGATGGCAGGTGCCCTGGATCCCAGGGTCACTTACTGAGCACTCGCTATCTATTCAATACTGCATAGACACTGCGTGCAACTTTGCAAGATACCTCCATTTGACAGATGAGGAAACTGGGGCCCAGGAAAGCTCTGTTCCCAAGGTCACAGTGCCAGCAAATGGCGAAGTTGAGTCTTAAACCCAGGACTTCTACTCCCCAAACCTGAGGTTCTTCAGCTTGTGGCCTTGGGTGAGTCACTGAGCATCTGTGGCTCTGAATTCCTCAGAGGTGAATCTGAATGACAACAGCTGCTCTGTCTCCCCCACAGGGCTGTTGTGAAGATCAAAGGGAAGAGAGAGAAACACTTTGAAGCCTGCCATACTATCCAAACACTTGTAAAGTATCCTATTGTTAGGTGGAGCTCCAGTTTGGAGGGGGCAAGATTTGAGAGGTTACTAGGAAGAGGTTGGTACAGGATAGGACCAAAGGATCAGGACTGGGGAAGTCTTGGGACAGAGTCACAAGAGAGGGCGGGACCAGCAGGTGGAGTGGAATCCATCAATCCAGAACACCTAGGAACTTGGGTTTGAAATGGACGGTTTGAAGACTAATAAAAGGAAATGCTACTTGGCAGATGTGAAAGAAGGAAAAGTCTTATCTTCAAGAGGTCCAGGCATTTGCATAGACATCATCTCATCATCTCAGATCTTCACTACCCCCTCCAAGGGATTCTGTGTCATCCCCATTTCACAAAGGAGATTCTGAAGCTCAGCAAAGTTAAGAAACCTGCCTCACCTGAGTAAAAAGTATAAGAACCCCAGCCTTACTGAGTTTTACACACAGTCTTTAACTTCTTCTGATCTCCCCTCCCCATTTCCTGTCTTTCTCTCCTCAGCTACCACTGAGCAAAGAAAATGTGTGAGTCCTGGACTCGCTGAATGAATGTGCTGTGTGTTCTCAGATTAATCACCTCATCTCTGAACCCCAGTTTCCTTATTTGTACAATGATCTGGCCAACCTCTAAAATGCTCTCCAAGGGTATTTCCTTTGAAATATTGTTTGGGAAAAATCCTTTCATTTGCATTAGTCTCTACCCTCCAAAATCCAACCCCTGATGCTCTTCAGCTGTGTCCTAAACCACAGATGGTACAATTTTATAGAGTTGGTAGCACCACCCCAATGGAAGCTCTTTTTGTAGCCACTGCAGTTATCTGAAAATAACCTATGATATGATACATTGAGTTTTACTGATCAAACCTGTCCCTTAGATTTGGGTAATATGAGCATGCTTTCTTATAGTTGCCTAATGGATCTGATACTCTTCATGTGGAAAGATATTGCCCCTCTAGTTTTTACCATTTGCTCCCTTTGACGGTTGCTGACTTCTTCTTAGACACTAGAACATGTTAAATTCTAGGAAGATAATGGAAAAATTGGAATAAAAATAATTACTCACAATTGGAGGTGACAGCTTCGTTTTTAATAACAATTCCTAAGCATTTACCTGCATGACCAAGTTTGCCAAGTTTAGCAGAATCCCTCCAGGCAGAGATGATCTTTTCTATCACAGAAACACCTTTACTTCAAGACCTCACTTTAAGCAAATTCACAGACTTTAATTTTGAGACAAGTAGCTTACAGACAGTGTTTTATTGTAATTTTTTGTTGTTGGCATAAGATTGTAAACTTAATGAAGTCAGAGACTTTTTTGTTCACTAGAATAGGGTGGGGTCTATAGCCAACAGTAAATGTATTTTAAATGTTCCAACTTCACTCATACACGACTATTAAAATAACTAGAGGTTTGCAAATTTTAGCAAGGGGGAGAGAGAGAGGAGTGGAATAAAGAAAAAAATGCTCTTTTTCCAGTTTAGAAAATAATTATATTCAAGGAGGGGCCACGCCATCACTGAACACACAGTGTGGACTCCGGCTCAACCTACTAGGCATCCTGGCTCCCTCTGTAGTTAACTGGATAAACTTGGACACATAGTAGTTTCAGTGAGTTGCAGTTTCTTTATGTAAAATGTGGATTGCAATACACAGGACTGTCTTGAGGAATAATTGAGGTCATCTTTGAGAGTACCTGATAAAATGCCTGGCCCTCTTGCAGTAGGTTCTCATTTTTTTACTCTTCACAGTTGTGCTGTCCTGTAAAGTGGTCACTAGGTATGAGTGGTAATTGAGCAGTTGAAAGGAAACCATTGTAACTGAGGAATGAAATTATAATTGTATTACATTTAATTCATTTGAATTTAAATTTAAAAACTGAAGAAGTACAAAATATCTTTTTCTTATATACAACTATTTTTTTCTTACACACAAAATTGGTAAGACGAAATTTAACTATTCCGCATTGCATAAGGTATTATTATTATGTCACAGAATTATTTCTAGTATTGCACAGAAACATATCTCTGACCAGTCAGAGATGGATGGACTGATTCAGTTCAAATTATTATTATTATTATTTTATTTTTTTACTGTGTACCAATGTAACATTGTAATGCATTTATTTGACTGTTTTAAGCAGACAGCTCAAGTTATAGTGATTCCTATGTAAATCATAACTAGGTTGAAATATTTACTTTAATTATAATGTAATTAGACTATGTTTCTGGTTAAAAAATAAATATGGGCAAATTACACTTTAAAAGGAAGGTATCTACTGTAAGTCTGATGAGGACAGTAAAGAATGAGAGATTGGAATATGTGCACTCCAATCCACAACATGTGCTGCTACAGAACTAAACAGGAACCTTATTATGTAAAAAACCAAAGACAATAAAATGAGCAATATCAAGAGACACAAAGTAAATGCACATAAACTTTGATAACAAGTTTCCTCTCAATAGCTAAAAAAGAATTGTAATATTGTGTTACTTGAAATCAGAATTAAATATCCAACATAAATCTCCTAAGTAATTTTTGACAGGATCTGAGCTTGTCACTTTGGTCAGATGTAAGATGGCTTGAATTCTTCCACAAGAAAGGAAAACAGTTTTTAGATGGAGAGAGAGTAAAGAAACTATTTCAGTTTTTAGAAAATTATGAGAAAAAAATATACTTTACAAAAATTTCAATGAATAATTTCAATGAAGCCACCTAAACAAGTGATTGTAGAACGTAAGACAGACAATGTCAAAGGTCAACTGGTTCAAAATATGAAAAATTGAGAGTACTTTTGTTTTAGTTTTAGATAAGCCATGTCAGACAAAAGACACTGCCCATTTAGTATTTTGGGTACATATTTTTTGTCTCAACAAGTCTTTAAATTTGCTTAGAAATATTGTCTATTCATGACCCCAAAATAAAATCAAACTCAATATATAGATAGTTGTGAATCTTTTGTGAGTGTCAAAGAAGTTTCAAATAGATAAGAAAGAATTAGTTTCTACCAATACAGGTGATGGGCCAGCTATGATAGTTAAAAATCTGGATTTATTAGATGTTTTGTTTTTATTTTTTGATACCAGGGATTTAACCCAGCTTAAACACTGAGTTACATTCCCAGGCTTTTCTTATTTTTTATTTTGAGACAGGGTCTTGCTAAGTTGCTTCAGGGCCTCAATAAGTTGCTGAGACTGGCTTTGAACTTGCAATCATCCTGCCTCAGCCTCCTGAGCTGCTGAAATTACAGGCAAGTACCACCGCACCTGGCTCAGAATTTTTAAAACAAGGAACCCATGTTACCCTATTGCTAAGGTGTGATGCATCCTGCAAATACTTGTGCAAGTTTCTTATGAAAAGTGTTATGGATATAGTTGCTAAAATAATTCAGCATATAGTGCTAAATAAATCACTAGTTTACAGAGCTGTTGAAAGAAATAGGACAATGAGTTGAATGGTGATTTGTTTGTTTGTTTGTTTTTACCAACACACAATTTTTGGAGTTGTGGGAGAGTTTTATAAATATTTATGATTTAAAATACTGGTAACTACAGTTTAAGATTTTCTTGAAACAAAAAGGAGGCTTGTCATATGTGATAATTAAAGACAAAAAGTGGCAGTATATTTTACATTTCATCAATTGTATCATATTGTACAATTGATGAAATGTAAAATAAACTTGAGTTCTATGGAAAACAAAAAGACTGTTGAAATAGAGATTTTTTTCATGAAGAAAACTAACAATGTTTTTATGCATTTTAAAAAACATAAATCAGTGTTTTAATTGTAATCAACAGTTTTAGGTAAATTGGTTGCAGAAACAACAAGAAAGTTAAACATTAAGTAATTTAGAATTCTATTTTTCAATTTGTGTAATAGTTTTTGAATTAATGTTAATATTATGGAGTTGATACAAGAGAGTTAATTTACTTAACTTGGACAAATGTAGTTTAAAAATTGATATGGTTTTGCTTCAAATCCAAGAAATTCTTTGAAGCAAAAGGATGAACTAGTTTTATAAATATGAATGCAAAAATTATGGGAAAATAGTTTTGGGAACAAGATTCAGTTACTGGAAAAATTTTAAGTATGTTTGAATCACTTGGGTCTGTGAATCTACTTTTCAATTGTAAATTCTATTAACTCTAAATATAGATAAAATATTTATGATGAAACTTTAGCATCTGAATTGAGACCTAACTAAGTATAAAATGCTCAGTGTATTTCAAAGATGCTATGAAGAATGTAAAATATCTCAATACTTTTTTAATTTATTCTATGTTGAAATAAATCATAGTTTGGATATATTGGGTTAAATCAAATTCAAAATTAAGATGATTCTTTCCTTTTATTTTAATATTGCTTCCAAAACTTAAATTGCATAAGTGACTTGAATTATATTAAATTGCATAGTGGGAACCATAGGTACAAATGCTATGTCCCATCAAGAGTAATGTGCTCCCGCCCCAAAGGTGCTTGGGTTTCTCCTTTAGAGTGTCTGAGTCCTCAGCCTCAATTTGGCCCAACTCCCTAGTTACCTGTCTTCTTTCTGCTTTTTTTTTTTTTTTTTGTATGAGGAGCACTTAACCACTGGCCACAGACCTTTTTATACTTTATTTTGAGACAGAGTCTCACTAAGTTGCATAGGGCCTCTTTAAGTTGCTGAGGCTGGCTTTGAACTTGTGATCCTCCTACCTCAGCTTCTCGAGCCTGGGCCACCATACTCGGCTACCTATCTGCTTTTTGAAAATGGTTTTTCATAGTTCTCTTATTTATTTTCAAATTATGTTGTTATTTTTATCAAATTAGATTTGCACATATTTATAGAATCAAAAAATTCTTCGTGACTTTGTTATGGTTTGGATCTGGAATGTCCCCCAAAAGCTCATGTGTTGGAAATATGGTCCCCAGTGTAGGAAAGATCAGAGGTGGAGCTTTGAGGTAATGATTGGTTCTTGAGGGCTTGATCCATCGGTGGATTAACCCAACAAATGGATTAGTCCGTTGATAGCTGACAGAATTACTGGGAGGTTGGACCTAGTTGGAGAAAGTAGGTATTCAGGGATGTATCCTGGGAGGGATTATCTTCTCACCTGCTCCTTCTCCCTCTGCTTCCTGGATGTCATGAACTGAACAGCTTTCCTCTGCCATGCCCTTCTGTCATTAGGTTCTGCCTCATCTCAGGCCCAGAGCAACGGACTCAGCCAACCATGTACTGAGACCTCTGAAACCATGAGCACAAATGAAACTTTTCTCCTCTAAGTTGTTTTTGTCAGGTATTTTGGTGACACAAAGCTGACTAATACAGACTTATTTCTAAAAACAGTACCTTCCTATTCCTCCTCCCACTTCACCTCTTTCTCAAAAGTGATGACATCTAATGATTTTTTTTCTGTTTCTTTTCTTCTTTACCTCCATATATCTAAATAACGTACCTGTATTTTCTACCTTTTAATTTTTTTTCAATTTTTATATTATCTATGGAAAACAAGAACTTAGTGCTTACTCATCATCTCCCATGTCTATATCACACACCATCATGACCACCACTACCACTATCACCACCCACATTTATAGATGCAGATCCACTGTATGTGCGGGCCCTGCATTTATAAATTCAACCAACTAACTATGGATCAAAAATATTATTGGCAAAAAAATTACATCACTCCTGAACTCACCTAGATTTTTTTTCCTTGTTGTTATTCCCTAAACAATATAACATAAGAACTATTCACATAGCATTTACATTGTAGGTATCATAAGTATATTAAAGTATAAAGGAGAATATATGTAGGTTATATGCAAATAATATGCCATTTCATATAAGGAATTTGAACATTCATAGATTTTGGTATCTGAAAGGGCCATGAAATATGAATCTCCTGTGGACATTTAGGGATGACTATATACACAAACTCTCTGTTCTAATCTTCCCTATATAATTGTAACATGCTTATGCTTAGATTAATACTGTGTTTGCATTCTTATTATAATCTCAGTGCTGTCCCTAGCAAGCCATACATAGTATACTATACTTAACTTTCCTTTCTACACAATTATTTTTTGCTTTCCCCAAAGTAATCCTTTTCTTTTTTGCCTACTTTTCTTTTTATTTATTACTAGTTTAGCCCACTTCTACCTCAGTAACCTAAATCTTTATATGTTCAGACATATTAGGGTGTCTTTTCCTGCTTAGATTGATCTATCTGTCATCTTCTGAACTTCTTTCTGTAGATTTGCTTCACACTTTATTTCCAAGATCTCATTACCATAAACTTTTGAGAATTCCTTTGATTTCTTTTTTCTTGGATTCTATGTCCTTGTGCTCTTATTTTTGTGGAACACATTATCCAGTAGCTTCCTGGGAAAGAGTGCATATAACAATTCTTTTGTGCTCCTAGAAGTCTGAAAGGGTCTTTGGTTTACCTCTTTCCTTATTGATAGTTTAGATGGGTAGAAAAATCTAGATGGGGAAATTTATTTACTCAGATTTTGAGGATACATCTGTATTGTTTTCTAACTTCTGAGGTTGTGAAGTTTGGCTCCTGAATCTTCATATGCAGTGTGTTTAATCTTCTCTTTCTTTTTGAAAGCTTATAGAATTTTTTATTTATCTTCAGAGTTCTGAAATTTCACAATGATATGCCACATTTCCCTTATCCTATACTTTTCTGGAATCTCTAGGATCCAATAAATATAGGGTACCATAATCATATTTCCTTTATTTCATCTCCATTTTGTGGGGGGGTCTTACTTAATTTTTAGAAATTTCCTCAACTTTATCCTCTGAACTTTGTACTAATTATTTGTATAGTATACATTTAATTTCTGAGAAGTGTCTTATGAACTTTTTTCACCTCCAAAATCCATGTTGAAAGTAATCTCCAATGTAATAGTGTTGGGAGATATGGTCTGATGGAAGGTGTATAGGTTAAGGGGGTTTCACCCTCATGAATGAATTACTATCACTATAAAAAGGGCCTTCAGGAGTGAGTTAGCTCTCTCCTCTTCTGCCATGTGAAGAACAGGCTTCTTTCACTGCAGAGCATGCAGCATTCGAGGCACCATTTTGGAAGTGGAGGCTGAGACTAATTTTACTTACTAATTCTACTAGTAATTTTGCAGATTTAATGAGGATTTCTTTGCATATCATCATGTTGTTGTGAATAATGACAGCTTAATTACTTCCTTTAGAATATTTATGCCATTCCTCTATTTCCGGTCTTGTGTTACTGCATTGGTCAGACACAAAGTACAATATTGAATAGAAATGGTGAGAGTGGATGTCCTTGTCTTGTTGCTGATCTTAGGAGAAAAGTGTTAAGTCTTTCACCATAAATTATGATATTAGCTACAGACTTTTAATAAGTACCTTTATTGAACTAAGGGATTTGTCTTCTAAGTATTTTGAATGATTTTATCATGAATAGGTATTGGATTTTATAAGATTCTTTTTCTTACTCTCTTGATATTATCATATATGTCTCTCTTATTGTGTTAATGTGGTGAATTTCATTGATAGATTCTAGATGGAGTTTTGAGTCTTAAACTAATCATCCATTCTAAGTATAAACTACACTTGGTCATGATATATTATGTTTGTATATCCAAGTTCCAAAGACTTGATTTCTAAAGATCTTGTGAAGAATATTTACATAGAGGTTTATAAGAGACATTTGCTTATACTTGTTATAATGTTTGGCATTTTTGTTATCAGGACTATACTGGTTTCTAAAAAAAACTTGAAAAGTTCATTTTTCTGAAGGAATTTGTGCAACATTGATATGATTTCTTCTTTAAAATTTTGATAGCATTTCCTAGTAAAGTCATCTGGGCTTAGAATTTTCTTGGTGGGAAAGTTTTTCATTATGAATTCAATTTACTTAATTAACAGAATATTTTAAAATTTCTATTTCTTCTTTTATCATCTTTGGTGACTGTGCTTCCAAGGACTTTTTTTAAAAATATTTTTTAGTTGTAAATGGACACAATACCTTTATTTATCTTTATATGGTGCTAAGGATAGAAACCAGAGCCTCACACATGCTAGGCAAGTGCTCCACCACTGAGCTATAATCCCAGCCACTCTGACTTTTTCTGCTTCATGTAGATGTCAATTTTTTTGGCATAAAGTTGTGTAAAATAGCCCCTTATTTTCATTTTAATGTCAGTAGGATCTGTATTGATGTCCTTTATATTTAGTATTTACATTAAATATATTTTCCCACCCTTTTACTTTATCTTTATATTTCAACTTAGTTTTTCTTATAAACAAAATATAGGTAGGTCTCTGTTTTTATTCAACTAATTATTTTGAATTTTTAGAGAACTTACCTTGTTTAAATAAACTGTATGGTTGGGTTAGGTCTACCATATTGGCATTTATTTTTCACTTGTTTTCTCTGTTTTTGTTCTTCTTCCCACTTCTTTCCTGGTTTTTAATGGGGTAAATTATGAATATTTTAGTATTCAATTTTATCCTTTCTCTTGCCTTGTGGTATACATTTTTTGTTTGCTTGTTTTGTTTTTTAGTGATTACTCTAGAGATTACAATATGTATCTTTTACTTATAACACTTTCCCTTTTTTTTAAACACACTTTGCCTTTAGATAGATAAAGGCTTCTTAAGAAATACAGATGGCTTACCAAAGTATATTTCATTTTTGCTATTTCCCCTTGTGTTCTTATGATTTTAACTTCTACATATATCATAAACTCTCATTGCATTGTTATTAAAGGTATTGAATTTACACACAATAATAAAGGTCTTTTACATATTTATTCTTTCCAATGCTCTTCATTTTTTCTTGCAAACTTGGATTTTCATCTGGTATTGTTTCTTTTCAGCCTGAATACACTCATTTGATATTTCTTTTAGTAAAGTTTATTGGAGATGAAAGGTTATCTCATCTTTTGTCTAAAATGTCTTTATTTTATTTTTATTTCCAAAAAAATATTTCCACTGATACATAAATTGATTTTTCCCCCTCCATCACTTTAAAGATGTCTTTTCAATGTCTTCTAGCCACACTGTTTCTACAAAGTCAACTGTAATTTGTAGAGTTTGTATGGGAGATCTATATTTGCCTAAAACCAGGATGCCAGACTTTTGGATTTCGGGAAGTTCTTCTTGCACTCCAGTCCTGAACCCAGCTTTTTGCTCCTCAAAAGATTCCTCTCTCTCTCTTTCTGCTCTGTCCCCAGGCATTTAAAATCCCCTGCAGTGCACTCAGAAAAGGCCCACAGTGTCCTGGATAGATGCCTTTCAGCTTTCTCACTCCACCAAAGGATGTGAAAGTTTGATGTGGGGTATAAAAGATATGTCCTCTGCTTTTCAGCCTCCAACATTTTGTTATAACCATCCTTTTACACATGCATTGTCTTTGTGGCTTATTCTTTAAGCATATACATTTAATAATATCACTTTATAGGGGCATTCAGAAGGAGTACAGTTAAATTAATGTATTCAATCCATTGCCATTTATCCAACATTTCCTGTTTGCTTTCTGAGTCTTATTATTATGCATCTGCATATTTATGTATAATTATGATTTACGTTATTCCAGAAAAGCAGCCTAAATTCTATACCCCAATTCTCAGTAGGTAAGTTCCACTTTAAAGAAAACAACAAACCTTCAAAATAATTCAGTCAATGTATAGCCTCTATAGATATTTAAAGGAATGTAATAGCCAACATGCTTATCTTCAAGAAAATGTCCTTTTGATTGGAGGACTGCGTGCCTGTATTTAAAGTTTAACTCATTTCCTTATGCAACAGATTTGTATTTTCCTCCTTCTCTTTAACCTAACTTTAAAAACCAGAAAGACAGAGGAGCTATTTATAATTGAGGAAAAGCATGTGCATTGTCAGCTGTTTTTGAAAAGAGCAGCCTAGCTCTTTTCTATTGGCAATGGAAAGATCTAAGAGTCTTTGTATTTGCCAGAGTCCAACATTGGATTAACTGGCACTTGTATGAGAGCCAGAGGCTGGTGAGACAGTGAGCAGGTTGGGGCAATGGAAGGCTTATTCCAGGCTTCTCAGTCTCTAACTGCAATTCCTATGAAGATAAGGTTTCTTTCCCAGCATGGTAGCTGGAAGTAGCCAATATCCAGGGCTCCATTAACTCCTAATAATTACAGCATCCTCACTGACCCCCAGACTTAATTCCCTGTACTTAATCATCAGGTTCTCCTGGTTCACTTCTATGATATGTGGAAAAATCTACCTTTCCTCCCTCAGGCACCAATACCCTTTTAATCCTACACTACACTACCATGTTAGCCCTGCACAGCCTGACCTCTTTCCATGTCACATCACTAAAATACATTTACCTTAAGTGTGAGAGAGACAGACCTACAGCACCATGGTTCAATTTGTCAACAGAGACATACTTGGTTGGTTTATTTTCCAAATGAAACTTGGTTCTACTTTAAAAAGTCAAAGCTGTCATAAATATGCCATAGAAACTGAGAATTAATCTTACATGGCAGAAGTTATAGAAACCCTTATTCAGAATTAGAATTAGTCTCTGTGAAGTTTAAAAAGGAATATAGGTCAAGGCACATCAAAGAGGTTTCCCATGAAAATCTCTCCCCTACCCTGACAATAAGTAGTTTAAACTCAGATTGTGTCCCACATCCAGTCAAGTACAAAACAGAAGTGCTAGTATCTCAAAGTATTAAAGGCAGCATTTCCAAGGTAGCCATCATCATTGTGTCACTTTAATGGTAGTCTTCAGTACCATTTTCACACTTTTGGTCCCCCTATTGTGAGAGATCTGGCTGCAACAAACTATGTCATTCTACTACTACCTAAAGACATAGCTCCCAAACTATTGCTTCAGAAAGCCATACTGATTCTGTTTGAATCTTTTGATAAATGATTCCATCCCATAGGTGCTGAATATATAGCACCTGGGGCTTGCTAAAAATTTGGTGCCTCAAACAGTAGTGACCTGGGGAGAAGGGATTTCTTTTCCAGGCAAATCTTTTTATGACCCTTCAGGTCTCATGATCATCTTCTCAGCTTAAGCAATTCCACCTGGTCCTCTGCATGTTTCATTTAACAGTTCATTTATTTATTTATTTTTTAGTATCCACTGAGTGTTCATTTGTTTTTAAGAGATGGAGGGGTCTCAATGTGTTGCCTCTCAAACTCCTGGGCTCAACTGATCTTTCTGCCTCAGCCTCTGAGTAGCTGGGACTACAGGTACTGCCTCCATGCTTGGCTTACAATAAGTATTGATGTGCTTAGTGCTGGGATCATGAGACCAATAAGACACATGCCTTGACTATGGGGATTACTGTCTAATGTGATCAGGGAGGAGCACAGACATGAATGAAGGGAAAAAGGTCTATGGGACTTAGAAATTTAGAAAGCCGTAAAGTACTGACTGTGGAGGTAAGGGTATCAGGAGGGGCTCTAGTATTGTGCTGCTAAATCTTTAACAGCTGATTTGTAGTGTTTGCCGATTTCTATGGCTAATTTCAAGGTTTCAATATGTCACAGTGAATAAGGAGCTGAAAAAAGTGAATAGCAATGAACTATATAAATTGGTTCCACCACTCTACACAGAGGCTTTCTGGAGAAGACGACTCTAAACTTCAGTCCTAAATATGAGAAGGTCCTAATTTGGTGGGAGTGGAAGTATGTGAACAGAAGTACAAAGTATTGTGTAGAAGCGCTAGTTGGAGTGAAGACATTGGGCAAGTGCTTAGAGATGAGAAGTATAGATGTATGTGTAGTTTGGAGGGTTAAAAATTGTGTATAGGGGCTGGCCATGGCTCAGTGGTAGAGTGCTCGCCTAGCATGCACGAGGCACTAGTTTTGATCCTCAGCACCATATAAAAATAAAATAAAGATATTGTGCCCACCTATAACTAAAAAATAAATATTTTTTTAAAAATTGTGTATAGTAATGAGGTAGGACAGAAGAAATGCAGATGGGTATAAAGGAAACAAAAGAAAAGGTAAAAGTAATTGCAATTATATATCTAAAAGATATGAAATGAAATGCAGTTGAAAGAATATGATTCCTCTATCTAGCATTTTATAAACTCAAGCAGAGCATAAGCCTTACTTATGCTCTTATAGGCTCTTATAAGCCTTACTTATCAGCCTGGAAAATTATTCATTTTATTTCATTTGTGGTACTGGAGATTGAGCCCAGGGTTGGAGGGCTTTTATTTTTATAGTGAGACAAAGTCTCACTAAGTTGTCAAAGCTGGCCTCAAACCTAAAATTCTACTGCCTCAGTCACTGGGATTGCAGGCATGGGACACTGTACCCCACAACAGTTTCCCTTAAAAGAAGAGTCCAAGACCCCCAAAACACTTCTCATTTTCAAGATGGCCCACATTCTGTCTGAGAATGCATATCTCCACCTTTTTCTTTCTAATAAATTTCTTCCTCTTTGCTAAACACGATGTGTCCTTAAATTCTTTTCTGCAAGGTGTCAGGAACCTGGAAGGTCTGAGTAGAGATTTACTTTGCCTCTGGAAAGACCTCCTTGAACTCTCCTTTACTGTGACAGTAGGAGCATGTGCTATATAATCTCCCAGGTAGAAGTGTTAAGAAATGCCTGGAGAGTTGGTGGAGTGAATTGCATTAATGGCTTCAATTCTTTATCCCTCTCTGAATCTGTACACTTTTGCTGTGTAATTTGATGGAGACTTTCTTCTCTGATTCTGGGTTTGGCTATGGGACTCTGCCGCAGTCTGGCTGGGCACAATTCAAGAGCCACTTGTCAAGCAAAAACGAACTTTATTTTTAGAACACACGCCACACCACACAGCTCTTCAGGAATTCCCTCAGAGCCCAACTGCCACCACTGGCTTCCCACAAGCCTCTCACCCCCCCCCCCCACTCCTCCTGCTCTTGAGGCCGATTGGCTGGGTCGCATGGGTGGAGCCAAAAGAGTCCCCCAATGAGCAGCTCCCTGGTCTGAAAAGGTGGGGAAACAGCCCAATGAGAATCACGGCAGAGGAGCCAATCAGTTGGCAGCTAGAAGTTTGCTGGCAGCTGGAAGTTTGCTGGGGCCCCTTCAGCTGTGGCTCTCAACAGGACTCAATTTGACCAAAAGAATAAGGCAGAAGTGACAGTGAGCATGTCCAAATTTAGGTCTCAAGAGGATTTGTATACTTGCACTTTCTCACTTCTACTTCTTTCATTTCCAGGAAAAGGACATGCCTGTGCTAGTCCACTGGTCCCAGGAAAAGAATGTGAAACACAGGAAGCAGAGCTTTCCCAAGTAAGATGACTCAGCTGAGCCCAGATTAGAGCCTCCAACTGACATAGAGACACTTGAGCTATAAAAATTAAAGGTTGTTGCTTTTGGCCGTGAGGTCTAAGGTAGAGGTTTGTTACACAACAGCAAATAATTATTTCAACTGGGCTGGGATTAGGTGTGGGACTTTTTCCTACCTGCAAGGAATACACAAAGGAGATTACAGCAGATATGAATGTTGGCAAATTCATGGGTGGAAGATCATTCTGGCAGCAGGTTGGAGGATGAATTGAAGATTAAGTGGCTTACAAGAGATCCAAGTATATTATGAAATGCAGTTGAAATAATACAATTCCTCTATCTAGCATTTTATAAACTCAAACAGAGCATAAGAAATTATATACAGATTAAGTAAGAGGATAAAATCCCTAGACTAGGGCTGAGGTTATAGCTCAGTTGCAGATTGCTTGCCTAGCACGTGTGAGGTACTGAGTTCGATCCTTAGCACCACATAAAAATAAACAAAAAAATTAAAGGTGTGCTGTCCTTCTACAACTACCAAAAAAAAAAAAAAAATCCCTAGACTAAGGGAGGCAAGTGTACTAGTCAGTGTTCTAGAGTTGGTTCACAAGATTATGGAGACTGAGAAGTTCCACATTGCTATCTATAAGGTGAAACAAATGTATAATTTGGCCTGAATTCAAAGACCTGAGAACCTAAGGGGATGCTGCTATAATACTTGGTGACTGAAAGCCTGAGAACCTTAAGTTCTGATGTTCAAGGACAGAAGAAGATGATGCCAACATAAGGGGAAGAGAGGGAGAGAGAGAAAGGGGACAACTTTAAAAACCTTTATAAGAACAAAGTGACTTTCTAGTATTTATATGATTATTTGGGAATTTCTTACTTTATCAATCTGGAGATACTATTATACCAAATATCTGGAGATACTTGGTCATTTTTAGTCTACAATTGGAAATTTGAAAATATTCAAAGTAATCTCTGATAAAAAAAATTTCTCAATAGAAAAACAAATGAAGTTCAATTGATGATACTATCATGAGATTATTCCAAGCTTCCTCAGTATTTCCTCTCTTTATCCTAACCCACCATGGGTAATTCCCTTGATCTCACTTCTAAAGTATCTTGCTATCCAAGAGCTGTCAGCATCCTTGATGAGCATCTTATATAGGAATATTTGGCATTAGTCAGTTGACCTTAAAGACCAAAATAACCCAAGACTGAAAATGATGGTAGAATATCAGACAGTGTGATAGATAGTAGAGAGCTAATCCTAATATTCATCCACAATATAGTCCCCCTGTTTTCCCATATGGCAGATCAATTTTTCCCTCTTTTAGTCCAGGAGCAAGATTCTACCTTTTTCATGACATAGAAAGTGTGGACATGTCTATGAAGCCATTTTGCTGTTTCTGTAGGTTCATTCTTTGTGCCAATTTAACCAACCAGTTTCTACAGAGTAACCTTGAGCAGAACCACAGACTCCACACCTACAGGGAAGATGGTAGAAAGCCTTTCTTATGATTTCTTTTTTCTTTTCTTTTTTTTAATCTCAGCCATCCACCATCCTGTCTAGTTGCCTTCTATCTATCCTCAGGCATAACTGTCAAGAGGTGACAATTACAACCATTTTACCTGGCCTTGCCACTGCTCACTCATGGTATTTGGAAACTTTGGCCAGGATCTAGAGTTCTAGAAATTCAATTCTACCTTTTTCCCCCAAAAGGAAGAATTCTTTTTCAGAATGAAATATTTTTCTCCTACCAACAGTAAATATGTCCATTAAAAAAGTAGAGACGAACAAGCAGGTATAGGTATTCTCATATCCAACAAAGAAGATTTCAGGCCAAAATTAATTAGAAGAGACAAAGAAGGTACTTTATACTGGAAAAGGAAATGATCCAACAGGAAATAAAATAATAAATATTTATGCCCTAAACATCATTATTCCTAATTACATAAGAGAAATATTACTTAACTTAAAGACTCAGACCCTGTTTACAATAATACTAGGTTATTTCAACACAATTCTCTCACCATACATAAACTCTGTAAAGATTCTTTAGACCTAAAAAATACCATAAATCACAGACTTAATGAATATTTATAGAATATTTCATCTATCATAGTCAGATTCATTTCCTTCTCAACTTCTTGTGGAAACTTCTCCAAAATAGATTAGGCTACAAAGCAACACTTAGCAGATATTTTTTAAAAAAAAATCAATATTTATCTTATTTAATCATAGTGGAATGAAATTAGAAATAAACACCAAAAATAATGTAATACATGGAGACTGAACAATACACTTTTGAATGATGAGTAAGTGATAGAAGAAATCATGAGAAAAATTTAAAAATTTTTAGAATCAAATAAGAATAGTGATACAACATACCAGACCCTCAGACATACTCTAAAGTTTATTCTAAAGGGAAAGTTTATAGCTAGCTATGAGTGCCTACATAAGAAAATCAGAAAGTTTCCAAATAAACAATCTAATGATACATCTCAAGAATCTTGAAAAACAAGAATAAAACTACTAGAAGGAAAAGTATAATTAAAATCAGAGCTAAAATAAATGAAATAGAGAATAAAAATTACAAAGAATCAATGAAATGAAGAATTATTTCTTTGAAAAGGTAAACAAGCCTTGCACAGTGGCATATGCCTGTAATCCCAACAACTTGGAGGCTGAGAAAGGAGGAACAGAAGTTTGAGATCAGCCTTAGAAATTTAGTGAGGCCCTAAGCAATTTAGTGAGACCCTGTCTCAAATTAAAAACAAACAAACAAACAAAACCCATAAAATGAAAATGGGTGAGGATGTAGTTACGTGGTTAAAGGACCCTGGGTTTGATCTCCAATTTCCCATGCCAAAAAGAGAAAGAAAAAATAAGCAAGAGTGATGAACTCTTAGCCAAACTAACCAAAAGAAAAAGAGAGAAGACCCAAACTAATAAAATTAGAGATGAAAAAGGAGAAAACAACGTAGACATCACATAAATCAAAAGAGTTATTAGGGTCTATTTTGAAAAGCTATACACCAATACATTGAAAAATCTAGAAGAAGTGGATGTATTTGTAGATATATATGAATTGCCAAAATTGAATCAAGAGAACTTAAAAAGACCTAAACAGAATGAGATACAAGCAGTAGTAAAAAGCCTTCCAACAAAAAAACATCCAGGACCAGATGAATTCTAATTCTCAGCTGAATTCTATCAGACTTTTAAAGAACTAATGCCATTTCTCCTCAAATTATTCCATGAAATAGGTAGAGGTAGAACTCTTTCAAGTCCATTCTATGAAGCTAGAATCACTCTGAACAAAAACCAGATAAGATCACATCAAGAAAGGAAAACCACAGACCAAAAATTCCTGATGAACATAGATGCAAAAATCATTCATAAAATATTAGAAAATCCTATTCAACAACATATTAAGAAGATGGTATCCATGACCAAGTTGGTTTTATTCGAGGGTTGCAAGAATGGTTTGACATATACCAATCAATCAATATAACCTGCCACATAAATAGACTTAAGAACAAAAATCACATAGTCATCTCAATGGATGCAGAGAAAACCTTTGACAAAATTCAGCACCCACTCATGATAAAAACACTGAAGAAACTAGGGAGAGAAGGAACCTACCTCAATATCATAAAGGATATATACAACAAACCCAAAGCCAATGTCAGTCAATGGGGAAAAGCTGAAAACTTTTCCTTCAAAATCCAGAACAAGAAAAGGATGTCCACTCTCACCACTCCTATTCAATATAGTGCTAGAAATTCTTGCCAAATCAATTAGGCAAGACAGTGAAATAAAAGAGATAAAAATAGGAAAAGAAGAAGTCAAATTATCACTGCAGATATGACCATAGAAGTTCCAAAAACCTCCACCAGAAGTCTACTAGGCGTAATAAACAAATTCAGCAAAGTTGCAGGTTATAAAATCAGCTTACAAAAATCAATAACTTTAGCTGGGCTTGGTGGCACACACCTGTAATCCCAGCTGCTTGGGAGGCTGAGGTAGGAGGATCATGAGTTCAAAGCCAGCCTCAGCAACTTAGTGAGTCCCTAAGCAACTCAGTGAGACCCTGTCTCTAATTAAAATATTTAAAAAGGGGCTGGAGATGTGGCTCTGTGGTTAAGTGCCCCTGGGTTCAATTTCAGTACCAACAACAACAACAACAACTATCCTATACACCAATAGTAAATCCGCTGAGAAAGAAATCAGGAAAACATCCCCATTAACAATAGTTGCAAAGAAAAAAAGAAAAGGAAAAAACCCTAGGAATAACTCTAACCAAGAAGGTAAAAAACCTCTACAATGAAAACTATTGACCATTGAAGAAAGAAATTGAAAAAAGACATAAGAAGATAGAAAGAGCTCACATTTTCATGGATAGGCAAAATTAATATTGTTAAAGTGGGCACAATGCCAAAAGCAATATACATATTCAATGCAATCCTCATTGAAATATCAATGACATTCCTCACAAAACTAGAAAAAATAGTCCTAAAATTCATTTGGAAGAATAAAAAAATCCAGAATAGCCAAAGCAATTCTAAGCCAAAATAGCAATGCGGGAGACATCACAATATCTGACTTCAAATTATACTACAAAGCTATAGTAAAATAAACCTTCAAGGTAGTGGCATAAAAACAGACACAGAGATCAATGATGCAGAATAGAAGACACAGAGAAAAGTCCACACAGACACAGTCATCTGATCCTTAAAAAGGTGCCAAAAAACATACACTGGAGAAAAGATAGCCTTTTAAATAAATGATGCTGAAAAAACTGGTTATCCACACATAGGAAGAATGAGACTAGATCCTTATCTCTCACCATGCACAAAAGTCAACTAAAAATGAACCAAAGAAATAAGAATTAGACCAAAAAACTATGCTACTCCTCAAAGAAAATGTAGTGTCAACACTCTAACATGTAGGTGCAGGCAATGACTTTCTCAATGAATCCAGGAAATAATACCAAGAATTGATAAATGGGATGGCATCCAATTAAAAAGCTTCTGCATAGCAAAGAAAACAATTAAGAATGTGAAGGGAAAACCTACAGAATGGGAGAAAATCTTTGCTAGCTACTCTTCTGGCATATGATTAAGATCTAGAATACATAAAGAACTCAAAAAACACCAAAAAAAAAAAAAAAGAAAAGAAAAAGAAAAGGAAGAAAGGAAAACCCTATTAATAAATGGGCAAATGAACCAAACAGACAATTCTCAAAAGAAGAAATACAAATAACTAACAAATGTAAAAAAAAAAAAGTTTAACATCTTTAGCAATTGGGGAAATGGAAATCAAAACTACACTGAGATTTCATTTAATTTTTATTAAAATGGCAGTCTTCAAGAACGTAAGCAGTAGTAAGTGGAGAGGATGTGGGGAAAAAGGAACACTTTCACACTGTTGGTGGTATGTATATGTACAACCACTATGGAAATCAGAATGGAGATTCCTCAAAAGAGTATGAATGGAACCACCAAAATATCTAGCTATCCTATTTCTCAGTATTTATCCTAAAGAATTGAAGTAAGCGTACTACAGCAATACATGCATAACCAGGTTTCTAGCAGCACATCCTATATATAGGCTGATGGCCACAAATATATATACTAAAAACATCACTTAATATTATGTATGTTATATAGGTAAAAAAATTGTTTTAATTTACTAGTCCATCATCATTGTTCCATGTTGATACTGTTTTAGTGGTTGCATAATATTCTATCATAGGAATATTCTAAAATTGATTTAATTCCATAATTTTAAACACTTGATTTTTAAATCCTTTGTTTGTTATATAACCAGAGCTGTGCTGAACATTTACAGGCATTTATGCATAGACTGCTCTCAAAATAAATTTAAAGGAAAACAATACTGATACCCAACATAATTTATTCTATTTGTAAATCAGCATAGATTACTACATAAAATTCCCAGACAATTGACCTTTGTCATTATCATTTTTAAAAAGCTCGAAGTGGATTTATAAAAAAAAAAAATCATCTTCTGTTAGAGTTTTCAAATTAATTTTGAATGTTAACAAGAGCTTAAAGCAGATGAACCTAAACATGCAAAGGTTCCTGTTTTCAGTTTTGGGGTGGCAATTAATGAGTAACTTTTTTGCTAACTATTTATTTGGAGATGTTGTTAGATCTAATTTGAACCTTTTTTTCTTTTTCATTGCAAATGTTTATCTAAGAGGTAACTTTTCCCAATGTTTGGGCTGTTTGCTGTGACATTCTGTCTAGTTCTTTCTATACTAACTGAGATATCAAGATATAGAAATTGATTGTTCAAAGCAATGTGCTTCAGGACTGCTGTTGCTTTCATGTCTCACTGATCAGATGGTAAAGCAGGAAGAATTTTTGACTTAGATCAACTTGAAACAGATTACAGACTGGAGGAATTTGTTTTCTGCCAACTGGAAAGTGTACCAAGGGTCTCCAATCTTCAATGATCAAGTAAGTATATTTTCAAAGAGATTTTTGACACATCAGCTCAAAAAGGGAAAACGGAAACCTCTATCACTCCACTGCCATATTTACTCATCTAATTAACACTTTGCCAAATGGATTTAGGTTGATTTAAGAAACTGTAAATAAATATTGATACATCATAACCGAAGTTATTACTCACATTTTAAATAAACCACTGGTTCTAATTTACTCACAATTTTCCAGTGGCATCATTCCATGGAGAAAATTAGATTTTTACATATCATAGCAAATCACAAAGCCAAAATGTCAACTTCATCTATCAGGCAATTACTTGTAGTGTTTATTTTGGGAGAATTTTCTACATATATTTACTTAGAAAGCTGCACGGGTTCTCCAAAATAAATAACAGCTATAATTCTTGCCAAAAAATCCACAGTTCCAGGGAACCACTCATCAATTTCCAGCAGCATTAATGAGGAAAGGCGCTGAGACAGTCATTCATACTGTCTTTATGATAAGAGTAACCTACAGGGCAAATCAAGATTAAGGACAAGGGCAAGACAAACAGTTAGGGAGATTCACTCTCTCTCTCTTTTAATCAATCATTTGGAATTTGCATGTACCACCTGAGGTCCACATGGAGAACTAGAACCTTCAGGGAATAGTGAGAACTGGTATCAAAGACATCAGTGAAACATTCTTAGGGGACAATGGCTTCTTTATGGGTACAGAAGAACCTCCACACTAGAAGGGATTATTGTTCTGGGTTGGCCAAATCTTTGTTGTGTGGATGGTCCTATGCATTGTAGGAGGCTCAGTAGCATCCCGGGCACTCTTTCCAGCTGTGACAATCCAAACTGTCTCCAGATATTATCAAATATTTTCAGGGGTGGAAGCAGAGAACTGCCAATATTTGAGAACATGTGCTTTAACAGAAGAGTAAATTTCTCTTTTAAAGACACATTTCCCTTTTAATGGCTTTCCTGTGTATTTTGTCTTTCAAATGACATCAAGGCAGGTGCCACCCCTGAAGTTGAAAAACATATGCCAAGGTTCTGTTTGAGGAGTCTGGGATTTTCCCCAAAGATGCGTGCTTTTCATTTTGCTGTTGCCAGATTCTATAGATAGCAGTCAATTTCAAATTAGCCAATTGACAGGACGCTGCATAGGCAAGTTCAGGGTGGGTGCGTCTGGGTGGATTCTTTTCAATTAGTCACACAGCAGTAAGTTCTGGCTCATTTTTCTTGTGATCTGAGGCTTCATTACTTCATATTAGTGACCTCAAATAAAAAAGAATTCTGCCTTTCCAGTGTGTAGAAACGGTACTTATAGTTAGAATTTTCTAAGGTTGCTACTGTACATGACTTTGGGCAAGAGAAGTTAAAAGAATGTTAGCAGGAGCAAAGATCAGTTTTCTTCCTAAACAATAGAAAATAATTGAAAGGAGATCAAAGGATTATTAAGGTTTCCTTCTGGCAATACAGGCTTCTTCCTCTGCTTATACTGCTGTCTCCCTTTTCTTACCTGCAAGCACAATTTTTCCTTTAACAAATGGGGTGGGGAGGGGGGTGAGGTGCTAAGCTATTTAAATGTGGCATTAAGGACTGGGGGTATAGCTTGGTGGCAGAGTGCCTGAGTACCAAAAGTGAGGGGCCAGGGTAGGTAGCATTAAGCCTTATAAGTTTCTGTTGAACTAAAAGGTGGACCTAACTGATAACATTTCATAATGTATTTTCAGTATATTTGATCCTCCTGAGACAAACATCATTTTAAAGGGGGGAAGTGAATTTACCCAAATTTAATTTGGAATCCTCACACCACCCAGCCTTGACATCACAGCTTGTTCTTACCCCTTCCTCACTCCTACTCACAGGCTCTCACTGTGGGCTCAGGTGTCTGAAGAAGGCTCATATGTGCCACTCTGGCAAGGTATTGAAATAGCATCTACCTCAAGTTGTTCCACAGAGCAGAAGAAAGCCCAGGTAGCTCGGGCACCTCATTATTTCAAGTGAGACCTCCCTACCTGCCTATCACCCATGTGGGCTGCCTTCAGGTAATTTACCAGATGTATCAGGACAGGACAAATGTCCTTCCTTTTGCTCTAGGGATTTTCACCCAGCCCCTGGCTCATTCTGCCCCTCTGCCAGATTCTCATTAGCAAAAAAGAAGAAAAAATTTCCTTCTAGATTTCATCTTCTGATCTAGCCAGATGGTGAATAAATAAATAACAGAGTAAGGAGGAAACACATACTTGCTTTTGTTTAATAAAATACTGATATGCTGTATATGCTGTTGTCACAGGAAATATCCAGATGTTGAGAGCAGACAAGTAGTCACAGCGTGGTGGAGGGCCTGGGGGAAGGCTTTTACTCTCAGCCTTGCCTTTTCATTACACAGAGGACAGGAGGCAGTACTGAAGGTTTGGGGAGCTCAGAAGTCAAGGAAACTTTAGGCATTAAATCTAAGTGAAAATAGCATCCTGCTGAGGGAATGACATTGGTTTGGTGTTCTCTAATGCAATTGCCTATAGTCAAAATTCAGAATGTGGAAGGGCTTTGCTTGAAGGTTACAGCATCCCAACCCCTGTTGGGCAGACCCTTCTTGGAAGAACCTGAGCCACGCTCTCAGAAATTTCTGCTTGAGTTTGATGCCTGGCAAGTACTCATGTCTGCTATGAATCTGAATGGTTTCCTTTGTTAAAAAAAACAATGCTGTGCAAGAGGACATTTCCTTTCACATTCTGAATTTTGCCTGAGCTGCCAGGAAACACAAGCTCAAGTCAGTCCCCAATTTCTGTAACACCATCATTCCAGAGGCAGGACGTGGGGACCTGCTATGTGTGCTTCCTTTAGATAATCTGTTTTGATATTGTCCTTACTTGTACAAGTTGGGAAAGTCTCAGATGATTTTGGAAGAATCTAGGGCTAGAAATACAATGTAAATAATAGTTGGCAAATTAGTTATCCCCTGTTGGGTGTCACTGAGGAGCTCTGTGACAGCAATAGATTTTCTTGTTGATCCATCCAGGCAAGCTACTCAAAGTAACTCTGTTTAGCAAAGTTTTGCCACTTGATTAATCAGTGTACCCAGAGAAATAGAATATGTAGACAAATTTGATAGATAGATAGATAGATAGATAGATAGATAGATAGATAGAAGTCTAGTATAAGATATTGGTTCATGGAATTGTGGAGGCTAAGAAGCCTTACAATCTCTCTGCTGCAAACTAGAGAGATTCAGGAAAAGTCAAAGGCCAGAGAGCTGGAGAGCCATTGGTGCACCCAATTAGAGTCTGAGTCTGAAGGCCTGAGAACCAGAAATGTCGAGGACAGGAGAAGATGGATGCCCCACTCCCACAGTCTGGCAGAGAAAGAGAGAGCAAAATGATTCTTCCCTCTGTACACCTTTTTGTTCTATTCAGGCCCCCAGTGAATTGTAGGAGGCCCACCCACACTGAGAAGGGCAATCTGATTTACTCAGGTCATCAATTCAAATGTTAATCTCTACCAGAAACACTCACACAGGCAGAAATAATGTTTAACCAGATACCTGGGCACCTCATGATCCAGTCAATGACAACTATGATTAACTATCGCAACCACTCTACATTATTGAAAACATTTATATTTTTTATCTTGTACTTCCCTTCTTTTTCCTGTTCCCTTCAATAGATGAGGTATGTGCATCATGAACTGGAGGTCTTATCTGATGGCGTTCAAGCCTAGGTAGGGGAAAGAAAATGATCAAATAATTTCACAAACAAAATAGAAGAATGTCAATGCCAATTCCACACACAATCATTATATGGTCCCATCAGAGTACACAACTGGGGGCTCTGTCATATGGAGGACAATCAAGGAAGGCTTCTCTGAGGAAGTGATGACTGAACTGAGGGAAGAGGAGTTTGCTGACAATGAAAAAGATCACACAGCATTTACAGACCATGTAATCTTGTACATGCATCATTATGCTTAATCCTCACTCATAATTTAACACATATTTATTCAGCTTCTATCACACACTGGAGGAGCGGTGGGTGGCATTTTGATCTGAAATGGAAGTGGAAGACTGGTAACAAAGGGTAAGGAACCTGGCAGAGTATCAGAATAATTAGTAATTAATAAGAACCCCAAATGTGCTATATCTACAAATATCATAGTGGCACCATGGCTAATACAAAACACAATATCCTAGAAGAGGAAAACAGACTTTCAGACATTCATCAGTTTCTCTCACTTCTTTAGATACTTTGGGACAATGTTCACTCATTTATTTATGTTCAGGATCATTCTTCCAGTCCCTGCATCTGAAACATGAGGAATCTAAATCAGACTTAGGGCTAAGTCAACCCTTTCTCCAAATCTATCCAACTTAAATACCTTTTTTTTGTTGTATATGCCACAGATGAAAATTCAAACATTACCCTCAGCAAATTTTTAGGGCCAAATTCTATAGCATGAACTGATTTGTTAGACAGTGTCACTTCTGTCTACCAAAGTAGCACCTTAGAGGAACTGAAGTGTGCTTTATTGGTGACAAAGAAGAAGGCCCCGTAACTTTGTTTTCATGGCTGCTCTGCTGGGAGAGGTGGGAACCAGTGCTTGCTTGATAGATGGATCCAGCTCACTTCTAATATAATACTAAACTTCTCTCCCAAGGGAAAAATACATGTGGGAGTCAAAGAAATCAGAGACAGGATAGATTTTTCTAACTGTTAAAGGAGGCCTCAGTGATCACACCACCTATTGGGTTATCTCTGGTCCCTAGGATATGGCGTCTCAGCTCCTTTGGTATGTACCTAACTAGCTGCACTTGCCAGTCTGAGACTAAATCTAAATCAGGCCTAGTCATGGATGAATCATTTGTATTTGAGACAGGCTTCATTTCCCTGAATTTTAAATGTTATCTTCCTAAGGGTAGTCCCCAAACCAATCTTATGTGATAAAGATAATGCACAAAAAAACCTCTGATTTTTGACACTGAGATTATTAATATCAGTATCAGAATAAGTACTTGGATTTATTTTTTGTATGGGCCCTGTATAATCTATAGCTAACAATAATACAGAATGTAATAATTCATGAATTAGCCATGAATTCTAATGGGAAAAAAGAACCATTAGGAAATAAATTTCTTTTATGACTCTTAGAAGTAAGAATACGAAAGAAGAGGAAAAGAAAACACATACTTACTGAAGTATCTACCATAATCCAATAAAATAGCTGCCATTCTTTTTGAGTTGAAGAATAATGGTTCAGAGGAGGACGAGATGGCCAAATAAAGGTACCCAGCAGTCTCCCACTCCTCCACAAAGAAGAACCAAAGTAACAGGTGTGCAGCTACACACTGAGGTGAAGGGTCTTGGGAGAACACTGGAAATGAACAGAAAACCAGAAACCTTACAAGATTCAGAGACTGAGAAAACAGCATAGTAAGAGAAACAAAATATCTTAGTTCTTGCCCACCACCAGCCCTCAGCTGGGGGACGGTGTGTCTCCCCTCTAGAGAGGTAAAGGTGAAAGTGATGGCCCCAGCAAACTGTCAGCGTGGATACTGGCAATCCTAGCTCTTGCAAGGTTTGTAACCCTTTAGGCTTACACCCTTACTAGAGAAGTTAACCTAAAATCTGTATAGCAGTCTAGCTTTAGAAGAATCCATATCATCTCCCAGTGAAGTTCCCCATGTGCTGCAGCCAGGAGCTATTTGGAGAAGGAACCTATTGTCTGAATTTGGATTGATTCAGGGATCAGAAACCCCTGCATATTCCCAACCCTGGGACCCCGCAGATATCCTACTGCACAACTGGCAGGTAGGTAACTAATTCATGAACCCAACTTGGTTCAGTATAGAGACCTGACCATGCTATGCTGGAGAGAATGGTTGTTGTGACATGGAGGGGAATGTAGAACTCTCACTCTCAGGAACTGAGGGTTGAGGAGCTAGCCCTCCTGACAAGATGTCATGTGTGGTTTCATGATGGCATCAAGACTGAATACAGTTACCCATGCAGTTCCTGCCACCCTCTCCCCAGTGACACACAAGGGCACCTGTCACTAATGAGGGGGGACAGAATTCCACTGCTCTCTCCAACACAGGGGTGTTCTGGGGTGGTCTTAAGAAGCACTGTAGCTCTGACTGTTGTCCTTTCCCTGGTGTATATAGCTTAAGATGGTCTGGAGAGAACCTTTGCCCAGTACCATCCATGTTCTGCTCTCAATCATTCCCACAAGCACTTCAGCTGAGAGAAATGTTGCCCAGCTCCAGCCATGACCCCACTCTTGCCCATGACTGGCCAGCACTATAGCTAAAAGAATTAGAGAAAGAAAAGCCCCAACCATTACTCCATACCTCTATGTGCACAGATGGGGGGTTCTGAGATCCTGCTCCTGGGGAGGCACAACCACTCAGCAGCAGAAGAGAACATCACAATTCCTACTGCCACTGCACCTACATGTGTCCCACACTTTAGTCATGCACTGCTGACAGGACTGGGCATGAGTGCACAGAGGAAGAGCTGTGGTTCCTGCCCTCATCTCTCCCTGTGAAACACCTGTGTCTGCACCACTGTTTATTCAGAGGACAAGTGCTTCTGGCCCCTTACCACTACTGGTACAGCCAGGGCCAGAAAGCCTTACAAGTTACAGAGGCAATATCAACAGTGCTTGAGGAAACCCCCATCACCTGATGGGGCTACCACTCCTGTTACAGAAGTAGACACATAGGGTGTACCCTATGCATTCTGCTGTCTACACCATACATGCCTGAACTGCTAGAGTGTCCCTACTCCTGCATCACTTATAGAGACAGTAGGTCTCATTGGCTCCAACACTGTGTGCACTATGCCCAACCATACTAATCACAGCCAAATAAGCTACGAGGAAATTACATTATGCTACCCATCCAGAAATAATATGGTCTAACAAGTCAATATCCCAAAACACATTTTCTGGAGAAAGTCTCTTACTAAGAAGACAATCTCATAAAACGAGCACAGATATCCTTTTCATGAGATATACAAATCTCAACCTAGGAACACAACATATATAAAATGACACCTCCAAAAATCATAATTTCTAGTAACAGATTCCAAAGATATGATAGTGGATTAATTTTGAAACAAAATTCAAAAGAATTATTTTTTAAAAAGTTCAGTGAAATCCAAGAGATTACAGATAAACAGTTAAATGAAGTTAGGAAAACAATACAGGATATGCATGAGAAATTCAGCAAAGAGGTAGATGTTTTGAAAAAGACCAATCAGTATCTCTGGAAATGAAGAGCTCAATAACTCAAATCAAAAATTTAGTTGAACACCTCAACAATACACTAGATCAAGCAGAAGAAAGAATATCAGAGTTTAAAAATAAATATCACATTCAGAAAGAAATAAAAGAACAAAAGAACGAAGAAAACACATAGGATCTTTGGGACACCATTGGAAGATCAAATGTCCACATTATTGGCATACCCAAAGTGGGAGAAAAAAAAGTTAAGAGCATTGATAATTTATTTAATAAATGAAAAGTAGAAAATGTCCCTGATCTTGGGAAAGATATAAACATACAGGTACTAGAGTGTTATTGGCTTCAAATATATATGACAAGAATAAATCCTCATTGTTACATTAAGTCAAATTGTCAAAAGTATAGGACAAGAAAAGAATGTAAAAATCTGGGGCTGGGGCTGTAGCTCAGTGGTAGAGCGCTTGCCTAACATGTATGAAGTACTGGGTTCGATCCTCAGCACCACATAAAAATAAACAAATAAAAATCTGCAAGAGAAAATTTCCACATCATAGTTAAGAGAAATCCCATTAGATTGACAGCAAATTTCTCAGTAGAAGAACCCCTACAGGACAGATGGGCATGAAATCATGTATTTTAAGGCTAGCCAACATAATAATACCAGCAATCAAAACAGCAATGAAGCCTTTATAAGATAATTAAAAACTAAGGGAAATCATTACTCACAAAAGACACTTAAAGGAGTCCTACATTCAGAAATGGAAGAAAGACAAACACCACCATGATAGCATGTAAAACTATAAATTCCATTGAAAAGTAGATATACAAAAAAGAAATTAAAAGAATCAATATCAGTACTCCCCTTCCACAAATGGATAAATCATTCATACAAAAGAAAGTTTTAAAAAATCAGAATTAAACTAAAAGAAATGTTCAGGAACAGCTGTGTTTTACCAAACTTTTAAAGAAGAACTACACCAATGCCTCTCAAACTATTCCATAGAATTAAAAGGGTGGAGGGCTGGGGTCGTGGCTCAGTGGTAGAACACTTGCCTAGCATGTATGAGGCACTGGATTCAAATCTCAGCACCACATATAAATAAATGAATAAAATAAAGGTCCATCAACAACTAAAAAAAAAAGGTGGAACCCTTCCAAACTTATTCAATGAGGCCAGTATTATACTGTTATTAAAAGCTGACAAGGACAATAGAAAAGAAAAAGAAAGGAAGGAAGGAAGAAAGGAAGGAAGGAAGGAGCAGACCAATATCCCTGATGAATATAAATGCAAAAATCCTTAACAAAATATTAGCAAATTGAGTTCAACAGCACATAAGAAAGATCATACACCATGATCAAGTTGGTTACATTCCAGGGATGCAAGGGTGGTTCAACATGTGCAAATCCATTAACATAGTACATAACATAAGTAGAATAAAGAATAAAAATCATAGGATTATCTCAACAGATGCAGAAAAAGTTTTTAATAAAATTAAACATCTCTTTATGATTAAAAAAACCTGGAATAAATTAGGTATAAAAGGGTCATGTCTCAACATAATAAAGTCTACATATGACAAATACATGGCCAGTATACTGAGTAGGGTAAAATTGAAAGCATGCTTTAAGATCAGGAACAAGACAAGGTGTTCCCTCTCACTGTTCTTCTTCAATATAGTATAGAAATTTAACCAGACCAATTAGGCAAGAGAAAGAAATAAAGGCATACAAATAGAAGAGCAGGAAGTTAAATTATCATTGTTTGTAGATTATAGGATTATCTACACAGAAAAACATAAATATTCAACCCAAAGACTATTAGAACTGATAAATGAATTCAGTAAAACAGGAGGATACAAAATCATCATATAAAAATCAGTTGTTTTTCAATTCACCAACATTGAATATGCTGAGAAATCATGAAAGAAATCTCATTCACTATAGTCACAATAAAATGAAATAAGGAAGTTAAAGATCTCTATAATGAAAATTACAAGTCAACAAAGAAAGAAATTGAAGAACATTAAAAGATGGAAAGAAAGATGTCCCATGTATACAGATTGGAAGAATTAATATTGTCTAAATACCTGTAATGTCCAAAGCAATCCACAGATTCAATTCAATTCCCATAAAAATACTAATGGTGTTCTGGGGATATAGCTCAGTTGGTGGAGTGCTAGTCTCATATGCATAAGGTTCTGGGTTCAATACCCAGCACCACCAAAAGAAAAAAAATACTAATGGCATTTTCCACAGAACTAGAAAAAATAATCAATCCTTAAATGGAAACACTCAGGGCCCTGAATATCCAAAACAATCTTGAGCAAAAAGAGCAAAGCTGGAGGCATTACATTACCTGATTTCAAGACAATCACCAAAATAGCATGATATTGGTATACACATACCAACGTAACAGAAGAGAAACAGAAATAAACCCACATCCACAGCCAACTGATTCTCAACTGAAGTGCTACAAACATTCATTGGAGAAATGACAGCCTCTTCAATAAATGGTGCTGGGAAAACTGGAACCCACATGTAGAAGATTGGAACTTGACCCCTATCTCTCACTCTGTATAAAAATCAACTCAAAATAGACAAAGACTTTAAAGCAAGACCTGAAATTCTGAAACTACTAGAAAAATGTAGAGGAAACACCTCAAGATATTGGAACAGGCAATGTTTTTCTAGATAGGATTTCAAAAGCAGAGGAAACAAAAGCAAAATATTGAAAATTGGATTATATCAAGTAAAAAGGCTTCTGCAAAGCAAAGGGAATATCCAGTGAAGAGCAAGATACAGAGTTGAAGAAAGTTTTTGCCAGCTATTCATCTGACAGAGGGTTAATATCCAGAATATGTAAAGAATTTTTTAAAAACACCAAAAATTAAGTAATCCAATTAAAAAGTGGGCAAATGCTCTGCATAGACACTTCTCAAAAGAAGAAATACAAATGACCAATAAATACATGAAAAATGGTCAATATCTTTAGTCATCAGGGAAGGCAAATCAAGACTACACTGGGATACCATCTCACTCCAGTTAGAATGGCTATTATTAAAAACAACAATAAATGCTGGTGAGATGTGGACATAAAGAAACCTATAACATGGTATAGAATTCCTCAAAAAACTAAAATTAGAACTAACATGTGATTCAGCTATCCCACTCCTAGGGATATATCCAAAGAACATGATACATACATGCAAAAGCAAGTGAAAAAGAAACCTGTACACCCATCTTTATTGCAGCATTATTTCCAATGGCTAAGATATGGAGTCAGTCTCATTACCCATCAACAGATGAATGGGTAAAAATATATATAGTACACACATATATATCCACACATATATACACATACATACACATATACAATGGAATATTATTATTTAAAGAAGCATGAAATCCTGTCATTTGCAGCAAAATGGGTGGAACTAGAAGACATCATGTTAAGCTAAGCCAGGCAGAGAAAGACATGTTGTCTCTTATATGTAGAACAAATAAAGTTGACATGAAAGTAGAACACTGATTACCAAGGTCTGGGAAGGATGTTGGTGGGTAAAATATCCAAAGGTTGAAGAAGTGTAGTTGGATATGATCAATGCATGCTTTATACATGTATGGAAATTTCACAGTGAATCCCATTAATTTTTACAATCAATATGTGTTGTTGTTGTTATTATTATTATTATTATTATTATTATTATTATTATTTGTACCAGGGATTGAACTTAGGGGCACTCGAGCACTAAGCCAAATCCCTATCCCTATTTTGTACTTTATTTAGAGACAGTCTCACTGAGTTGCTAAGGGCCTCACCATTGCTGAGGCTGGCTTTAAACTCACAATCCTCCTGCCTCAGCCTCCCTAGCCACTGGGATTACAGACATGTGCCATCATGCCAAGCCCAATATATGTTAATTTTAAAAAGCAAAGGGGCTAGGGATGAAGATCACTGGTAGAATGCTTGCCTAGCATGGGTGAGGACCAGGGATCAAACCCCAGTTCCACAAAAATAAATAAAGAGAATTAAACCATTATAGTTCCCAGACCTCAAACTCCTTAAAAGCAAGGATAATATCCTTTTTAATCTACTTATTCATCAATTGTGGCACCATGTGTCCCAAACAGTGGTGGCTCCACAAATGCTTCATGAGAGAACAATTAGCAGAGATGGGATTTAGACATGAATCTATTTGACTTTAAGCTTCAGGATCTCACTGGTCACCAGGCCTCTTCCACAGCTTTAGCAATGAAAAAAAAAAAAAAAAACACTGTTGGAATTCAGCTAGATTAAATATATTTTAAAATTTATTTTTAGACATTTAAATTCTGATTTTCTCAATCAGATTTTATAGGCATTGATTAGGCATCACTGTGTGGTTAACCCTAAGCCACACTTCATGGGAAGTATGAAACCATGGAAGACATGGTGTGTGTCAGAAGACTTTCCAGTCTAGCTGTTGGAAAAGAACCCGGATGATGATTCATTAGAGGTCAGAGAAGCACTCAAATGAAATATATGAGCCTGTGTGAGGCAGCAAGGCTATATGGCTGGAGTAAAAGAGAGGAATATGCTTTGGGGAATTAAGTGTGGGATGTATGTTCAAAAAGGAGGCAGAATCAAACCTGCACCTCTCAGGAAGTATGGAAGCAGACAGGGATCATTCCAGCTAAAGAAAGGTCAAGTGATTGTGTGTGAGCAAGTGATGGGGACATCCTGGCCTGCTAAAGTCAGATTCTGTTGCGAAGGTAACAATATTTAAAGGGAGAACACAAGTTGGTTTGCTGGGTGCCCTGACCCACAGCTCCAGATGGTTGGGGTTCAGCCTGACAAATCAAGGGAATATGCATAGGTATTTTAGAAATTCACTATGGCAGTACTATGCCAAAAGGAAACTCAGAATATGGTTTTATTTATTTTAAAAATATTTATTTTTTTTGTTATAGTTGGACACAATACCTTTATTTATTTGTTTGTTTGTTTGTTTGTTTATTATGTGGTGCTGAGGATCGAACCCAGGGCCTTGCACGTGCTAGGCGAGCACTCCACCGCTGAGCCACAACTACAGAATATGGTTTTAAATAAACAAGAGACAAAGGAATTCAAAATTGGGATGATGGCAAGGGCAGAATCCATGGATGACAAATTTCTCCAGAGAATGTTACTTATTGCCACTCACCTCTGTTGAGTATTTTAATTGACTCACAGATGTCTTTGTAACATGTAGACAGTAGCAAACCTTGTTATGCCAGAAAAAAATGAGGCAAAAGAGTTTTCCAAACAATCCTGTCATTTCCCCTACTTGTGGGGTTCTTGGAGTATTACTCAGAGAGCTAGTTCACAGTCACATAATTATAAAATGTTAGAAAAGGAACAAGACTTAGAAAGCATCAGTCCAATCCCTGAATTTAAAAAAAACGAGATGACCTTGACCCAGACAGGTTATGTGCTCCTCCAAGATCACACAGTTAATTAGTAGTCATTAAGTTTTATTCCCATGGGCAAGGGTAACACACAGTATTCTTCTGTAAACTGAGTTCAGTCTAGTAAATAACATTTGCCCTTAAACAGACAAATGAACCACTGCACAACAACTCTGTTGTCACAAGCTTTCTTCCTCCCCTGATGCTTGATCTAAATTTTTTTTTTATTTAGGGCTTGAGAGTTGTATCTTTCTCATTTCTGCACACTCGGCACTTAGCATGGTGCCTGGCACATGGCAGGTACTCGATACATTTTTGCTGAGTTGAACTAAATTTGAATCACTGATGTTCATTTCTTTTCTCTTAGGGGCTTTCATGACATATTTCATTTTTTTAAAATGAAGAATCATCCAATCATTAAACAGGAAGGGACCCTGGAGCTTAACTTTTACTTACAAGTGAAGATGCTAAAGGCCAAGGAAATTAAATGACAGACCCTAATACTGGCACTCAAGCTGTTCTTAGACCCTCTCCTCCAGAATATATGATTTGCTCTATGGTGAAATATATCATAGTTTTCTATAGTTCTCTGTAAAAAAAGATTCTAAAATATCAGCTGTTTAAGAGGAAAATACCTACAGTGTTTTTGTGCTACTATGTGAAACTTAAGGGCAGCAAGTAGAATGATAAGTCTAATGGTCAAATAAATGCGTAAGTGACAAATTATTTCTGGGAAGAATTTTCTACTGAACATGGATTTGGGCTTATTTTGAAAAATATCCTTTTAGAAGGAAAAAACTGATCCTGAGAGGCAATGAAATCAGAGCTAGAAAAAGGCAAGATAATTTGAGCCACTAAGCTAAATGAGGGCCCATCTCTGTACAAATCAATTGCGGTACTCTCTCCTTGAGTTAATAATAGCAGCCTTACCCAGACCCCCTGCCCCCTCCCAGCTCACTCATGAATTAGGAGACCTGAGTATTAGTATGGGACCAGCTTAGGCCAGCCTAACACTGGAAGCAAGAAACTACACCCCCTGATGTCTGGCTGAGTGTGGCCAGAGCATCCTCGTCTAACACAAAGGGCTAACCATTAATCCTTCCCTAGTAGAGGTTCAAACAGAGGCTGCCCAGCAACGCTCCATTGGTTTCATTCAAGGTCCTGATGGCTGTGACCCTAAAACTCTCTTTATATTGACAATGTCTAGTGGGGAAGCCATGGGCTGAGGTGGTTCTAGCGGCCACTTGGTCAATGGCAGAGCACTCACAGGATGTCTGATCCTTACTTGGAGGGTGTCTTAGTCAGCTCAGACTGCCACAACAAAATACTATAGACTGGGAGCTTTCAACTACAGAAAGGAATTTTCTCACTATTCTGGAGGCTGGAAGTCCAAGATCAAGAGATCAGCAGGGTTGGTTTCTTCTCTTCTTGGTGGCCTTTTCTCTGGGTATGCACCCCTAGTGTCTCTTGTAAGGATGCCAGTCCCACTGGATTCACACCATCCCTAATGATCTCACTTAACCTTAATTATCTCCCTAAAGGCCCCATCTCCAGATACAGTCACTGGGAGTTACGGCTTCAAACTACCAATTTTGGGAGGCACACAATCTTGTCCACGATAAAGGGAAATCAGGGTCTCCTCTTTCCAGGTTTCAGAGTGTCTTTTAATCCTACTACTTAATTTCCATGGGTCTTTTTCTCAAAGAAACATTTGCAACTAATTTAGAAAGCAATGAGAGAAATCATTTGGGAGTTGAGTTCTCAAGTTGCAAAAATTGCAATTAAAAAGGGGGGCAATGAAAAGTACCTTTCCAGCAGAGTAATAGAGTATCTCTGTGATGCTCTGCAAGACGGAACACACACACACACACACACACACACACACACACACACAGGGGAAGAATCCAGGCTCCAAAGTTTTCTCAACAGAAGAGAGCAACTCTGCTGGCAGGCTGTGGCAAGCACGCCTTGTCTGCCTGATTTACACAGGTACAGAGAGAATGGTCTGGAGGCTGCGGGCCTGCTCGGCCAAACGCCCATGTGTGCATGAAATTAGAATGTCAACATTTGATTCATGCTGCCAAGCTGTGACTGTGAAACAAATTATGTCAGTGGGTGGCAATTGCAATATTAGTCTAAGAAGATAACATTTAACTATAAAGAGGGGCCGTCTCCAAGCCTTTTCTCTTTTATTATTTTAATATCAGCATTGTTAGACCTAGATGAGATAATGATTTGAGAAAAAGGAAAATGTTTCATGTGGAGGCGTGGGTCCTTCAAGACAGGACACATTGCAATTCAAATGATGTTTGCTCCAAACCCTCTTATGAAACCCAGCAGTCAGGTAATGGCAGTGTTGATTTGTACAAACCACAACCATCCACTCAACAGAGTTCAAAGCAGAGATGACTGTGTCATTCCTGGGAGAACCTCAGCTGCTATTAAATAATCTGTCTCTTTTAAAGAAAACCTTCGATTTGAGGCCAGAAGTTAGAATCTTTGTCCTTAAATGCATTTTGGCAAGAAGAAATTGGCAAACACCTTGAAAGAGATGGTGAACAAATTCTTCCAACTTACTCCCTGGGCTCTTCACAAGGTCATTTCACCAAAGAGCTCTGCATAGTACAGCTCTGTATAGTACAGTTTAGTTGAAACCTGTTATTTTCTTCTCAATTGATTTAAGCTTGTGCAGATTTAAAATCAACTTCAAATGCATATGTGGGTAGAAGTTTGTTGAAGAATTTCATGCAAGAAGTAGGGATTTGGGTACTGCACGTATTTTCTTTAAGACTTTCTTGGTGAAGCAACTTCAACTTGACCTACAAGGTAGCATTTTTTCCAATGCAATGAGGCACACATCTATCTCCATTTGAAGCCCACTTCTTCTTGTTCTTTTTTTTTTTCCTAACTTGCAATACAGTAAAACATCAATTTGGAGTTTTATTCCATTACAAACATCTATGTAGTTAAAGTTAATGCTGTGAAAAATCCAACTTGGAGCAGTGAAATGTTTATAGAAGCAGCATTCACTTAGTAGCCGAACCAAGCCAAGATGACTGGCTACAGGATTAATGTGTAGAGAACAAAGTAAGGAGTTTTAGGGGAATAATGATGAGGGAAGAAGTGGGTGTTACTTAAAAGCCTATTAGTTTAAAACAATTTCTAATAATGAAGATCTTCTCCTTGCTCTCCTTGGTTAAACATGAAACCTTATCTGGAGTCACTGTCCTGCAGGGTGGTCCCCTCTTTTTCCTAAATCAGTTTTCAACTCCTTCTCACATGTAAGCCAGGCCCAAAATTCTGAGATTGCATTTTTCTTCTCACTAAGGCATAGAGAATTAAATAGATTTCCTATTTGAGAAGAAGGTTGTGGAGAGATAAGATTTAAACGGAGAACCTTTTGGAACTCTTATTTTTATTCCAGCTCCTTTATCCCTGATAAAGTGATGCCAAAGCCAAGCTGATTTTGAAATAACTTCCTTTTGGGGTGGGGTATATTTCTTAGGACATATTAGTATATAGTTCTTCTTTTCTTGGTTGGATACAGTATTCACCAAAAAGCAAAACATATTTCTCAAAAGTAGGAATTTTAGGGCAGCCAGCCACAAAATTTCTGCTTGGCCTCCAGTACGTGGTTTGGTGAAAGTGAGCTCTAAATCCACCAATTTGATCTTCACCTACATGTAAAATCCCTTTGCTGAAATGCTCTCATTGTCTGAGAGGTTTTTGAAAAAGCTGCCTCAGTGGAAGGTCTCTGAAACAGATCATTGTAAAGGGGAGAGGTCTGAGGTAGAATGCCTGTCTGACCCACCAGTATGGTCTATTGCTTTAGCCAAGCCTATTGATGCAGAAATGAGTTCTACCCTTGCCTCTCAGGCAAGAATTTCCACTCTGAAATTTCATTCATTCTGAAAACTCTCCTTGGTTAGGCCATATTTCCTTTTCATTCAGATGATGTCAGAGCCCGCCATCCATTTGAAAGCCCTATCCTCTTCACAACTGTGTAACATCCAACCATTTCAAAACTATACAAACAGAAGGGATTATTTTTCTCTTTATGGGACAATTACAGGCTTGTGACTTCTGCATCCTCTGGAAACCATAGGAGAAACTTTGTCTTATCGTCTGCAGCTAACTGTCAAATGCATGTAATGCTTTTTCAAGGAAACTAGGGACAAAACTGCTCTCATTGCACCTTGTCAAGAGAGTAAATTGAGGTTCTCAGACACACAGGGAATTAACTGTGTTCTTAGACCGAGATGTAAAACTCAGGATCAGAGAATGGAATAAACAATATTTTGATGTAAACAGATGATCAACATGAGAGGAATGACCGTCTGGTCACCCGGGGTTGGGGAGGGGGTATTCGGTTAACACTTCCACCCCTTAAAGACAATGGTGCGCAATCAATGCATATAGGGCCTTTCAGGCCGGTTGCTAAGTGATACGCAGTGTCAACAGAAAAATGCCGGATGTACAGAGGACAGCTCCAGGCCCAAGAGAGATCAACACCCTCTGATGATATTTTAAACTTAATTCAGTTCCCGATGAAGATTGTGACAGGTTCCGTGGCCAGAGCAGAAAAGATGTTTGCACTTCAAAATCCGACTTCGCAAAGTTGCTCTGCTGTGTGCAAAGAGTGTTTAATTTGGTAACAAGTGAATCATGGCCCAAACAGTAGTTGGTTCAAATAGGAAAAGGCACCCAGCAGGGGCATCCTGAATATTCATTTCTTGCAAGGCACAGCAGTCATTTACAATCTCAGCTTCAGCATCAGAGCTGATCATTTGTCTCAGATTGTATGTGCATTCTCTCATTTTTTCATCTCTAAAATCTATTTTAGGAACAGCCCCCGAAGCCATTTTCAACAGCTTCTTCAGAAATTCTAAAGAAAGGAAAGAAACTTGAATAGGATCACATCACCCCATACAACCATGAAAACCTGTTTTGTGGGGCATTCTTGAAACCAGCCCAGAAGCTCTTAAGAGTTTTTTTGTATTTATTTACCCATTTCTTTTTCTCCCTCCTCCCTCCCTCAATGGATTTTTATATTCAAATGCAAAAGATTTCCGTATACACTAAAGATCCATTTATGTATTGGTTTAGAAGATCATGCCACGATATTGAGAAATGCAGTTTTTTCATAAACAGATGTTTACAAATTCAGTCTTTGTACCAGGGAAAGCACACTTCCCACAAAGAGCCTGTTTTCCATATTTGAAGGCATAAGTCCTTTTGAAAAAAAAAAAAAAACCCACATCCCTAAAGTCCAGGAATCGTTAACCTTAGATATATCGTGCCTCAAAGCCACTTCCCCAAATGTCGCCAAACAAAACCTGTGAAATGTTTTCCTAACAAGACACTGGACGATGCTGCTCGCCCTGGGTTGCTGCCGACAATAAACACTTGGTCGCACAGGCGCTAACGGCTGTGTAGACAGGAGGTGATGAGGAACACAATCAATTTACTCAATTCAGGAAGCACTGTTAGTCTAGCAGAACACAAGCTTTTTAAGAGCCCGAGTCACATAATTTTCAGCCAGCCAGGTTTGTCCTCTTTTGTCCTCAAGAGTTTGGTCTGTTTATTAAACCAATAAACGCGCCCAAGAGCATTTTGTCCAGCGGGTTAAAATCTCCTAAAGCGGGGCTATGTTAACACAGATTGAGCAGAGGGTGGGGGGGGGGCTGACTTCTTGATATTTTTCTTCCTGTCTCATCCCATGAAGCTAATTTTATAGGGTTGTTCCTGTCATGTCTAAGCTACAGGTAGTAAGGGGGAGATTGAAGACAGATAAAACCACACAAAAGCATTCCCAGGCCTTGTTTCCTTGACTCACTGAGGGTGGTTTTCTCTCACAGAGGCATTAAAGCATTGTGGAGCAATGAGGAAACAGCACACAGAAAGCAGCAAGCCAGTGATGGGGATAATTGCACTGGGACCACCTGCCACAGCCCTCCTGCCATGTAAGTCTCTCACTATCAGGAGTCTGCAGCGTAAGCTATGCAAACTTTTCTGTAGTTTTAAAAAATGGAAAAATGACCCTGGGCCAGCAAAATGAATGCCATATTATAAGGTGGCTAAAATAGGGTTTTTTTTGTTGTTGTTGTTTCATTTTTGTACTGGAGATTGAACTCAGGGGTACTCAGCCACTGAGCCACATCTCCAGCCCTATTTTGTATTTCATTTAGAAACAGGGTCTCACTGAGTTGCTTAGCACCTAGCTTTTGCTGAAGATGGCTTTGAACTTGTGATCCTCCTACCTTAACCTCCTGAGCTGCTGTGATTACAAGCATGCCCCACTGCATCCCGCTAGTCTTTGATATTAATGGGTTAATATCTATTTGGGTTAATGATCAGCCTGGCTCCTGACTGAGTCTTTCTCATGCTTGGAGCAAAAACTGAAGGCTGAATACTATAGCCATACAGGCACAATGTTTATAGCAGTGCCATTCACTACGGTCAGGTTATGAAACCAGCCCAGGTGCCCATCAACGGATGAATGGATAAAAAAAATGTGGCATGGGGGCTGCTGTTGTAGCTCAGTGGCAGAGTGCTTGCCCAGCACATGTGAGGCACTGATTTTGATCCTCAGCACTATATAAAAATAAATAAATAAAATAAAGATATTTTGTAAAAAAAAATATGCTACATATACGCAATGAAGTTTTACCCCACTACAGAGAATGAAATCATGACATTTGCTGGTAAACTAACAGAACTGGAGAATATCATGCTAAGTTAAATAAGCCAGACTCAGAAAGTCAAGGGTTGAATGTTTTCTTTTGTATATGGAAGCTAAAGCAAAGTAAGTAAAAAGGGGGGGGGCTGATCCCACAAAACCAGAGTGGAGATAAAGGGGATTAAAGGGGAGAGGGGAAGGACAGGAAAAGGGAGGAACTGCAAAATGACACTGGCAAAATTATACTATGCACATATCTGAATACAGGACAGTGAATTCTACCTTCATGTATATCTATAAAGTACCAGTTAAAAAATAAGAAATAATCAGAAGGAAAACTAAAACTGAGTACAGGAAGGGGACATAAAGGAAGGAAGGGAGGGGAAAGAGGAAGTACGGGGGACTGAAATGGTCCATGTCAAAATGAACCCCACTATTATGTATAATAACTACAATGCACTAGTAAAAACATTTTTAAAAAAACCTAAAATCTGAGAGATAGGCGGAAGGAATTTTACTTATAAGAACTAATCTTGGTGCCACAAATATTTATTTATCAAGAGGCACAAAATGGGGCTGGGGTTGTAACTCAGTGGTAGAGCACTTGCCTTGCATGTGTGAGGCACTGGGTTCAATCCTTAGCACCACATAAAAATAAATAAAGGTCCATAAACAACTTAAAAAATATTTTTTAAAAAGGCACAAAATTTTAATTGAACCATTAACTAAAAACTACCCTAATTTCTCTACAAATATGAAAAACTTACGAGGAGACCATAAACTGTTCCTTAAGTTCCTAATTAATTAGAAGCTTCTCTACATTTATTTCAATGAACAAATTGCTTTTCATATCTCTTCTGAACTTTACTCAAACCATCACACAGAAATCATTGACAGTGCTCCTAGTGTATCTAGCTCCAATATAACTGCTGAGCACTTAGACAATTTTCACAGATATTTTATAGTTTGGGTAATGATCCAATTTGGACATATCTCCCTGACTTTCAAATTTCTGTAGAATCATTTGAGACAAAGATCACAATTAATGTACTTTGTTGATCCCAGACAAAGATGAGGCTACTGTCCTGTCTTGGGAAACAGTGTGTTTTCTACTTTTCTCTTAGTGGAACTGTTTGTGCTAAGTCATTCATTCATATCATTTCTCCTTGTCCCTCTGGTGGCCAACAAGCTATACTGATAAACTTAGCCTGTCTAAGTAGAGGTGTCTACAGCTACAGTTAACCAGGGCACACTATGCAGGAGTTTATGGTTTCAAAAACTTGGCCAGTGTGGGTGTTAACCAGCAGATTCATTTGCTTAACTTGGGCAATTTCAGGAGGTAAACCACTCATTGGAACATGCCATCACATAGAATAGTCAGTCCAAAATGAAAATCACCATGGAACAGCATACCCCAAATAGACACATTAAGTTTTTTTTATGTAAATGCATAGCCACATTTTAATTCAACCATGAAGTTAAGCCAGATTGTCTACTTCCAAAAATTTTCACTATAGATTGAACATCACTAGTCCAAAAATCTGAATCCAAAATGTTCAAAATCTGAAACTTTTGAATTCTGACATGATACCACAAGTGGAAAATTCCACACCTGACCTCATGGTTGCAGTCAAAACATGGATGCACTAAAACAAATTATATGAAACTACCTTTCAAGGCTGTGAGTATAAGGTATGTATGAAACATTAGTGAATTTCATGTCTCAACTCAGGTCTCTTCTCCAAGATATCTCATTATGTATATGCAAATATTCCAAAATCTGAAATACTTATGATCCCAAGTATTCGGATAAGGGATGTTCAACCTGTAACATACTTAAGATATATTTGCTCATTGTTCATCTGATCTCTCTTAGAAAATATCACTGTGGTCCCCTGCCCTAGTTATACATTGGAATCACTTGGGGAACTTTAAAAACTTGACAGACCCTCAATGTCCACCCTCAGAATTTTTGTTTTATAAAAATTCCAGGCATGAAGCCCAAGTAAAAGCTGTTAATGTTCCCCAAGCGAGCCAGCAATGAAGGCCATAGTTGTAGATGACTGAGTGGAGACAGGTGCTGACGAAACAGGCAGAATTTATGGGAGACCTAAAATGGAGAAAATACCATCCATTAATTTTAATTTTAATTTTTTTTATGAATAGAGAAGTGAAAGTTATTATTCAATCTCAGCAGCAGAACATCTTTGTTTAGCTCTGGGATCAAGGTGTTCCATAAGAAACCAGTTGAGATCTACTGACATAAGTGATTAGAAAGAGAATCCCCAAGTCTGAGGCAGGTACATTGTGTCAGTGTCAAAATGCTGCAGAAACTTGGAGGAGACCTCCAAAAACTGGAAATCAGGTATTGTCATATTTAGGAGAAATGCCCTGTGACAGGTGTCAAAATGCTGTGACATGGAGGACATCCAGGAAGGCTTCCTGGAAAAGGAGTTTCCCAGGGCCTGGAGTTGAAAGATTCTGAGGCACAATTGTGGGCAAGGTGAAAGAATCAGGTTAGATATGAGCAGTGAATTTTTTTCCCCCCAAAGCTCAGGGCCCTTTAATGAAAAGGAGAAAGAGTATTTTACCTTTTTTTTTTTTTTCTTTTCAGTGTTCTTGTCTTCTGCTTCCAGAATAGGAAAGATAATAAAAACTAAGATTTACTGAAAATTTATTGTGTGCCAGGCATTATTCCAAGAGCATTTCATTTTGGTTCTCTGTACTTTAATCACTTAATTGTCAAAGTATGGTTATGAAGAGGGTACTGAAGTTATCCCCATTTTACAGAGGAGGAAACTGAGGCACAGAGAGGTGAAATAATTTGTTTGAGGTCACACAGCAGCTAAATAGCTGTTCTCTTAACCCCTGCTCTTTTGCTTGTCTTCAGGTACAGTCGTGGCCAGAGCCACTCTTTCTACCAGCCCTGCACTCACTGTGATAGACGCTGCTCTCCAGGAGCTGGCCCATCTGCAGTCCCAAACCAGCAGCAACCCATGCAGCTGTGGCTCTGAGTCCATCACAGCTGCACCAATATGGCTCAGCTCAATTAGGTTCAATCCCTTTCTATGTACAAATCACACAGAGGACCCCTCCAATGTTTTAGACACTTAGATTCTTACAGAGATCTATGGATTATGAAGGAATGTAGATCCATATAGAGGCACAGATTATGCCATTTTCTTCTTTGTTGAAACTCTCTAATACAGCAAGTCATTACACCTAATGAATACTGAGTGTCCTTGCCCAAGAAAGCCAGAAAAGAGCATCTGTTTTGAATGCTTTGAAGAATGCCCTAGAGCCAGGTGCCGTGGCGCTCGGCAATAATCCTAGCAGCTCGGGAGGTTGAGGCAGGAGGATCGAGAGTTCAAGGCCAGACACAGCAAAAGCAAGGCACTAAGCAACTCAGTGAGACCCTGTCTCTAAATAAAATACAAAATAGGGCTGGGGATGTGGCTTAGAGGTCCTGTGTTCTTGAGTTCAATCTCTGGTACCCCCCACCCCAAAAAAGAACACCCTAGAGAGTCAGTATGTCATAGGCCAGTGAAATCTCTTTTTATTTCTTCTCACTCACTGATATTTATTAAGCATCAACCTATGCATGGAGTATGTAATCTAAGCAAAACACTAACACAGACACAAAAGTTACCATAACAGAAGACAGAGTGAAAAGTGTCCCCAGGAAAATGTCACAAGACTGTGGCCATCTGGAGGAAGGGAAGGAAGTAGAGATCTGGTGGGCTTCCTGGAGGAGGCGATGGTTCACACAGACCCCAAACCTGAAGGAGTTCCATAGAGAGGTCATGGGAGGGTGAAGGGACAGTTAATTCTGTTGGCATGAGGGATCCTGTGTCACTCCTGGCTGCTTGTCCTAGAGTTGAAGGTCTCCTGGCTGCGTGTGAAGCCCAAGAAGAACAAAGAAAATATCTGCTGCCAACTCCCCAAATCGCACAGGCCACAGAACTGGGGGCAGGGAAGCTCTGAGGTCGTTCGTGCAAAGTAGCCAATTTACAGTGAGGGCTACAGTCGAGTCAATTAAAATGTTTTATTAGCAGGAATTTGAATCTCTTACCTTCATTAACATTTAACAGTAAATGGGAGAAAAAAGGTAAATAAAATATTATCTGGTTTTCTAAAGGTCATTTCAGACTGAGCATTATAAAGTGTGAGCTGGCCAAGGACGGGGTGGCCCTTTGTGTGGATTTAGTACACGAATCTGCCGCAAGTGTCCATCTACAGCCATGTCTCCCAGGTCTGGCAGAAAGACACCTCATGGCAGGTAGGGTGCTCAGAAGTGGATTAATTACACTCCACACATTTGAGGCAGGTTGTGAGAGAAGGGGATCTGACATGAGAGAATTAATTTTTTTTTTTTTGCTTTAGATCCCAGATTATAAATCATTTGGGGTATGCAGCCCTCAGTGATTGCTCCCATGATCAACACCTGCTTTTCAACAGCCCTGGGCTAGCATCCCAGATTGATTAAATGACATACCTGACCACTGCCCCGAAGGAAAGAAGTGCAAAGTGAGCCCTGTGCCTGTGTCCCAGACAAGCTACAGAGGGCCCTGGCAGGCCTGGCGTCAGGAGACAGGCCTTCCTCACACCCCAGGATCTCTGTGCACATTCTACATCAAGGCCTGCTGCTATCAGAAGCCCGAAGCAGAAATGTGACAACCGGGCAAGGATGTAAACATTGAACTTGAACAGAAACCTCTGCTTGGTGGATATTCCATCTCCCCAGACCCCCCGTCTAGATAAAACCCAAAGGATGAAGCTCTAGCACCCTCTGACTCTAGAAAAGTCAGAGGAAGCCCAGATATTCCCACAGTAGCAGAAAGACCTTTCTTGAACGGCTTCTATCTGAATGAGCAGACTGGGAAGAGCCAGCCCTCCCTCAATGGGGATTGCTGAGGTTTTCCTGATCACTGTCCTCCTCACCAGTGGATGGTGACAAATGAGGACATCAGACCTGGAGCTACCAACCCCAGCAAGTGCACTCCCTGCCGGCTTGCTGCAGTAACGGCACAATCATCCTCAGGTAGGAAAGGGCTATCCAGTTAAATTCCCTTTCTGGTCTTCTTCATCATAAGGATGTTTGACTTTATTGCCTTTGAAAATGGGGGACGATGAATTCAGAGCAAAATAAATATTTCCTAATTTTAAATAAATATTGCTAATCACAGTGATTGTGTTCCTAAGCCCAATGCAGTGAGAGAAATACAAAGATCAAAATTAGAAGGAGAGAAGAGAATATTTACATGTTTAAATATGAATCCAAAGTCTGAATTTATTGTGTTCAAAGCATCTGGTCTGATTCTGTAAATATCACTGGCTGCTGCTCACTGTCTATCCAGCACTACCTAAATGGCAGCAGAGAAGCTGGCCCTTCCCTGTGTCCAAATCTGAAGGTAAAGATCAAGGACCTCAGCACAGCAATAACAATGACCGTGTTCCATTGAACACCTTTATTCTGCATTTCTAGCAAAGAAATGAAAGTTATCTGAGAGGTGGGAGGTTAATGCTCTATATTCCTCCCCTAGGCTCCCCTGACCTCGTTCTATTTTCTTTTCTTTGTTTTTTCTGGGGTGTGGTTACCAGGGATTGAACTCAGGGGCACTCAACCACTGAGCCACATCCCCAGCCCTATTTTGTATTTTATTTAGAGACAGGGTCTCACTGATTTGCTTAGCACCTTGCTTTTGCTGAGGCTGGCTTTGAACTTGCCATCCTCCTGCCTCAGCCTCCCAAGCTGCTGGGATCACAAATATGCACCACTATGCCCGATCCATTTCCTTTTCTTGTTGCAGAATGTATACAGAATGTGCACCTTAAAGAGTCTGGGGTATCGCTGAGCCTGAAAGGCCTTTTGCCTTTAGGTATATGCAGTATAGTGGGAAGAAGGGAGATAAGACTGCCTGCTGTCAATGTCATCCAGAGAAGCTGACATTCACTAGGATGTATGACAAATACAGAAAGTGACATAATGTCTATGATGTATGTATATATGTATATATATTCCATTTCTTCACACATAGATACATGTGCTATTATCCCCCAAAATTTCCATATTGGACTCCTGTTAACCATTAAAACAAGTGTCCTTTAAAAAAATATGGAGCACATGGTATAAATTAGGCACTGTGTTTTTGCTTTAGTGAACATCATCATGAGTCAGTTCTGGAAGCATTGTGTGAGATGGAGGTTTTACCTTAAATACAGAGAATAAAGCTGTGCTCCCAGAGAGAATATAATCTTCCCTGGTTACCGTTATACTAGCCTACATCTGCTCTTCCTTGAAAGTGATTTGAAGTAAATAAATGAAATGGCCATTTATCCCTAACAATACAATGGTACTTTTGTACCCACTCTGAACAACTAACTGGGTGAACTCCTTGAAAGAAAACACTGGAAGGGAGTTTGGAGATCTACATACTTACCACAAAGAGCACGTGCAATGGAGAGAGAGAAGAGAGGTTGTAACAAGGACTGGGAGCTCTTGGGTCCACAGTGGACACAATTCCATTGTCCAGGGCAGTAAAGAATTATTCAGAATTATTCTCACTTGGAAATGCCAACTTCCCTCTTGCACTGGTGAGGAAATCAAGGCCCATAGTTGAGTCCTGGATTCAAGCTCTTCCCTCTTGTTTCAGAATAGTCAGTTTTCCACAGATGAGCCATTGGAGAAATAATACATTAAGGTAGCTAGACAGACACACAGACAAATATTTCAATATTGTGCCTGCTCTCCTGTACCATCCACTTCTGTTAATTAGCTCTGAAAATACATGGCCATCCCTTATACCTGCCTTCCTCTTGGGGAGAAATATAATTCCTAGCAGTAATTTACGTCTATCTTTTTCTGTCCTTCTGAGTTAGGACTTCCTTTTTAGAATCTGAATTCACCAGGAAACTTCAAATCACTCCAAATAATGACCCTTCGATTCAACCAACACCTATTGAATATTGTTGGACCCTGAGCTTGGCCCTCATCAGTACCTTGTTTCATGTAATTGCAACTCAACACTGCAAAGCAGATACAAACTACAGTATACAGGTGAGAAAACTGAGGTTTTGAATGGTTTATACCTAGTAACTGACTAAAGTGTCTATGTTTCCAGTGTCATGTTATCACTCAAATCTCCCCACATCTCAATTTTGTCACCTCTACGCATTAGTGCCTTCTTCTGCAATGGAAGGAGGGTCACAGGAAGTCCCTCTCAAGACTCATTGAGACAGACTTTCTGAAAACTCTGACCGCATTTCCAGGTGAAAATGGCAGACTTTGGTGAAACATGTAATTCACTTGTCAGAAAACAAAAAACACATCCAAGGTGAACTGAAACCTCCTGAGAAAGAGTTGATACAGAGGAAAATCAATAGTGAAGGTCCACAGCCATTTACCAGAACAGCCTTTTTCAGTCTTGCTCTTGCTATTTCTCTGTCTCCCGTACCACCACCCCAACCCTCATTTACACTTTCTCTTCCCCCCTACACACACACACACACACACACACACACACAATCTATAGATTGGAGCTGAAGTGACTTCCAAAGCCTCATGTATTAAAGACTTGGTCACCAGCCTTGTGGCATTATTGGAATATTGGAAGGCAGTGGAACCTTAGTAGGTGGGGCCTGGTGGAAGGAAGTTAGGTCTCTGGGGGATGTGCCCTTGAAGGACAAACCTGGACTGCAGTCTTTTCACTCTCTGCTTCCTGGCCAGGTGAGTGACCTGCCCCACCACATGCTCCTACCATGATACACTTCCTTGCCACACGCACAATGTCAATGGCACTGATCAACCATGGACTGAAACCGCTGAAATTGTGAGTCAAAAACAAAACTTTCCTCCCTTTAAGTTACTTATTTGAAGTGTTTTGTCACAGCAATGGAAAGCTGATGGACACACAATATACAGTAAGCACACTGAAATACTAACCTGCACAGGCTCACAAAGGAACAGGAATGAGGAAGGAAGGAATACATGAAATGAGAAGTGTGATGAATTTCACCGTCTACTTCTGAGGTTAAAATTTTTAAAGTCAATTTATGAGAATTTAAAAATATTCTACCAGTAATAATTAAAAATGAAAAAAAAAGACTATGAAGAAAATTCCTAATAAAAATGACCAAATCCCCAGCACTGACAATTTGTAACTGGGGTGTGGGAATGGGCAAGAGGAAGAAGAGATGAACTCTCCACTTGCTAACAGGAAAGTCCTCCTTAGGAATTCCATAATTATGTGCTATTGCTGTTCATTAATTGCAAGGAAACCAACCTGGCGTTAGCTTTCCTGCCTGCTGGGAGGGCATGACAGAATCACTGACTCACATGAAGGATGGCACTCTGATGGCACCTATCAGCATGCACGGTTCCCGGAAAGAGACTGCAGGTCAGGGATGCTCACCCTGATTCAGGATGCTCTTAATTAAAAGATGTGTGTGAAGTAGATACCAACCCTCAACATTTAAGGCATGGCACAGGCTGCTCATTTGAAGCAAAATTCTAATTGTTTTTCCTTTGCTCTCGATTTTAAAGTGATGTGTAGAAATCACATTATTGGCAAAATAAAATGCAAATATGCTATCATGTGGTCAGGGGTTGTGGTGCAGAGGCTTTCTATGACTGTGTAGTAAATACGCATGTGCATACACACACACACACACACATACACACATACACACAGCAGAGCAAATAGTCTGACAAATAAAAATGTGAATTTGAGGGCAAATGAGGCATGAAACATATTGGCCAATAAACAACACAAAAGAAGGTCATACTAAATTTCTTATCTAACTAGACTGGGAAGCATTTGGACCAAGACTACCTACCAAGAAAAGACTTTCAAAAGAAGTTGTCTTTCCTAACAAATACAAAGGATTGGTGTTCATTTATTTTGTTGTAATTCAGACATAGAGAAGCCTAGGAGCTCACTGTCCTGTATTTTTAAGATGAGATTCTGTGAAGGCTTAAAACATCTAAAACACATCCTTAACCTATCATGAGAAAATAAAGTGTGCCTCGAGTACTCTGTAATCACAGCTCTTTTTTTGAAAATGTGCCATCCAAGAGGTTCTTAGGTTGGTAAAGTACTTTTCAGTCCACAAAGCTCCTTCAAAACCATCTTGTAAGTGGGAAAGGCAGGTCATATTTTTCCCATTATCCAATGAGAAGATCAGCTCAGAAAGTTCAGGGGGATTTTCTCAAGTTCTTATGGTCAGGGAGTAGCAGAGTCTAACCAGGATCTGATACTTCTGACTCCTAGTCTATCTGTGTCCTGCCAAGCTGTCAGTGCTGTGGTTAAAAGGGCCACTGTAAAATGTGCACTATTTGGTCCCTTCTGCTTCCGTCTTCTAAGGCAGAGGAGGTTGTTTCATACCAACGTATCTCTTATCAACCATTCTTATTTTTTCCTTTGACACTGGGGATTGAACCCAAAGGCACTCTACCACTGATTGAGCCATTCCCCCAGTTCAATTTATTTAATTATTTTGGTACCAGGGACTGAACTCAGGGGCACTCGACCACTGAGCCACTTTCCCAGCCCTCTTTTGTAATTTATTTAGAGAGAGAATCTTACTGAGTTGTTCAGCGTCTCGTTTTTTGCTGAGGCTGGCTTTGAACTCGCAATCCTCCTGTCTCAGCCTCCTAAGCCACTGGTAGTATAAGCGGGCGCCATGGCGCCTGGCACCCCTTTTCATTTTTGAGAGAGGGTTTTTGCTGTGTTGCTCAGGTTAGTCTCTATCTTGTGATTCTCCTGTCTCAGCCTCCAGAGTAGCTGGGATGACAGGTGTGTGCCACAGTTCTGGCTTCACCCATCCCTTTCTCAAAGGATGCAAGGTAGTACCCTGGTGGCTGAGAGCCAGACAGTCATGCCTACAAATTCTGTACTTTTAGATACCTGCTGTAGGGCCTTGGAAGGTATCTAAGCCTTTTGGAGCTTCAGTTTTCTCTTCCATAGTATCGTGATGACAATTTCTGTCTTCCAAAGCCCAGGGCACAATAAGGCTTTGGACCTTAGTAAGCATTCTGGCTTTTTCTCCTCCCCAGTATGCAAGGTAATGCTGGAGAGGTATACTTTCAGGAAATGCTCAGGAGTCATGTACAGGGCAGTCTGGACCTTCTCTTGGAATCTCTAGCAGAAAAAAAAAAAAAAACAGGAATGCAAACTTTTCTGGGCATAGACTATATCAGACCCAAAACAAAAATGAGAATGACTGTTTCCGAGAAGCTTCCAACTCACCACACACCCAGAAGCACCTTAGGTCAAAAGAAATGAGATTCTTTCAAGATTTCCAGATCAGTCTGTGCAAAGTGAAAAGGTTTCCAGCCCTCCCACTTCTGAGAAATACCTGAGCTTTGCAAGGCTGAGGTCACTCCACGTTCCTCTGCACTAATTAGAGAAAGCAATGTTGTCTCAAAACACTCCCTTCATCTGTCACTCAACTTTGCTTTGCTCCAGGATTTGGGTGGTTGGGGGCCCAGGACCAGTTCATGCAGCCTGCCAGCCTTTCAAAGGTGGGGAATAACAAGCTCACCAAACAGATGGTGATCAGAGACATGCCCAGACTCTTGGTTGTTCCGCCCTGCACCTTCACTCCCGTTATCTTCATGATTTGTCAAGCAAAGGCAGGCTGGTGACCCAGGGCTTCCACACCTTCAAAAGGAAATATTGACTAAACAGCAAGTGCTGCTGCTTCCATGACCTCCCTGTACCTGCTGGATACCCGCAGGGACCCACGTCGTCAAAAGAGGAGCTGTTGTTAGACTTGTCTCACTGACATCAAGTGGCCCAAGGGAGAAGAAGAGAGATGAAGGGCCAATCACAGGAGGAGTTATGGAACACACAGAGAAACTGGAAAATTCAAAATTAAATTTCAAGGGTAAGAATGTACTGACGGGATCAATTCACTCAGAACCTGAGAAAAATACACTCTTTGTGATGATAGATGAGGCTAAAATTCCCCAGGAATTTAGTTTTGATCCTATTGGTGAACAACACCTATCCTCTTTGGAGGACTCAGGTTTTCCCTGTTTCCACATACCCCTAAAACTCTACTTCCTAGAAAGTAGGCAAAGGATCCCTAACTTGTGACAGGGATAACAGGAAGTTCTCATGGAATTGGCATGACAGTGGGTACAAATATAGTGACCAGAGACATCCTCTGCAGGAGAAAAAGAACACAACTCTGTCACAAAATGGGTTTTGTTTTGTGAATTACAGAAGAAGTTCTTGGATGGAGCAGGGAGGAAGGAAAGGAAGGAAGCTGGGGTGGGAAAGGAAAGTGTTGTTATTTTCTTTTTCTGGGGCTAAGGGACAACCACAAATTGGATTTGCTCCAGTGCTATGGGCAACAGAAACTCAAACAAGCCTTAGGGGTTCCTGAAGTGTGTTCGTGGACTTGAGCTCATCTTAGGCTAGACACAGGGATTTGAAGACTAAGACTTGAACAGAGGTTGGGTCCCTTTGACCCACTCACTCTTCCTTTAAGTGTTCCCAACTCTCCTCTAGAGGCTTCCTGGAAAACGAATTCCAGGACCATTCTCTTAACTACTAGTTTTGTCCCCAAGTCACCTCAGTCTATGACCTTCTTTTGGAGACAGAGCTCCAATTGGTTCCAGAATTTTTTCTGTTCTCAGTTGGACTTGATTGAAGCAACAGAATATGATCTTTTTATGGATGTGAAGGACATTCCAGCATGGTGGCTCTTGCTGTTCATTTATGTATAAAGTTTTCTCTCTCTTTTTTTCAATGAATAAAAGCTTCATCTACCTTTAAGAGTGACCTTGACAGATCTGCTCAAACAATGAGCCCTCACAAATCTGTTTCTCAGTAACAACATGTTTATATGAGAATGCAAAGGCTAATCTGAATAATCACCTCCTCTGAAAAATATAGAGAGAAATGAAACCTCTCTCCTTTATAGTATTAGGTTTCATGGGTAAAGCCTGTGAATTCAGCTAATAAAAGACAGATTAACAGGAGAAAATAAAATGATTTATTTATGTGTGAAATGCAAATACATATGGGAGAACTTAGTGATGAGTTATGCAAAAGTGTAACTAGAATTGAGATCTTCTATACCATCCTAACAAAGGGTAATGAGTATAGAGAAGAGGCTGGATAAAGGGAAAGGGGCTTAGGGCTTGGAAGGGTAAATTATGGAAAGCATACTAGGAAATGATCCCTGTACTAAGAAGCAAGGGCTGTTGAATAAAATTATGCAGATAAGAGTCATTCTCTATTTTCTGGTAGAGGGGGAATGGAAGACCTTTATAATGACAATGTATTCAATTTTCACAAAGAGAAATTTATGTCCTGTTTTTAGACAGAAGGGGAGTGGGTAGAGAGAGCTAATTGCTTCCAGCTCAAAATAATCCCTGAAATTTCCCATTTGGGAGTGGCATTCTCTGATCTTCAGTAACATAACTTTGATGTTAATTGACACTGAAAAACTCTCAAATATTTTTTGACATCTTGTCCTCATAGATCTGTCTGCCTCCAGTCTTAAGGAAGAGCTCAAAAAATTAAGAGGTATGAAGGTGTGGTATGCCCAGAGTGGGTATTTCTACCCAGCTGGAGATCAGAGAAGGGTTAGGGGAGCAGGTCATGAATGCTGGCAGGGTTGTCAGGAGGCCCTCCACATATTTTCTAATTTGCAGTGAGGAGTCAGTTAAGGTTCTAAAGTTGATAAAACATCAGTTTAGTATTTTAGTTTTGGTGATGTTCCTGGAAAGAGGAGAAACTAATGATAGAAGGATGAGACAATCTTTCATTTTTGAAGGAAACACCAAGCACCTGCAGTGTGTTGGGTGCTCAGCCAGGTAGGGAGGATGAGCTGATAGTGAGACCAACACCATTACTATCCTCTCTCTCCCAGAGCTTGCAATCTAGTGGGATACGGGGACAGCAACAGATACCGCTGATGGTCCCAACTGGCTTCTGCAAACCACACAGGGCATGTTTTCAAAGTAGAGAACCTGAGGTGTGTGTGAAATATGAAGAGGTTTGAGGGACCCAGAAGCAACATCCATTCCCACCAGCTTAAACATGGAAACAGAACTTGTAAAACTAATTTGATCTGGAGAAAATCTTCTTTCCCATTCATCAACTATGAGTTACTACTCAGAAGAGAACATTTCCCCTGAGTGAGAGGAAAGTGTCCAAGTATCAGTGCCTAAGTGTTAAGCCCAGATCTGGGCTGCAGCATGCCCCCTTCATCCACTAGGTAAAGAGTAAAATGCCTGAAACACAAACCTAGGCCTGAATTCCATTTGTAAAACTCACTACCTGTAACTCTCTGCTATGATTTGGATGAATGTCCCCAAAGGTCCATATGTTAAAGGCTTGGTTCCCAGGGTGGCACTACTGGGTGGTGAAGGAACCCTTAGAAGGTGGAGCTTAGTGGGAGGTTCTTAGATCATTGTTGGTGTGCCCTCAAAGGGGAGAGTAGGACCCCAGTCTCTTCTTTCTCTTTTGCTTTGGGCTTATGAGGTAAGTGGTTTGTTCTGCTATGTACTCCTGTCATAAAATGTTGCCTTGACACAGGCCCAAAACAATGAGGCCCATTGGTCATGGACTGGAACCTTTAGAACTATGAGCCCAAATAAACCTTTTCTCTTTACAAGATAATTATCTCAGGTATTTCATTATAGTGATAGAAAACTGACTAATTCAGTGATGCAATTCTAGAGAAAAGATGGTTATTTTTGCCCAATGTTTCACAAAAGTCAGTGAGAGATCTGACAAAGAACCATTTGTTGACCATCAATTTACTAGTGATCTTTTCTATATCCCTTCCAGAGTCCAAAAGCTCCTCACCTATGGAAACCATCTATGCTTCATTAATATTAAATTCCTTTAATGAAATTAACATATTTTATGTTTCCCTAATTCAGCAAACCCTCCTTCTCTTTCTATTCTGCTCCAAATGGGTTAGCCAGTCCTTAGCAAAAATAACAGGTTTATTGCTTCAGTTCCCACAATGCACATGTATTTATTAGGTCCTGCCTTAGAGCATATTCAAACATTTTCTATGATCATTTTTTGCAAATGTCAGAGATCTGACAATTCAACTTCAGGATGACTCTTAACATGCAGACTACCATTCAGAGCCAGGTACCCCAAAATTACAATATTTCAGTGCCTTCCAGGTACTCTATATGACCTGCTAATTATCTGTCAAAATGTGGGCATCAGACACAAATAAAACAGGTTTAAAAAAAAAACTTGATCCAATCTCTGCCTTTTCTAGTTTCTAAGCCCCTGAAAACCATATACATCAAGCCCATGTCTTGGGCTGGGACAGTACGTATTTTAATGTATTCCCCAAAGCCCACATTCTCTGCAAAGAACTGTTTCTTTTGCTGCTGGAATTAACAAGCCAATTCACTTTCCTCATCTGAGAACATCTGAACGGTGTGTAGCTGACCTGGCCCTTCCTTTCTGGAGGGCGTGTTGCAGTACCATGATAAGAATGTCTCTTGAACTTGAACATAGATAGCACTTTCTGCTTGGAGGGGACTCCTGACGAAGCTGTCTGATTCCATTTATCCTGTCCTATGTGGATACCTGTCTGAGAACACAAGAGCTGCCTTTGATATTTAAGCTTCATTTCACTTACTGAATTCCAGGAAAGTTCTAACATTTGGTAAGCAAACCAACTTCAATTACTACTACTCATCAGTCAGACATTCAACTAATTTCTATTAAGTGCTGACTCTGTACCAGGTCCTATGCTAGATAGAGTTAATAAAGGAAGTAAACAGACTCTAAATTCTAGGGTAGTTAACAATATTTTTGGAGGATTTTATATGACATTAGTGGCCTTTTTTGATAAGAGTTTGGAGTACACAACCAATATCCTCAATTGTAATAGGTAGTTCACCAATTAAAAAAAAAATGAAAGCATGTCATTATATGCTAATGTATCTCTATGAGAACAGGGAGTTTTGTCTCTCTTATTCAGGCTACATCCCTAGCACCTTTACTAGTATCCAACTCATAGTAGGTTCTTAATAAATATTTTATTTTATTTTTTATGTAGTGCTGAGGATTGAACCCAGTGCCTCATGCATGCTAGGCGAGTGCTCTACCTCTGAGCCACAACCCCACCTCCTTAATAAATATTTTAAAGGAATTAATGATGTTCTTGACCCACAGAAAGGGAGATAATTATATCTCAAAACCTTTCACCAAGCAAGTATTTGAGAAATACTAGCATTGTCATCTAACTAAACAACTCAGGAATATGCCTGTCTTACAATCATTAGAAAAAGATATTGTAGGTGAGTTTTCCAAGACATGAACAAATATCAGTGATATTTAGTCACATGAAAAAGCAATACAAATCAATATGCCTTGTATAAGTTCATTTTTTTTAAAGTCAAAATGTAGATAGTAGCCCTTTTGGGGTTTGGGGGTAGTGTAATTTTTATTTTCCTTTTTTTTTTTTTTTTTTTTGGTTTTTGGTTTTTGCTTTCTGCTTTTTCTAAATTCTCTACCATGAGCATATGTTACTTTTCTAATCACATTTTCAACACTTCTCTAAAAGAAAGTCTATAGTTCAGTTTTGAACCCAATTTTATTTTCGGTTTGCACTCTAAGCCCCTCTATTGAGCTGTATAGAGCAGAAATTCTGTTGTAGGAGAGAAAGAAGCAGACAGGCTTCCTAACGAGGCTGGTGTTTCCCACCAGGTCTGTGAGAAGAGAGGCGGCTCCAACTACTTCCAATCAATGATCAGTGTCAACGAGTTAATTGTGAGAGTCTGAGCTCTGAGAAGTCTACCTACCCAGGCAGGAAAGATGATGGACCCACAGTTAAAAGAACTCTTCTTATGTTCCACCCAAATCCATTAGTCATTAGCTACATTTTAATGGATTCCAGACTTCTAAATATGACAAGGAATAGGAAGTCAATTTAAAAAAAAATATATGTGATTCTCTCTCTTTCTCTTTTTCTCACCTAGGAAAAAGGTTTAACTAGGATTTCAAAGCCTCGCATGGCTGCGCTTCTCTGGAGTTTGGCAGCTGTTGGATGTTGGTGTCTGTGTGCCAGCTCTTTGCTCTGCCAGCAATGTGTTAGGATAATCACCCACTGAAGGATCTCAACACATTACATTTCCCCAGAAGCCTTTGTCTGACAAGGTAATTTATGACCTGTTCAAGAATCTAGTCTTTACAAAACAGTAAATTCACACTTGTGCTGGACTTCAAAGCTACCATTATGAGCCTCAGTAGCAGAAGGCATCCTGCAGCTGAGAGCCAGATCAACAGATAAGTGAGTTTTTAATGATCTCTTTCAGGCCAGCCGAAAAGGGGACAAGACTGACAGCATTTGGCCATTCTGACTGCAAAAAAATTCAACTCTAAAGGTGGGTCCTTTTGACAATGTTAAAACCGTTTTATCTGTTCATTTCAGAAATGGGAATCTGTAGAATGTTGGAAGGGTCGGGAAGGAGCCAAGCAGTCCCCGTGGGAAGTCAGTTCCTCCAGTCCCTGGCAAGTACTTGCTGCAATGCCAACAGAAGCCCACTCTCCCAACCCTACAACCAGCTTTAGCCCAAATGTCCCTCTTTAGAAAGTAGCAGGTGGGAGGGTAGGTGCCTCAGTGTCTTGGACCATTTCAACAGATTCTTGGAGCCAAGGGGCTCTTTCCACGTAGCAGTCCTGCATAAAACCTAGACTAGTCATTCTGGAGTATAGTCTATATCCTGCTTGCATATGAATCACCTGGGATGCTTGTTTAAAAACAAAAAATCATTCCTCTCCACATCTGCTGTATCAAATCCCAGGAGCTAAGCCTAAGAATTGGAACCTTTAGCAAGGAGCCCAGATGATTCTTATACACACCAAGTTTGAGAAACTCTGGGTAGGATGAAAATAGAAAGGCAAAACTAGAACTTAAGCCTAAGGGCTTTGAGATAAGCAATTCCAGGATCAAATCTAGGAGCTGACATTTACTAGCTCGGTGTCCTTGGACAAGTGTCTTAACCTCTCAGAACCTTGGTTTACTCATGAAATGAAAAGAAAGAAATACCTCCAAGTGTGTAGTGAGCAGTAACTTGTCATTCTGAACTGTGTCCCTCCAGAGCCCTCAGACTTCTGGTGGCTCTGGTTTATATCAGGGCTCCACCTTTAATGTCCACCCTGCACTGGGCAGAACAGGAGAGTTCATGAAGTTCATCTTTCTTGGCAGCTCCCCTTGTTTTGGCCCCTGTGAAACCACTATCTTCTGTTGAGAGACAGAGTGTGTCATATAGCTAGGATGCGGGCATTTTTCTTCTATTTTCTTTAAGTGGCAGAAATCAGTTTTCAAGTAAATCTTTCTTAGATTGTTAACATATTAGTTGGATATCTTTCTTAAAATGCCAACTCCGAGTGAAGGTGGGGAAGGCTCTCACTTTGAGTTCACTCATCTCCCCTCCGCCCCACCCTGTGAAACTCCTCCACAGTCTTTGAAGGCCTCTCCTTGGGGGACCATGGCTAGCAGAATGGAGGGAGTGCAGAGCAAAGAGGCCACTGATGTCAAGGTGGCAGGGTCATTGGTGACACCAGTACCCACCTATGGTGCAAACAGGACAGGGAGCAAGGAGGGGACGCAGTTTCTCAAACATTTAGTTCACAGTGCCACAGAGGCAGCCAGGTGAGGACCCTTCCTAAGATGTTGGAAATTTGAACCTAGAATTACAGGTGGAGGTCTAAGCACAAATAGCAATATTTCTGCCTTCTTTTCAAATCAGTGGTTCCCAGACATGGCTCTACCTTGGGGGATCTTTAAACAGTACAGGCGCCTGGTTCTCTCCTCTGGATTCTGATATCATTTGCAGGGTTGTGACTGGGCATTTGAATTTTGAATCTCCCTGGGTGATCCCAATGGTCAGCTCCACTTGGGAATCACTGCCTTTTGCATAGACTATAGGATTTTTCTTTCATGAAGGCATAACTATGCAGATGTAACAAGTTTTACTCTCTCTCTCTCTCTCTCTCTCTCTCTCTCTCTCTCTATATATATATATATATATATATATATATATATATATACCCTTGAAATACAAAAAAAGTGGGGATTTAAAGGTTAATTATCATCAATAGTAATTAGTATTAGTTTCCTATGTTAATTATAAGAAGCCGCCACAAACGTGGTGGCTTAAAACAACAGAAATATATTCTCTCACAGTTGTGGAGGCCAGAAGTCTGAATCAGTGTCACAGAGTTGAAATTAAGGTATTGGCAGGGTCTTCTCCTGGAGATTTTAGAGGAGAAGCCACTGATTTCCCCTTCCAGGTTCTGGTAGCTGCCAGCATTCGTTGGGTCCCTCTCAACACATCCTTCCAGTCTCTGCCTCCACAATCACCCTGACTTCTCTCATGTGGGTGCAGGTCTCCCTCTCCTCCCTCTGATAAGGACACACATGATTGCATCAGGGCCCACTTGGATAATTCAGGATTATCTCTCCATATCAGGATCTTCACTTGACACATATCTGTGATGTCCTTTCTGGACATAAAGTAGGATTCACATATTCTAGGGAGCAGGACCTGATATCTCTGGGAGACTCATTCAGTCTACCACCATGATCCTTCAGGGTTCATGTTCATCCTATATGCAAAGTAAACTCATCTCCATTTTAAAACCTTCCACCCTCTCAACCCATTATAACAACTAATTATATCAACTAATGTCTGAAATCTCACATAAACATGACCCAACCCCAAAGTCCCAAATGCATCATTTAAGTCAATCATATGTGACACTCTATGATCCATCCTGGGGCAGAATCCCCATCTGTTAAGTTACCTGTTTCCAAGAGACAATGCTGGGACTGGTACAGGATGACAGACTTTCCATTCTGAAAGGAGGAAATGGACAGAAGAGAGGAGCCACTGCTTCCGAGCAATTTGAAAATCCAATGGAAAATATATTCGATTTTAAGAACTGGTAATCATCCTGTCTGGCTCAAGACTCCATCTTTAGGGCCCGTTGCTCTATCCTGAGACTCCACCTTTAGGGTGGGTTTTCCTTTTTCTCGAAAGGAAGCACACATTTCCGGTAAGTAGTTTGTTGACATATTTTCTGCCCATGATGGCTAATCTTTGTTGTCAACTTGACTGGATTGAGAGTTGCCTAGAAAATTGTGACGCATACTTTGGGGTGTGTCTGTGAGGGTGTTTCCAGAGACTATTTGCATGTGGGTCAGGGAACTGAGGGGAAAGACCTGCCCTGAATATGGGTGACACCTTCCAACAGGCTGGGGCCTGGATGCAACAAAAAGTGGAGGGAGAGGGAAGCTTCCCTGCACTTACTAACCTGATTCTTCTTTTTGTTTCTGTTTGTTTATTTTGGCTGCTCCTATCGCCATGGACATCAGACTCCAGAGTCTTCAGCTGGAATGTGGATACGCACCAGGGTCTCTTCAGGAAGCTTACAGACTTTCAGCCTCTGACTGAGACTTCATCACTGGTCCCTCCTATAGAACGGATGGAGTTTTCCTTAACCCCATTCTTCCAGTGACACAGACACAGAAGAGCTTAGGTAGCTTGCCCAGGGTAAAGTTACAGGGGAGCCAGAATTTGGGTCCTAACAATATGGTTCTACATACTCATTTAATGCTCACACAACCTCTCGAAATAGAGAATATCACCCCCATTTCACAAAAGAGGGAACAGGTTTAGAGGCCAGACTGGTAACTACTAGGAGCTGGGATCTGAGCTAGGATCTCTCAGATTCTAAACCCACATCTTTCCACGATAACCTGCTGCCCCCGAAGAACAAACTCCTCGGAGCTGATGTTGCTGGTCTTTCCAGTGTTCTTGTTGGAGGCTTGGATTTCCGTCTCAAACTCACAAGGCTTGGAGAGTAAGAGTTGGTCTCTGTTAGTTCTCTCTGCAGCAGAAGTAGCTGCAGCTGTTCCCTTCCCAGGGAAATGTGTGCTAGTCAATGAACATTGCCCACACGCAGAGTTTGCAAAACTAGGGAGTCCTTGGATGATATGATCCAAACTTACTAACTAGTTAGTCCTTGGGCATATTTTTGGTGCAAGGACTCATCTCTAAGGAATCTGGCTTGATGCAAAGGGGTCAAATCTTTGGGCTATGGAGTCCCAGCTCTTTCTTTTACCATTTGGTGACCTTGAGCATAATACTTAGCCTGGGTGAGGTTCATTTCCCTCTTATACAGAAGAGGAGTTACGACAGCATCAAATTCATTGGGTTTATATATTTTAAATTTATATTTTGGATATGAGGTGTGCCCCAATATCTTCTATGCTAATAATGCAGGAATGTCAACATATAAAGAGATTGGATTGTGGGAGCTGGAACCTAATAAGTCCATCCCAGTTTGAATGACTGGGTGGTAACTGTAGGCAGGTAGGGCATGGCTAGAGGAGGTGGTCCACTGGGTCATACCCTGGGGGGTGCATCTTCCCTGTGACCCTTTCCCCTCTTCCCTCTTTCTGTTTCTTTGCTGCCACGAGAAGAGCAGCTTCCCTTCTTCATTCGCTTCCCCCAAGATGTTGGAGTCAGCCATTTATGGACTGAGATCTCTGATACCATGAGCCAAAATAAACTTTTCCTTCTATAAGCTCTTCAAAATGTCAGGTATTTTGGTCACAGTGATGCAAAAGCTGACTAAAACAGAGACAATGTGTAAAATGTTTATTTAGCACTGGTCTTACATTAAGCAGACAAAAAACTAGTGGCAATGATCAATAATGGCAAACCTATGATGTAATTCCTAGAACTGAGGCCCATATCAGGTTAGAGGGACTACTACATCTGTTCATCTTCTAATAGTAATATTGCTAATATTAACTAAGAAATATATAGTTTTTATTTTGTGTCAGGAGCTATTCTAAGTGCTTTACAAACATTGACTCATTTAGTTTTCAAAATGCCTCTGACATGAGTAATATTATTATCCCTGTTTTACAGATGGAAAAACTGAGGCACAAAGTGTTTAAATACCTTGTCAGAAGTCATATTACTGATGAACGGGGGAGCCAGGAATTGAATCAGGCAGACTGGCTCCACTGCCCTTGTTAATAACCACTAAACTGTTCTAGTTTTCACAGTAAAAGGGGTCATCTGAGATATAGCAGGAGTCCATTAAAGCAAACTTAAAAGCTGTGATTGTAGCTGGCTGATTTCTAAAGTCCATCCCAGGTTCTGCATTTTAAGCAGAAAGCAAAGAGTGATTTCTGACTTCCCGATTTATGCCTGGATGGGAGAAATTCAGACTTCAGTGGTTCCGGCTGCCAACCTTGGGCAACTGTGGGTAACTGAACATGTTTGCGAGTCCCCTCAGTTAACACTGGCACTAACCACCTGGTGGCCAGATTAGTGAGAGTCTGGCCTTCCCACCCAGCCCCTCTCTTTGAACAGGCTGCAGCTGCCTCTGAGGTTGTTCTTTGGCCAGGATGTGGTCGAAAAGTTCACACTTAAAAGCCCATTTAAGAGGATTTTAAAGAAACAACAACAGAAACAGGTGGAGTAGAAGTGACCTAGTCACCTTTTGCCCCTTGAGCTGCTTCAACAGCTGGGAAGAACTGGGCAAACCAGCAATGCCGGATCATAAACCTCCCCGTGACTCCAGACCTGCTGCTACTTTGAATGGAGCGCCTATCAGGGACTCACTCTGTGGCAAAATAACCGCAATTGGAGAGGGAATTGCTGCTAGAACTCGGAGTAAACACCCAGGGGGACAAGAATCTAATTGAAGAATTGGAATTCACCAGCGAAGGCCATTTAGCCATTTCACTGCCAAACCAAGGAGGTGCTTTTACTGCCCAGTGTAAGCCGACTGCATAGGGACCTTGGGTCTGATGAGGTGCAGCAAGCCTTGCACAAAGTTAGACTGCCTGTCTGCAATGCCCTTTTTCTCATTCCACAAACAAAGCAGTTCAAGCTTCAAGCTTCTGCCCATCTTAGTGGTTTTGTTAGGTTGATATCCTGGGGCTGGGGAAAAGAGATCCAGGAAACCTGTAGAGGTGGATGTTATTCCAAGGGTTGATAGTGATGCCAATCCTGAACCAGGAATACTTAGATTGGAAAGGAAAATGTGATGTCACCTGTTTTAGATATGACCTGCCAAATTCAAATGACAAATGTTTTAGTATTTCTGTCCAAAACATATTGCATTATCCTATCCTTCGGGTAGCACTCTAAATGTTTTTGAAGAGGTATTGGCTACTTTATATCTAAGGTTATAAACAGGGTGATCAACCATCTCTGTTTGGGTCTAGGGGAAACTTTTAGTGATAATACCAGGAAAGTTCCAGGCCAACTTGGAGTCACACTTGCTACCTAAAACTAGCAAACTGTAGTGACACAGAATGAGGGAGGTTTATATTGATGTGATATTGTTTGCTGACTTTTCTCTTTATTACTCTAGTGATATCCAACCACCTAATATCATAACAAAATTCTCTTCTTCATTGCCAACACCTCTTCTAAAATAACTGCTGTAATGAAATCACCATTAATTTTCTACACCTTTTCACTCCTTCATATCTTTTATGTGAGGATCATGTCAGTTAATCAAATGGAACCAAAATATAACTGTTACTTGCTTGTTACATTACTAATGAACAAGAAAATAAAGCCATTTATCCCATTTTAAAGTAAACATGCCTTTCACAGAGAACATAGATTTATGGTTAAAACTTAAATTTCTGAGGGCTAGGGATGCAGCTCAGTTGTAGAGTTTGCCTGATAGGTGTAAGGCCCTGGGTTCCATTCCCAGCACCCCAACAAAAAAAAAAAAAGAAAAAGAAAAAGAAAAAAAAAGAAAAACTTTTGAAAACCAATATCCATTTTCTCATGGTTACTGAATTGAATCTGTGTACAAAGAAGACATTTGATTCTGCTGTCTGCCATCCAGTTACTCACATGTACGTGGCCCCACACATACAGACGGTAGACATTCATTCTTTCTAAAGAGTACATATTTAAACAGATTTAACCAATGACATATTAGAAATATATATTCTTTGGGATACAACTAATCTGACCAAGAGAATGCCTAAATCTACCTGAAAATTTTCCTCTAACAAAGGAAATTAGGATTCTTACCATAATCTAAATTATGAGTGATATGCTATAAAATGTTTGCTTCTATAAGATTACAGTGACAACATTCTCGCTATAAAATATCTTTTGTCTTTTTTTAAAAAAATGGTATCAAGTAGTATCTATTATTTAATTTTACTTTTTATAGGAAATTAAGTTTTAAAAAGTTCATATGCAAACAGTCAACCTCTTTTTTACTGTGGATTAAAATAAACTGATGGGTAAAGATTAATTTTTGGTAACAATTCACAACTTATAAGTGAAAAGATTGGAGGCTTTAGAAAGACACTCTCTTCTTGTACTACTGAAAAGGGTGACTTCTGCAAAGTTGCACTATTGTGATAAGGATGACATCATCAAACAAAACCGTCACCACAGCTGACCAATACAGATCTAATCTCCATGATGCCAAGTGCTTGGGTATGATGATAAACTATGTTTTTGATAATTGAGAGCAAAAGAACATTGTCCATTTTAACTCTTCATGTTGAATTTGAATCCTAACATGCATTTTCAGCTCAGTATTCTAATTTACTCATCATAATTGAGTCAACCTTTGATTCCTTATCCTGCATTGCCTCTGGTCAATACATAGTTATAGCAATCTTTCTTGAGTAGTGTGGTTGCAGTAAATAGAGATTAAGCTGAAAGTATGTGTACCAACTGCAGATCAGCCCACTGGGAGTCTAAGTGGTTCTTTAAAAAATCTTGTATATTCACAATAGACTATTAGCCATAAATAAGAATGAAATTATGGCATTTGCCAGTAAATGGATAGAAGTGGAGACTAATATGCTATGTGAAATAAACCAGTTCAAAAAACCCAAAGGCTGAATGTTCTCTCTGATATGCTGATGCTAACACACAATAAGGGTGTGGGGGGAGAATAGAAGTTTTTGGATTAGACAAAGGGGAATAAAGGGAAGGGAGGAGGAATGAAAATAGGAAAGACAGTAGATGCATCAGACATAACTTTCCTGTGTTCATATATGAATACACAACCAGTGTATCTCCACATCATGTTCAACCACAAGAATGGGAGCTTTCACTCCATGTATGTATAATATATCAAAATACATCCTACTGTCATGTATAACTAAAAAAAAGAAAAAAAAATTAAATTAAAAATAAAATAATCTGTTGATCAAAAAAATCTTGTAAATTATTTTTGTTGTGATTTAAGAGTAGAAGTGAAAGAAATGTACATTTGCTGAGTGACTATGGTTCTAGTTCAGGGATAGGTAGTCCATTATGAGGGATTTTATCCACATCATCCTCTATGACAATGACGAACAGCTTTACTCTTTAGTGAGGAATCAGAATTAGATATCCCCCTTTCATCAGGTTTGATTTTAAAATCCATGTTCTTCTAATAGTTCATAGGGCAAACCTACTTCAACTTGTTCTATTCAAAAAAGGTTCCAGAAGTCTACGAAAGAGGAAAAAATGCATGACTAGAAAGCCTAAACAAATCTCCAAAATCAAATAACTAGTCCATGTGAAGTTCGGATCAGCACATCACCACTACTGTTCACAGTGGGGTATCATCAAGCCTTGCTGGATGCCAAGTACCAGGGAAGAAAGAAATTCTGTCTGCCATTGTTTTAAAACATTAGCCCTCCAAACCACTTGGGAGTTCAGTGTTATCTTATTCCCCAGGGTATTTTCATGTCTGGGTGTTAGGAAAAAAGCCCAGTTTCTGGATCTATAAGGCTGAAGACAAGATCAAGGTAAGCAAACCAAATCTTCAACTAGCAGTCATTCTCCACCAAAAGCCTGCTTCAACTATCAACTGTTCCTTCTGTCACAGTCCAGAAAAGAGTTAAGATTCGAGGAAAGGCCATTGCACCCAGTCTCTGATAATCTGGAAAGGATTATCAGAGTCAAGAGACTGGCAAGGGAGGGAGAGTGTCTACAAGGTGCCAAGGCTGAGAAGCTGGTGGGCAAATCAAGAGATATTTGCAGAAGACAAAAGAGAAGCTACCTTAGAGCTTGAGGCACCTGGATGTGTTGTAGACCACAGGAAAGGAGCTAGCAGACAAAGGAGAAGAGAGTCAAAATGCAAGAAAGTAACAGAGGGGCTGGGGATGTGGCTCAAGCGGTAGCGCGCTCGCCTGGCATGCGTGCGACCGGAGTTCGATCCTTAGCACCACATACAAAAACAAAAACCAGAAGACATTTTGTCTGCTGAATACTGAAAAATAAATATATTGAAATTCTCTCTCTCTCTCTCTCTCTCTCTCTCTCTCTCTCTTTAAAAAGAAAGAAAGAAAGAAAGAAAGTAACAGAGTGTCAGAAGAGGTGAGAGGCAAAATCTCAAAGAAGTTGGTAGTGGTGGGCTCAACAGCGCAGGGGGCAGGATTAGCCTGGGCATGGTAAATGACACTCTTCTAAAATGGAAGAAAGAGAACTGACATGGAAAGGCTTTGAGATCAGAAGAAAACCTGAATCCCCACTATTAAGACAGTGTTTCAGTTTTCCTGGATTTCTTTACTAAAGATTGCATGAGAGGCTTTAATATACACAAAGTTTCAAGTCCCAGGAAGTGGGTTTGGGGGGAATATTTGGGTATAATTCTGAATAAAGAGATAAAATAGTAAATTCTAAGAAGTTGCCAGAAGCCATGACTAGAATGCTAGAACATACTACATTAAATGCAAAAAAAAAAAAAAAAGAGAAAAAACAACAACAAAAAAGAAAACCCAAAATGGAATATCCTAAGGATCGGAGACATCTGAAAAGAAAGACAAGAGGAAGAATGTCTAGAAATACATAATAAGTTTTGTGTCCACTGGTCCTAGGTCACATAAATATAGAAATTGTTTTACCTTCATTCAGTACATTGCTGTGAAAAGGCCACAATGAAAGCAGTTTGGAAACTGTAGAAAACCTTGACTTCTTGTTAAATAGATGAGTGGGTAGATGAATGGTTGGATGAATAAATGCAAGGAGAGATGCATAGAAAGGCAAATAGAATACTTAGAGAAGAAAGGATAAAATGATCTTATACGTAAGTATTTCAAATTGACTCCTGGTAGGAAGATCATCTGTGCCATATTACGATGAGGAGAAAGGATTTTGATCTTTCCGTGGACTTTCTGATGTGGCCAATATCAGGAAAAAGAGAATGATAAGGAGAATTTTATCTGAAAGTGTTTGCTTATTGAGAGCTAAGAGTAAGAGCTGCATGTGATGAGTAGTTTTCACAGTGTAAATACCGAGACAGAAGAACCTGAAGCCTTTTTTTTTTAAAGAGAGAGAGAGAGAGAGAGAGAGAGAGAATTTTTTAATATTTATTTTTTAGTTTTCGGCGGACACAACATCTTTGTTTGTACGTGGTGCTGAGGATCGAACCCGGGCTGCACACATGCCAGGCGAGCACGCTACCACTTGAGCCACATCCCCAGCTGCGTGAAGCCTTTTTTAACTCCATCATTGAGCAAGGTAGGCTTGACCTCTAGAGCCATGGAAAGGGAAACTTGGAACAGAGACTGTGAGTAACATTCATGAGGAACATAACAGCATTTCTCAAAGCAAAATGAAAAACCAACATTTAGATAAGCAAGTACTGACAATAAGTTAAATTAGAAAGAGAGCATTAAATGAGCCCGAGGGTTTAGAGTTTCTAAATTCTAACTCCTTATGTGATTGTCTTAAGTCTGTAATAGGTCTGTAGATAACTAATAATTGCATATTTGTCTTGCTGTTTTTCTTTTTAAGTTTATATTTCTCTTATGAAGAAATTGCATGTATTCTAGAAAAATCATGATTCAGTATGGGGCTGGAGATGTACTCAATGGTACAGTGCTTACCTAGTGTACACAAGGCCCTAGGTTTCATCCCCAATACCACAAAAATAATAATAACAATAATTCTGTGTGAATGTTTGAACTATTTCTTATGTACTAGCCAAACCTGGAGAATTTTATTTCCAGAGGAGCAAAGTCATACTCATTTGGCATAAGTAGAAAGAGGGAAGGTGAATATTTGCAGAAAAAAACATGGAGATAAAGTCAGTGGTACAGAAAGAAAAACATTTTATAAGAGAGCCTTACAAAATATCTATATGCTTATAATTCCCTAATCAAAAGTAACAGTCCACCTTGTACCTCAGTGTGGACTGAATTGCCCAATTGACACACATGGTTGCATTACATACTTCTCAAATTTAGGATATCGAAGACTGAGCTTTTGATCTCCTCTTCCAAGCCTACTCCTATAGCTGCATCCCTTTGTATAATTAGCTTTTCATCCTCTAGTTGTTCAGATCAAAAAACAATGGAGTGATTCTGGACTTCCCACTGTGTTTCACATTCTTCATCTGATCCATCAGCAAATCCTGTCCTCTCTCATCAAAACGTATATACTGAACCACCCTCATCCAACAACCTTCGAACAGGCCTTCCTGGCCTCTTGCGCCCATCCTCACCCTCTATTGTCTGACTCTCAACACAACAGCCAGAGTAATACTTCTGCACCATAATGTCTGCTTACAGCCTTCCCCTGGCCACCCCTTTTCTCCTCAGAACACAAGTCAAACCATGGTCTGGCACTTTCACTTGTTCCTTCTTCCTGGAATGTTCTCTGCCTGGACTCCCCACAGCCACATGGTGCCTCTCTCATTCTCAAGTCTTACTTGAAAGTCACCTTCCTAGGAGGTCTTCTCTGGTGACATTATTTGAATTGCAAACTTCCCTCAATGCTATTTCCCATTCCTGGGCACTCCTTGTCCCCCGTTACCTGATTTTGGTTTCTCCATGGCACTGACATTTCCTATTTATTTATTTATTTTGGTTACTGTCTGTCTTCCCTCACTAGATTTGTAAGCTACAAAAGAACTAGAATTTTTCTTTGTTTTGTTCGTTGTTGTCCCCCTGGGACAATGCCTGGTCAGCAGGCTCTCGATAGATGTTTGAAGGAGAGAGGAAGGAAGGAAGAAAGGAAGGAAGGACAAGTAAATGCATTCCAATAGTGTTAGTAGAGTAATAAATATAAAAACAGAGGTTGGAGGGTAAACTCAATAATTCCTGAACTATAAATGCAAAAAAGTATTAGGCATTAAAAGACATATGAGACCCAAGGGGAAAAAAAAAAGAGTGCTTAGTATGCATATTTATAAATACACAGAGACAGATACACACACACACTCACATGCACACACAATGAATTTACAAGGCTTCTACTGAAATTGAAAAAAAATTCTATAGAACAAGAAATTATCACTGGAAACCAACGATATGATTTCAGTATTACTCGTAGAAATATGTAAGACGTCATTGAGATTGCTGTTGTTAACAGTGTGGTCTCTGTGTTTTAGTTTAGTGAGTGTATGACTATTTAGTGGGCTTTCATAGGTGTGTTTCATCTCTTGCTTCCCCACAATCATGGTTTTCCCCTTAAGTTTCTTAATTTCAATTTTTTTAAAAATAGCAGTTACTAAGAACCACAACCCTAAACCATAGAGAAACTTCTGTGTTCCTTTCTAAGTCATAAATAAATAAAATGACATCTGAGTTATACAATGGTGATTCTTCCATGAGTACAACTTTTTTGGGGGGAGAGTATACTGGGAATCAAACCTGGGGCCTTGTGCATGCTAGGCATGTACTCAATCACTGAGCTACATCCCAGCCCCATTAGTACAACTTCTAAGGAGAGTTCTTCCTAGGTAATATTTCATCTCTTCTCTGCTCCATGAGAGAGCCAAAGATGCCATTATTATTTCTTCTTACCAACTGAACATAAGAAAAGATAATAATAGCTATAAAAGATTCAAAGAAGGCAACAGGAATTACTAAAAAATTACTAAATAAGAAATACTACAATAAAGCTTATGTATTATATGTATAAGAAGTATATAATAGAGAAGATCAATAAAGAAGCATTGGTTATTTAAAAAGTCAATAAAATTGATAAGCCACAGCTGAGAATGAGAAAAAAAAAAAAGAAAAGAGAAACTAAAAAGGAAAGGCACAAATAAACATATGGAGAAGGGGAACAGCATTACTTATATTCAGAAAATCCACAGCAAGGAAATCATGAACTATTTTCTGCCTATTGGTTTGATGATTTATATAAATGGAAAAGTTTGATTCAAGAAGAAATTTAAAAATTGAATAGTTGTAAAACAGAGACCAGAAGAAGAGTTTAAGAAAAAATCTAATAAAGAAACACTCTAGTGGCTTCTGCAGGAAGTTCTACTAAATGTAAAAGTAACAAACAGACACTTCTCAGAGGAAATACAATCGATCAACAAATATATGAAAAAATGTTCAACATCTTTAGTAATTAGAGAAATGCAAATTAAAACTACTCTAAGATTTCATCTCACTCCATTCAGAATGGCAGTTATCAAGAATATAAGCAACAGTAAGTGTTGGCAAGGGCGTGGGGAAAAGGCACACTCATACATTGCTGGTGGGACTACAAATTGGTGCAGCCAATATGGAAAGCAGTATGGATATTCCTTAGAAAATTTGAAATGGAACCGCCATTTAACCTAACTATCCCACTCCTCAGTCTATACACAAAGGACTTAAAAATAGCATACTACACTGATACACCCACATCAATGTTTAGAGCAACACAATTCACAATAGCTAAACTGTAGAACCAACTTTGATGCTCTTCAACAGATGAATAAAGAAATGGTGATATATATACACAATAGAATATTACTCAGCATTAAAAGAGAATAAAATCATGGCATTTGCAGGTAAATGAATGGAGTTGGAAAATATCATGCTAAGTGAAGTAAGCCAATCCCCAAAAAACCCAAAGCTCGAATGATTTCTCTAATGTGTGGATGCTGATCCATAATGGGGGTTGGAGGGGGAGAATGGGAGGAATGGAGGAACTTTGGATAGGGCAAAGGGGAGGGAGGGGAAGGGCGGGGGGTTGGGGGTAGCAAAAATGGTGGAATGAGATGGACATCTTTACCCTAGGTACATGTATGATGACATGAATGGTGTGACTCTGTGTATAACCACAGACATGAAAAATTGTGCTCCATTTGTGTACTATAAATCAAAATGCATTTTGTCATATGTAACTAATTAGAACAAATAAATTAATTTTAAAAATATATAATTAAGATGTAATTACAATTTTATACAAGCCTTCAGAGACCAGAAGAAGAGGAAATACCCTCAGTTCATATGAAGCTGGTATAACTTTGATTCCAAAATTTACAAGCACCATACGTGAGAAAGGCAAATCATAGGCCATGAACATGAACATGTTCATAAACTCATGAGCACTAATGCAAAACAAATTCTTAAGAAATTATTTGTAGGGCTGGGGATGTGGCTCAAGCGGTAGCGCGCTCGCCTGGCATGCGTGCGGCCCGGGTTCGATCCTCAGCACCACATACCAACAAAGATGTTGTGTCCGCCAAATACTAAAAAATAAATATTAAAAAAATTCTCTCTCTCTCTCTCTCTCCTCTCTCACTCTCTCTTTAAAAAAAAAAAAAGACTTTACTTAAAAAAAAAAAGAAATTATTTGTATGCAAAATCCTATAATATTTGAATTCTATAATATTATAAATATATAATAATGTATTATTATGATCAAGTAGGGTTGTTTTAGCCAGCTTTCCATCACTGTGACCAAATAGAGATAATAAACTTACAAGGAGAAAAGGTTTATTTTGACTCATGATTTCAGTCCATGATTGGTTGGCTCCATTGCTTTTAGGCCTGTGGCAGTGCCATATATCATGGTGAGAGTGTGTGGTGAAAAAGCTGCTTAGGTCATGACAGTTGGGAAGCAAAGAGAGAAAGAGAGCAGGACCAGCTCCCCAATATTCCCTTAAGGACATGTTTCTATATGACCTAACTTCCTTCCACTAGGCCCCACCTCCTAGAGATTCCATCACCTCCCAACAGTGGGGACTAAGCCTTCATCATAGAACCTTTGTGAAACACTTATGGTACAAAACATAGCAGGGGATTTATACCAGTGGGCAAGCTTAATGTTTGATAATTATAGTAACTTTTAGCAAACCAGAACTAGGGAGGATATTTCTTAATGTGACAGAAAAAATAATCTACAGAAATCCTAGAGCAAACATAATATTTAATAGTGAAGTATTAAAAGCTTTCCCTTTGAGATTGAAAACTGGATGAGGAGGCTGGCTACATCTATTTCTAGTCAATCCTGTATCAGAGGTGATAGGTGACACATAGCTTGAAAAATAAATATAAAAGTTATATAAAATTTAGAAAGGGAGAAATAAAGTTCTCATTATTCATGGATAATGATTCTTCAAGTAGAATTTAAAAAAAAATCTTCAGATAAATTATTAGGGTTAATATAATTTGGCAAGTCCTAGATACAAAGTCAATACATAAAGATCAATTAACAATAGTAAAGATCTACATAAAAATGAGCCATATAAATGACTTTGAAGAATCAATTAAGCTGTCAATTCTCCCTGAATATTATATCCTACTTCAAGCCTCAACAGTTATTTTGGGATAATTCAAGATGATTGTAAATTCATGGAGATGTAAAAAGCTTAAAAAGTTCAAGACAGAACTGGGCATGACGGCTCATGCCTGTGATCCCAGCTGCTTGGAAGGCAGAGGCAGGAGGATTTCAAGTTCAGTTTCAGGCCAGTTTCAGGAATTTGGTCAGAATCAGTTTCAAAATTAAAATATAAAAGGTTTGGGGATTGCTAATGGTAGAACACCCTGGGGGTTGAATTCATAATACCACAAAGAAAAAGACATTTTGAAAAGAATTCTTGACAAGTTTGGTGCAGAGATTAAACAAACAGAATCAGACATCTGAACACTTGATATACAAGTGGCAAAGTGGGGAAATGACAAATTTTCAATTAACAATGCTGGAACAGTTCAGCATCATTTGAGGAAAATTGAAATCAGACCCCTATCTCATAAATTATGAAATAATAACTTTGGATAGTTTAAAAAACTAAATACAAATGACAAACCTATGGACTTTAGCAGATAATACAGATAATATATTTATGACCTCTGAGTAGAGAAGGATTTCTTTTCTTTTTTTTTTAATAATACATTTCCCTTTATTTATTTTTAATTTGTTCTTTATAGAGAAGGATTTATTTCTTTTTTCTTTTTTTATATTTCTTTTTTATTACTACATAATAATTATACAGAATAGTGAGTTTCATTGTGGCCTATTTGTACACATACACAACATTCTTTGATCAATTTAATTCCCCAGGACCTCCTCCTCTTTCCTTCTCCTCCTTCCTTACCCCAATTCCCTTCCTCTACTTTACTGACCTACCTTTTATTTTCATGAGATCTTTTTTTGTACCAGAGAGTCAACTAAGGGGCACTTAACCACTGAGTCATATTTATTAGCCTTTTTGTATTTTTTTATTTAGAGACAGGGTCTCACTGAGCTGCTTAGCACCTTGTTTTTGCTGAGGCTGGCTTTGAACTCGCAATCCTCCTGCCTCAGCCTCCCAAGCTGCTGGGATTACAGACATACACCACCACAACCAGCATATGATATTCAAATCTTCTTTTTTTAATATTTATTTTTTAGGTGTAGATGGACACAACACAATGCCTTTATTTTTATGTGGTGCTGAGGATCGAATCTGGGTCCTGCCTATGCTAGGTGAGCACTCTACCGCTGAGCCACAATCCCAGTCCTCAAATCTTTTTTTTTTTCTTCCAGAAAAAAAATATGACCCTTGACATTCCAAGTCTAGCTTATTTCATTTAACATGATGTCTTCTAGTTCCATTCATTTTTTTGTAAATGATATAATTTTATTCTTAGAGAAGGATTTCTTAAGTCACTAAAGAAATACTAACCATAAGAGAAAAGATCAATAAATTATACTACATGAAAACTGTATTTACCAAAGATATCTTTATAAAAGCTAAAAAAAAAATTAGCTCATAGAATGGGTGAGGCTAATTACCAAAACAGGGTTAATGAGAACCTATTATACAGAATGTGTGTGTGTGTGTGTGTGTGTGTGTGTGTATTCCTATAAACCAATAGGAAAACAGCCCAAGAGAAAATTTGACAAAAGACCTGGACAGATACACATAGCAGAAAATCAAAATGGTCAATAAACACACAAAAATGTGAGAAATCTATTATCAAGGAAATGGCAATTTTATCTCTCTGTACTTGGCAAAAATTAACAATTATGATCATATCAGAAAGTCAGGTTTCAATATATACACTTTCATATACTGCTGGTGAAAAGTATAAATTAGAAATAGTAAATTTTGGAAGCTATTTGGCATTATCTCATAAAATTGGAAACATACATGATCTTTGAACCAGCAACTTCACTTCTAAGTGTAGTCCCTGCAGAAAGCAAACTTGTGAACATCAGTATATAAATTTAAGACTTCAGAGTGGCATTGTCTCCATGATTGCCCAAACCAGAAACAACTCCATACCAGCTAAGAAGAATCTGGCTTCTGTAACCCATAACCCCCAAACCTCAGGTACTTGACCTTGTAAAAGCTTATTTCTTACTCCCACACTAGCCGTGTGTGGATACTCGTACCCAGGAGGCTTTCCTGGGCAGCTCTCATTCTAGCAGTGATTGCAGAGCCCTGTTTTCATCTATTTTATAGCTCCACCATCTTTCACATATGACTTCCAAGATCACCCAGAGATCATCTCCAGTCCAGATGAGGTTCATTTGGGCCAGGTCGGACTCCATGCCCATATCTTACCGCATACGAGGTGGGAAATGCTGTCCAGGCATGCCCAAGAGGGCCCTAAGAGAACACAGGAGTGGTGATTTGCTACTAATCCCCCCCCCCCAAACCAAAATCTCTATAAATAGTAGATTTATAGAGAGTCTAATAGACTTACCCATGTCTATTAGACATAGTGATCCACTCATGCGATGGGATGTGATCTGGCAGTGGATGTGCACAGACCCTGCCTGCCACAATCGAACTTCACAAAAATGATGTTGAGCAAGAGATGCCAGACTCCCTCAATACTTCATTTTGATCTATATCTATATAAATATATGCAGCTCCAAAATAGACAAAGTGAAACTGTATTGTTTAGGGAAATATACATAGGTCATAAAAGTAGAGAGAAAAGAAAAGGAATTGTTACAGTAGGAATTGTTACAGAAAGTTGGGAAGGCTGTGAGAAGGGGCTGGCGATGTCCTAGTTCTGGACCCAGTTTTCAGGTGTTCATGATACTTTTCCTCACACACATAGTTACATCCACACACCAAAGTTCAAAAAGCCAAATGTGTTTTCTACCTCGACATTAGTGGACCATGCAGTTTGGCCCAGAGAAAAGCCGCTTCCCCTGGCTGGATCACCTGGTCTCCTGGCTGACCAGGCTTTCCTGTCTCCCCTGCTGGATGCCAAGCGCCCTCCAGTCCGAATTTCCTCTGATTTACCATGCTGAAGGGGAAGAAAAAAATCTGTGCTCCCATTTGACATAATTGCCAAACACCTGATTCTGTCCCCCTAGGTTCCTGCGTAAATGTTATTATCTGCTGTTGTCTCCCATAATTACTACCCCCTTCCTGAGTTGATGAACAGTTTCTGCCACCGTCTAGTTTTGCAGTTAACAAAATGCCATTTTGCTACTGGCGCTGCAACTCCCCTCATGATCTCTTTATCTTTGTTTCCTACAGTAACTTGTAAATTCCAGTGACTCATATCTCTCTTGTTCCAGACACTTAACTTTCAAATCTGTATTTTCCACCCTCCAGTGCACAATTTGTTTTACATTCTGTTGGGTCTCTCTTCATCATCCTTGAATTCTACAGCTGGGAAAAGCCTTCCTCCCGCTACTCAGCCCTGAACACCTTTGTTTTTCCATTTCACAGACTCCAACACTTGGCTTTTGAAGGTAGATGATTTGAAGTATTCCCATGTCCCCTCACATAAAAGGCGTTTGTACTGGTGTTCTTCAGCAGAAACTTCTCTCTACCTCCTACTGAGATGCCCAAAGGGCTGGTTGGCTTCCAGCCCTCCCTTCCCAAAATGGTGGCATTTCAGTGGCAAAATTCCCATCACCTCTTGGTTGTGAAAGGAACTGGAACGAACTGTTTGATGTTAAGTGGGAATGATGTAGGGATAGCTGGGTTGCTTCCCTTTGTCCTCCAGATAACCCACCAGGTATCTGAGGCCCAAGGCCCAAGTTCCACAAAAGCAGCTTGGAAGAAGGGCAACCTGCATTCTTTTATACACCCTCAGGTGGCATCTCCTAGAGACAATCACCTGAGTCAACTTAAGAAGGCCTTTGAACTAGCTCTCAGGCTGTTTAGGTTGGACTCCAGCTATGGGACAACTTGGAGGCACACCCTCTGGTAAAAATCACCTCTTTTGAGAAAAAGAAGCCAGTTATAGACCCAATACTCACAAGCCCAGTGAGTAAATAAAGGAGCAGGCCCGAAAGTCTCAAAGCCTATAGAAATCATGAAATCAACTGTAACGCATTGCCATTTATTTACCAGTGGTTTGACTGCAGACCCAAATAATTTATTTCAGTGAGTTTGCCTTCAGGTTTAAGGGTCCCGCTCAGGGGAGATGTTTTAAAGGGTGTTGGGAAGGAGAATGGTGTTGCAGCAAAGTGAGATTTCATGCAGGGCTTCCCACAGCTGCCCCTACCCTTTCTATTGTAAATTACCTTTAACAAGTCTGTAGTAGAGAATGCATAGCTATTTTGATTTTAAAATAAAAGTCCTTTTAAAAAATGCATTTACTACTTTCAAAACCAGATTGGCAAAACTAATGTGGTTAGGTTACAAAAAGCCAATCAATCTAGAATGATTCAACTCAATACTTTGGCTTTTTAAAAGATAATTTAAAATGTCAGAGTTGTTAAGGAAAAAAAAAGAGAAAAAAGAAAAGAAAGCCAGATATTCAAAAGTATGCCAATTAAAGAAAGAAAGCATCTATTTTGTTGTCCCTACAGATCCCAAGCATTAAAATGATATGACGTTAATGCTTATCATGTCTATATCCTCAGTTATTCATGGCCTAATTGAAAAAAAAACAACTTATTTTTATGTGGGCCTATGGAAATACGTCCTGTGGAAAAACATTAAAATGTTCCAACTAATAGAACATATTGATCATATAAAGGCTCATCAGTCCTATCAGATTCTTGGCATTTTAACAGTGCTCTAAATTCTCAATGACTGCTTGGAGACAAAGTAATTAGAAAAGAATAGCATAAGAAATATTCAAAATACTCATGTAAGAAGGTGTTTGTTTTGTTTTGTTCAAGGAATTTTCCCCTACCTGAATTAAATAATTTTTAAAATTTGTTTTCTTTATGGAAAAAAACCCAATAGGATTATTTAAATGATATTTCATAAATTAGCTACAATCAGGAAATGATAAATTAAGATTTACTAGCCCCTAGACACTCAAATTAGGCGCATGCGCACACACATGCACACATTTAACTGAAATGTTGGCAATTTTCATCTTCAGTTGTCCAAACTTCCCTGTTTAATCCCACGTTGACGAATAACAAAGTGCTCTGGATTGCCCTCTCTCTCTACCTTTGCGATCTTGGTTGGTTCCTCACAAACACCCCTCCCTAGGAAGCCTTCCTATTCAGGGGGAAGAAAGGTGGAAGGAATAACATTCACTTTTTCTCTATGTTTGCTATAACCTCCTCTTTTAAAAGTCTGCTGTCCGATGAAAATTGTCGAAGAAGCCCTAAAATACAATAAATCATAAAATAAAATTTACATGTCAGTAGGGTATTTGTGGGTTGGGGAAGAGAATGTGTGGGTGGGGCTGTGGGTGGGGGAGGGAAAGGAGTTCAGCAGCTGATTTTCCTTCAAAGAAATAAGGCAAATTAGAGTCTTTTTCTTGCTTCTCCAGGCAAGCATGCTGCTCCCCAGAACCCCCAGAACACAGAACCGCTCCTCCCTGATCTCCAGCACTGCCCAGTGTACCGGTTCCCTCCATCCCACGTGTTCGAGCAACCAGCTCGGGGTTGTGCCCTAAATCTTAGAAAGTCACAAATCACTGGTTCAAATAGACCCGCTTCTTCAAAGGAAAGAATGGAGAGTGGTGAGGGAAGGAGGAGGAGAGATGCTTAAAGTGATTTAAGACCCCCCTAGGAGAGGGGTTTTGGCACCTGGGCCATTATGCTGGGACAAGAACTATCGGCGAGTAACAAGAGACATTGAAATGTACGAGGGGCTGATTAGGATGGTTCAATCTTCCCCGGATTAGTCAAGCATTTGATATAAATAAGTAAACACCCAAATCATCTGCACTACAGCCCAAAATGTCTCCCCTTTCACTTTCTTTCTGCTTTTTTTTCTTTTTTCCCAAAGAGTGAAAGGGACTAGAGATTAGAAAAAAAGAGGTCTTGTGTATTCAAAGTGCTAATTCAGAACTTCTTTCTCTAATGCACTCATGAAACATTTTAATTGTCTGACTTTGCATTCAAAAGCCTTGTTTGCGACTCCTAATTGCAGGCTGCTTTGAACAAATAATTGAAATGCATGACTTGTGGGGCCTGCTTAAACAATTATAATGTGCTTTGCCGCTAGGTGCTGGTCCCCCTCCCACCCTGTCCCTTTTTGCATAATGACAAGCAGCCAGCTTGATATTTGCAGCCAAGTTAAAACCTTGCTAATTTGCTGTGCTGCAATCTGGGGCTGTGGCAGTGGCCGTACCTGCATTAGTGCTTGCAACAGCAAAAAATGACTCTAATAGTTCAACTGAATGTTAAGAAGACCTTTTCATTTTCTGCTGAGAGAATCCCACTGGGGTTTTGTTTTCAAAATACAAATCTTTCATGTGCCTGTTAGTTTTGTATCTACCCACAATTTATGGAGCTATTTCCTTGAAAATTCTCCCAAACCTGATTTTAGCAGAGTCCTCGGCAGATAGGTTCCTTCCTCTTGGGCAGCTCAGGTTTAGAAATGAAACAAAAGTGTCCAGATCCTGGGAATGCCCTGTCACTGGCCTCCGTGGGCAGCTGAAGACCACACACAGGGACTCTGGCCCTGAAAAGGTCTGTCACTTTTAGAATCTAGAACACAGTGCCAGATGTGCCTCCAGTCCAACCTCCTGGCCAGGACTCAAAGGTTGAGGGAACTTAAAAACTGTGCTCACTTATATTCTGAACAGTTAAATTTTATTTTAATTTTTAAAGATGGTGGGGGAAATACAGGTAGCCTAAAATTTAGCCACTTAGCCCCTTCTATATACACAGTGCAGTGATCCACGCTGCAGGACTGCCATCGCCACTGTCCATCCACAGAACTCCTGCAAAACTGAAACTCCACAGCCATTAAACTCCCTATTTCTCCCTCCTCTGCCCTGGGAAACATTCTACTTTCTGCTCTACGAATTTGACTACTGCAGAGTAAGCATTTTTTAAAAAATCAATCTTACGTGTTCTAGAAAAGGATCAAACTTTTACTTTTGAAAAGACTAAATTGTGCCTTCGATGGAATCATCTAATTCAATAATTCATAATTCTATTATTTTTCTTATTTCTGTTTGGGATGTTCTGTGTGATTTTTTTAAGTAGATTTTTTTAAGAGAAAGAGAATTTTTTTAATATTTATTTTTTTATTTCTCGGCGGACACAACATCTTTGTTTGTATGTGGTGCTGGGGATGGAACCCCGGGCCGCACGCATGCCAGGCGAGCGCGCTACTGCTTGAGCCACATCCCCAGCCCTCAAGTAGATTTTTAAATTCAATGTTTTAAGGCCCCATTTCTGCTGATAAAAACAGCAATAAAAACGACATCCATTTTCCTGGGCACTTCTTAAGAAGGCTCAGTGGTCTTGACGAGGTGGCCACAGGAGGGAGCCTCCAGTGGTCGTGGCACTGTTTTATATATTGTCAGTTCTAAGTACTCACGATGACCCATGCGATTGATTCTCTTACAGATGGGAAGATGAAGCTCAGGAAAGCTGGGTAACTTGTCCAAAGTCACACAGTTCCTCTGTGGGGAGAATGGGATTCAAGCCGGTCAGTGAGACTTCAAAGCTCTTTTCAAGATGCTGAGCTGCACAGCAGGAAGAATCCACAGGAAGTGGTACTTCAAAGACACTTGCTGTTTGGCAGGGGGAGCGGGGATTAACACCAGCTTGTCCCAAAACACAGGTGTAACACGTGTGCAGGGACCGAAGGAGGGGAATTCCTTGTCATTGTTATGAATACCCTGCATCCCACCCAGAGTAGGTTGCAGCCAGCAGGTGGTATTAGAACCCTCCTTGGGAATCTCTGGCCTAGCATTTCTTGGTTTTATCAATCTCTAGAGAAGAGCCCCAAGATTCTCTTCATAACCCACTTTTGAGCTAAGAAGGCCATTCATCCCAATAACAATAGCTGGCCTTTCCTGAGTGATTACCGTGCACCAAGCTTTGTGTGTATCACTTGCAAATGTAAGTAGCCTTACTCTCAAGTTCACACACTTAAAGCTACCCTAGACAGATTCTCCTAACATAAAATGCAAATTAGGCTGCAAAGCCCTATTCAAGCTCATGCATGCCTTCGGTGTGTAATCACTAGACTATCCTGCCCCAAGTAAGGTCCTTGGCCCTGCGATGGGGGATCTAGCCATCCAAAGTGTGTAAATTGGTTGTTCCAAGTTATAGCAAATGACAGACAGCATCAGTGTTGCTTTTCCAGGCAGGTGGTCTAATCCCTCCAGATACCCACTAGAGAAGATGACTATAGCACAAATTAAAAAAAAAAAAAAAAAAAAAAAGAATACAGAGCCTATCTTGGAGGAAAACTTTTGCTTTAGTAGTATTGTTGCCTAAAACATCACCAATGTTCTTCTGCTCCCTAGAAGCCCAATTTAAAAATTCAAATGTGCACTATGGAAAGTAAATGATGTAGGCTTCTATTATAGATTTCTCTAGGAAGTATTCAACCACAGCAGAATGGTTAAGAAATGTAACTTTGGAGCCCTAATTCAAATTCAAATTCTTTTTGTCATTTATTGGTTATGTGATCTTGAGCAAATCACTTAACTTTTCTGTGCCTCAACTGTAAAATGGAAATCAAAACCAGTCCCTACTTCAAAAAGATAGTTGAAAACATTATCTAAGTAGTGAATAAATATGATCTACTGCCATTATTTCAGGTTAAAAGGTAATTAGGTTTCCCAAATATTCTTGTCAAAAACATTTCACCAGAATTTAACCAAGCTTTTGGTCCTACTTGGAAATTTCATAATATGCAAAACATAAAAGAACAAGATAAATGATACTACAAAAGAAAAACAGCATATGATTCCAGAATCATGATACATTCCATAGGACAACTGGCAAATGTCCTCCTACAATTATTATCCAACAGTAACAAGCCTTTCAATTAGTCCAATTCTATATTGCATTGCTCATCACCTCTGCCTCTGCCCACAGAAGATAGCTATCTGCCTTGCCTTGGTTACTCAGCTGATAAGTACCCAGGGAAGACAGTGTTCTTTCTTCAACACCTGCTTTTCTCAGCTCCTCTCAACTCTACCCCTCCCTCTCATCTACTATGTCTCAAATGCTGAGATCATTTTGATTTGGCTGCTGTAACTTCAGTTAGGAGAACAGCTGAAATAGGATGAAAACCGAAACCCACTCAAGGCCTGGGTTCTGACTTACCTTTATAGATTTGAGTCACTGTCTACCCACCTGCTAAATTAGCTACCTGGCTGCATCTCTGGGAAGCCACGGATGAGTAAATCTGCCCTATTTGCCTGGTGAGGGAAGGCACATTCAAAGACTCACTCAGCAGTTTGCTTTTCATTATTCACTGAGACTTTTGGGACTTACTTCTTGAGCATTAACCCAAGTCAGTGCACGTGGCCCTCTTCACCCCACATCCAGCCCGAGGGCAGACTGATGCCAAGATCTTGGGTGTGTTTTCTGCTGAGAACATCTTTCCATCATTTTCATCTTTAAACACTGACCCAACCCAATGGGACACTCACATAAAGTTGGGACAATTTATGCATCAGAATGAATAATAGACTATAATGGATTGAACCTCGTTGAATATCTAAAAATTCCTGTGTTCCTAATGATACTCAGGAAGCAAAGCAGCAAACCAAGCCCCATTTGTTATAACTAGAATAAGCACTGCACCCTCTCCTTACTCTGGAAATTGATAAATGAAAGGATTATGTTCTGATTCAGTCAGAACTCAGAGGGTGACCATGAAGCCCTGTCGATGTGTCCAGACCTATGTGTCCTGTCCCATACCCAGAGGAAAGGAATGAAGATGCAGAGATGACAAGAAGGAGCTGAGCAAACAGGCCTTGGTGTTTCAGCATACCTCATTACCATCAGGTCCTCCCCTGCTGTCCAATGGCAATGACTGAGCACTCATCACACCTAAGCATAAAGATACACAGATGCTCCTCAGTACTTGGAGTCTGCATTTATAAAGCCTCTCACATTATGTAAGGCTTTGGCTAAATAGACGTGTTATGCATTCTCTTGCCTTTTGTTACAGGATGTCAACCATGAACTTATACTATTACAGACTGATGAAATTAGAATCACCAGGGTCCCTCAAGAACTAAGATTCGAGCAAAGACCATCTATGGACAACATGGGAATCAGGTTGATATGATATCAACATACTACCCTACTACCCCCATCATCCTCCCCAAGTTGCTCACAAGCCACTGTTTGTGCACACTGGGGCATCAGGCCATCACATCCAAAACCATAATTAGTCTTAGCATATAAAAGCAAGACAGCCAGATGTCATATACTTCTTTTTTAAAATTTTTATTTGTTTTTATGATTTATACATGACAGTAGAAAGCACTTTGATACATCATATATAATGGAGTATAATTTCTCATTCTTCTGGTTGTATATGAAGTAGAATCACACTGGTCATATAGTTATATATGTACATAGGGTAATAATGTCTGATTCATTCTACTATCCTTCCTACCTCCAAACCCCTACCTCCTCCCCTCCCTTCATTTCCCTCTACCTAATCTAAAATAACTATTCTTTCCCACTCCTCTCCCCATGAATTGGCATTCACATATCAGAGAAAACATTCGGCTTTTGGTTTGGGGGATTGGCTTATTTTACTTAGCACAATATTCTCCAGCTCCATCCATTTATTGGCAAATGCCATAATTTTATTCTTCTTTAAGGCTGATATATACCAGATTTCTTTTTATCCATTCATCTGTTGAAGGGGATCTAGGTTGGTTACATAGCTTAGCTATTGTGATTTGAGCTGCTATAAACATTGATGTGGCTGCAACACTGTAATATACTGATTTTAAGTCCTTTGGTTATAAGCTGAGAAGTGGGATAGCTGGGTCAAATGGTGGTTCCATTCCATATACTTCTTGATGAGGTGCAGTACCAAGTACCCAGCACCACTACAAAACATTCTTGCCAAAAATATCACCCCAATTTAGTCAAGCCTTTGCATATACTTCCAGGTTAAAAAAAAATACAGGGTGAGCAAGATGAATGATATCCTTGGTGTGTGGGGGTGAACTCCAGATAATTCAAGAATTGTGATACATTCTAGAGGATAAATGGCCTTGTATCCTCAATAGATTAAGTCACGAAAATGGTGAGGTAACTAAGGTGGATCCTGGCAGAGGTAATCCACAAGAGTTATAAATATGGAATTCTATTATTTTTGGAAGCTGACTTCTTCCTAGAACAAGGCCATATTGGATAGTTGATACATATTTGTGAAGTGTAAGAATGAATGAATGAATTATGCTGCTGAGATCAAAGTGACTCACAGGGGTAGGTACTTTGCCCATTGGCAGGTAGCAGGTGGGTGGCTGAGCTTGGACTAGAGCTTGATATATCAATTCCAGGTTCTTGTTTCATAGACCCTCTCTGGTTTTGCCTTTTCATGTATAATTTAGTTCTACATTTTAAAAACCATAAGAGGCATACTAGCCAAATGTAATGTGCAATCCCTGGTTAGATTCTAGTTTGATCAAACTATTAAAGACATTTTGAGAAGAAGTGAGAAGTTGAACAGCTACCAGCTACCAGATGACATCCAGTCATTTCCAACAATTCTACCAGGTGAGATGATATTTTGGCTACAAGGGAAGCAGTCTGTTTTTGTTTTCTAGAGATGCATGCTACAATATTTAGAAGGGAGAGCCACGTCATTGGTAATTTCCTTTTAAATACTCCAGCATGAAGAATTTGGTGATCCATTTAAAGTAATAGGTTAACAACTGTGAAATATAGGAAACAAGTACATGGTTATTTATTCTTTCTTTTTTTTTGAATTATTCTTAATAATAACAGAAATAGAGAGCTAGAGATAAAAATACTCAGCCAGAAAAAGCCTGGATTTTTTTTTTTAAATTTCTTAGTGAAGTGAGTACTTTGCCTCATTAGGACATGAATTATAAAAAAAAAAAAAAAAAAATTCAAAGCCAGGCACAGTGGTGCATACCTGTAATCCCAGAGGCCTCAGGATGCTGAGGCATTGAGGATCATGTGTTCAAAGCCAGCCTCAGCAAAAGCAAAGTCTTACTAAGCAACTCCATGAGACCCTGTCTCTAAATAAAATACCAAAAGTAGGGCTAGGGCTGGGGATGTTGCTCAGTGGTCTAGTGCCCCTGAGTTCAATCCCAGGTACCAAAAAAAAAAAAAAAAAAAAAAAAAAAAAAAAATCAAACAGCTACTTTCTAAGAACCTTAACATTAATATTGATTTGATTCTTATTAGTACGAATAATTTTATTCTTTAACATCTTCAAGTTACATGTATTTGCACATCACCAAAGTATACCAAAATATTCAGGTTGTGTTTCTCTAACAATGTAGAAAATACTATTCTTCATGATGTTTCAGAGAGAGAAACCAAGGGAAGAAGAAGCAGAGGGTGAGTGAGTTGAACAAATTCGAGGCTAGAGGAGACTTTGCTTTCTGGTGATGAAAAACCTGAGAAGTTTCTGGTTCTCAGCTGAAACATTTTGCATTATATCTGAATAGTAATTCTAAGAAGATGCCAGAGAGGGCTAGCAACTTGGCTTCTGCTTAACATTGTGCAGACCTAGAGGAATCCAGTTATTGGACAAACAGAGGGATGAAGAGAGAGCTCTTCTTTCCCTCATGTCTTGCCTACCCCATCTACATGTCCACATTTAACAACAAAAAGGGAAGAAATGGGTCTGTGTGGCTGCAGCAATCACACTCTACCTGTCGGGTGCAGGCACCTCTTTCAATTGTGAGATGATATCATGCAATTTGAACATGAGAAAGCATCCTGAGACCATGGGTTTGTAGTTGCATGAATTAAAAGAACTAAAGTACACTGGTTGAAGATTGTGGAATGAGCCCTGTGTTGGAATTGGTAGATCTGGGTTTCAGGCCCAGTTTTGCTATCAACTGGCTACCTAAATCATTGACACAGGACGTAGCTTTCTAGGTCTAGGGTTCTTTGGTCTATTCTATTAAAAACCTCTCTTTTCTCCACCATACTGTCATTTCATGAATGCTTTTTGAGGGTTCAAGTATGTGCCAGGTACTACACCAGGAAGGCATATGAGATTCCAGGAAATGAGACTTCCAAAATCAGTGTGAATTGCTCATGGGTTGTCTCCATCAAGCTCCCTTCCCCGCTTTTCCTCCTTTTGCACAATTAATTGGGAATGACTCTAGGCACTTTTGAGGAGGCCAGATCTCAGACATAAGGAAACTATTGGGTGAATATGGATGTTTGGCATGACTACCGTGCAATAGTTCCTCAAGATTTTAAAACTGTGTCACTTTGTTGATCTAAGAGGCCTAACCTCCAGAGCACAGGAAGTGAACTGGTAGTCTACCACCCGCCCAGTTACCTGTGCACGGTTTAACTTGCAAAATGTGCCTACTTGGTTTTCCTCATAATAGACAAATATTTTTCTATGTCACTGTCTATCAAAATGGGAAAATCAGAATAGGATTAAGAACAATAGCCAGGTGTGGTGGTGCACACCTGTAATCCTGGTGGCTCAAGAGGCGAGGCAGGAGGATCACAAATGCAAGGCCAGCCTCAGCAACTTAGCAAGGTCCTAAGAACTTATATGAGACCCTGTCTCAAAACAAAACAAAACAAAAAAAAAATTAAAAAGGGCTGGAGATGTGGCTCAGTGGTAAGGCATCTCTAGGTTCAATCCTTAGCACCAAATAAGTAAGTAAGTAAATAAATAAATAAATAAATATCTTTAAAAAAAATAGTATTGAGCATGGCATGGGCCTTGCCCTCTTTGTGGGTAGGTGGTGGGGTAGGGAGTGAGAGTGGAGGGCTGCTTTTACTTGCCCTCTACAACTAGTGGGTTTGTGATGCTCCACTCTGGACTAAAGGACAAGTTTGTCCTTACCTTGACTCTCAAAGAGCCCTTTCAGAAGCCTTTTCCTAATAGGAGAGGCAAAGAGAAAAGGGAGAGGGGAAGAGAAGGAGAGAGCACTCTCTTTCTGCAACTTCCCAGCGATAGCAGAGGTAGACACATCTCACACTCCTAGAACCCAGAGAGAATGAGGATGATCTGATTCAGCCTTTTTTATTTAACCTCTGAAGAAATCAAGCCTCATTTAAATGAAGAGCTTGACCCAGGCCAGACAGCTGAATGGAACAGCACAAACCAGGTCTCCTGACTCTGCTCTAGTGTTTTTTCCTCTCCAAGATGTCTCAGTCTGAAAGTGAAACTGCAACTTCTATTAAATCATGGTTGTTTTTTAATTTTTTTTGTTTAATCATCTTTGAGCACCACAAATTTGTACACATTGTTTCCATTCCAAGTTGATTGTCTAAAGTGAAACCTATCATTCTGTCCTGGTCTTAGAAGCCCAGAAACGTGAGTTGCCAAGAGTAGAATGGTTGGTAGCACGCTTTGCAAAGTTTCTCCAGTTCTTCAAGAATCACTCAGAACTCCATACTCATCTCTCCCATGTTACAAGAGAGTCTGTACTCTTGCAGGAATGTCACAAGGACAAAACAAAGTAAGTTGGGATGACCAGGCAAGTTTGGTGTTAAGAATACGGATTGGGGGAAATTTTGACCTGACCCAGTTTCCTCTTCTGTAATATGGAGCAAACCATAGAACCTATTTCATAGTGTTTGTGTTGGAATTAAATAAGATGATAAATAAGATAATGCTCAGGCATAAAGAATGCTCAAAGTATATTAATTACTATAGTGGTTCTAGGTAAACACATACAATACATACCTCAACTGTTTTTTAGTTGTATTTGTTTTGGAGAAACAAAATATGGGGCTTGCAAAAGCAAGATAGTAATCACCTTCTCTAATATGTTGGTTAAGTGCATTGTGCTCATTAAAAAAAAAAAAAATCTTTCACCAGCACAAATCTTCAGATAATTCCATCTACATCCAGCTCTCTCCCTGAGAGGCCATGTGATCTGGAAGTTTAGAGCCTAATGGTCTCTGGATGTTAGGGGGTGCCAAGTAGAGAAAATCTAATGATTTTGGAAGCATCCAGAGGTTGGGTAGGAGAGCACAGCCATCTAATTAAACACCCCGATAGTATGGTAGTATTGTAAACCACCTTGAAAGCACAAAACAGGAGAAACAACTGCAGCTTGGAGTTTCGCCCTGTGTCCTAACCCCAGCACAGTTACCTTGCTGTCAGGAGTTCAAACTCATCTTCCTTAAACCACAGATTTACTTTCTGTAGAGTGAATTTTTTTCTGACAGCCTCCAAAATACTGAACTCCTACCAAATACAGTTAAAGTAGTTTTTCTGCTTGAGAATATTACTATTTCTCTGATTCTGGAAACTGAGGAGAAATGAAGAGGAAAATCCTAAGTGACTCTTTCCTTTGCAAATGTGCAAAAATGCTGCCCAGCCTCAGCAGTCCCCAAACCTCTGTCCACATGAGCAGCTACTTGCAATGGCACTGAGATGGGGCCTATGTTTAATCCCCAGGGCTAACAACTTCTACTCAAAGGGATTGTGAATTGTGGATTATTAGGATGAGTAATCTTAATTGATTTTTTTAGGAGATTTGTCTCAGAAGGCTAAAGTTCATTCTAAAAAAAAGTCACCATCGAAAGCTAAAAGCAGGAAAAATTATAAAAGCAACTACCAACAGGGTTTTATCAGTAAAATATCAAGTTAATTTTTTTTGCCAATATCTGCAACTCTATATAGATATACCCCAAAAGGATAATGGCTATTAACATTTCCTGGGTTGTGAGATAATGGCTGTTATCTAACTTTTCTTTTATCAATCTCTATTTGCTTTTTTTGTCAATATGTAATTCCTGTTGCAAAAAATCAGTCAAAGAAAAATAAATACATTGATGCATCCTGAGGAACTAAGCACCAGGAGGTCAGTTAATTATGAACAGAATAATTATTGTTTCCACTAGTACATGCCAATGGTCACTTCTCCTAAATGACCTAGCAGGGGAACCCCCAGTAGGACCTGGAGGCCCCATGGGCTGGGCAGTGCCATCTTCACATTCACAGAACACATCTGCCTAGATCTCACACTCTAGCCTTCCTATATTCACAAACCCTAATTCTATGTCTCCCATGTTTGTTCTTTTCTTTGGTAAAGGGAATTCCTATGAAAAGTGGGAAACACTAGAGTTTTAATTCTGTTTTGGGGGGGTGGTACCAGGGATTTAATCCAGGGTTGCTTAACCACTGAGCCACATCCCCAGCCCGTTTTTGATTTTGAGACAGGGTTTCACCAAGTTGCTTAGGACTTCACTAAGTTGTTAAGACTGGCTTTGAACTTGTGATCCTCCTGTCTTACCCTTCCTAGCCACTGGGATTATAGGTGTGCACCCACTGCACCCAGCCATTTTCAATTCTTTATACTTAGGAATAAAGACAAATTCTTCTCCATGTGTTGCTGCATAAAATTTTCTGGGTTCTGTGGCCTTTTGACCTACTACACTTCAGATTTCTTTTTATTTTTTTATATATTTTTATTTTATTTATTTATTTTTCATTTAAATGTGACTTCTGCAAGAATGCTCTCCTCAGATTAGTTAATTCCACTGTTGTACATTATCTTTATCCTTTTGTACTTTGTGATTTCATTGTGTTAAGGACCACTGCTGTAATAAACCTATTTGTTATTGTTTGTGTAACTGTTTCTCCTGCTAGACTACGAAGGGAAGGACTATGTCTTTTTGCTTTCATATTCTTAATACCTAGTAATGGGGCTAGAACTTCATTGAATATCTATTGAATAACTGAAAGAATGAACAAATGAGATAATTCTTCAGTCCTTTCCTGTAAATCCTTCATATTTGTGTTAGTCAGTTTTTCATTACTGTAACAAATACCTAAGATAAGTCAACTTAAAAAGAGAAAAAGTTCACGTTGGTTCATAGTTGTGAAATTTCAATCCATGACTGGTGGGCCTCATGGCTTTGGGCCTGTGGTAAAGCAGCACATCATGGTGGGAGTGCATGGCAAAGGAGGCCCATCCACATCATGGAAAGGCCTGAAAAAGAGGAAAGGTTGGGCTCTTCTTATCCTCTTTGAAGCCACATCCCAAATGACCCAAGACCTCCCATTATGCCCCACCTCTTAAAAGTTTCCTTCACATCCCAGTAGTGTCAAACTTGAGACTACACCTTTAATGCATGGGCCTTTGGGATACATTTGAGACCCAAATGATAACACTACTTTTTGGCATTCAACATCACATTGTTTACTGATCTAATAATAATGTAAATTAAAAAAAATTGTGCAGCTGCCTTATAGTTATTATTGAAGATAAATGATTCTTTACCCTTTTCAAATACTTTTTTTTTACTTGAAAATGACTTATCCAATCAAAGTCTCAAAGAGCTAAAACCAAAAACTGCAGACACTTCCACACTACCCACGGTGGTCCACCTCATCCCCTGAAATCAGACCCCTTTCTCTGGAGAACTTGGGCCTCCTCCCCCCCCCCCCAAGATTCAGAGCTAATAGGTATGGGCAATAATATTTTAAAATCATCACAGATATCACTTACATTTTAATGGAGGCCTTAGTATGATTTGAGGTGATACAAGCGTCTTTTTTTTCAGTAGGTACAAGTTTAATGAAAGTTAAAATATATATATATATTACTAGCCAGCAACTCTGTAATTTCACAGATATTGTTTTGACAATCTTTTTATTTGTTGTTGTTGTTGTTAAGTTTTTTGTACTGGAGATTGTAACCAGAAATCCTTACCATTGAGCTATATATTCCCAGCCCCACCCCACCCTTTTTTTTTTTTTTAAATTTTTGAGACCGGGTCTGCTAAGTAGTTGAGGCTTGAACTTATGATTCTCCTGCTTTGGCCAGGATTACAGGTGTGTGCAACCATTCCCAGTCATTAGACATTGGTTTGGATAAAGCAAACTACACAGAAGAGTCAATTTAAATAAAAGTGTCAAAGAAATAGAAGAAAAAGTAGCCTACAGATCTGGAGAATACTGAGAAGGCAGTATACAATGATAAGGCAATCCCAGAATATGGCGTTTGGCCTTTAGGAAAACATCACAAACAGAAGATCTCTGATATTCCTATACTATTGACCCCTAAAGCTGGCCCTAAACTACAGGAGGATCACCCTCTGGACTTTTCCCATTATTCTCCCCTTAACACCTTTATGTGACAAGTTTCTTACCCTATATCATGAAGGGAGGAATGTCACACAGGGATGCCAAAAAGGACCTGAACAGACAAGCCTTGGTATGCTTCTCTCCATTTATTACCATTAGATCACATCCTTTTTTCTTCCAATCATATGTCTGTATGACTGTCTGTAAAAATATAACATGTCCCTGTTTCTGAAAGTTCCCATGTCACATAAAACTTACATTTTAAAAATGTGAGTGCTTTTCCTCTTGTTAATTTGTTCTTATTATAGAAGTCTCAATTACAATGTTAGTCAACTTTTCATTGCTATGACCAAATTACCTACCAGGAATAACCTAGTGGAGGTAGTTTATTTTTGTTTATGGTTTCAGTTCACAGTTGGCTGACTCTATTGCTCTGGGTCCAAGGTGAAGCAGAACTTCATGGCTTGGTGGAGGAGCACTTTTCCACTCATGGCAGCCAGGGAGCAGAGAGAGTGAAGGGGAAAGAGCCAGAAGAAAGATGCACTTTTCCAGGACACACTCCAGAGACCCTCCACCTCTAACATTACCTCACCTGCCTGCACCCAGTCAGACCATTCAAACTAGAATGGACAGATTAGGAGACTTCTCTCCTAATTTAATCATTTCATTTCTAAGTATTTCTGCATTAACACAGGAGCTTTTGGGGCACCCCTTATGTTCAAACCATAAAGGTTTATAATCTTGTACTGGGTGAGGAAAAGAAATCCTTTCTCTCTTCCCAGTAAATAACATAAATTTGGGAAACAATCCAAGGATTAAGGAATCAAGAGCCTAATAGGTACTTCAGTAAATGTCCACTCAAACCTTTTTTTTTTTTTTTAAGAGAGAGCGAGAGAGAGAAAAAGATATATAGAGAGAATTTTTTTTAATTTTTTTTTTTTATTTTTTATGATTTTATTAAATTATTTAATTGTTAACTCCATCTGAAATTGATAATTTTTGGCATGTGGTAGGGATTAACTGTTTTTTTTTATTGGTTGTTCACAACATTACAAAGCTCTTGACATATATTTCATACATAAGATTGAAGTGGGTTATGAACCCCCAATTTTACCCCAAATGCAGATTGCAGAATCCCGTCGGTTACACATCCACAATTTTACATAATGCCCTATTAGTAATTGTTGTATTCTGCTACCTTTCCTGTCGAGAGAGAATTTTTGATATTTATTTTTTAGTTTTCGGCGGACACAACGTCTTTATTTGTATGTGGTGCTGAGGATCGAACCTGGGCCGCACGCATGCCAGGCGAGCGCGCTACCGCTTAAGCCACATCCCCAGCCCCACTCAAACCTTTATTTAGAAAGAATGTGTTGAGTTCTTGCTACATGTCCCAAGTGCTAGTGTAACAATGGTGATCAAGATCACTAGGATCTCTGCCTTCACCAAGATACAACCATTCGCATGAAAGATCATCTGGATGAATAACTGAATGAGAAAGAGAAAGTGAAAAAGGAAGGGGAATGAAAATAAAGGAATTTCAGTGACTATATTAGAGATAGAGAAAAAAACTCCGGAGCTAGGTGGTCTCTAATGGGTCCTCAGATAACACTGATTACACTTCCTATGGAGAGAAGCATGTACATTGTTTTTTTTTTTTTTTTTTTTTTTTGAGGCTTGAGATAGATCTGTCAGGTATAGGTCTTCTTTAGTAATATCTAGGTCCACATAATGGATATTTTGACACAACATTTAGATGCATTAGATACACAAAGTTCCCAGAAAACCAAAGATGTAACCACATATGATCCTTATAACTTAGATTCTAGTTCCCAGAACCTTTGAGGGAGGTGGTAGGAGGGCACCCCAGGTAGTGATGTTTTACTATCACATTGAGAGTATGAAATCCACATATGCCAGAGTATATTCCAGAGAACTTAGGAAGAATTCTAACATAGACTCTTGATTATCTATTAAAAGGAAAGCAAAAAAAAAAAAAAAAAAAAAACAGACATGCATATTTAAGAAGCAAGCACAATGAAGCCCTCATATCAGCTCAAGTTCCTAAAGTTTGAATCTCTGCCATACCATGGAAAATCCACGCTGATGTTCCTTTGCAGTAAGCATTTTCCCCAGTTTACCATTGCTTCTTGATGAAGATGGATGGCTCTGTATCTGGCGTTCTAATTACATTAAAGAATAATGACCAGGAAGATCTTGGGGAAGAGAGAATAATTTATTACTCACATTACTTCCACCCTATCTAAGATGTGTTCAGAAGTAAATTGTCAAATTCTCCCAGAATTCACTTATCACACTTGGAGAACAAAGCACAAGTTGAGAACAAGGAGAGCCTCCGTGCTTTGACTTGTTGCCACAGAGTGCTGGTGGGAGTCCTTAGATATTTCCAACATTTCTGTCAACTTCATCCAGAGAATAACGCTCTCTGAAGGAAAAGGCTGGTGGTGCTGTCAGACATTACAGGTGGACCTGTTCTGGGCATGTGTAATTCTCTAATTAGCCTTATAAAGCAGATGGAATTATTCCTATTTCACAGAAGGAACAAACGGAAAACAACTTGCTCAAAATCACACAGTGGGTTTTTTGATGGAATAGGAATTTGAACTCAAGTAAGACTCTAAATTCAAATGATCACTTATGTGCTAATTAGCTCACATGTCACCAACAACTATAGCTAGAACACCATAGTGCCCAGTAGCAATTTGCTAGAGCCCTTGACATACAACAATAGTGACAAGTAAATATAATAATGTGCATGTCACTTTTGCTCATCCCCTGGCACAGGTCCTCCAGCTCCAGTAGGCAATGGTCCCCTGGGGTGAAGCAGGGCACCCTGCCATTTCGAGAGTTAGATCAGCTGGTAGGTTCATTACCTTCCATTTCATCTATCTGTGTACTGTTTGGTGGGCAGAGGAAAGAGGTGACTTTGGATAGAAACAAAATTTGATCACTCAGTGGCAGGACTATTTCCCAGGTAGGTCTTGTGATTGACCATATCATTTAACAGTGCTACTTTCAGTTTCCCTAACTGTAAAATAGGAGGATTCATGCAGAGTATCTATCTCACAGATAGGATTAAATATGTGTGAGATGGGCAATACAGGGTGAGCTGATAGGGAAGAAGAAAATTAATATTTATTTGATTCCCTTAATGTGCTCACCTTCTCTATATCATGTGCATATAAATATGCATGACACTTTGAAAACATTGTTTCATTTTCCATAACAATTTGTCCAGGTGGGTCACCTCCTTTGTAGATGAGGAAATAGGGCTTTGCAAGATTAACTGGCTTAACCAAAGTCCATGGTTGGTTTGTAATAGATTTGGATTTGAATTAAGTAAGGTGAATTGCATTTGATTTCCACAGTTCCAGACTGCCTCGGACTATAAAAATTGAAGATGCGGTTTTATAATGTGTTTTCTCTCATTAGAAATCATTAACTAGAGATGACTAAATATAAAGTTGAGACAGATTAGCTACCAAATGCCCTCAAACTCTAGAACTATAATTGTATATTGGAAGTCTAATTGTGTAATTGTACATGGTAAATCTAATTATCATTGTAATTGTGTAAGTCATATTTTTATTCATTCATTTTAATATAAATGTATGTGCTTGGGCAGTTCTAGGTATCAGAGTGGTAAATAAGACATTTACTAATAAATGAAAAAAGATAATTTCAGGAAGAAAAGTGCTCTGAAGTCAAATAAACAGGGTCACGTGGAAGATGGGGAGGGAGTTTCCTTTAGGCAGGGGATCAGGGAAGCTGTGTGTGAGAATGTTTCTGAACCAAGGACTGAAGATGAGAAAGAGACAGCCATGTGGAGACAAGAAGAAAGAGCTCTCTAAGCAGTGAGAACAGTAAATGCAAAGCGTCAGAGGCAGGAACAAACTTGCAACTTAGAGGGACAGAAAGGAGACTGCTGTGGCAGGAGGGTGCTAAGGCCAGGCTGGGAAAGGCAGGCAGCAGCTGGACTGCATGAGGCCTATGGGCCATGTTAAGAACTCTGAATCTTATTCTAGTTGTCCTGGAAGTCTCTAAAATGAATTTAAAATAGATGTTCTTGCCTCTGCTCCCGACACTGGGTGATTCATTCAAATTCCCTACGTGTCAGGATTTGCATTTATTAAGAAATTGTAGCACAATGAATCATCTAGGCCCTCATAGACTGTGACTGAATTCAACATATATCTATCCATTTGCATGAGCAAGAATGTGAACTCTGAGAGGCACTAGCCAGCATTACTGCAAAAACCCTATGCTATAGATCAGAAGCTTCCTTGTTTATCAAAGGCACAGAAAGTATTTGCCTACAGGGTCACTGCTCCCAGACTTAGCAGACATTGGTTCCCATAGGTTCCCAAGCCTAATTCTAATATACCAGCTTTCTGTCACCGTGATAAAATACCTGAGATAAACAAAGGAGGAAACGTTTATTTTGGCTCATGGTTTCAGAAGTTTCGTTCCATGGTCAGCTGTTGGGGCCTGTGGCAAGGTAGAATGTCGTGGTACGGAGCATGTGGTGGAGCAAAGCAGCTCACCTTATGGCAGCCAGGAAGCAAAGAGGCCAAGGGTCTCAATATCCCCTTCAAGGGCACGCTCCTAATGACCTAACTTCCTTCCACTAGGCCCCACCTCCTAAAAGTTTCACCACTTTCCAATATCCCCAGAGGCTGCTGACCAAGTCTTTACCATATGTGCTTTGGGAAACATTTAGATCCAAACCATAGCAACCAGCATACTATCACCTCTCCCAAACCTTTCTCCCTTTAGCATCTGGGAAGAGTGGACTTTAGAACTTTGTAGTTGTGACTTAAACTGGATTTGGACTCAGATACATGAATAATTTAGAACCCTACACTTGGTGTCAAGGGAGTGAACGTCTTTGAGTTCGGTTTCCTAATCTATAGATGGTGGTAGAAAAACAAATATCTCAGGATTATCATAGAATAAAAACATAATCATACATGAAAACATCCTGCACAATGCCTCCCATGTGCTCAAAAGTCCAGATTTTTAAAAACTCAGGATAGCAAAACCTTGCCACATAAACCTAGGATCAGGTGAGGAGCACCTAGCAATCTTCATAAGCCACATATGTCTCTAATCTGTGGAACAAAAGAAGGGGGAGACCAAAATGAATCCAAAGTCAAAAACTTACTTCAAAATACAAATAACTTGGTTGAAAGAAAAGAAAACCCACAAATTTAAATATTAGAATCAGCTAAACTTGGGAGATGGGAAAAATGAATAATAAATGCAGGTAGAAATTTAGAGTTTTGTTTTATGCATACAAGGGGAATAATTAACTAATCTCAAAACATGTAAATTAGGGCTTAGAAGCATTTCAAAACACCACATCTAACTCCAGTTATAGATGCAGAATTTGCTACATTATAATAATTAGGCTTTTTTTTTTTACAAAAGATTTATTTATTTTGAATAGAAGTATTAAATATTATACTAATTACTGGTTATTTTACTTTGTACCCAGGGAAAAGAAATGAATATTCATTAGCTCCTTAAGCTACTGATCCTCCACCGACTAGACAGATTCCAACATCACCACAGAGCTGTGGGTGGGTGGAAAATGCTCCCTGTAAAACCAGGCTCACGCTACAAATCACAGGCCAATCTATTCTGCTAATGTGCACGTGCTACAACACCCTTGTGAATTCCCTTAACATTATACTGCCCAGAGCTCCCAGCTGAGCAGCCAATAAGCGAGAATAACTGTTAAATTGATCACAACAGAATTTTTCTGTCTACAGAATTCAGTGATCTTGAACAAGTCTTAAAATTTAAAACATGATTTCATAGAATAAAACTAACATCTCCATTCCAGACATGCCTTTATCATTGCAAAGGACTATTTCAACACACATTTCAATCATTTTCTGACTTGGCTTTTGATTCTACTCTATATGTACACCCCAAAAGGACCAGGCTTGAGGTTTTAATTGATGAGGCATGTTCACTGTTGCTCAATAGGTAAACATTGTGTTATTTTTTTTCCTCCAATGGAAGGGAAAACTAATTAGGCGATACATTTCTCAAGTACCAACCCTGTTAATTTTCAAAACTTGTTCAGTTTAGGACACACCTCTGGGTTGGAGTCTGTGAGCTGCTTGATTTTTAATTTTTATGGTTATTAAATTTTGTGCTTGACCAAGTCACTAACTCAGGAGGAAAGAGGCTCAGGGCTCTGGAGAGAACCTGTTCTTGCAGAGGGGTCTCCTGCTCCCCCTGTGGCCTGGTCTGTGAGGCTGACCTATAGCCTCAGCGGGGCATTTGTGCTGGGAAAAAACTGTTAAATGGGCCAGATGGTGCTGGGAAAGGGTGACCAGATCAGGGTGCACATGGTGAGAAACAGAGAAAAGCAGCCCTGAGTCCTGTCTCCATGTGAGTAGAATCAGGAAGCGTGAAATTTCGTAAAACACAATTTCTTGAGAGTGTTAACTTTCTAGAAAGCATTTAGATTTTTTTTTTTTTTTTTTTTTTTTTTTTTTTTTACTAGAGAGTGCACATTCCTTACAGTCTTTTCCAGAGGAGAACGAAGAGGAAGGAGGTTTCAAATTTCTGGGGATCAGAAAAGAATAGGATTCATTCAACAGATATTTATTAAGTACAATTCATATGCTATACAGTAAACTCTTACTGTTTTGTGAAGCTCTTGAACCAATCACATTCCTATAACCTTTCTTACAATTCAAGTTCAAGGGTCTAACCGCAGACCTCCTGAATCAGCATCCCAAGGCAATGCCTACATTAAACTTTGAGAAGGGTTGCTAGATACTGTGCTAATTGCTCACCATTGATCTCCATTTAATGTGTTATACAAATAAAAGCCTAGCACACACATTTACCAAAACTTGGTCATGACACATTAAGATACAGCTCTCATTCAAAAGAGTACTGCATAGGCAATTACAACCCCATACGAGGACATTTCCATGAAGTCCATGTGCCAAGCCAAGGAAGAGCCTTGCTTCAAGGCAAACGCTGGTGACTCCACCCACCTGATTCAGTCAAACCAACAGGGATCCTCTTTCTAAATTCAGGTTAGAAGACTTTCTGGAGAGCAACTGTAGGCACGAGGGAGACCTAGGAAACAAGGGCTGTGCTCACCTGGTTTTCACCTGGCAATGAGAAAGGGGAGATGAAAATGATCCAATTCACTTAGCTGGCTAATTCATTTAGACCCTTCACTAGTCTGTGTCCCTCTCCTAGGAGGAGTCACAGGAAATAGACAATGGGAATGGGATGTCTCTAGTGATTTCACTGGGCAGTTGTATTACATTTTATCTTCATTTTCTGCTCTAACACATGCTGGTAATGCCCCTTGATGGGTTCTGTAGTGCCACAGATTTTCCAAAGCCAAATGGAAGTGACTTTAAAGATATTGTAGAAATTAATGACCCGTGAGGCTTTTCTATGGACTTTTACCTAGTCTCCCTAGAGTTTCCTCCAGGTCAATCTTTATCAACTTGTCTATTTCCCAGCATCTTCTATTTACATTTAAAGTGATTGTAATCACAAATACAATACATAAATTTGTGTTTTAGAAAAAAACTCGAATACAAAATATATAAAGTATAAAAGTGAAAAAAATCCCCTATGCTCCCCTACGTAAGGGCAATCATTGTTAACATTGGGATGCATTTTTGAAATTATGAAATATATTGTAATGCATACATTAACACAGAATAGTTTTGTGTTTTAATTAAATTATATTATTCTGCAACTTTTCTTTCAGTTTACTTGCATCCCCTCCACTTAATCGATATAATTTTAAAATAGCTATACAATGTTCCATAGAATAGATGTGCCCTAGTTAATTTAATCATTCTCCTATTGATGACTATTTAGATAATGTACAATTTTTAAATAATTATAAGAATTTTTGAAGCTGGCTGGATATAAGAGTGACATAAAAATCAAGAACTCTATATATCAATAGCTAATTTGGAAAATTAAGAAAACAAAAAAAAAAAACAAAAAAAGTGCAAGAATATGAAAATCACTTATAAACTTCATTAATTGATACAAAAAGACCAAAAAGTAAGCTATATATTCTATTTATAGATAGGAAGATTCAGTATTGCGCATATATATATATATATATATATATATATATATATATATATCATCTCAATTATCTCCTTTAAAAATCAAGCCAATCTCAAAATGCCAGTGGGATAGTTTATGCAACTTGACAAACAGTGCAATTCTTATAGGACACTTTGTGAAGAATTGCCAGGATAATGAGGGAAAGAGAAAGACAATGCAGCCAAGATGCTACCAGGTCTTTTGGGGGGGGGGGCTGAGGGCGGGTTCATCTTTATTATCACAATATGGGAGCCAGAGCCACCAGTATAAGCTGTTTCCCAAGTGAAAGTGCCAGGTAGAAAAGGTAGGGGCAGGAGAAAAAGCAAGAGAGATCAAAATCCAATTTAAGATAAATTTGCAAATCAAAATTTAAAAACATTACCATTAATAAAATAAACCAAAAATGTCAACATATTGTGACCAATAGTCAATTACAGGAAAAGTTTAAAAGTTACATGAAAGAAATGTGAGTTTTTTCTTCACTGGCTTTAAAACTGGGTACATATATTTCACTCAAAAAGAAAAAAAAAACCTTTGTTTACTTTATAATGTTGAATCCTGAGGGAAGTGAATGTTTTCTTCAGTGTAAGAAAAATTTCTTTGATAACTTTATTTCCCCCTATTTTTTTTCCCTCTTTCTCTCCTGGCTGCTGCCTGGTCTTGCCTCCTCCTTTTTCTTCTACCTTCTTATAGAGGATGCAGCATTTGATATTTGTCTATTTACTTCCTTCTAGTGTTGACTGTTTGTTCATTCATCCCTCATATTTTCTTCAAATCAAAGTAAAGTTGAAAAGTTTGGTTAGACTCAGACTGAGCACTTTGATAAGAATACTTTTAAGGTTGTAACCTGTACTTTGCAACTGCATTGCATGTGCACCCCCACCCCTGCTGCCCTTTTTCAGTTCCTAAAATCCAAGGACATGGGAATCCCTAACTATAATGAAATATGATAATAAATCTAATGGAGATAATATGCATTATTCTGGGGAGATGAATAAAGGATGATTAAATCTGCCTTGGAGAGTCAGAAAGTGCTTTCTTAAGCTATTCCTATTCAAATGTAGCTTACTATTTCTGACTTTCCTTGTTGGCTTCAGCAGGATTAATTACTCCTCTGTCAGTATCTTCAGAACACCATATTTTCATCAGCCACATCAGTTATCATATTTGACTAGTTATTTGTAATTCTCTCTCTGCCTTAGTTGTAAGTTTTTTGAAAGTATGGTAGAGACCTCACTCATCTTTGTATTTCCAGTACCCAAGAGTGTCTACAACACAACATAAGCTCAGAAAATGCTTTCTAATATACATGAATATATGCTTAGATGGGTGAATGAGGTATGACATTAGTAAGGTCAGCATATAAAAGCTACATTTGTATATTAACACAGTAACTTATGTAGATATTGGACTTATAACATGTTACGTATGAAAAAGATAGTCTTAGTTGAACACACAGATGATTAGCAAATATTATTAAGATTCATCTTTGGGGCTGGGGATGTGCCTCAAGCGGTAGCGCACTCGCCTGGCATTCATACAGCCTGGGTTCGATCCTCAGCAACACATACAAACAAAGATGTTGTGTCTGCCGAAAACTAAAAAATAAATATTAACATTCTTTCTCTCAAAAAAAAAAAGTTTCCTCTTTGTTGCTTTTAAATAACAAATTGTGAAGACCCATTTGTCTCTATGGTTTATAGAATCATTTACCCCTATTCAAATATTTCCCTGATGTCTAATAATTCCTGAAAATGCTGTTTTATACTAAAATTAGTATGTAATTCTTTTGTCTCCTGGTGGAAGTTGGTGGATCATGTGATTATCTTTGAGGCTAACAGCCAGTCAAGGTGGCTAACTCAACCCTGAGAAAATGGGTTCAGATGTGTTTAGAATGATCACTTTTAGGAAGAGTCCCAGAGTCATGCTTAACTGTAAGTCAGAGGGAAACTGAGTCAAGGCTCCAAGGGTAAAACATCAAGTTCTGAAATTTTAATAACACGCTGCACACAGTGAGTCTCAAAGATCCTTATCTATAGCTTTGAGACCTTATTCACAAAACATATCCTTTCTATGCTTCTCTTTATAGATAGAATTCACATTCTTATGCTAGTGGAAATGATAAACAGTAAATTCTTATTTTGCTAATAACTCCCCAGGCTCCTTCTTATCCTGTGCCATGCAATCATTTTTAGCTCAGAAATATAAAAATAGTATGATACATGCCCATCATCCTCTATCCTAAGGCTTTTTCTACTACTGAAAATAAGTTTTGGACTTGAGAATAAACTACAGATATCCACTTCTGGGCAAGGAGTACTTTATTTTTTTATTTTTTTGGTACCAGGGATTGAACTCAGAGTTGTTCGACCATTGAGCCACATCCCTAGGACTATTTTTGTATTTTATTCAGAGACAGGGTCTGAGTTGCTTAGTGTTTTGCTGCTGTTGAAGCTGGCTTTGAACTTGAGATCCTCCTGTTTCAGCCTCCCCAGCCACTGGGATTATAGGCGTGTGCCACTGCACCCAGCTAAGAAGTATTTTTAACATGGAAATCCATTGCACATTTATATCCATGTTCTTGGATACTGACAGATGATGCATCCATATTTTATATTTATAAAATTAATTTTGCTAAGCACAACATCAGTTGACCTGTTCAACGTTTTGGGGGTAAAGGAGTGGCAGGTGTCGTGTAATTTGAGGAAGCATTGAATGGGGGTAAAAAAGAAGAGGTAGAGCTCAAAAAAATTATGAAAATAATTTTATTCTTACAAAAACATAAATGCAAGTGTCAATAAATTAAATGGCAAAATGAGTGCATGGGCAAATAAGCTAATGCACTGTTTCAATGAGGTAGATAACACAATGTGACTGCAAGTTCCCACAAATGATAAAGCAGTGTGACGAACTGGAGTCCAGATTCCCAACCACCTCTGTACAGAGAGGAACACCATTTTCATGTCCCATGATGTTCACATGAAAAACAAATTAGAAGTTCAGCATAAGACCCAGTAAAAGTTTCTCAATGTCTTCATAAAGAGCCTACTCTGTGCAAAAAGAGATGTTGTATGATACATACATAAACTTTTGAAAACCTTCAAAGACATATTACATACTGTTTGTACACCCTAGAATGTGCATTGACAGCATACACAATGTGGATAAGAAAGATACATACCAATTCTGGAGCAGTGGATAATTCTGGGGAGTTGGAATGGTTTGGAGAGGAACATTAAACTATATAACATTTTATTTTTCAAAAATAATACATATGACAAAAAGTCACTTTTTCATGACTTCTTTGGAGTTCATTATTTTCTGTATGTTTGAAATTTTTCATAAAGATTTGTATGTGTAACATAAGGATGTTGCAATCCATTGCTCATTAAAGTAAATATGAGTACAAGGTTTTCTAGCCATCTTTTCACACTGCTCAGTGCAAGTAAATGGTAAACGCTGAAGGAAACGATTCAGTGTGAAAAATTTAGTAAAGCAGTGAGGAGATGGACAAATGATGGTACTGGGTCCCTGACTCTGGTGGTTTACCCAACATTGTACCATGGTAGACAAGAGGAAGAAGAATATCCTTGCCTTCAGGAAATCCTCCCCAGATGTGTTTCTTCCCAAATGAGAATTTGATAAGCACCAGCCCTGGGTTCTCAGCCAAGTACTCCTGTCTTCTATTAAGTTCAGTGACTTGGATATTTAGCTAAGCTGACACAGAGCAGATCCCCTCCTCAAGGACTGCGGAGCTCTATGAAGACTGGATGTGAGGCGCCTGGATGTGCACAATTGAGGGTACCTGAAGGTGGAGTTTACTGACCTTTAGGCAGGTGAACGGTGAGGCACCAGATTCTATGCAAAGTCGATCACCACCATTCAGACTTTATTTATTTTTTATTATATGAACAATTTAATCAACCAGAATTATTAGTGTTTTTTTTTTTCATTTGAAGTTTAATGAATGCAATGACAAGGCCACTTGGGCAACAATATTAAATATTAAATGGCAGCACACAAGAACATAAAGTCTTTACTGTATTCTTCACTGCTGTGCTATTTTCATTGCAACCTGTCAGCAAATGAATAAGCAAGTTCAGTATAGCCTGGACATTTTAAAGCAAATGTTACCAAACTGCCACTTTGGTCATTAAAATCATGACACCAAAAATTCTAGGAAAGCAGCCATAGTTCTAGAGATCTGAATTGTCTTCCTTCAGCGCCCCCCGCCCCTATTAGGATGGCAAAAGGATGATGCTCCTATTTTCCCTTCCAACTGCCCTTCTCTGTCCATTTCCAGGCTTCCTCTATAATCATTCTAATTGATAGCACCTGTGTGGTTACTGGGAGCTATCCAGTGATTTTTCTTGCTCCCTATCCCCAGTCCCTAGAAATGGCCATAGCTGTACAAAGCCATTACGTTTACTAGAGGAGTCCTCTATGAGGATCCAAGAAGGTGATTTCCTTTTGTACTTTCTGGATCCTTCAGAAGCCTTGAGATACAAGTCTACTCAAGTGCTGCAGGTTTGGGTTATGCTATCCAGGTCAGATACTTACTAGCCTTTTTTGGGGGGCCAATGGTCCTTATGGAACCATTTAGTTTACCTCTGGTATAGACCCCTGGTTCTCAAAGGGTGGCCTCCTACCCATCAGCATCAACCTGAGAACTTGTTAAAAATGCAGAATGTCAGTTCCACTCAGGACCTACTGAATCAGAAGCTCTGGCAACAGGGTCCCAGTCATCAGGGTTTTAGCATGCCTACCCAGTGACTGTGATGCTTGTGAAGGTTTGAGAACCATACTTTACTGTCAATCCTGGTCCACGCAGAGGAGGTAGAGTACACTGTGAAGAATGTGAACTCTGGAGTCTTTAAACCCCACATTTTCAACTATGGATAATAATGCATAAATCACAACTTTTGTGTGCCTCGGTTTCCTTCTGTAAAATTAAGTCCATAGTAGTAAATCCACCTATTCAGGATGGTTGTGAGGATCCAATGAATTATTTCATAATTGTTATCTATTTATTTTCATTAGGTTCAACTACTCAGCAAGACAACTTCTGTGAAGAGAAGGAAGTCCTGGCCTAAGCTCTGCTATGGGCAAACCCATTTACCTCTCTCAGCCTCAATAACTTCATCTGGAAAATAGACAATTACATCTGAACCACTTGCTCCACTGAACTGCCCAGCAGACAGAGAAAATTCCTAAGTGTCCTGTAAGCTGAAAGCCTATCCAGGCAAGGAAGTTAACCTATGCCACACTCATCAACGTGGCCATGTGAGTTTCCCTAGTTAGCTCCAGTACAAACCCAAAAGAGACATCTCTTTTAGTTTCTTTCCACCAGCTGATCCTCCTACCTTCTTTTAAGACAGCATTCAGTTCATATTGAAAGCAGCTGCCATTGCCTACTAGTTATTTTTTAAGGGTGTTGTGTAGTGCTTTTTTTTTCAGTATCAGGGGTTCTTTTTCCTCCTCAGTGACATAATTCTTACTAAACAAACACTTGTTATTCCCCTGTAGTTTCCATCTGAGTTGAAAATATGCCCCAATTAGCAGCATGACTGATGGGTTGACGTCCTTCTAGAGTTTGGAGTAGCCACCCTGAAGATGCATTATAATAATACCCATTTATTGAGCAACTATTAGGAACAAGGTATGTGCTAGGGCTCCACAGACCTCATTGATTTCTAAGAACAACCTCATAAGGAAAGAATTACCACCATCTGTATTTTACAAATAAGGAAATAAGGGCTGAGAGATTAAGAAACTTGATCAAAGTTTTCTTTCAAGGAAGATCTCTTCGATTCCAAGAGTTCTTGTATCGGATATATATGTAAGAGTAAAATCATCTTGTCCTGCCATTCTTTGGGTGCTTTGAAAACTGAAAACATTAAAACAGCAACAAAGGCAGGTTTTTCGGCTCACATCCCACACCCCTCAATAGGAAGACCCGAGTTTGAGTAGGGCACCAGTGACGTTTTAGAAACGAAGGCTTGAGAAGTACCTCATCATTCTCCATGTGCTATCTTGTCACCAATAAGATCAAGACTCTGTTTTGGATGGGCACCTAATTTCCCCCAAATGAACCCAACCATCCCCTCCCGTCACATTACTCTGTGATTATTTAGTTTAAATGTACCTCTTTATTTGTGGTCCTACACCACACACACACTGGGGGCATTGCTTTTTGACCAACAATTGAAAGACACCAGTTGTTCATCCAAAACATCTTTGGTTGACTTTATTTTGCATATATTTATTATTAATATTACTATTCTTCAGTACTGGGGATTGAACCCAGGGCCTCTTGTGTGCTGGGCAAGTGTTCTATGACTGAGCTATACCCCAGCCCTTTTAATATATTTTTTCATCCCTGAAAGAAGCCAGTATGCAGAGTCACTCGGAAAAGTCTATTTATATCTAAAAGTTTATTTTAAAATGTAAACTACATAAGATAACTCTCTTTATTCATGGAATCATCTTAGGAGTTGAGAGAAAAATGTCCAAAGATCACCAAATGGGTATATATAAAAACCTAGAACTGCAGAAATTTATATGGAGCCAGAAGACCTTTCAACCAACCTCCTCACTTGTCAGGTGCAATCGCTGGGAGTGGTGGAGGTAGACTCTACCCACTCCTGCAACTGGCAGGACCAAGACTCAAAGCTCAGTTTTCTTTAAATGGGTTCTTTTTTTTTTTTTTGCTTTGCTTTGTTATGGTGCCTTGAAAAAAAAAAATCTATGTTGTTTCCCAAGCATACAGACCTGAGAATTGCCCTATTTGAATAAATTAATTTGCTAACTCAATTGCAAATAGAATGTAATTTGGTAGATCTTTTCACCCCATGCATGAAGTTCTGCTAAGGTTCAGAGTGCATTTACTTCCACTTTGGAAGTAGATTTTGCAAAATTCCTTAGCTGTTACCCATGGATAGTGTGAATTTATAGAGTGCTAGTCTGGACAAAAACAGCATTACAACATAAAATGCATCATTAATACTTTAAAACCCAGTATGATTTATATTTATATAAATAACATAAAAGAAGCCAATTAAACCAAAGTCACTGGAGTGTAAATAACATAAAAACTTATTGTTCTGTAAGCTACTGAAAATAAACTAATAATGAAAGTATTTATCATATGTCTAATAACCAAGCAGGTACGAGTGGGTTAAGCAGATGGCAGGGGAAACAGTTATTTTCCGATACCTTCTAATGCAAGCCTAATATTTCCATCTAATTGATCCATTTAAAATGTGACATTTTATCTGAAAGTTACCTTTTGTCCATTTGAGTAATTAATAATTTAAGTGGAACAAGGACGTCTTGATTCAAACACTTTGTAATCTGACTAGGAGGATATTTAAAATTCATTACAGTACATTAAACTTGCAGTGAACAGTTAGCTTCATTGCAAAATAAATAAATAGCCTATTTGCTTCGATCAGCAGAAATTCTGATAAAATCAGCAAAACACCAATTAAAATGTGAAAAATGTCACCTACCATAGTTATTCTAATGGAACATGGAGTTAGAGGAAGGAACTGATTCAATGTTTATTTTCATACCAGCTGTGGCTTTCAAATGTAAATCACTCGACTCTGCTAGTATAGCTTGCTCCCCACAGCCCCTGCATGGATCCCATGGTTGAACAATTTGTAGTATTACATAACAAGGCAGTTCTGCCAGGGCTGTGGTCTATTTCCTTCATTCTCTGGCAAAGAATTGTTTCCTTGAAGTATTTCACCAGTCTTCTCATTTTCAGGAGCATTGCTAACTGATTGAAGGAGAAAGCCCTGACAAATATCCACAGTTCTTCCAGGCACACGTGAAAACTATCCTGTGTCCAGGCAGTCAATTTGGGAAGAGAGTCTGTTTTCTTTCTTGTCAATAATTTTATTACATTAATATAAAGATCTGCCTGCAACCATTCAGACTTTTGTCACAGCATGGCAAGTTCAACTTTAATATATATTTGCTAATTTCTAGCATGCAGTCTAGGACCATGAGTGTCCAGCAAGTTCTGGATGGACAGAGAAGCACCACCTCAATGTTAGTCTCTTTCCATCATTCTGTGGCAGGTGTTCGGACCTCTTTATTTCAGAACCCAGAAACTGGTTTTCAGTTTATCACTGCCTTTGAAGTGAAGGAGAACAATTATAGTGAATGAAGAGAAAGCTACTTAACACTTCATTGCATGCCCTGTTTATCTTTTTTAAAGAACAAAAGTAAAATTGGCTCAAACTGCAAGATGGGTTTCCTTTCCTCATCTGCCTTTTCTTCTATGTTGGCAGTTTCTTCTTGACAGAAACCATGAATTCATTTGTAACAAGCTCTGTGGAATCTCTGTCAGTTCTGGCCACTTCAGAAATCAGTAACAGGAAAGGAATGTGCAAAAATGAAAACAGTTGTGCCGTGTCGTGGGCACTGTTTTCTTCTTTGGGGTTTTCTCAAAATGTTGCTTCATAATCTTTTCAATAATTAGAAGCAATCGATTTTTAAAAAGAAATGTTTACTAGGAGACCCTCAGCCTGGAACCTGGTCTGTTTGCAAATGAACTTGCTCATTATTCAATTAGGAAATGGAGCTTAAATTTAAGCAAATCTGCAACTCACCCCCTCCCCCCAAATTAAGGTTTAACATCTCGGGGCAACCCATAATGAATTGAAAATTAAATGAAATAACAATTTTACTGAATTCAAAACAACTAATTGTTTGAGAACCGCTTTAACTCATTTGAAGTTTTGCCCAATTCCTGCCCTTGCATTGCATGCCTTGAATTTTTATTTTTCTTTGAGTTGGGAGGTTCCTTTTAATAAGGGGAAGGGCCAGTTCATTTGCCAAGAAGATGAGTACTGGATGTATGCATTGAGCACAAGGCAAAGCTTAATGCTGAGTATGTCCGTCTGATTTTAAGACTCCATCTGTCCCCTTAAAGAAAAGTAGAGTGGTCACTGACTCCCACCTGCAACTGGTCATTTGTTTCCACTTAATTAGAAAGCACAATGGGGTAGTGAAATCAGAAAGGTCTCTGTCTCCACCACCACTCATCACTTACCACCACTTTTGCTGAGATTGTAGGCAAATCCTAAGCCTCATTTTCCTGTATTTGTATTATGGGATAACAACATATCTGATTGACATGACTGCAGTGACGATTGGGTGATAGTAAATACAAAGCATGTAGAATAATGTTCAGCACATAACAATCACTCAATGAATTCCAGACTTTATAATTAGTCCCTGCCATGTGTATTTAAAGAACAGCACCAGGTAAATTAATAAGATGCCAAGCCTTGGTCCCCTTTGAGGTCACCAGATTCTTCAGATAAAAATATAGAATGCACTATCTGGGACATACTTGTACTAAGAAAAATTACTCAGTTTTCTGGAATTCAGCTTTAACAAAGTATCCTATACTATTATCTGGCAATTTCAAATTTAAGTTCTGGTTCTTATGGACCTTAGGATTTTATGCCTTGTTTTAATTTTCTGGAAATCAAGCAAAGGCAAGGTGGGAAATGAAATGTTTAGATCATTGCCTTAATTCTTTCTTTCACTTTGGACATAGAGGCAGGAAGTTTCCCTTGTCACTTGGATGTCCTTGGGATGCCATGACATGCAATCAACAGCACCTGTACTGGCTGATAATTCAGAGGATGTGATGCCCTTGTTTATAGCACCTTCAATTCCACAGACATTTTTACTTGACTAATTCACTGTTTTATACCAGGCAGGGGGTGGGGAAGAAATCATTCAAACTAAATGCTGCTTTGAAGTTCAGTTACTTGGCTGGAAAACAGCAGATAAATTGATAATTGCAAATGGTCTGAAATTTGAATGATTCTTTTTCCACTTCAACTAAATCTATTGAGCACACCCAAATAATTTAAAAGTGCTGAAAATAAGCAGTATTGGGATTAATGAAAGCAATATATTCACTCTGTTGCATTTATTATTTTTAAATTATAGTACTCCCACTTGAAGAAATGCAATGAGGTTGAAATGAAGCAATTTTGTTGTTAAATATTGTCATTTAGAATAAAATGCATGGGACTTGGAGACTGAAATTGCACAAGCCATTGCTATTTTCTGTTTATCCTTAGTTATTTTCAAGTGAACAGAAAAAAAAGCAATAATACAAAAGTCTCAGTGACCTCACAGGGAATCAACTAGACTTGGCACAAAAAGTCCTTGGATGTGAAGCCCAGGAAAGTCAAGATGGGCTTCCAGATCCCTGGAAGCTCCTTGGGGGTTCAGTTAAGAACTACTATGGATCAGCTCTAACTTAACATCTCACAGACAGAGTGGGTCTTAGGAAACTTTGTTCTTGGAATCAGACAAACTGGGGCATTGGAAGGTCCCTGGAGACATAAAACTTATTTTGTAGTGGGGAGATAGAAAAAAAATCAAAATATTTTATGTCAGATGATGATAAGTGTTTTGAAAAAAGATGGGCTTTTTGGCTGTGTAGCTTTGGGTAAATTACTCATCCCGAGTTTCAGTTTTCATAACTTATGAATGGGAGATAATATTTACCTCACAGGGTTCCCTTGAAGACTAGAGATAATTTATGCAAAGAACAGACAGTTCCTGGGGAGCAGAAACAGTAATTGTTTTTATTGCTCTTATTTTCAGTATTATTTTCCTGCTTTATCTTGTTAGAAAATAAAATGAGTAAAGGTAGAATTGCCAGACAAAGTACGGGATGCCAATTACATTTGAATTTCAGATGAAGGATAGGGTTTTGTTTTGTTTTGTTTTAGTATAAGTATGTCCCATATATTGTATTTTTTTCAAATAAATAATGAATAGTGTTTAGCATAAGTCCCACATAGTGTTAACTATATACTTATTCTGTATGCTCTATGGGACTTACTTATGCTAAACATTACCCATACCCATTGCTTATCTGGAAATTTAAGTGGATATCTTGCGTTTTCCCTCTAACTATGGCGACCTGAAGCAAAGGGTCTCTTCCAGGAAACTGTTAAACTTAAGAATCGCCTCAGATAAATTCTCCAGTCCTACTAAATTCTCTGTAACTTTGATGTTTTCTTAAATTTGTTTTCTTTTTAAATCGGTGTGATAGAAAAATTTATTTAAGAAAAGGTGCATAGTGTTAATATATATCTTCAGGGCAGCTCTTGATTCCTTACAGCAGGGTTCTGTGCTTGTGTGGTCACTAAAGGCTCACCCTCCTGTGTAAAACAGAGTGGGACAGAATAGCGACCTACCTTGTAAGGCATCTGGATGGAACACACTGAGGCGTGCAGGGACGTTAGCTCGTGGGAAAAGTGCCTAAGAAACGGAAGCCACTGTTGCTACTGTTCACTTGTTCTTTTTGGGTTCCCACTACCCTGCAGGCACTGTTTGAGGCACTAGGAATACACCAGTGAATATAACTTCCATTGTTGGGGGGTTCCATATACACAGACGCTCCCTTCATTGAACTTACTTTCTATTCGTGAAGACAAACAATATACTATGTTGCTATGAACAGAAGAAAGGGAAGGTGGGGTAGAGAGGAGGCAGTTATTCTTGGTAGGGCAGTTGCAGAAAGAAGGGGGCGCTGATGAGTGATATTTGCACAGAATCCTCAATGAAGTTAGAAAGCAAGCCACACAGACACCAGGAGGAGAACTTTCGAGGGGAAGGGAAGAATGCAAATTGTTATCACAGTCTATCAGGAAAACAGAACACACACTCGGACAACCCCTCCTAAGTGGCTCGAGGTCTGAAGAGGTGCCACTTTGGGAGCCTCTGCTTATCGGGAGCAAACACTGCCACCTGCAGCCAGTGCCTTGATCTAGCTCCGCCAGCCCCCTCCATGCTGGACTAAAGGCTGGACCTTCACCTCCTCCAACTCCGTTTTTGCTTTCTATTCAGCCGTGCTCTTTTCTTAGCTCTTACTATCTTTTCCCATGTTGAATGATTACTACAAAATTCAATCCCTTCCAGTGACTAGTCTGAAGCCAGGCTTCTGGCATTTGGGACTCACCTCTGTTTCTTGTCATCTGGCAGTGTGCGTAACTCACTGAGATGCCCTTCAGGAGAAGTGTAGCTGATTGAAAATCTAAAAATGCAGCTTGACTAGTGAAATTTAGTACCTTCAAATTTTCCTTCTCCTAGAGCTCTTGAAAGTACTCTTGAGAGCAGAATTCTTTCAAATTCCTTGCTAATATGCCAGCACTATATTTAAGTGGTTCTTGAATTTGGCAATTTCACTTTTAAGTAGGGTGAACGTTTCTTTATGACATTATTGTTTTCTATAAAAAAATAAAGACCAACTTCAATAAATTGATGTGTTAGGATTTACACATTCAATGTTGTAAAGGGCTTCTTGTTTTTAAAGTTCTCGTTATTCCTTTTAGCAAGTGTATTATCACTGCAGTGGTGGATAGAAGAGATACCAAGACATGGTTCCTGCCATTTCTACCAGAATTAGCCCTTATACTTCCAGGATACTGGGACATAAAAAGTTTCATCTGAGAGGCTTCTGAAAGTTTGGTAGGAGCCATCAAAGACCTGGAAACAATGATTCCTAAAGCTTTTTGCACAAGAAAGCTTTGACGTTGTCTATCAGCAATTTCTGATGCTTTTGGCAACACAAGAGCCCACTAAAGGGAAAACTATTCAGGCTAGAAATTCCTTACACTGAATTCTTCAACCTGTTGAGGAAAAGGCAAAGTGCATTGTTAAGCTATGGTAGCTTGCTAAGTGCTATAGTTAGGAACTTGAATGTCTCCCAAAGGCCCATATGTTAAAAGTGCTACTGGGAGGGTGTGGAAACCTCAAGAGATAGGGCCTAGTAGAAGGTTCTAAGATCATTGGGAGCATGCCCTTGAAGAGGATTATGAGACCCTAGCCCCCTCTTTACTCTCTTTTGCTTCCTGGCCATGAGGTAAATAGTTTTGCTCCACCATGCACTTGAGCCATGATGGGGCCAACTGCTTGCAAACTTACTTTAACTACCAACTTATATGTATATTGAGGTCTGAAAAGCTGCCACAGGTAATCAGGCAATGCTAACTGATCATGGATCTCTGAAACAAACCTTTTCTCTTTATAATGATTATCTTGGGTACTTTGTTATAGTGATGGAAGGCTGACTAACACACTAAGTCATCCTTTAGGCAAGTGAAGCCTTCTCTTGCTTTTGCTAAAATTCACACTCCCTCCACCTGCTTACCAAGGGTTTTCATTTCTATGAAAAATGGCCACCATCTCTCATTTTCTTATACTAAGATTCTTGGCTATAGCTTCTGCCATTCTACCACCTTGGATCTCATTATCTCTCCAAATAATCTTTAAAAAAAATAAAAACAAACAAATAACACTCTCAGCTTAACCCACCAGGCTAGTTTTATCTAGAAAATGGCTTTCAAAAATAGCATTATATTAAGAATCTAATATAATCTCACATTGTAATTACCTACCTTTAAAAAATTCTCCATGAGGGGCTGGGGCTATAGCTCAGTGGTAGAGTGCTTGCCTAGCATGTGTGAGGCACTGGGTTCGGTCCTTAACACCACATAAAAAATAAATAAATAAAATAAAGGTACTGTGTCTATCTACAGTTAAAGATATATTTTTTAAAAGTTTTTTTAAAAAATTCTACATGAGGGTGGAAATGATCCTGGACCTTTTATTTTGTAGCAGTGAAGATGAATCGCAACTTCCCCGAAGTTCTTCCATGTCACAACAAAAATCGAAAGCAGAACATCAGAGCAGCAGCACTAACAGCTTCCTCCCATCCCCCTCAAAGAACCTGAAATGGAAAAGGGTAGCTTCCCAAAGCAAACACCATGAAAAAAAATGTATTTATTAGTGAAGAAAAATAAAGTTTCCTCTCCATGCTGTTCAGTTATCCTGCTCATTTCTTAATAGTCCTACATTCATAAAAGGCCAAAGGACTCTGACCTTGACAAGCTAACTGAGCAGGAAAAGGCAATCATGTGTACAAGGCTGTCACCCACCCCACAAATTATGATAAAATATACCTCAGGATTGGAAAAAAGAGTTGCATATCTCCAGTGACATCCACAGTAGTACATTTAAGGATTTGAATAGAATAGCAATTTATTTTGCACCAACATGTTTTATGGTTATCATCAAGCATTATGTCTTCAGAGACTGAAAGGTGATGTTTTTATGGACTCTGGCTCCTTGTTGCATTATCTTCACAGCTCAGAAATGATCTCTCATTCTTTTTTTTAATTTCCCCTTCTCACCTCCTGCCTTTGCCCCTCATTTAACAAAGCAGCCATTTTTTTTTTTTTTTTTTTTGTAAAGGAAAGGGGAAAAAAAATAAAATGAATCCGCATCAGACAAAGGGCACAGACGAACAGATTTCCAACCCCGCGTAGTTTCAGAATGAATGATTATCTGGCTAATTAGTTAAATAAATAATAATAATTGCCTGTCCCTCTTCATTAGAGCACTTAATAGCAAATGGAACCCCAGTGCAGAGTTCCAGAGAGCTGGTTTCACAGCATAGGACTCAGTTCCGAGTCGGAAAAAGACTCAACTCTGTTGCAGACATCCAAGGGTCAACCCTAAAATCAGAAGAGCAAGAACTCTTGGGAGATTTAGGATATGCAAAGGAGCTAGTTTGAGACATACAAGGAATGCTTCTAGTTTCCTTCCAAGCTTAAGAATTATACCATGTTCCAGACATCCAAGAAGTAAGAGCCAAGATCTTCCAGCACAAACCACTAGGGTCAGAAACGGAAGAAAGGATTCTAACTGTTCCAAGTTTATCAACCATGTCCATGTACTTAAAGTCTGATTCAAGTCCTCTGCAGCATTATTTGCTCGGGATTCTTGTTAAACCTTCAAGTTCTAGGCTACCCATTGATCCAGAAGCTCTGTGCATGAGCCCAGAGTCTGCTTGCTCATCCGGATCCCCAGGTGTTCCTAATACACCTGCAACTGAAGAATCTCTGCAAAAGTGAGTGGCTGTTGAGATTGGGTAATTCTGTGAAATAAAGCGTGTTTCTGCCTGGTGGAGAAGATGTAGTAGCAAGACATCTCATCAGATTTGACCAACCTTTTACAGAGCTTTACCCTATGGTGCAGCCACAACATCCTTATTGCCAGAACCACTCTTGCACCACCCTTGAAACAACATCTGAAAATACCATGAAACCTCGTTGCTGTTCTGCTCCCTGGAGCCAGCCCAGCCAAACAAATTACTCAACACTGAAAGCATTTGATTGGCTTCTAATGAGGCAGCAGATCAGCTTTTAGGGGTCTGTTCTCCGTGTGATGTATGAGTCGAGCTCCTGTTAATGTTAATCACTGGGGAGTTCCTACTGTCTTATAAAGCTATTTGACTCTCGAATTATCTTAAGTCTACTCTTCTTTCTGCGTTTTGAAGTCCACAAGTGTTCAGATGCCAGTAGGAAATGGGAATAAAAAGTCTGTCTTTAAACACTGCTCATTTTCTGAATTAACCTCCTTAAGATGTCCTTGGCCCCATTCATACACGCTGCTTCCCCGACTGTGATACCTTTACCCAATCAAGTGGAATAACTTATTAATTCTACTACACCGTGCTTACCACTGGGGAGACAGGGGTATTGCCTGAGCCTGAACTGAGAGTCTAGCCTGAAAACAGACTGGTAAATAGGAAATTCTAATAGTGTGGCACCCACAGATGGTCTCTCCAGTGATGAAGGGGAGCTGCTTGAGAGGTAGAGGAATGAAGCTCCAGAGAAAATGCCCAAGAGAAGAGCAATTCTGCAAGGGAAGGAAGAGCTTAAGCTAGGACCAATTACCAAACACACTCCAGCCCATCTAAGCCTCCCACATAGGCACCATGCCCAGACATGATTCTTTCAGAGGACCCCAAAAATGTCATAGTTCTGAGTGTTATATTAAAATAATAAGAAAAAAACTGAGTGCTATGATGATAAACACAGCCACACACTACAGAACACTTCAGTTAAGGAAGGGCTATATGTGTAATAATGATCCTCTAAGATTGTATCACCTAGTAACATTGTAGCATGTTAGTTTAAGTATAATCTATGATGATCAAGTGATGACAAAATCACCTACTGACACAGTTCTCGAAATGTGTCCCCATCATTAAGCAATGTATGACTGTATATAACAATGAATCCAGAAGGGGTTATGCTCATTTTATACCAAGACAGTTGTAAAATATGTTTAGTTCTTTTTTAACAGAAGAGGCCCAGCATGCATTTGTGTCCAAAGCCCTCAAGTGTGCGCACCTTCTCAACCAACCGGAGAGTACACTTTGTGCCAAGCAACTGTCTATCACAGGCAGAGGTGGGGGCATGTCTGAGCTTCCCATCCATAAAAGCCTCCAATTTTAGACTTTTGGTTCATCCTCAAATGAAAGGATATATATCAACACTGAGGCACACTCCTAGGATCCAAAAGAAGATGGAGAAAAGAAAATTCTTGTACATTGATGCTGGAGGTGTAAATTAGTATGGCCATTATGGAAAACTAAAACGGAGTTACTATGAGATCCAGAAATTCCACTTTTGGATATTAATCCCGAAGATTTGACATCAGTTTGTCAAAGAGGTATCTGCATGCTCATGTTTCATTAAGGCACTATTCACAATAAACAAATTATGAAATCAACCTAAGTGTCCACCAATAGATGAAGGCATAAAGAAAATGATATACATACATATATACAATGGAATACCATTCAGTGTTGAAAAGAAGGCATTATGACAACTTGGATAGAATGGGAGAACATTATGCTAAGTGAAAGATGTTTTGGTGTTACTTCATTCAATCCTCTACTTGAGTAACTTAATATCTGGTCTTAATTCCACCATGTTTTCTTCATTCATTTATTTTCTTTCTGTCAGAAATTTTACCCAGATAGCACAATTCATTTGATAATGGGAAGTAAACTCTTTTTCCACTAAAGGAAATAAGACCATGGAATTTGGGGTTTTAGAAGTTATTGTTAATGAAAAATTCTGTAATGTTTGTTGTAACTCAGGTAGCTAATCCTTTTATGGTAATTGTGGAGAGAAGGGCAACTTAAGTTAGAGACTCTACTCATAGGAAACTAGGGCACATAAATGAACTCCCAGAAGTGGCTCAACCCAACCATATTGTTAATGCCAATATGGCACCCCTAAGAAATAGCGAGACCTGCCCCTGGGAAGAACAGAGCCTCCTAAGAAAATATAAACATGTGTGTTTTCTTCCTATCTCCATAGAATCACCCTGTGGAGCTGCCATGAAGCTCAGAGACATCTCATACTGAGACAATAACTTCATAGTGCTCCTCTAAGTGTTTTATAGATAAATACCTTATTTAATTCTCACAACAATTCCATGAAATAGGAACTATTGGTTTACAGACAGAGAAACCAAGACATTGAGAGAGAGAGAAAGAGAGAGAGAGAATTTTAATATTTATTTTTTAGTTTTCGGCGGACACAACATCTTTGTTTGTCTGTGGTGCTGAGGATCAAACCCCGGGCTGCACGAATGCCAGGCGAGCGCGCTACCGCTTGAGCCACATCCCCAGCCCCAAGACATTGAAATTGTAAGTAACTTTTCCAGAGTCACACAGCTAGTAATGGGACCTGCTGGGATTTCAATCTGGCTGCACAAATAAGTGTTTAATATAATTTATTGTATTGATTTGACCTATATTCTTTGGTTAAAACAACCCATTGGAGGGTCTTCTTTTTTTGAGACTATCACCAGAATTTCAGATTCAAGAGCAAGCTAGTTATTAGCTTAAAAGAATAAAAAACACTTGAAAAAATGAGAAATTATACCCCATTTGATTCAAATTTATGATATGTCAAGATCATTGTATTATCATGAGCAACTAATAAAAAAAGGAAGAAAAAAAAAAAGAAGAAAAACTAACATGTTTTGAAGAACATGTGCACAGTAAGGAACTTTCATTTATATTATTTTACTTCTCTAAAAGATTGAAATCAATATTTTATTATCCCTATATTACAGATGAGCAGAGGATAGCTCTGAGAAATTTTATAGTTACCACATAGTCACATAACTGATTTGGACCTGATGATATATTTGAGCCAGCCACTTAACTGCAACATTGACACTATTCCTATTTCTCCTCTACTCCGTAACAACCATTCTGTGGGTTTCAAGGACAAACTACTCCTGTCCTGTGCCCACCCCCTCTCCTCCACCACTTCCTGAACAAACACAATTTCTCTAGGTTCTCTTTGCTCACCATCTCTTTGTCATGGTTAAAGTCTAAAATGCAAAATATTTATAGAATTTAAAGATTATTTTAGGGTTGGGAAACCTTCGCTGTGAATCATGTAGTCCAAGGAGCCTCCCCCAAGGCATAATTTGTATAAGCTGAGCTTAAACTAAGGAACCAACTCTTAGCACGAATAATTACTGAAATGTGTTGAGCATAACAGAAGCTTGGTAAAGTCCAGTCTTTCTCTAAAGGACAAGTATAATAGGCCTATAACTTTAAACATGTAAGAATAATAATTTGTTATTTATGTTAATCCCAGGGCCATTGCTAGCTACATTGGTTGTTTTCAAAGGGCGTGAGGCACTGGAAAAACCACTAAAGTTTGGAGGGAAAAGAATTGACGCAAAGTGAGCAGCAGCAGATAGCAAAGCAACTCTGTGGTTCCACTGGTTGCTGCAGGATCTCATAGTGTTTCCTGGGTGTTCACCTATTACCCTGTGCCCACTTGGCCAATTCTGCAGTGAAACAAGAAGGTGGCCCCAGGGGAGGGAGTGGATATCACCAACAAGCCATTTCGGGTATTCCCACAAGGATATTTTTCAAAATGTTTACCACAGAGGTCCAGGCAAAATTATCAATCCCTATGAAAATTAATGCATTTTTTTTTATTCACTTAAGATCACTTTCAGCTCAGAAAATATGCACACACCTGACAACCACACTCATTTCCAAAGTTGTAGAAGAATTTTAAGTAAAAAGGTGCATAGGAACAGGCAGTCAGTGACACTCAGAGGAGGAAGATGCAGCATGGACTCAAAACCAAGAATTTAAATGGACTGAGCTCTATCCTGTGGGCCAGCATCTTCTGGGAAAAGAAATAAATGGTGTTGGTAGTATCAATGGCACCCGTTCACCCTCATGACTTAAATCATGGATGAAGATTTATGTGATGCTTTATCCACTCACAGTCACAGATGAGCCTCCACATACCTTCACTTTCTGGTGTCATGCACATGAAACAGAAAAAAAAAAAAAATATTCTTCTGCTTTGAACTGCCTTGACCTGGCACCAGAATGTAGGAGCACTAGTGATATCTAGCTTTTCCAGCCTTTGGAGGAAAACAAGGTACCTATCAAGGAAGACACTGACCCAAGACTCCAAAGGATGGGGATCTTAGCCTTTTTTGGCTGCTATAATATTTTAGATAGGGTAATTTATAAATAATGGAAACTTTTTTTTTTCCTCATAGTTCTGAAGGCTGGGAAATCCAAGGTCAAGGCACTGGCAGATCCAGTGTCTGGTGAGGGCTGCTTTCTGCTCCACGTTTGGTACCTTGTTGCCACATCCTCACGTGTTGAAAAGAATGAACTTGAACTTTTTATAAGGGCCACTAATCCCATTCACAAGGGCTCCATCCCTATCACTGAGTCACCTCCTGAAGGCCCCACCCAACATCATCACATTGGGTATTAAATTTCAACACATGCATTGGTGGCGTGGGGAACGCAGGCATATTCAGAATACAGCACTGGAAAACTTGAATGTTTGATTTCTAAAACAGGAATTTGTCCTCTCCTCTGTGACTGGTATAGAGGTTCACAGAAGGGGAACCTCAGCCACCAACCCCTCCTGGGTGTTTCTTGAGCCAGTAGCCTCTGCAGTGTATGGGTAGGCTATCTCCTCCATCACTGTTCATAAAAATCACAGGAAGGGGAGTTCCATTAGAAGGGGAGATTATCTGGGGCCCCAGATTGTCAGGGGCAGGCCCAAGAGGCAGAGGGTGGGGCGCTGGGGCAATGTGGCGATGGAAGCAGAGCAAATACAAACACTTGTTTAAATAAATTATTCTGGATTTCCCAGGTTTGTATCTCAGTAGCTTTTTTGACTTCCGGGGTATAATTATCTCTTTAATTATTTTTGTAGTTTTTTACTTTAAAAAGTCATAAGCTATCATAAAATATTTTAGCAATATAAGTGCACAAATTAAAAGAGCGCTGGGATATCTTTCCCACAGCACCTGCTCCTCAGTGCTGTAACACTTGGGGCATATTTTTCCAAAACATTTTGTAAGTACAGATACCTGAATATATTATTGTCGGTTTTTGTTCCTATTGTTCTCTATAGATTCTGCCTCTGAAACCTGTATCACTTTGAATATGATCCTTCCCTTTTGCTGTCTTGGCCCAAACCTTAGATATACCTTTAACTTCGTATCTGCCACAGGACCTTGGGTCAGGTTCTTACCCATAACAGCTTGGGCTTGGGCAGCTTGTCCAAACTGTGAGTCGGTTCAACCATTTATCAAGTTCAAGTGTGTTTTCTGCAGCTTGAACACCTTTTATTTGTTTTTAAAGAATTGCCTGCCTGTCCCCTCATAGGCCAAAAAAAGAGATTTAACCATGATCTTTTTATGGGCCCTATATGCAAATAATTTGTGAATAAAACTTTCTAGCCAGAGAGAATGAACAGTGTTTTCTGAATTCTAAGAAAATATTGATTGTAAGATTTTTTAATAACAGACATTTATGGAGAGAATAACAAACTACTACATTAATACTTATGAACTCAACAGGATTTCATGAACTATTAAAACATTGAAATATTTTTATGTGTATTATTAAATCCAGATAATATGGTAGTTTCACTTACTCATCTTTCATGTTACGAATTAATCTCACAAACCTCCCCCTGCCTTTTTTGTTTGTTTGTTTGTTTGTTTTGTTGTTTTTTTTGTTTTGTTTTTTGGTACCAGGGTTTGTACTCACGGGCACTAGACCACTGAGCCACATCCCCAGTCCTATTTTTTAAATTTAATTTTCTATTTTTTTTTTTTTTAATTTCAGAGTCTCACTGAGTTGCTTAGTTCCTTTCTGTGGCTGAGGCTGGCATTGAGCTCACAATGGTCCTGACTCAGCTTCCCAAGCCACTGGGATTTCAGGACTGCACCACCATGCCCACTCTCACCTCCTCTTTTTGGCATGGTCTAACCCAATGTTTTCATAGGTAATGAAGATCTTAAAAGATAAATAGCTTCAAATATTGGACATTTAACATGAGCTGGAATCTGAATTCATCTAAACCATCCTGACATTTGTACTGGCACACTCATTTTTGCTATGAAAAGGCCATCTGGGATGATTTCTCCATTAGGAATCCTGCATATGGCCCTTTAAAAATAAATCATACCTGTAGGTGACTGGTCTCTTCATGGTTATAGTAGAAAGCATGGATTTCAGTCACAAGTCTAGAAGTCAATGACATGGATGGGGTCTAGAAACACAAAGATCAGGCAAAGAATGAAAACTAAGAACAGCTTCTCCTGTGTCAGGATGAAGTTCCCAAATGAGGTCCTGTGACTGGGTGACATCTGGTTGTATGTTGACATGTACCACACAGACCACTTCTTAGTCTCCCCTCACCAGGCAACTGACTATTCCTGGAAAACAGAATTAAAGGTCCCAACACACATGGTAGGATCAAACCAAGAAGCTGGCCTGATGAATGGGTAAGATTTAAGAACTACCAAATACTACAACCCACCCAATTGATTATGATGTCCCAAATCCTCCCACCGGCAATGAATTTATCTGCAGTCTTAGAGACTATTCAGTTCCAGGCAAAACAACATCTTAGGTTATTGGTACTTAACTAATGTATGCTCTAAAAGCTACCAGGACCAAGGTTGAGGAATAAGATAGAAACACTTGGAAAGTGACATTGGTTATATAAAGGGAAGTTGAGGTGTCAAATCCCAACTGCAGTCCCTTCTTCATATCTCTTATGTTTTGCCCTTTTTGGAAAATTCTTCCTAGCAGGGGAAAACCCTCAGAATGAAAAATAATTCTCTCCAAGGAACCTGGAAGAGGATTAATTCTAAGTAGAGACATACACTTTTGAACCAAAAGAAATCTTTACAGATTCTAACCATTCTGACCCTCTTTGCAGCATAACTATGAATATCAATGGCGTAGTTAATAAAGAGCCTACAGAGGGGAACATAGCTTGGATTGAATCCAACCAAAAGACAACCCACTTGATTTCAGGACCCTCCCTGCTATGGGGTCAATTCCTAACAGAAAATAACAAAACTTGAAAAAAATTAATAGAGTAACTAATTAAATATTTCAGAGAACCTCATTAAAACATTTTACTATTTGCACTGATTATCATGTGGCTGCTTATACAGATGCTCATAAATCTGACTGCATTAGGTTCTCAGGCCTTTATTTCAGTTAATTTCTTCTCCCTATGTGGACTTGCCCAGGAAATGAGATTTAATGAGTCACCGTCCTCCTTGATAATCACAGGAGAGCTCATTAGCTTTTTGTCAGATTTGTACCTACTATCTGCCCCCAATATGCCTATGACTTCGTTTGAGTTAAATATGAAATTACCAAAAGGGAGAACTCCAAAGAGCATTTCTGTACTGAATACTGTGGACCTGAAAAACTATATAAATATTTTTACATATGTTAAAAGGCATCTGAGAGCAGAACATAAGAAAACAACAAAATATAGCATTCCCTATTGATGGCATCACTATTTGGATGACACACATCATTAAAAAGAAATAGAGTTTGACACTTACATGTTTGCAAGTCTTTCCAAATCTCTTGAAGAGCCTGGGCTAAGTCAAGGGGATACAAAGGACAGAAGGAAAGAGCACTGTGATTTTTTTTTTAATACTGGAGATTGAAGCAGGGGTAGGGAGGAGTGAAGGGATGGTGGGGTCTGGGTCTACCACCAAGCTATATACCCAGCCTTTTTATTTTGAAATTAAGTTACTGAAACTGGCCTTGAATTTGAAATCCTCCTGAGTTTCTGGGATTATATACACATACCACCATGTCCAGCAAGCTTTGTGACTATTAACAGTTCATCAAGTTTGGAAAGTTTCCCAGCATGTATCCTGGTATAATTCACCAAGGCCTCCTAACTTTGTGACATTCAGTTTTCACTAGGAAGACCAGAAGGCTCATGGTGTTTCATGAGAAGAGGAAAAAAAATTATGCTACTTTCAAGTAAAATCTTGAAATGAATCTTTAGTCCTTTCACAGATAATCATAGTAATAAGATTGCCTCACAAGGCAATGAAATTGACCAGAAAGGAACACATGGCATTAATGGACTTCAGCAGAAATAACCTGGGTGCATTTCAGGGCTCTCATTTAGGTCCCTCAGTAGGCCACCATTTCTTCCCTAAGAACACAGAGAGCTACCTGGATGATGACCAGTGCCCATCTCATCAGTGCTTATTGAGCTCAATAAGGGCCAAAAAACTGTTTGGAATATTAAAAGTATTTAGTTCTGTGATCCTGAGAGTCTAACAAAATCTTAAATTTGAACTTGATGAAAAATATGATGATGAAAAATATGTCTGCCATGAAAAATGTGCCACTCTTCCATAACAAGCACATGTATGTGGACATGTGTGAGCACACATGCACTTACACACACACACACACACACACACACAACACTGTCCCCCCAAAAATCTGGGGTTCAGTTTTAGAGAGTTCTCAAATACTAATCTCTAGATTTGCTTTGGGTTCCTGAACCTAAAATTAATTCTCTTCTACAGATCATGGTGTTAAGAGATATGATAAAAACCTCACACTTACTATATGTCAGGCACTATGCCTTCTCATTCAAGTACAACAATCCTAAGAAGAACATCTGTTGCTAACCCCATTTTACAGGTGAGAAAACTGAAGTACAGGTAATTTAAACAAAATGCCCAAACAGTTAGTAGTAAACTTTGAGTTTCAAACCCAGTGTGGCTCACCATTTGTACTCTATAAACTTCTACATTATGGTGCCTGCCTAACATAACACATTTTTATTTTAAAGCATGTTCACATCTCCTTTTTCATTTAATCTTGTAACCACCCCAGGAGTTAGATCAGGTAGACAGCTCCACTTTAGAAGGTGTTGAGGGCATTTCCTAAGTGGAACAGGAGATTCGCTTTCCATACTCTCTTCAGACAACCAAGGCACAGTTGATGAAATTAAAAATTAAAAACAAAACTTTGACTGGAGACTTCTCCTTCCATTAGCTACAGGTTGATACACCCTGGGAACATCTTTGATTCCTTTCTTCACAATCATCCATTGCCTTGAGAACTAAGTCAGCATGGTAAGGTTTTGAAGTTGTGTGGTGTTTCCTGTAAAAACCTGGATTCCTGCAGTTCACAGAGCAGTTTTGTTTCTACAAAGGAAAAGACATAGGGAAGAGCAGGAATGAAGAGGAGATGTGTCAATCTGTAGAAAAGCACTATGCACATGTGATCACACTGGACATTAGACACATAACTTTCTCCTCCCATATAGCCTTACATCTAATTGACATGTAAAAATATTTTTAAAAACACTTTAATCCTTCCCTTCTCTGAACTCTCTCTAGCATTCCTCAGTGCTCAGCAAGCCTACTCCATGGTGAATTTCTCCCTCCTGAAAACCTCTATCAGCATGTACTGCCCATTCCTCACAATCATTCAATGTCAGACTCTGGTCCTGGTTTCCGTTCCAGTGAAATGGCAGACTGTATAAGGACAGCCCCAACCCTTTTCTTATAAAAATGCATAAAAATGCTGAGGGAGATGTAGTACCAACTTTTCTGAAACAAAACCCAACTCTTGTGAGAGAGAATAAGAAGAAAGAAATGCACCGATCCCAGAAGTGAAGAGCAACATGTAGCCAGAGCTGCCATCTTGTCAACTGTGCAGCAGTGCTCTGGCGGTCCAGTAAGGTGTGAGCTAGACACAGACGCTAATGTCAAGTCCAGAGCAAAATGCCTACTTCACAACAAGAGAGGCAGAAGGGAGGCTCTGCAAGGGAAAGCTACAACTGACAGCTCAGTGTGAAATCAAGATTTCTAGAAGGCACATCCAAGGGAAGGCACAAGGAACTTTGTCTTTTCCTAATCCCAAGTGGTACAAAAATCAACTACAAGAAATAAAAACTCCAAGCTTTTTAGGGCAGGTAGGGTGGCTCATGTCGCCTACCTGTAAGGAAATCTCAGTAAAGAAATTAAAATAAAAATTGGTTGAAGACCAATAAATCCACTGAGACACCAATCCTAAGAAAAAATGAAACTACTCTATAGAAATAGTTTTACAATCCAAGGGGCATGGGAATCCTCAAGGTGTGTAAAATTCTTGCTGAAAGGAAGCTCACAATTAAAAGGAAAAAAAATTATAAGTCACAAGAGGAAATGTTCTTCCCTAAGTGAGAGTAAGCAGACAGAACAGGAAACAATAGGCTTAGATTTTGATATAATAGAACAGTATGAAGGAGGCAATGAACCTGTATTTAAAATGATTAAACAGATAAAATATAAACCATGATGCAAGAAGATAGTGTATAATAAGAAGAAATAGATTTGGAAAAGAATCATGTTGTCCTTCTAGAAATTAAAAAACAACAACAACAACAAACAGAATCACTAAAATTTAGAATGAAATAAATGGTGTCATAACACCATGGCTATCATAACAAAGGACCGCAGACTGGACACCTTAGAACAGAAATGCATCACCTCATTGTTCTAGAGGTTGCAAGTCTGAAATCAAAGTGTTGGCAGAGCAACGCTCCCTCTTAAGCCTGTGAGGAAGAATCCTTCCTTGTCTTTTTCAGCTTCTGAGAGCCCCAAGATGTTCTCTCACTTATAACACTGTCACTCCAGTCTTCTCATGGTGTTCTCTTTCCCTCTTCTCCCTAGTCCTCCCTCCAGGCATGTCTCTGTGTCCAAATTTCCCCTTCTTATAAGAATACCAGCCATAGTGGATTAGGACCCATGTGAACAATCTTCATTTTAATTTTATTACCTCTATCCAAAACCCTGTGCCTATAATAGTCCTTTTCCATCATCCCTTTGCCTCAGAGTGGGAATCTTCAACTGTCCAGATGATCAACAAGAAAGTATTCCCCTTTCTCTACCACTGCAATGGGCAGCCAAAGATCCTGTCTGTTCATTTTTCAGTGGCAGATATTGTGGGTTCTGATTTAACTCAATTACAGTTCCCTTGCCTTAGTTGGAATAGAAGGTATCAAGTTCTTCCTAATATATATATATATATATATATATATATATATATATATATAGAGAGAGAGAGAGAGAGACATGTTGAAAAATCTCAGAAACTGGGATTCTAAACTAATAGGACTCTAATCAAAGAATTACTGTTTCTCATTTCCCCCATACAATTCTTTTATGGGAAACTGCAACAACTTTGCTTGGTATCTAAAGATTAACAATACCAGTCATACTCTTATCTGTTTGTACAAGAAAGAAAAATCTTTACATGGACGCAGCCAGAGCTTTGGAAACTTTCCCAAGTTTCTGTTGTAACTGTCTCATTTCAGCTGTTAATCCTGTGTTATCTCCAAATGAACTTGATACACTGTTAGAGGATATATCTGAGTCCACAGGATCAGGGCTATTGGATAGAGAACAAGGGCTTTGTAGTAGATGGTCTGTGCCTCTGTGAACTAGTAACACACCACCTCCCCCTGTGGCAGATACAAATTCACCACGGTCAACCTGTCTTGTCAGCACTGAATGACTGAGTCTCCACAGACAGGTGCTTGGAGAAAACATTTTGCTAGGGGCTGGAGTACAGCTCAGTACTTAGCATGTGCAAAACCCTGGGTTTGATTCCCAGCACCATAAAATAAAAGTAAATGTCTTCTAGATTAAGAATAAAGGGGGGCATTTTCCAACTGCATATTATTTCTGTTGGTCAAAGATGTTCTGAAATAAAATACAAATCTCTTGGCCCAAGATCATTTTTTAAAAAAGGCCCTATTTTCTGCAAATCAAAGCTACAGTGAAATTTCATCTCACTCCCATCAGAATGGCAGCCATCAAGAATATAAATAATAATAAATGAGAGGAGGTGAGGAAAAAGGAACACTTCTACAGTGTTGGTTAGATTGTAAATTAGTACAACCACAATGGAAATCAGTGTGGAGGTTTTTTCAAAAGAGTAGACCCAGCTATACCACTCCTCAGTATTCATTCTAAAGAATTAAAGTGATCATACTCTAAACATACATACCCATGTTTATAGCAGCACAATTCACAATAGCCAAACTATGAAAACAGTCTTGGTGTCCATCAGTGGATGTATTGGTAAAGAGAACATGGTACACTCACACAATGGAGTTTTATGCAGCCATAAAAAAGAATGAAAATATGTCATTTGTAGGAAAATGAGAGGAACTTGAGAATATTATGTTAAGTGAAATAAGGCAAACTCAAAGTCAAGGTTCATAGGTTTTTCCTCATATGTGAAAGTGACAGAGAAAAAAGGGAAAGGGAAAAAAATGTACAAGCGGGTGCTCATAAAAACAGAAGGGAAACTGGTAGAGGAAGGGAATCAGGGGAGAGAAGAAGAGAGGGGAAGAAAAGGTACTAGGGAACAGCCAAATAATTGACTAAATAATACCATTATATTGTGTACATGTATGAATATGTAACAATGAATCTTACTATTATGTGTAATTATCATGCACCAATGAAAAATGTTTTAAAAGAAAGAACTCATTCCAGAAGATGAACACTCTTTTTGTAGGACAGTATTCCCATCCTGCATTACTGGAAGTTAGGACATATCTTTTTTAATTTATATTTTTAGTTTTATCAGACCTTTTATTTTTCAACATATCTTTTCTGAAGGACTCAATTTAACCCAAACAAATAGGGTTAACATTAGATCATATATAACAGGAGAGAATCAACAAAAGGGAAAACAAATCCTAAAATTATACAGAATATAGTGTAGAAAAAATTATATACATACATACATACACACACACAGGGTGGGGCAGGGGGGGAGGATACAAGAGAGAGAGGATACAAAAGTTAGAAGTTATGGAGGACAGATTATGATCCAGTATATATTTCTGAAGAGTTCCAGAAAGATGGAGTAAAAAGTATGAGAGGAAGCAATATTCAGAGAAATAATGGATGAGATTTTTCTAGAACTTAGGAAAACATATTTTTAGATCCAAGAAACACAATAAAATAGAATAAAAATAATTCTACAGCTATACATATCCTAATGAAACTGCAGATTATCACAAATAAGATCTTAAAAGAAACGAGAGGTTTGAAAGGCACATTGACCATAAAGACTACACTTATGGCAGGTTTCTCAGCATCAATAAAAAACAAAGCAAAAGTAATCTTTGTTGTAAAGAAAATTCGATTATATACACAAACGCATATTATTCAAATATGATTAGATACACAAAGGAACATTATTATTCAGTCATTTAAAAAGAATGAAATGTTGTTATTTGTGGCAACCTGAATGGAACCGGAGGACATTATGCTCAGTGAAATAAATCAGACACAGAAAGACACATACTGCACAATCTTGCTCACATAAAAAAGTTTCACCTAGAACATAGAACAGTGGTCATTAGAGGCCAGGAAAAGAGTAGGGAGGAGGAATTGAGGGAAATTGGACAATAGTTGTCAAAGTTCAGTTATATAGGGTGAACAAGTTCTACTGTTCCACAGCACAGGGGATTTGAAGGCTCCCAACACACACACACACACACACACACACACACACACACATGACAGCTGTTTTCTAGGAAAGTGCTAATGACCCTGAATTAATCTTTACACATTGTATACAGGTATCAAATCAAACTGTACCCCATAAATATGTACATTATGTATTGATTTTTTTCTAAAAAAACCCTTATTTGTTATTTGAATTAAGATTTTTTTAAAAAAAATATGTGTTGGTAGAAGTCTAGATAATGTTTAGCCTTTGGGGGACAGTAGCTAACAGGAAGAACGGGGGCCTCTGCGGTGCTGGCTACACACTGGATTTCTTGATTTAAATTCTGATCACATGTGTGCATTGAGCTGCATTCATGCAGCATGTGCTTTCTTACATGTATGCTGAATTTTGACACAAATATTTGAAGACCAGAAGAGAAACAAATAGTATCTTCAAAGTGCTGAGAAGAAATCAGCAAAAATGATCACTCATGTAGAATGACAAAATAAAGACATTTTCAGTCAAATGAAGATTTTGAGACTTTCCTCTTCCCTTTCCTCTTCTACCTTGCTGAAAGAACCACTAAAGGAGGTACTGTTGTAGGAAGAGAACTGAATTCAGAATGAAGGCATACCATTGCCAGGTAGTGAGGCAAGAAATTAATAAATGTGTGAGATAAATCTAAAGCTTTCACTGAAAAACCAATGGTAAACATGACTTGTTTTTAACAAAGAATCAAAATTCTGAGGGAAAATAGCATTGATGGTAAGATGAATCTTTGGATATTATTTGGGAGAAGGGAAAATACTACATTTGGACTTTAAGAATGCATGTTAAAAATTTAATGACCACTGAAAGATAAGAAATAAAACAAGCAGGAGCAGGAAAAAGGAATAAAGAGAAAGTCTAGTTTATCTAAGAGAAACAAATGAGGGTGGGGAAGGAGGGAGGAAGAGAGGGAAAAGAGAAGGAGAAGGAGAGGGACAAGGAGGGAGCAAGAGAAAGAAATAAGCCAGGAAAAGGCACAGAATACTGAAACAACAAACAAGATGATTGAAAAGAGTCCAAAGAAATCATGTTTAAATCATGAAATTCAAATGACTAAACTGAGCAGCTAAAGACAAATGTTCTTTTCTTTTAATGATATTAGAAGCATTCAGAATGTCAACAAAACAGCTATGACTCTTTTTTTTTTTTTTGAAATTAGAGTGGTATTCGGTTAATAGAACAACAATTATTTTGTATAAAGCTGCATCAGAAACAACTGAAGATAAAAAACTACTGTCCCCATATATAACTAATCCATGCTGTGTTCCCATCAAGAACCCGCCTTAAATTTCCATACACTACAAAGCAAAGTTAGTGGTCATTGAAAATACCACCAGGACAGGGCTATGGAGACACATTCAGTAGTGCAACTCAACAAAAAAGACACCGTACAATTTAAAAACAAATCTTACACAGCCTTACATTTAAAAATCTTTTTTATTTAAAAGGAGTGAGGTGTCTGGAACCCGCCATTTTTTCAATTTTTTTGTAGGCTTCTATCCTGGATCTGGAGTCCAGGTGTCTATGCTATGCAGAATCTGAAAACAAACCACAGGGAGAACTCTGAGAACCTTGAGAGCCAGGAAATGGATTTTGTCAGCTATGTCATGTAAAGCCCTGTCTTAAACTCACTTTGGGAGCTCCTTTACCTCCTGTTCTGGACTGAAGAGCAGAGACTCAACTCACTCATTCTGTGCAATGAATTGACTTTTGTCAATCTTTGCAATCAATGGTTGGAAGAACAAGCATAGGAAGAGCCGCCCCAGCGCCTGCTAGGTAGGCGGACCTGTGACTCACCGGCAGAACAGGCCCAGCAACCGGCACAGGGGCAGAGCCGGCAGGGGCAGAGCCGCCCCAGCGCCTGCAAGGTAGGTGGACCTGCGACCCACTGGCAGAACAGGCCCAGAAACCCGCAGAGGGGCAGAGCCACCCCAGCGCCTGCAAGGTAGGCGAACCTGCGACCACCGACAGAACAGGCCCAGGGGCCTGTGGAGGGGCAGAGCCGCCACCCTCGCCTGCTAGGTAGGCGGACCTGCGACTACCGACAGAACAGGCACAGCGGCCTGTGGAGGGCAAGAGCCGTCCCAGCGCCTGTAAGGTAGGCGGACCTGTGGCCTACTGGCAGAACAGGCCCAGCAACCCGGGGAGGGGCAGAGCCACCCCCCGCGCCTGCAAGGTAGACAGACCTGCAACCGACAGACAGATCAGACCCAGCGGCCCGTGGAGGGGCAGAACCGCGGCAGGCACGTGCAAGGTAGGCAGACCTGCTACTGACTGGCAGAGCAGGCCCAGTGGCCTGCCGGCGTGGTAGGCACATTGTCCCAATTGGAGGAGGGGCAGAGCCGCCGCCCCCGCCTTCAAGGGAGACTTTGCAACTATACAAGAGCAAATATATAGGAAGAAAAGTCAATAACACAACAGTTTCACCAAGCAGAAAGAAACGCGAGCAGTATGAAGAGACAAGGAAAGAAAGGACCACAAGCAATGCAGGTCAACTCAACGTTAGAAGAGGTAATATCTGCAGCAGATGGAATGGCAGATAAAGAATTCAGGAGATGCATGTTTCAGATGATCTGGAGTCTCAAGGAAGACATGAGACAGCAAAATCAGACAATGAAAGATCACTTTGACAATGAATTACATAAACAAATCCAAGAAGCAAAAGATCAACTATACAGGGAGATAGAGGTTATAAAAAACAAACAGAAATCCGAGAAATGCAGGAAGCAATGAACCAACTTAAAAACTCAATTGAGAATACTACCAGCAGAGTAGAACACTTAGAAGATAGATCATCAGACAATGAAGACAAAGTATTTCAACTTGAAAAGAACATAGACAGCTCAGCGAGACTGTTAAGGAGCCATGAGCAGAACAGCCAAGAGATATGGGATAACATAAAGAGACCAAACTTAAGAGTCATTGGGATACAGGAGGGCACAGAGCTCCAAACCAAAGGAATGAGCAATCTATTCAATGAAATAATACGAGAAAACTTCCCAGACTTGAAGAATGAGACAGAATCCCAAATCCTGGAAGCCTACAGGACGCCGAATGTGCACAATCATAAGAGATCCACACCTAGACACATTATAATGAAGATGCCCAACATACAGAATAAGGAAAGAATTTTAAAAGCTACAAGAGAAAGGAAGCAGATCACATTTAGGGGTAAACCAATCAGGATAACAGCTGATCTTTCAACACAGACTCTGAAGCTAGAAGATCCTGGAATAACATATTTCAAACGCCGAAAGAAAATGGGTTCCAACCAAGAATTGTGTATCCAGCAAAATTAAGCTGCAGGATGGAAGATAAAATTAAAACCTTCCACGATAAACAAAAGTTAAAAGAATTTGCAGCTAGAAAACCATCTCTTCAAAACATCCTCGGCAAAACACTACAGGAAGAGGAAAAGGAAAATAACAATGAAAACCAACAGTGGGAGGTAGTACAGTAAAGGGGGGAAAATAATCAAAGATAAAAACAAACCATGTTAAGTAACATAAATAAACAAATATGGCTGGAAGAACAACCCATATCTCAATAATAACCCTAAATGTTAATGGCTTAAACTCACCAATTAAGAGACACAGGCTAGTAGAATGGATCACAAAATAAGACCCAACAATATGCTGCCTACAGGAGACGCATTTGATAGGAAAAGACATACATAGACTGAAGGTGAAAGGTTGGGAAAAATCATATCACACATATGGACTTCGGAAACAAGCAGGAGTGTCCATACTCATATCAACTAAAATAGATTTCAAGCCAAAGTTAATCAAAAGGGATAAAGAGGGACACTACATACTGCTCAAGGGAACCATACACCAACAAGACATAACAATCATAAATATATATGCCCCAAACAATGGTGCAGCTATGTTCATCAAACAAACTCTTCTCAAGTTCAAGAGTCTAATAGACCACCATACAATAATTATGGGAGACTTCAACACACCTCTCTCACCACTGGACAGATCTTCCAAACAAAAGTTGAATAAGGAAACTATAGAACTCAATAACACAATTAATAACCTAGACTTAATTGACATATATAGAATATACCATCCAACATCAAGCAGTTACACTTTTTTCTCAGCAGCACATGGATCCTTCTCAAAAATAGATCATATATTATGCCACAGGGCAACTCTTAGACAATATAAAGGATTAGAGATAATACCATGCATCTTATCTGATCATAATGGAATGAAACTGAAAATCAATGATAAAAGAAGGAAGGAAAAATCATGCATCACTTGGAGAATGAACAATAGGTTACTGAATGATCAATGGGTTATAGAAGACATCAAGGAGGAAATTAAAAAATTCTTAGAGATAAATGAAAACACAGACACAACATATCGGAATCTATGGGACACATTGAAAGCAGTTCTAAGAGGAAAATTCATTGCTTGGAGTTCATTCCTTAAAAAAAGAAAAAAACAACAAATAAATGATCTCATACTTCATCTCAAAATCCTAGAAAAAGAAGAGCAAAACAACAGCAAAAGAAGTAGAAGGCAAGAAATAATTAAAATCAGAGCTGAAATTAATGAAATCGAAACAAAAGAAACAATTGAAAAAATTGACAAAACTATAAGTTGGTTCTTTGAAAAAATAAATAAAATCGACAGACCCTTAGCCATGCTAATGAAGAGCAGAAGAGAGAGAACTCAAATTAGTAGCATACGGGATGAAAAAGGCAACATCACAACAGACACTTCAGAAACACAGAAGATAATCAGAAATTATTTTGAATCCTTATACTCCAATAAAATAGAAGATAGTGAAGGCATCAATAAATTTCTTAAGTCATATGATCTGCCCAGATTGAGTCAGGAGGATATAGACAACCTAAACAGACCAATATCAATTGAGGAAATAGAAGAAACCATCAAAAGACTACCAACTAAGAAAAGCCCAGGACCGGATGGGTATACAGCAGAGTTTTACAAAACCTTTAAAGAAGACTAATACCAATACTTTTCAAGCTATTTCAGGAAATAGAAAAAGAGGGAGAACTTCCAAATTCATTCTACGAGGCCAACATCACCCTGATTCCTAAACCAGATAAAGACACTTCAAAGAAAGAAAACTACAGACCAATATCTCTAATGAACCCAGATGCAAAAATCCTCAATAAAATTCTGGCGAATCGGATACAAAAACATATCAAAAAAAGTGTGCACCATGATCAAGTAGGTTTCATCCCTGGGATGCAAGGCTGGTTCAATATACGGAAATCAATAAATGTTATTCACCACATCAATAGACTTAAAGATAAGAACCATGGGATCATCTCAAAAGATGCAGAAAAAGCATTCGACAAAGTACAGCATCCCTTTATGTTCAAAACTCTAGAAAAACTAGGGATAATAGGAACATACCTCCACATTGTAGAAGCTATCTGTGCTAAGCCTCAGGCTAGCATCATTCTGAATGGAGAAAAATTGATGGCATTCCCTCTAAAATCTGGAACAAGACAGGGATGCCCTCTCTCACCACTTCTGTTCAACATAGTTCTCAAAACACTGGCCAGAGCAATTAGACAGATGAAAGAAATTAAAGGCATAAAAATAGGAAAAGAAGAACTTAAATTATCACTATTTGCAGAAGACATGATTCTATACCTAGAAGACCCAGAAGGGTCTACAAAGAAACTATTAGAGCTAATAAATGAATTCAGCAAAGTGGCAGGATATAAAATCAACACGCATAAATCAAAGGCATTCCTGTATATCAGGGACAAATCTTCTGAAATGGAAATGAGGACAACCACTCCATTCACAATATCCTCAAAAAAAAAATAAAATACTTGGGAATCAACCTAACAAAAGAGGTGAAAGACTTATACAATGAAAACTACAGAACCCTAAAGAGAGAAATAGAAAAAGATCTTAGAAGATGGAAAAATATACCCTGTTCATGGATAGGCAGAACTAACATCATCAAAATGGCGATATTACCAAAAGTTCTCTATAGGTTTAACGCAATGCCAATCAAAATCCCAATGGCATTTCTTGTAGAAATAGATAAAGCAATCATGAAATTCATATGTTAAAATAAAAGACCCAGAATAGCAAAAACAACTCTAAGCAGGAAATGTGAATCAGATGGTATAGCGATACCAGACTTCAAACTATACTATAGAGCAATAGTAACAAAAACAGCATGGTACTGGTACCAAAACAGGCAGGTGGACCAATGGTACAGAATAGAGGACACAGAGACCAATCCACAAAATTACAACTATCTTATATTTGATAAAGGGGCTAAAAGCATGCAATGGACGAAGGATAGCATCTTCAACAAATGGTGCTGGGAAAACTGGAAATCCATATGCAACAAAATGAAACTGAATCCCTTTCTCTCACCATGCACAAAAGTTAACTCAAAATGGATCAAGGAGTTTGATATCAAATCAGAGACACGGCGTCTGATACAAGAAAAAATTGGCTCCGATCTACATACTTTGAGGTCGGGCTCCAAATTCCTCAATAAGACACCCATAGCACAAGAGTTAATAACTAGAATCAACAAATGGGACTTACTCAAACTAAAAAGTTTTTTCTCAGCAAGAGAAACAATAAGAGAGGTAAATAGGGAGCCTACATCCTGGGAACAAATCTTTACTCCTCACACTTCAGATAGAGCCCTAATATCCAGAGTATACAAAGAACTCAAAAAATTAAACAACAAGAAAACAAATAACCCAATCAACAAATGGGTCAAGGACCTGAACAGCCACTTCTCAGAGGAGGACATACAATCAATCAACAAGTACATGAAAAAATGCTCACCATCTCTAGCAGTCAGAGAAATGTAAATCAAAACCACCCTAAGATACCATCTCACTCCAGTAAGATTGGCAGCCATTAGGAAGTCAAACAACAACAAGTGCTGGCGAGGATGTGGGGAAAAGGGTACACTTGTACATTGCTGGTGGGACTGCAAATTGGTGCGGCCAATTTGGAAAGCAGTATGGAGATTTCTTGGAAAACTGGGAATGGAACCACCATTTGACCCAGCTATTCCCCTTCTTGGTCTATTCCCTAAAGACCTAAAAAGAGCATACTATAGGGAGAGTGCTACATTGATGTTCATAGCAGCACAATTCACAATAGCTAGACTGTGGAACCAACCCAGATGCCCTTCAATAGATGAATGGATAAAAAAAATGTGGCATTTATACACAATGGAGTATTACTCTGCATTAAAAAATGACAAAATCATGGAATTTGCAGGGAAATGGATGGCATTAGAGCAGATTATGCTAAGTGAAGCTAGCCAATCCCTAAAAAACAAATGCCAAATGTCTTCTTTGATATAAGGAGAGCAACTAAGAACAGAGTAGGGAGGAAGGGCATGAGAAGAAGATTAACATTAAACAGGGACGAGAGGTGGGAGGGAAAGGGAGAGAGAAGGGAAATTGCATGGAAATGGAAGGAGACCCTCATGGTTATACAAAATTACATACAAGAGGAAGTGAGGGGAAAGGGAAAAAAATACAAGGGGGAGAAATGAATTATAGTAGATGGGGTAGAGAGAGAAGAGGGGAGGGGAGGGGAGGGGAGGGGGGATAGTAGAGGATAGGAAAGGCAGCAGAATACAACAGACACTAGTATGGCAATATGTAAAACTGTGGATGTGTAACCGATGTGATTCTGCAATCTGTATACGGGGTAAAAATGGGAGTTCATAACCCACTTGAATCAAAGTGTGAAATATGATATGTCAAGAACTATGTAATGTTTTGAACAACCAACAATAAAAATTAAAGAAAAAAAAGAACAAGCATATTGGAGGTTCTTTCATATCATATAATATGGTTGTCAGACTCCGTGGGTTAAAGGGTAGTTACTTGCTATGTTAGAAACATGTTCCCTCTGAGAAGGGCTTATCTATATATTTTTTTGTTTTGTTTTGGAAGCTCCATAAACACAAAAGAGAAGCATTTATGGTCACAAACAAAGGAATGCCAGAAGCCATTAGATATGAGAAAATACAAAAAAATAAAATCTTCTCTTAGAGCTTTTAGAAGTAAAAAGTGTATTTCTGTTTTGTGTAAGAAAACTAAAATTTCTCTTTTGCCTGACAATATTTTGATGTTTTAATATTTTGCTTTTAATTTCTACCTGTGTTTTGAATTCACCTATGACTGGCTATCCCTTACCAGATAACAACCCTCTCTAAAACCTTACTGATGCCTCATAAATTCTGGCTCCCGATGACCAAATAACAATTTTCTCTAAATCTTAGTGGAAGCTCATAAATTCTAATGTCTGGAGCTGAATTTATTTTCTACCTTGAAATGTTAGCCATGTAGATCCTTAACCTGCTATTTGCCTTTGTATTATTATTGTGAAAATCTTGTTAGCTGTAAGTACCTTAGACACCCACCTCCATTGTAACTTTTTGTGCTGTAAAAACTTTTTCCTGAAAATCAGGGGGATGATCTCTAGCATGGAATCTTGTAAGAGACAGTCCTGGCCAGCTTTTGTGTACACAATACAATCTTGATTTAATTTGATTTAAAAAAAAAATAAAAAAAATAAATTTTAAAAAAGGAGTGTGTTAAATGCTTTATAGAAAAAACCCAAAACTTGTTGTCTCAGAACCAACTGATTCTTCATCATCACCTTCACTTTCTTCATTTTCCTCTTCCTCTTCATCTTCCTCCTCTTCCTTGTTTTTCTTGCTTTTTCAGCCTTAACAACTCTCTTTATTGCCACATCCAGCGTGTCTTTAGCTCGGTAGGCAGCCATATCCCTTCGGTATTTTTCTTTCTGCTTAGCAGCTTTCTTTTTTAAGGCTGCTTGTCATCTGCAGCAGTGGGATTCCACATCTCTCCCAGTTTCTTTGCGACATCACCAACAGATAGGCAAGGATGTTCTCCTTTGATTTGGGGTGATACTCAGAACAGAACATGAAGAAGGCCCAACGGAGGCCTCATGGATGCATTGGGATCGTTGAACTTCTTTTTCTCTTTAGGAGGGATATAGATTTTCATTTCTCTTTTATCACAAGACTTGTCCACCTTTGCCATGTCTTCAAGTCTTCTTTTCTCTTTAGCAGACATGGTCTTCTGCCTCTGTGAGCAATTCTTATAAAATTCTGAGAAGCTGACTAAAGCATCTGGGTGCTTCTTGTGCTCCACCCAGCAAATTTGCACAAAGAATGCATAGGATGGCATTTTGCCTCTTAGCTTTTTAGACTCTCCGTTGCCCATGTTTAGTTGCTTTACCTCAGCAAGGCACAGGGTCGCCCAGGGTCCATCCAGCTCCTACTTGCTATCTCCATGGACCTCTATGTACTGCAATGGCTGTCATTCTTGAGTTTTTAATAATTCGGTTATATTCTTACTGGAAGAGACATACATGAAATATAATGACCCAAAAATCTGGGAGGGAAGAATGGGGAATAGATATATTAAAGTTTAAAACTATTAAGATAAAAAAAAATGAAGGGGACAAACCCTCATTAGAAGTTAAGAAAGTCCCCAGTTTATGAGAAATACAAGAACCAATTCTCCAGGGATATATAACAATCATGAGATTGAATGAACCAAAGAACATTACTTCAAACTATATGAAGCAAAAAATTTAACCAAATTACAAAGAGAATTTGATAAATTCTCTAAAATGCTGGGAGATTTTTTAACACTCCTGTTTTAGACTCATAAGTCCAGTTAATGTGCAGACATTTTATCTTCATAACCAGACTTTAAGATCCTTGAGGTTCAGAGTGATTGTCTTTTGCCATGTTCCCCAGTACACAAGATACAAGTCCTCTTCCCCTAAGAATTCCCAAATATAACACCTGCTCTTACAGATGTGGAAAAACTAAGTGCTATAGGCAAGCGCAAAGTACAGAAGGAATGTGCTAATAATTTATTACTGACAGTAGATGCTTCTTTTAACAAGCAAAACTATTACAAATAGAATAATTAATGAAGACATAAAATAATGGATTGAAAGGAAAAAGAAAATTATGTCACTGTACTTCTGCAGCATTTATGAGACACCAGGTTCATCTCTTAAATAATTGAATTACTATCTAAAAATCACTGGAAGATCACTTATATCCATTCTAAATGGAGGGGAAAAAATGCCCCTAGAAAGATTAAGAACTGTAAACAAAATTTGCATTGACTTAAGTTGAAACAATAGCAATGCTGCTACCCCCTAGTGGCAGAGTACAGCAAACCAAACATGACAGTGAAGATAATTAGGCGTTGTCTTCCTAACAAAAGTATTAAGCTGCAGACCACAGAGTTGCTGTGATGTGTTTAATCAATGTCTGTTGTTACTGTCATCTTTAGCATCTTTTTTATCGTGCCCAGCCTGTAGCTAAGTACTTTTGTAATGATAGCAATTTCTAGGCCGTCAAATGGGGCCAGGGCTGCAAGGTCCTGCGTGGCCGGGCAAACAGTGTTCAGCACACAGCCTTTGACTATTTTTCTCAGAAGGAGACAGTGCAGTCATCAGACACTTGGAGGCTTCTGGCTGTAAGTTCTGTCCTTGAGTTCTTTCAGTTCTGTCCTGAGGATATCCATCCTGGAATAGAGGGCCATTTTCATGTAACCCATGAGTGACAGAAAGAAGGAATAGAGGGACTTTCATCACAACTCAGTAGGTTCCATTCCATGCGCAAGTGGGTCCCATACAGTGGGCTGAAAATTGTATGAATTCATTTGAAAGAGAAGTTAAAATCCTGATTTTTATTTGTCAAGAGATTCTTATGGTGAATGCCAGGCAGCAGTTTCACTATTTCTTCTTTACAAATGTAGTTTCCAAATGGAATTTGTTGAGAGGGCCTAGAATGCGCTTTACCCTAGGCTATCATCTCCACCCATGCCCTAGGATGGGCTTTGGACAAGCCACTTTTTAAACAGACAGTTTTAGGATCCTTTCAAATCTTCTCTTCTACATAAAATAATACTCTTTTATAATTTGCGTCATGTTCCCTAAAGTCTGAGTCATTTTATTGTGTGATTTTTAGACTAACCAGACGGAATCCTCAATTAAATATGTGTTAAAATCTTTTATAAGAATTAGGTCTACAAAGTGGGCAAAGGAGCTGGAACTGGAAACAAATACTAAAGGAATGAGATCCAAGCCAGCCTGAAGATGGTCTGGCAGTCTAAAATGCAGGGATCAGAATATCCTGCCTTAAATGTTCAGTCTGTGAACTTTACACAAAAGGAAATTTGGGAATTATGAAATCCAATCAGTCACCAGTCTACCTGTTTGGTGATTTTTATGTTTATAATTGATAATTAAAGATCACAATGAGCTAGCTGCCTGCTCAAACGTTCTGCCACCAGAACAGCCCAGAGAAACGTACAACACTAAGTGTTGAAAAGGGCGTGGCATATGTGGAACACTCTCAGACAGTTGGTGGAAGTGTAAGATGCATCAACCATTGGAGAACCATTGGCTATTTCTTAAATATCTCCCCTGTGACCTAGTAAGTGGTGCTTGAGATGAATAAAAGTGGATTCACAAAAAGACTCATACACAAAGAGCACAAGTTCTTTATTTTGATGAAGTCTCATTTATCACTTGTTTATTTTAGTTTATGTTTTTGGTGTCTTATCTAGGAAAATTTGTTTATCCCTAGGGTTATAAAGATTTTTCTCTATTTTCTCTTAGCAATTTTATGCTTTTAGCATCTATATCTAGGTCATGATCCACTTAGAGTTAACAAAATATTGGTACATGTTTATAGCAGCTTTATTCATAACGGCCCCACATGTGCATCAACAAGAAGATGGATAAACTCAGCGTGGTATATCCACACAGCAGCAAAAAGGAGTGGATAATAATCACACACCGACATGAGTGACTCTCAAAAATACAGTGTTGAGTAAGAAAAAGAAGGCACAAAAGCGTACACTGCATGTTTCCATTTATGTGGCGTTCAACAAGCAAATCTAATGGCAGAAGTCAGAACAATCGTTGCTGGGGCCGGAGAATGTGGGATGCTTAGAGGAATGGTGCACAAGGGAACTTTCTAGAAGTTGAAAATGTTCCATAACTTGTTTTGAGTGGTGGTTTCCAGAAATTGACTGGTTAAAACTCTTCAAACTGTATACCCTTAGGAATTGTGCATTTTATTACGTGTACATTAGATCTTATAAATAAGAACATTGCTAACTTCACTACTGATATTGCTCTGATGTATTTAATTCACCAGAAAACACTTTCTAAGGCACAAGACTATCTTGCCAGAAAGTAAGTAAAAGCATCTTGAGCCTTTTGGGTCTTGTCCTTGTACAGTGCAGCTGCAAAGAAACTGTGAGGCAGAAAGGCAAAACCAAAGAAGGGTGCACTCACACCTCCAAGGGAAGAGCCAACTCTTCTAGATTCTGCTATTTAAAAAGTTAGTAACAGCAGGCTCTTGAATCTCTGACACTCTCCCTCACTTGGACTGGTTAAGTGACAATGAATGGGATCCATTTTTTTGTTGTTGTTGTTAATTTAATATTGAATAGTTTTATTTCCAAAACAGGGACATGCAGCAGATTCCCAGGTTTCATTTTGAATTCAGTGTTCCCACTTCATCCATTATTCATCCACGCTGCACTTTTCTTGGTTTATGATTTTACTAAATTTCTTCATTTGAATTATGGCCTTGTGGTCAACAGCAGGCAATATATTATTCTTATATAATTTTTAAATACAAAGGCAAATGGCATGGAACAATTAGAATCGATGGCTTGGGAGTCAGGCACTTGGATGTCATAGGCAAACACTGTGCTCTTGACTTTAACCTATGGGTTCCACTTCACGTGGGTTGTATTTTTCATACATCAGGGGTTTTTATAAATTTACTATTCAATCCAGCAGCCCTACTTTGTTCACAAAATATAAGCAAAACAAATATGTCAGGGTAATGATGCCAGGATTCTCCCTTATTGAAAAAAGCAGTTTATTAATACCTTATTGCTACAAGCTAGATCTTATTATCATCTTGGGTCATTTAGAATCTTATTAGGTATTCTGCTGGTGGATGAATAATCCTGTGATAAATTCTTTGCCATGTCCTTCACAGTTGTCATAGCAGGATCATAAACAGCATTTATAACAATCTAGCCTAGAGGAAGCGGCTGACAATGGTCTGCTTAGCATGCAGGAAATATTCAGATCGGCTGTGTCTGGTTAGACACAAGCCCACGAGAGAGCTCCTGAAGTTAAATGTAGCGTGGGTTTCTCTGAAGATTCCCCTTTGAAAAAGGCATGAGGTCAGGGACGTGGGGACCCAAAGCACTTTGGAAGCCATAGATAGCTTCTTGCCACCAAATCTGCCAGGCAGTGGGGGAAGGCCAAAGGCACAGGCCATATTATTCCTGACAGGCTGTTCAGGTCTTTATTCAGATCAAGGTACCAATTATTTTATGTTGGCTGGGTTTTTTTTTCTCATTTTGACTTCACATACAAAACTGATTTGCCCATATTACTGCTGTGTCTAATTAGTACATTTGATGAGGAGATCCAAAGAGGCACAAGAGTGTGGGTATAATTCCCAGCCTAAGCCAGGTACTTCTGCTGTATTCTAGAACTGCAGATTTCAGCATTGAGGAAAACCCATGATACATACATATAGACAGACATATATTCTTGTTCACATACAGAGAACTGCAGATAGAATGGGACAGATCTACTACCACTATTCCTGGGAAAACCCATACAAGAGACAAACAAGCCAGTCTGATATTTTTCGAACCTCATTTCCTAACACTCAGATCACAACTTATCCAAAATTAATTTCTTACACTCAAAACAAGTCTGGGCTTCTTATAAAAGCTGTTGTCTTTGTCCAGAATGACCTTGCTCTTTTTTTTCTTTGCCAGATGTCCAAAGTTGCAGAACCTGAAACAAAGGTTTCAGAGGGTGATGTCAGGAAGCACGTGCAGGGTGGGTGTGGATGTGAGGTGAGGAAGAGAAGGAAGCTGATGATGGGTGACCATTGAATGGGTTCACATCGTGACCAACGGAGGCTGCATCTCCCTGGGGGATCTCAGAAGCAAGGAAACTGGGGTACTTATCTACTTGCTCCCATTAGTCATTGGTAGTGGGATCTCCTGGGAAGTAACTTAACTCCCCAGCACTGTCTGCCTGCCAGCCTCAAAAGGCCTGCAGACATGTAGAAAGAGCTGAGTTGGAGGCACAGTGACGGTGAATGCCAAGATGATGTGAGTGGGGCACTGGTAGCATTCACTCCCAGGCCAACTCCCCTATATTTGAATCTTCATCTGAAGGTACTTTTCTCTGGGAAGGCTTCCTTATTTCTCCAGGTCTGAGTTAGACAGGCCTTCATTTGGTTCTCATAGCAGCATGCTGTATGCTGGCACTTACCAGATCATTTTATGAATGTGACTGTCTTCCTCTCTAAACACAGTAGATTCATACACTCCACAAATATTTGTTGAGGATTTACATATGCCAGACATAGCTTTAGGAGTTAAGGTATGGAGCAGTGATCAATATATTCTACTCAGGGATCTTATAGGAAAAAACCACGTAGCCAAATTGACATGATAATTCCAAGTATTAGAAAATGGAAGTACAAAATGTTCAGGGCCAAGAGAGACTGCTATTTTAGCTAGGCTGTTGAGGATGGGCTTCTCTGAAAAGGTAATACATAGATAATTAAACAGTAACCAGGGGTTGGAGGAAGAGAAGGATGAAGAGATGGAATACAGAGAAATTTTAGGGCAGTGAAACTATTCTATATGATGCTTCAATGGAGGTTACAGGCCATTGTACATTTGTCAAAACCCTTAGAATGTACCAAACCAAGAGTGAACCCTAGGAATTAGGGTGTTGATGATGTCTCAGTGTAGGTTAATTATTTATAACAAATGTACCACTCTGGGGTGGGTTGTTGATACTGGGAAGGCTGTACATATGAGGGAACAGGATAAATGGGAATTTTTTATACTTACCCCTAAACTTTGCTATGAACTTAAAACTGTTCAATAAATAAATAAAATCCATTTAAAATAATAAGAGTCAGAAGGAACCAGCCTTATGAAGATATGGTCAAAGAAGAGTTCCAGTCAAAGAGAAGCAAAGTGCAAAGGGTTGTTGGTAGGAATAAGCATGGCATATTCACGGGTCAGAAAAGCCATCTGGACCATGATAAACCAGGAAGAAAATTACAGAAGAGCCCAGTGAGGTTGGCAGGGTCTACACCACGCAGGGAGGGACTCTGGGGTGCTATAAACTAAACCAATCTAATGCCCAAAAATCAACAAGAAGAAAATTCAAGACTACATTAAAAACCATGTCCCTCCATTGTCTGGATATTCAGGTTAACATTGATTTCTGGATTTATTTATCATATCACTTATTTATCATGCTGTCTTTAAAATAGCCAAAGGCATGAAAAATAAGTTCCTTGTTGGTTCTTTCATCAGCTCTGTTGCTATCCATTCTGCAAACCTCTTCCCATCATCATATCTTCTGTTCCCTCTCAGGCAAAGAAAAGGATAGGAACTAAATGGCTGTTTTAGAGTATTTGGCAGCCCTACAAGTCTGTGAATCAAAATGTACAAGGTGAGAATATAAGTTATACGGCTGATTATTTTATTTAATGTTTTAATAGGAACATTTTTAAACATTCATAGAAGTGTAGAGAATACATAATGAAGCTACATGTAGCCAATACCAATCTTCAGAATTCATCTGCATTGTGTCAATGGCTGGTATTTTTTTTCCTACACATATCAGAATTCATGCCACTAAATGATTCTAATCCTTTCAAGGTGGGTATTCTGAGAACCAACCCATGTATATAGAGTGATACAAGCACATTCTTGTGCATATTCCCTACAGGACCAGGTTGACTTGGGGACATTGTTTTGGACCAAGTTTAAATAATATGATAAATGGCCATTCAATGACAAATACTAAGTTTTAAAGAAATTCACATTTTTTGCAGTGGTTTAGCCACTTTGAGAACAAGTGTTTTATGGATTCATTCAGTAAATGCAGCACATGAAGCCCAGGGCTAGTCTCTATAAGAGATACAAAGACAGGTGTGACCCAGTCCTTCCTTTGAGGAATTCACAAACCAATGGATTCAGAATGTATATAAGTCTATGCTCCGTCCAATACCAACATTTCCAGAACGCTTGCCCACACAGCAGTCTCATGATATCTGTGCCTTCCAATTTGCCTTTGCTTCCCTTTACAAAAGGAAAATTTTATTCTAGTTGAAAGTTACCTCTGTCTTTTTCCTGGTGAGCAAACACACTTAATTCTAACATGTTTTCCTTCTACTGTACAGGGGATCGGGCAATGTGCTTTTCCTCAAATTCTGCACACAGATAGGGTGGAACTGCCACAGCACTGACCAGAAATTCACAGACACTCACTGCCAGGGGCCTCTGCAATGTATAGTTTTGCTCTGAATAAGTGATTTCTGCTGAAGTGTCTGGTGCTGACTAGATCAATTGCTCCCACAATTCCCAGTGAGTGTATGTGCAACTCTCTCACTGATTGATTGACTTAACACCAGCCAATTAGAGCTTAAACTGTCTAATTAAGCCAGAGATGAAGCCATCAACTCACTGAATTCTGAGGCCTGTTAACTTTACCTAAACAATAGAATGAGGTCAGGTGTGTATTAGCATTGGGAATAACTAGCAAAACCAGAGTAAAGCAATTTGCAAATATAAAACACTCTGGGAATGTTAACAAGAATAAGCAAAAGATATGTCTAGATTTTAAAAAAGGGGTCAAAACCTGTGGAAAATTCATACCTCTTTATAATATCCTCTTCAAATACACATACTTTAGAAAATCACTTTCTGTCTAAATAATGCAGAGCTAACTGGGCATCATAGAATTCAACCATAAATGGTCTTCATTTGATGGTGGTGTGTGTGTGTGTGTGTGTCTGTCTGATTAACAGTGGTTGAGGTTGTTTACTAAACTATAACTATCAAGATAGCTCTATTAGGGGCTGGGGTTGTGGCTCAGTGATGGAGCACTCATCTTGCATGTTTGAGGCACTGGGTTCAATCCTCAGCACCACATAAAGATGAATAAATAAAACAAAGGAATTGTGTCCATTAAAATTAAAAACGATAGCTCTATTATACTGATTTAGCTGTAATTCACAATTAATATGTGCTTCTTTCTCAACTCTTACACCAATATTATAATTACTCCCCATTTAATTCTCCCTCTAAGTAAAAAAAAAAGAAAGAAAGAAAAAGAAAAAGAAAAAAGGCTGCAAAGAAAAGTAATTACACACAGAGAGACGTTGGAACCTGATGGATTCAGCCAAGCAGAAATGTTTATAAACACCATTGCATATAGCAACACTGTCCCAGTCTGTCCCTAAAGCTACAGTTGCATTGGCTTTTGAGATAATATTTAGCAAAGAGGCATTTTAAGAAAGTCAGCATGAGAGAGAGAGAAAAAAAAAACCTTCTCAGGTATGTGTATGTTATTAATCATAATTAAAGCAGATTTGACAGTTTCTTGGCAATGGAGACAATGAGTTCCTTTCTCCGACATCAAACTCCTAAAGGAATACTTGCTATTTCATTATCAACTTCACTGGTCTTTACACCTATAATATCCACTTTGAAAAGATGAGGTCTTAGAGAAATCTGAGCTCTGACAATTTTTTTTGCCCACTGCTGACACTGGGTAGAGAACAGCCTAAGCCAGGATCTTAGTGAGATAAAGTACAGGGAACGACACTGGGGTTAAAACACGAGTCCCGGGAAAACACATGGCCTGCCCCAGAATGCATTTCCACTGAAGGGTCATCCTTCAGAGTTGTTGGTTTTCGCCTGTGCAGGTGGCTCTGCGCCTTTGATTTCCCATTAAATTGGAAAGGGAGCTCTTGGTCCCCACTGCAATGGCATCCTCTGATAAGATGCTGAGAAATGGGAAATGGATCCATTTCACAAGATAGACTCATTTTAATAAAACCAAACAAGAGAATCGCTTCCATTTCATTAACATGCTTTCTAAAATGACATTGCTTTGGAAGGTTCTTTGGATGGTTAATATGGGTTTCATGTCTTGGCAGGTGATTTCAAAGCATTTATTCTGATCATCTACTTGCTATAAACTTCAGCTGAATTTTTCTCATCCTCGGCAAGGAAATCTGGCCTGTCATAGGGACACCTCCAGCTCACTGTCTAATGTTTTCTCTCACAGAAGACATGAGCTCAAAAGATCTGTGTGTTTGGACTGATTTAAAGGGCATAGATTATTTATTTATTTAGGAACCACTGAGCCACATCCCCAGCCCTTCTTATTTTTTGACACAGAGTCTCACTGAGTTGCTTAGGGCCTCCATAAGTTGCTGAGGCTGGCTTTGAACTTGTGATCCTCCTGCCTCAGCCTCCCTAACCACTGGGTTTACAAGTGTGAGACCGTACCCAGCCAGCATAGGTTATTAGATGGTTCTCAAACATAGTGTGTTTCTATTTGAAAAATGATCACAGCCCCTCACCCCCTTGCCTCTCACTTGCTCAGTCTCCCTCTATGTTCTCTTAGTTTCTCTTCCTCAGTGCTCTACCCTCTCTGTACCTTCTGCTAGTCTCTCTGGCCCCACTCTCCCCTTGTTGCTATCTCTTTCAGCCTTCATCTCTGCCTGTTCCTTTCCTCTGTCAGGTTGAGCTTTTCTTTTTTGTGCCGGTCTCTATGTCTTTCTGTCTCAAAATTGTACTTCCCAGGACTGAGTGCAGTGAAAGGAAATGTTCACTAAAATCTCTAATCCTCTGCAATCTACAGGCGTTTTCTTAGTGTGGGAGTAGAACAGGATTGGCTAATAGCCAGAAAGCTATTTTATTGATTAGAACAGAGAGTCATTTCCATGCACTGATTAGGGATAAGGAAGCACTTTGGGGGAAATTTTTCCAATGACTTTCAATTCAGCATGTTGTTTAAGACCCCCCCAAAATGAAACAAAAATTAGCAAGAGCAATAGAAACCAAAAACAAAAAAAAAATTGACTAGTTTTATTCTGGAAATAAATACTACAAGGATATCGTTCATCCTCAATGCAACGAAAATCCAGACTAAAAGCCAAGAAAAGGGGGAGGACATAGGAAAAAGGATAACCTTGTACACTTTTGGTGGGAAAATAATAGGAAGTATTTACCGATTTGCTTTAAAACCAGATTAGTCAACTCAATTCAGAAAAGATTAAAATTATCTTACCCAAACATTCCTTTTTTTCCCACTGAAAATTAGCAACTGCAAAGCTATTATGAAGAATGGTTCCACAAAAGATTAAATGTTGAACTGCTACTATATGATCCAGTAATCCCACTTTGGCTGTGTGTCCAAAGGAAATGAAACCAGTATGTTGAAGAGGTCCCTACATTCCCACGTCTATCACAGCACCATTCACAATAGCCTAGAAATGGAAATGACATACGTGTCCACCAGCTAATGAATAGAGGAAAAAAAAATGTGGTACCTATATCACATTCAGCCATAAAAGAGAGTGAAATCCTGTCATTTGTGATATGATGGAACTAGAGATTAATATTTTAAGTGAAATAAGCCAGGCACAGAAAGACTAGTATCACATGGATCACACTTAACTGTGAAATTTAAAGAAATTAGGCCCGTAGAAGTAAAAAATAGAATGATGGATACTAGAGACCAGGGAGAGCAGGGCAGGGTGGGATGGGCAGAGGTCTGTTGACAGTGTTAAGTTATAGTTTGCACACCAGGGAGACTATTGATATTGTACGAGATAGCTCAAAAAGTTTAGAAGAAAGATTTTGAATGTTTTCATCATAATGAAATGAAACATATTTGAGGAGATGCATATGTTTCAACCTATTTAAACATTAAAATAATAGATACTTATATTCAAACATTATAGGGTACTCCATTAATAGACATTTTTTGTGTTTTCATGTATCCATTAAAAAAATAAGACAAAATGATAAAAAAAGCAAGATTAGAAGACAAAGAATGGTTGTCTGAGGAGAATGAATCCAGCACCTTGAAAGCTCAACAGTGATGGAAAAGCTCTCCCCAAGCGGCACCAAGACATCAGGCCAGGTTATGAAGGGTAAGCATGGGATACAGACAGCTTTGTTTCCACCATGCAGGGGAACTAAAAGAAAATGTCATTTTAATTCCAAGTGACTGAATTTTCAGCTTAATTTTGCCCACAGTAATCTAGGAATGGTATGACATTCTGGAGTTGGAAGTGACCTAAAGGGGAAACAGAAAAGTTAACTTCCTGCATCAGGACAGGTTGCTCTCACCCGACTCAGGTAATCATTAACGAATGAATGGCTTCTGCCTCTTCCAACTTAATGTCATAGCTATAATGAATATGGTCTTAAGATGTTAAAAGCACCACCTCTGCTGAATTGGAGTTTTACTCTTGATTCTTGGCTGTATCTCATCTTAGTGAGATCCCACAGGATTTAGCAATTAGCATGGACATAGCAGTTTGATAATCAGAAGGCATTAATGGCATCAAAACACAGTCCTGCCTGTTTCTGAGAACTGGTGATACACATCTAGGCCTTCCTGTTTAAAATGAGCAGTTCAGGGCTGGGAGTGTAGTTCAGTGATAGAGTGCTTGGTTAGCATGCACGAGGCCCTGGGTTTAGTCCCCAGCACCATCAAATAGATACATAAAATGAGGACTTTATTCATGTTGGAATAATCATCTGCCACAAAATGCTATTTAGACAAAACAATTTAGCTTACTGTATTGACAGACATTGAGAACCAAGAAAAGAAATATACAAGTTGCTCTTTGCAACTATATACATACAATATTTAGTATGGGAATTTATGGTCTTTTTGAAAAGGTAAAATTTAAAACAGGAATTCTGTCAACTGTCAAGTGAAAATTTAAGAAAATTATATATATTTTTTTCTTTCACAGTTCTTACTCGATATTACTAAGGACAGGAAAAGGGGAGAAAGACATTTTATTGTAAATGTTCAATTTACCATGAATCAAATGAAAACATTCAAGATAAGTGAAATTGTTATTCAAGAACTTTGGGTTCCCTTTAAAATTGATGAAGCTGATCCTGTTTTCTTATCAATAGGTTTAGGAAAGGGAAGTAGGTTTGCAAATAGCCACTCTTTCTTGTCAGGAGAATGTTTTTTTCTTTTCTTTTAAAATTCCCCATGTTGACAGACTGAAGCTCAGCACACATGAACCCATTCAGTCCTCCACCTCTGTAACTCATTTCTATTTCTTAAAATCTTCATGATGTTTGCTTTAATTTCAAACCTCCCCAAGCACCAGGGACATTAGCTTCACACAGGTTGGTACCATTATTTATAAAGTTAACACTTGGGCCTTTAAAGTAGAAGAAAAAGTGAGAAGACACTGAGGTGGCTGGCAGCTACAGAAGTGATAAGTTCTTCTGGAAGCTTCCATGCTTCTTATTTCTATTTCTAGTATCACTAATATTAAGATACACATCAGGCTTCAGAAATTTGAATGAATCTCTGATATCATCTGGTGACTCTTCAAGACCACACAGAGTCTAAGTATGGAGTGTCCTAACAAGGATTATGAAAATATGCTAACATGAAATAATACTTATATTTTTAAGTTCACGTTTCTTATATTTGCAAACCATTCTGAAACCAAACAGTTTCTGGAGCTTAGTGCAACTAAGGGACAGAAAGAAACTGTGGTGTGTGTGTGTGTGTGTGTGTGTGTGTGTGTGTGTGTAGTTCTACTCAGCATGAAATTATGACATTTGCTGGTAAATGGATAGAAATGGAGACTATCAAGCTAAGTTAATATTTTGAATGTTTTCTCTCATGTGTGGAAGCTAGAGTAAAATAAAGGAAAGGGGGAGCAAGGATTACAGAAAGAACCAATCAAATATGATTTAATAGATGAGCAAAAGGAAGTCTAATAGAGGAAGGAGAAGGAAAGGTGTTAGAGTCTGTAAACAAGTCAAGATGGCGCCTGGAGCTTTGCCAGAGGGAGTGGTTTGTGAAGTAATGCCAGCGAGTCATTAAGTGTGGAGATTCCTTATTGGTTGACTGCTGTATCTAGTTTATGCTAATTAAGATAAGCTGTGTGGAATGTATATATACCCCTCTGGTCCTACAGTGAATGGCTCCCACTCCTGCTGTATCAATGTACACAAGTTGTTCGTCAACCCCCCCACCCCCCCACCCCCCGTCATTTTGCTGCAGCTGGACTGCGGCAGGGAGGCAAGAGGACTAGAGGGTTTGGGTGCTTGAAATGAAATCTATTTCCATGAGTGTGAGTTTGTTGGGATGTGCCCAACTACTGTGTATGATCATAAAGCTCTTAAAAAAGAAAGAAAGAAAGAAAGACAAAGGGGCTTGGATGCCCTGTCTCCAATCTAGGGAAGGGGAAACATGGCAAGTTACTGATCCTTTCCAAGAAACTAGGTAACGGTGCACCTTCCAATCCAGCCACACTACTCCCTACAATAGTCAACCATCGAGGTGAAGACAGCATAGTGAGTCCGATGGCCTTTGTGGGCAGATTCACACGGGCACCTGGCTTGTAGCTGCAGTGATGCCTAATGGCAGCCCTAGTACCTGTCCTTCTGATACATCTCAGAGGTTTCTGTTATGACATATGTAATAGAAACAAGGACAGAAAATCATTTAACAATCACTCATGCAATTATTTCACTATTAATTTTGTTACAGCTTAACATTTTGTTCTGTTTGCCTCAGATCTATCTATCTATCTATCTATCTATCTATTATCTATTTATCTGTCTGTCTATCGGTACTGGGAATTAAACTCAGAGGCACTTAAACATTGAGTCACATCCCCAATCCTTTCTTCGTATTTTATACAGAGACAAGGTCTCATTGAGTTGTTTAGGGCCTTGTCTCAGGAAACTGAGGCAGGAGGATCATTTTTTTTCTTAAGGAAATAAAATATTACAGATACAGTTGAGGCCCCTCAAGTATTCCATGCTCCCTCCTGCCCACCACACACACACACACACACACACACACACACACACACACACACATACACACGAAATCAACCCTAGACAGGGCAGCTGTGTTGCATAAATTCACATTTGTCCCCAGAGTTGTGCCAGCATCAGCCTTGATGCCGGGATTACATCTTCTTGGTTTTCCTCATTCTCTTTCCATCACCAGTTCATCTCCATTACAGCAAGGAGGTGGGAAACAACTAAACATTAAAAATACCTAGCCGGCCACAGTGGCACATGCCTGTCATCCCAGGAGCTCACGAGTCTGGAGCAAGAGGATTTTGAGTTCAAAGCCAGCCTCAGCAAAAAGTAAGGCACTAAGCAACTCAGTGAGACTTTGTCCCTAAATAAAATACAAAAAAAAAATAGGTCTGTGGAAGTAGCTCAGTGGTCGTGTGCCCCTGAGTTCAATCCCCGGTACCCCGATCCCTGACAAAAAAAAAAAAAAAAAAAAACTAAAACTAAAAAGGAATTGTATTCTCAACACAGAGGCCGATATTGGACAAACCAGAGGTTAGCATTTGGGGAAGGGAGACTCTAGGTAAACTGTCCACCAACAGGCCCTTTCCTTTTCATCTTTCTTTACCTTGCTCCATTCTATTTCTCTTCTAAAAATATGATTTTGTTTAATTTCAAAGGATTTCATACTTATTTTCTTTAATTTTTTTCTTTTTTATTGGTGCATTTTAATCATACACCATGGCAGGATTCATTGTGCTTCATCTGTACACACAGATAACTTAAGCAATCTCATCCCCAGTATCCATACTTAATTTCACACTTCTAACTTCTGTAAGGTGAAAAACTTGTTCTCAATGCACCAAAACACATATTCCACAATTATTATTTTACTCGATTTCCTTCTAATTCTTTTTCTTAAAGAAATAAGTTATTCAAAGCCATCCTCGGGCCCTAAGCAACTCAGTGAGACCTTGTCTCTAAATAAAATATATTTAAAAAGGGGCAGGGGGCTGGGGATGTGGCTCAGTGATTAAGTACCCCTGGGTTTAATCTCTGGTACTAAAAGAAAGAAAGAAATTATCACTTGAACTAACAGGGGTTAAGGCACCTTTGGATCCTTCTAAAGTGACTGCACCCTAATGCTCTGCCATCAGCATCTCCAGAAAACACCAACTTCTTCATATTGTGATTCCTCAGAGTGGTGTACTCCCCACCTCATAACACACGGGAAGTCTTTAAGAGTTCAACCCAAAGAGGTAAGTTTAGACATTAGTGATTTGTGGATATGGAAGATTTAGAGAATATGCCTTTCATTATCTCAACAGTCATTATTTTTAGCATTTTCCCAAATCTTTCCTCTTAGTTCTCATCCATCCACCATGTTCAGCTAGAGTGACTTAAAAACACAATCTCATCATGCCACTCCTCACTGTCAACTCTTAGGTGCCATCCATGGCATTAAGGAAAAACTTTAAGCCTCTGACCCACATGGCCTGCCCTCTTCCCTCACCCCTTGCTCTCTGCATTAGCCATACTGACCTTCCAAATTCTTAAAGGCACCACATTCTTTTCCACCCCTGCATTCTACCTGGGGTGCTCTGAAGTTAGCTGACTCTAAGTTATCTTTCAGGTATCAGCCTACAAGTTTCTTTAATAGAAAAGTTTTCCCTAATTTCTTTCCTCTTCTAAAACAGGCATCCCTAATATAATTTAATTCTACATTTTTATCATAATTTGAAGGGGCATATTTATTTATATGAGTATTTGTTTAATGTCTACTTTTTGTCTTAATACATTGCAAACTCCATGAAGATAGGCATCATTATTTTTTTTCACCTCTAAATTTACCATTGTAGTGCCTCCTATAATATCCACATTGTTGGTTGAAGGAGTAAAATTTCCCTGCTCTAGACCTCAGAAATTAAAGCCCCCTTTCCCAAACTTGCATAATTGTCCCAACCCCTCCTCTCTACTAACTTAAATGTATCTCTACTTCACCTCTTCCTCCCCACCCCACAACATTTGCACCTTTCCTCCCACTTAGGGAAATTAACTAACAGCTAGTAATAAAAAATGTCTTATGATGATGATATATATTCTAACCTATTTATAGTAGATATGGCAACATAAAATGTCATTACATGCCATGTTGCCGCAGTCCGGCTGCAGCAAAATAACCGGGGAGTGACAAACAACTTGTGTACATTGATACAGCAGGAATGGGAGCCGTTTATTGTAGGACAGGAGTGGTATATATACATTCCACACAGCTTATCTTAATTAACATAAACTAGATACAGCAGTCAACCAAAAAGGAATCTCCACACTTAATGGCTTGCTGGCATTACTTCACAAACCACTCCCTCTGGCATTTTGCCAGGCGCCATCTTGACTTGTTTACAGACCCTAACATTTCTCTGGCAAAATGCCAGGCGCCATCCTGACTTGTTTACAGACTCTAACACCATGTATGCAATGAAAGATTTTAGAATATCAAATTGCTATTTTTAAGACATGGAATGAGCCAATAATTCTAAACAATAAGCTTGAAAACCATGCCAATCCATGAAGCAACCATCAGAGTAAAAAGAAAGCTTTGAATAGGACCACAAGGATCATTTATTGCAAGGGAACAGTCATGTTCCCATAGGAACTACTTACAAATATGAAAGTATGATGCTCCATTTTGCCATCTGATGTTCAGAGGCAAATTTGGAGGTTTTAAATGGAATTTTGATCCTGGATATAAAATTTCTCCAGTCATAGAAAGGAGGAGGAACAGTAAAAGGTGGGTCATGACCAATTAAAATCCTGTCCTTCAAATTAAACAAGTCAATGCTCCAAAGAACATTCTCTTTTAAGAAGCTTTTTTTTTTTTTTAACAGTCCTGTGAATTGAACCCAGGGATGCTCTACCCATTAATTACATCCTAGCCATTGTTATTTATATTATTTTGAGGCAGGCCCTCACGAAGTTGCCCAGTCTGACCTTGAACTTGCAGTCCTTCCCTCAGACTCCCTAATAGCTGAGATTATAGCCATGCACCGCAAAAACACACTTTTCAAACTTCTTCATCCACCCTTATACAATTCCACCCAAAGACCATGTGTTCTCTTTTCTTCCAAGAATCCAAATGTGATTTAGATGTAATTTTAGAGCTTGCACTTCTCTCCCTTCAAAACTGAGACCAGTAATGATCTTAAAGTTGGAAAAATTGAATGGAGAAGGAGACAGGAGAGGAATTGTATTCTCATTGTTCCTATTCCAAAAGTAACTGAAGCTATTCACAAAACAGCATGCTGAATTCCAAATACAAAATTTTGACTGGGAGGTGTTGCCAGGTGTGTTCTTCTGGGACTTTCTTTGGTTGCCCAGCAACCCACAATCCCCATTTTTAATTGAGATGCTCCAGAAGAAGGAACAAGTGGGCTTCCAATTTTCTACTTGATGTTGCTTCCAAACTAGTGACTAAAGCTAGAAGGGTGCGAGGAGTGGATAGAGGACTCTCCAACCAACTCTTCAGGACCTTCATTCAGTCATTCAACAGTGAGCTCTTATCATGTGCTTAAGCCCTGTTTCCACAAGAGACATGATAGTGAGCAAAACATTCCCCACCTTCATGAAGCCAACACCATACATAACAACGACTCAAATGAATATAAACACAAACACAAAGGGGTGAGTGCTGGGAAGGAAAGGTGTGAGCTCCCATGGGAAATTATAAAAGGGTGAGCAGACTTTATCTGGATTTTTAGCTGAATTATTAATAAAAGAAAGATGAACAGGCATAAAGGGATAAGGGCATAGGGAATGGCATACACAAAGGGGCTGAAGTAGGCATGCAGTGCACACAGCTGCACCCAGGAGGGCAGAGGAGAGACAGGCGGACACTTGGAGGAGAGGCAGGCCAGGGCCAATTCCCAATCATCAAGGGCCTGTGGGCCATTCTAAAGACTTTTGTTCTTGCTCGTAAGATGAACTTGAAGTCACTTGAAAGGTAGGAATAGAAATATTCATGATCTAACTGAATTCAGATCATTCTGATTGTCATGTTGACTTGATTCAAAGAGGTCAAAGAATAGAAGCAGGAAGAGGGTTGACAACATGGATCAAGGTACGATTCAGCCCCGTGCCTCCATGCAGAGAGTGGGCAGGAGGGAAATCCCAGTGCAAGAGGTGAGTTCATCAGCAGGTGCAGCAACCCAGGACAGAGGGGCTGGAGGTCTGGTCAGGAGGGAAGCAGCATGCCAAAGAACTGTCAAAGTGACATAGAGTTGGCTTGCCCAGACTCTCCCTTTGTGCTGTTTGGGCCCTGGGCTGGGGGACTGCCCTCCAAAATGTCCACACGTCCATAGAGAAGCTTCTTTTAAGAAGACCCCTAGGAGAGAGTAGCCTTTGCTGTGAGGACCAAAATCTTGCTTCTATTGAGCAACTGACTTATTTCAGCCCCCACCATTTTGTGAGACAACACCAATTATGGTGCCCTTATGTTGGTGGAGAAAACAAGTTTGAAGCCCATGCTTCCCAAGTGTGCTATCCTTCCCTGCCTGCCTCTCTGTGGCCAAACCTAGCTCTTCTCAGCTTACCTTTCCTCTTCTCACATTCTTATCATTTCAAGTGGTTATCTGTTAATTACTGAGTAGGTGTACATAATTTTAAATACTTATTGCTATTTATCATTTAATAAGATTTTGTAGGAAATTACTTTTAAATGAGTTATTATTTAACACATATTTAAAATATGATATGCATTCATATTTTGTGAAATACAGAAAAGCTCAAAGAAGAAAATAAAAGTAATCCAGAATCCCACCATGGAAAGAAGATATTAGTTATTCTAATAGTTTTCCAATCTTATCTCTATACCTATCTATCATATCCTATTTTTTCCCATAGAAAACAGTATGTAATAATTTGTGTGTGTGCATTTGTGTAAGACTCAGGTTCATTTTGGAACAATGAGGGAAATGAATAAAGAGATATTTTCTTGCATTTTGAGTACTAGCTGATTTAAATACTAGGCTATTTTTGACAATTTCAAAATTGTTTCTTTCCAACTACTTCTACCAATAAATAATACTCGTGTTTGCTCAATCAGAAGCCATTGCTTGGCCAAGTGATGAATGACAATTTAGAGGTTATGTGATTCCAGACTTTTCATCTTGAGTCCTAAGAGTATTCTAGTTGATGGAAGACTGACCACAGGTAAAAAGTAAACATTCCCTGTGGTCATCTCACATGCTATCAGACCGTATAGCACATTATATTTTAAATTGTTTATACAGCAAAACTAGATTGCTTGTGGACATGACAAATCTCTTAGCTTTCTTGTTTCTAGTGGCAATCTGAAAAAAGCAGAAAATTGCTCCCAAGGTATATCAAGACTTAGTATTAGTTTTTAATTGCAAACTAAACTGTCTCCAGCTTCTAAAAGGAAGGCACAACTGAGAACTACAACCATCTGTACCACCTACGTTAGGCAGATAGTAACAGTAACATCACTAACAGGAGCCACCTGGAACTTGCCTGTCACCAAATTACTCTTTAATCAGATGTTCGACCTTGCCCAAATCTCTCTCCTGATGATCAATTGAGACTATCCAAAAATGTAAATATCAAATAACATATTTAATCTAGATTGTTCAGTTTAGCCACATCTAGGTGGCCATTCTGTACTGAAACCCATAGAAGATGTGGTCGCTATGCTGTTCTCCAGCCCCCAAACTCAAAGAACATATCCAAGAGTCTCCGACAATTCTGGACTGCTTTGAGCAGGAGGGATTTCTACTTCCAGGGCTCTATGCCTGAATTCTTCATTCTTCTCTTTCCTTACATTATTTATTGATCTAAGTTTAACATTTTGACAGTTTTCTATTGATATGAATATAGTTTTTAAAAATTAAATAATTTAGTAGCATATTGGTTTATACATAGAAAACGTTATATTCTAGACTTACCACAAAATCATCTTCTAATCCCCTAACCCTAAATTAGTCAGGCTGTGTTCAGGAAAGGTAATTGTATTGAAGTATTAATTCACTTCAATTTTAAGACATTTGTTGAGCATTTAACTTATCCCAAATACTATTCTAAGCACTGGGATGCCAAAAAGAAAAAAGAAACACAAACCCATCCTAAAAAACCTCCGAGTTTAGTGGTATTTTATAAACCCTAAGTGAATGGAATATCCTAGTTTTAAAAAATAATATACTTTGACTATTTCAAAAATTCTAAGGCTTACTTGAATTTTAATATGAAAACACAATGGGTTCTTTCTTTAAAAAATTATGTTCTAATTAACCTAATAACTACTGTTGAAAAGTAATAACAGTCAAATGTATTTTGAAATGGATATTTTCAGGAGCATCTGTCTAGTTCAGAGTCTCCTTTTCTATACACAACCTCCCTCTCTTTCTCCCCCCATATCTCTCTCTCTCTCTCTCTCTCTCTCTCTCTCTCTCTCTCTCTCTCTCATACACACACACACACACACACACACACACACACACACACAGCATATCCTGTAGAAGGACTAATACATTTAAGTAAGTAGATGATGTAAGAGAATTTCAGCAGAGATTTGTATTTTTTAAAGACTTACATAGAAATAAGAGTTCCAAATCCAACAACTAAATTTAAAAATCAAATGAATTTGTTTAACAGCCAATTAGACACAGCTAAAGAAAATATTAGAAAAGTGGAAAATTGTTCTCAAAAATTACATCCAGAGGGACAGATTAAAAACCAAAGTCAGAAACTTTTCTAAAAATACTATGTACAAAAATCTTTTGGATGAAATTATAAAACTATCAAAGAAAGATCTAAATGAGTGAAAATATATACAGTGCTTATTAAGGAAAGACTTTAACATACATATGTCACTTCTCACCAAATTCATCTCTAAACAAAATACAATTTCAATCAAAGCCCCAACATGGTGTGTCTATATGAAGTGGTGGGGTATGTGTGTGCAATTTAACATGCTGACTCAAAAGTGCACATGGAAGTTAAAGACTATGAAATAGACAAGACAAATTTAAAGAATAAGGACAATAGGAATTCACCAGCTTTACAGACCATTAGAGATAAACAGCCCAGAAACAGACACATGCCTCCCCAGATAGATGGGAACTTGCAGGTATAACTAAAGAAGAGGAAAGGAAATTATGCTAGAAATTTGCTAGAACAACTAGCTAGCCACATGGGAAAGAATTTTTTTTTTATCATACCCTGATAGTTAATTCAAAAATAAATTTTAAGTGCATTAAAGACTAAACATGAAAAAAAAAACTTCAAAAAACATTTAGGAAAAAATACACAAGCAAAAATATTTTTAGGACCAAAAAGCATAGAAGCAATTTTTCAAATATATAAATAGTAACTAATTTTATGGAAAGAGATTGATAAATATGAGTACATTCAAACTTCTAACAAAAAATATCACAAGCCAAATTAAAAGGCAAAACAACAAAATAGAGGAAAAATCATCCAGGGCATAAAACCAATAAGAAATTAATACCTGGAATGTATAAAGAACTTTAATAAACAATAAATAAAAGACAAATAATAATCAAACTAAGAAAAAAGTGAAGGATATGAACAAGTAATTCACAAAAGAGGAATCTCAAATGACCAAATACACAGGAAAGGTTGTTCCACCTCAGAAATAACAAGGAATATGAAAATTAAAACAATAGGATATCAATTCATACCACTGGCATGTCAAAAATTTTGTTTAAAAATATAAATGTAGAAAATGAGGCAAAGTAACTTGAACACTCATTCATCATGATTAGGAGCATAAATATGTAATATTCTGAAAAGCAATGTGGCAACATCTAATAAAGTTAACTATAAGCGTATTTCACAAACCACTAATGCCACTCCTTGGTAAATAAGAATATAAATCCCCATACATGTTTATTATGTGCCAGATCCTTCTCTAAATGTTTTGTATATTAACTCATTTAATCCTTACTACTCCAAGAAAGAGGTACTCATGGCATGGAGATGTTAAGTGATTTTTCAAAAACTACCTACCTCATCGATGGCACATTTAAGATTAAAATCCAGCAATCTGGTGCAGAGCTCATGCTTACTCATTATGCTAGCTACCTCTTTAGAAGTCTTCTTCAACATGTGCCTAAGGAGTATTATTTATAGTGGGGAAAAAAAAACTTGCAAATAACCTGAATGCCATAAGGAGAAAAATGAAAATAAAACATGACATCTTCATTAAATAGTGGAGAGGTGTTAAATGAATGAGACTTAACATGTATCAATAAATCTGGAAAACTCAACATTGAGTGATAAAAGAATGTTACAGAAAGATAAGAACCGTACTGTAACATTGATCTAATGTACATAACAATGCTATGAGAGGCAGAGTTACTCCAGTATTGATGAAACATAAACTTCAGTGTCCCTTAAGCATTTTGGGTCCCTTCCAAAGTCCCAGGAAGGACTCTGCCAGTGCATTCACACGGTCAAATGTTTTGTAAAATTTGTACAAGTAAAACATTTTTAACTATACTTTGTTAAGACAACTGTTGGTCCCACACCAACTCATGTCTCTCTTCCCTGATAGCACTGGAGTGACAATGGGCATTTTTTTTTTTTTTGGATCTGAGTTAGAAGTTCTGTTGGGGACACACTTAGTTGAATTTTGTGAGAACGGTCCACATGCTTCACTACCCTCCTCCTGCAGGAAAACTTCTGTCCACCCTGTTGACCCACAGGTTCAGTGTCATGACTCAAAGGTGTGCTGCCAAGGTCAGCTCAGGACATAAACATACTCTGTACCACCATGTACTGGAAATGTGAAAGAGCTCAAAAGCAGCAAGGTCTGAAATGTGTGGAATCAAAAACTGGGTTTCAAAAAAGCTTGTAGTTGTCAGACATGTAAAATTATCCATGGAAGATTCAATTTTCATAGATATCTAATCAAAACACCAGTCTCTCTTGTCAAGAATAGACTTGAGGGGTTGTGGCTCAGTGGTAGAGCGCTTGCCTTGCACATGTGAGGCACTGAGTTTGATCCTCAGCACCTCATTAAAAAAATAAATAAGTAAAACAAAGGTATTGTGTCCATGTTCAACTAAAACAAAAATTTAAAAAAAGAATAGACTTGAAACTCAATATAGGAAATTATAAACACACTGCTTTGTTTTCTTTGGGGGAAACCCTTACAAATGAGAATCTAGAGAACAGGCCCAGCGGCCCGCCAGCATGATAGACACATCACCCCAATTGGAGGAGGAGCACAGCTGCCGCCCACACCTGCACGGTAGGCAGACCTGCGACCTGGAGAACAGGCCCAGCGGTCCCCCCTCCCCCGTGCTGTAGACAGATCACCCCTATTGGACGAGGGGCCCAGCCGCCGCCTGCAAGGTAGGCAGACCGCGCATCCCAGAGAAGGGGCCCAGTGGCCCGCCGGCGTGGTAGACAGATCATCCCAATTGGAGGAAGGGCCCAGCCGTCGCCCGCACCTGCAGGGTAGGCAGACCTGCGACCTGGAGAACAGGCCCAGTGGCCTGCTGGCGTGGTAGACAGAGCACCCCAATTGGAGGAGGGGCCCAGCCACCGCCTGCGCCTGCAGGGTAGGCAGACCTGTGACCTGGAGAACAGGCCCAGCAACTCGCCTGAGCGGTAGACAGACCTCCCCAGTTGGAGGAGCCCAGCCTCCCGCCGGTGAGGTAGACAGACCACTCCAACTGGAGGAGGGGCCCTGCCACCCGCCTGTGCGGTTCCGAGCTCTTGATAAACATAAGGTTTCCCCAACACCCCCACCTCATCAAACACCTTATGAGAAAAACTGATGGAACTCATCTTGGAAAATCCCACCAACCCTTAAAACCCACCAACCGATTGACTGGCGTGGCTACCAGTGCGGTTCTGCAGTGGATCAGGCACCTGCTTTACATCTCAGAGAATAAGAGTACAGAGGCCACAGGTGGAAGCTCAAGTCCTCTCACACTGACTACCACCACCATCCTGAACCCAGAGACTGAAGCTAGGAATAGACAACGCCACCAACTGGAAGAAATGAAAACAGAGTTCTGAGAGACATTTTTTTTCTTTTTTTCTTTCTTTTTCTCTCTTCTCTCTCGCTTTTCAGCCATTCACCAAGTCTCCTCTACCCTTCCCCTTCGGGTCTTCGCAACCTCAACATATGTGAAACCAAAAATTGTACACAAAAAAGATCTTTAACAACTGAATCACCAGAATAATATACTATAGAGGAATTGCATATGCCGCACCTCCTTTCCCCCTTTTTATTCCTTTTCTTTTTTCTCGTATTTTCTTTTTCCCGCTCTCTTTTTTCTCTCCCTTTCCTTGTTATCTGTTTCCTCCCTGTTACTGCCTCTATCCCACTTGCAACCCCCTAAATTTTATTATTCATAAGTAGGGTAATCTTATAAATACAGATAGGAATTTGAATCTATACATTCTTCCATAAATTACCCATCTATTGGTTAGAGCTCTCCAAAGTTACTAAGTTAGATTAACCCCATACCCTCACTCCTTTCTCCATAAACATAGCATCCTACACCTGAAATCCAGTTTTCTTCAAGCTACCAGAAATGGTATACCTTTCATAAAACTAATGACTATATTTGTAAACGATAATCGAAACCAACATTTGTAGACATAGAGTCTAGCTATAAATGTAGTAATAAGGAAAACGTGTGCTTCGATGATGTACTATTGATATTGAGAACTGTTAACATTGTCTTCCTCCACAAAAGGGAGACTTTGCAACTATACAAGAGCAATATAAATATATAGGGGGAAAATTCAATAACACAACAGTTTCACCAAGCAGAAAGAAACGCAAGCAGTATGAAGAGACAAGGAAAGAAAGGACCACAAGCAATGCAGCTCAACTCAACGTTAGAAGAGGTAATATCTGCAGCAGATGGAATGTCAGATAAAGAATTCAGGAGATACATGCTTCAGATGATCTGGAGTCTCAAGGAAGACATTAGACAGCAAAATCAGACAATGAAAGATCACTTCAACAATGAATTACATAAACAAATACAAGAAGCAAACGATAAACTATACAGGGAGATAGAGGTTATAAAAAACAAACAAACAGAAATCCTAGAAATGCAGGAAGCAATAAACCAAATTAAAAACTCAAATGAGAATACTACCAGCAGAGTAGAACACTTAGAAGATAGAACATCAGACAATGAAGACAAAGTATTTCAACTTGAAAAGAACATAGAGAGCTCAGTGAGACTGTTAAGAAACCATGAGCAGAACATCCAAGAAATATGGGATAACATAAAGAGACCAAACTTAAGAGTCATTGGGATACAGGAAGGTATAGAGGTCCAAACCAAAGAAATGAGCAATCTGTTCAACGAAGTAATATGAGAAAACTTCCCAGACTTGAAGAATGAGACAGAATCCCAAATCCTAGAAGCCTACAGGACGCTGAATGTGCAAAATCATAAGAGATCCACACCTAGACACATTATAATGAAGATGCCCAACATACAGAATAAGGAGAGAATTTTAAAAGCTACAAGAGAAAGGAAGCAGATCACATTTAGGGGTAAACCAATCAGGATAACAGCTGATCTTTCAACACAGACTCTGAAAGCTAGAAGATCCTGGAACAATATATTTCAAATGCTGTAAGAAAATGGGTTCCAACCAAGAATTGTGTATCCAGCGAAATTAAGCTTCAGGATGGAAGATGAAATTAAAACCTTCCACGATTAATAAAAGTTAAAAGAATTTGCAGCTAGAAAACCATCTCTTCAAAACATCATCGGCAAAACATTACAGGAAGAGGAAATGGAAAATAACAATGAAAACCAACAGTGGGAGGTAGTACAGTAATGGGGGGAAAATAATCAAAGATGAAAAACAAACCATGTTAAGTAACATAAATAAACAAATATGGCTGGAAGAACAACCCATATCTCAATAATAACCCTAAATGTTAATGGCTTAAACTCACCAATTAAGAGACACAGGCTAGTAGAATGGATCACAAAACAAGAAGGTGAAAGATTGGGAAAAATCATATCACTCATATGGACTTCGGAAACAAGCAGGAGTGTCCATACTCATATCAAATAAAATAGATTTCAAGCCAAAGTTAATCAAAAGGGATAAAGAGGGACACTACATACTGCTCAAGGGAACCATACACCAACAAGACATAACAATCATAAATATACATGCCCCAAACAATGGTGCAGCTATGTTCATCAAACAAACTCTTCTCAAGTTCAAGCGTCTAATAGACCACCATACAATAATTATGGGAGACTTCAACACACCTCTCTCACCACTGGACAGATCTTCCAAACAAAAGTTGAATAAGGAAACTATAGAACTCAATAACACAATTAATAACCTAGACTTAATTGACATATATAGAATATACCACCCAACATCAAGCAGTTACACTTTTTTCTCAGCAGCACATGGATCCTTCTCAAAAATAGATCATATATTATGTCACAGGGCAACTCTTAGACATTATAAAGGAGTAGAGATAATACCATGCATCTTATCTGATCATAATGGAATGAAACTGAAAATCAACGATAAAAGAAGGAAGGAAAAATCATGCATCACTTGGAGAATGAACAATAGGTTACTGAATGATCAATGGGTTATAGAAGACATCAAGGAGGAAATTAAAAAATTCTTAGAGATAAATGAAAACACAGACACAACATATCAGAATATATGGGACACAATGAAAGCAGTTCTAAGAGGAAAATTCATTGCTTGGAGTTCATTCTTTAAAAAAAAGAAAAAACCAACAAAAAAATGATCTCACACTTCATCTCAAAATCCTAGAAAAAGAAGAGCAAAACAACAGCAAAAGAAGTAGAAGGCAAGAAATAATTAAAGTCAGAGCTGAAATCAATGAAATTGAAACAAAAGAAACAATAGAAAAAATTGACAAAACTAAAAGTTGGTTCTTTGAAAAAATAAATAAGATCGACAGACCATTAGCCATGCTAATGAAGAGAAGAAGAGAGAGAATTCAAATTACTAGCATACGGGATGAAAAAGGCAATATCACAACAGACACATCAGAAATACAGAAAATAATTAGAAATTATTTTGAATCCTTATACTCCAATAAAACAGAAGATTGTGAAGGCATCGATAAATTTCTTAAGTCATATGATCTGCCCAGATTGAGTCAGGAGGATATAGACAACCTAAACAGGCCAATATCAATTGAGGAAATAGAAGAAGCCATCAAAAGCCTACCAACTAAGAAAAGCCCAGGACCGGATGGATATACAGCAGAGTTTTACAAAACCTTTAAAGAAGAACTAATACTAATACTTTTCAAGCTATTTCAGGAGATAGAAAAAGAGGGAGAACTTCCAAATTCATTCTACGAGGCCAACATCACCCTGATTCCTAAACCAGACAAAGATACTTCAAAGACAGAAAACTACAGACCAATATCTCTAATGAACCTAGATGCAAAAATCCTCAATAAAATTCTGGCGAATCGGATACAAAAACATATCAAAAAAATTGTGCACCATGATCAAGTAGGTTTCATCCCTGGGATGCAAGGCTGGTTCAATATACGGAAATCAATAAATGTTATTCACCACAACAATAGACTTAAAGATAAGAACCATGTGATCATCTCAAAAGATGCAGAAAAAGCATTCGACAAAGTACAGCATCCCTTTATGTTCAAAACTCTAGAAAAACTAGGGATAACAGGAACATACCTCAACATTGTAGAAGCTATCTGTGCTAAGCCTCAGGCTAGCATCATTCTGAATGGAGAAAAATTGAAGGCATTCCCTCTAAAATCTGGAACAAGACAGGGATGCCCTCTCTCACCACTTCTGTTCAACATAGTTCTCGAAACACTGGCCAGAGCAATTAGACAGACAAAAGAAATTAAAGGCATAAAAATAAGAAAAGAAGAACTTAAATTATCACTATTTGCAGAAGACATGATTCTATACCTAGAAGACCCAGAAGGGTCTACAAAGAAACTATTAGAGCTAATAAATGAATTCAGCAAAGTGGCAGGATATAAAATCAACACACATAAATCAAAGGAATTCCTGTATATCAGCGACAAATCTTCTGAAATGGAAATGAGGACAACCACTCCATTCACAATATCCTCAAAAAAAAAATAAAATACTTGGGAATCAACCTAACAAAAGAGGTGAAAGACTTATACAATGAAAACTACAGAACCGTAAAGAGAGAAATAGAAGAAGATCTTAGAAGATGGAAAAATATACCCTGTTCATGGATGGGCAGAACTAACATCATCAAAATGGCGATATTACCAAAAGTTCTCTATAGGTTTAACGCAATGCCAATTAAAATCCCAATGGCATTTATTGTAGAAATAGATAAAGCAATCATGAAATTCATATGTTAAAATAAAAGACCCAGAATAGCAAAAACAACTCTAAGCAGGAAATGTGAATCAGATGGTATAGCGATACCAGACTTCAAACTATACTATAGAGCAATAGTAACAAAAACAGCATGGTACTGGTACCACAACAGGCAGGTGGACCAATGGTACAGAATAGTGGACACAGAGACCAATCCACAAAATTACAACTATCTTATATTTGATAAAGGGGCTAAAAGCATGCAATGGACGAAGGATAGCATCTTCAACAAATGGTGCTGGGAAAACTGGATATCCATATGCAACAAAATGAAACTGAATCCCTTTCTCTCACCATGCACAAAAGTTAACTCAAAATGGATCAAGGAGCTTGTTATCAAATCAGAGACACGGCGTCTGATACAAGAAAAAATTGGCTCCGATCTACATACTTTGAGGTCGGGCTCCAAATTCCTCAATAAGACACCCATAGCACAAGAGTTAATAACTAGAATCAACAAATGGGACTTACTCAAACTAAAAAGTTTTTTCTCAGCAAGAGAAACAATAAGAGAGGTAAATAGGGAGCCTACATCCTGGGAACAAATCTTTACTCCTCACACTTCAGATAGAGCCCTAATATCCAGAGTATACAAAGAACTCAAAAAATTAAACAACAAGAAAACAAATAACCCAATCAACAAATGGGTCAAGGACCTGAACAGCCACTTCTCAGAGGAGGACATACAATCAATCAACAAGTACATGAAAAAATGCTCACCATCGCTAGCAGTCAGAGAAATGTAAATCAAAACCACCCTAAGATACCATCTCACTCCAGTAAGATTGGCAGCCATTAGGAAGTCAAACAACAACAAGTGCTGGCGAGGATGTGGGGAAAAGGGTACACTTGTACATTGCTGGTGGGACTGCAAATTGGTGCGGCCAATTTGGAAAGCAGTATGGAGATTTCTTGGAAAGCTGGGAATGGAACCACCATTTGACCCAGCTATTCCCCTTCTCGGTCTATTCCCTAAAGACCTAAAAGGAGCATACTACAGGGAGAGTGCTACATTGATGTTCATAGCAGCACAATTCACAATAGCTAGACTGTGGAACCTACCTAGATGCCCTTCAATAGATGAATGGATTAAAAATGTATTTATACACAATGGAGTATTACTCTGCATTAAAAAATGACAAAATCATGGAATTTGCAGGGAAATGGATGGCATTAGAGCAGATTATGCTAAGTGAAGCTAGCCAATCCCTAAAAAACAAATGCCAAATGTCTTCTTTGATATAAGGAGAGCAACTAAGAACAGAGTAGGGAGGAAGAGCATGAGAAGAAGATTAACCTTAAACAGGGGTGAGAGGTGGGAGGTAAAAGGAAAGAGAAGGGAAATTGCATGGAAATGGAAGGAGACCCTCATGGTTATACAAAATTACATACAAGAGGAAGTGAGGGGAAAGGGAAAAAAATACAAGGGGGAGAAATGAATTATAGTAGATGGGGTAGAGAGAGAAGAGGGGAGGGGAGGGGAGAGGAGGGGGGATAGTAGAGGATAGGAAAGGCAGCAGAATACAACAGACACTAGTATGGCAATATGTAAAACAGTGGATGTGTAACCGATGTGATTCTGCAATCTGTATACGGGGTAAAAATGGGAGTTCATAACCCACTTGAATCAAAGTGTGAAATATGATATGTCAAGAACTATGTAATGTTTTGAACAACCAACAATAAAAATTTAAAAAAATAATAAAATAGAAATAGAATATATAGTGAAAAATATGAGAATCTATCCTAACTTCTGTGCATATAGGGGAAAAAACTCATAGCAGTATCACAAAAAAAAAGAATATTTCTGCATGTAAAGTTTCACACTTTGTGAATTTCACCTATCAAAAGTAAAGACATTTTTGGTTAATCATGCTAAAGGAAAAATTATCTTTGTATTTCGATTAGTATTTAGGGAGATATTTCTCTAAAACTTCAGGAAATAATATCCATTTAGAAAGTTAATTCAGAAAACCATATCTAGAAAATATTACTAAATTAGAAACAAAAATATTACTAAATTAGAAACTAAATTTGAACAAAAAATTCAAAAATTTGGAGAAAAAGTATATCAGAAGTGTGTCAGTTAACAAAAATATTTTATCTAAATGTTTCTGATACTCTTTGTTTTTAAATTTATAACTTGTTAAGATTTATTGCCTTATTATAAAAAAAAATTCACTTAAAAGACTGCCAAGATTTTACAAGTTTCTGTTGCACAAAACTAGAATCAATCCCTGATCATTAGCTATTATTTACTTATGACTTAGATACAGTAAACGGTGAGACACAGATGGGATGATCATGCCACAGGTGTGGAATTCCATTCACCTTGGGAATGGGAAGAAGGGCCCGGGAGATGGCATCAAATTGTCCCTGTGTTCACTGTATTTTCATGCTCAGTACTAGAATCCTTGGATTCTAGTGTGTGGTGAGCCTCCAGCTAAATCTGATGGAATTATGTTTTAAGAAGATTGGGGGATGACATTCGCCTAATTTGGTAAAGCTGGATATCTCATCTCTATTTTTATAAAATGGATGCAGTTAAGTAAGTTCATAGAAGAGATTTGCACATTATAAAATGAAATGTTATAAAGTTCATAAAGTGACAGTCTACACTATGCCATATTACTAATGAGAATGTCAATAACATTTTCTGACATTTATTGACTACTCAATATATGTCAGGTAGCCTACTGTGTGCCTTATTCGCATTTATGTCATTTAATAATTCCATAAACCTATGGGTGAGTTTCTATTATTATCATTTAACATATCAGATCAAATATGTAAACTTTTTATGGGCCCATAAAATATGAACCTGTATTTATTTAATAACTATAATGTAGTTAAATAAGTGAGTCAGTTGTCTCTCCTGAGTCAGTGAGAAAAAAATATGTTATAGGGCTGGGGCTGCCCAAGAGACTGATGCAGCATGAAGACTTCTCCTTCAAATCCTTATTCTTGCAATCAAGTCAGAAATATTTCAGATGTGTCACTCAGAGTAACAACATGAGTTTATTGAAGAGATAGGAAAAGGGAAAGAGGACACTCTTTTTTTTTTTTTTTAAACATGTTTTCCTAGGTTGTTCATGTTGACAGCTCTTTTTTTTTTTTAATATTTATTTATTTATTTTTTTTTTAGTTCTCGGCGGACACAACATCTTTGTTGGTATGTGGTGCTGAGGATCGAACCCGGGACGCACGCATGCCAGGCGAGCGCGCTACCGCTTGAGAGGACACTCTCAAGGGGGAGAATGGGTCCTCTCAGAGAGAGGAGGAATAGTGCATTGTCCTGCACTCTAGTTTTATTGGGGATCCCTAAGAAGTTTCCAGAGGGTCCTGCCCAGGTTAACCTCTTGATTTTGAATTGACAGCAAGATGACATTAGACTTTCAAGTCCCCATTGCCATGACAACTCTAGGTCATTTTGGCCCATGCTGACCAGTTCTAATTGGATTCTTTCTTTCTTTCTTTCTTTCTTTCTTTCTTTCTTTCTTTCTTTCTTTCTTAAAGAGAGAGAGAGAGAGAGAGAGAGAGAGAAAAGAGAATTTTTAAAATATTTATTTTTCAGTTTTCGGTGGACACAAAATCTTTATTTTATTTTATGTGGTGCTGAGGATCGAACCCAGAGCCCCACACATGCCAGACAAGTGCGTTACCGCTTTAGCCACATCCCCAGCCCCTTCTAATCGGATTCTTATCTATCATTCTTACAGGTTTTATGCTTAGAGGGAATTATCCTTCTCTCTCTGAATTTCATGATCTGGCCTGTGAAACACAAAAGTCTTCCCCTTCAGGATAACTTGGCTTCCTCTTACAATATTATTTTAGGCCTGCATTTTTCCTTTAGGTAACACATAGTTGGCTGAGGAATGTGACAAAGCCTGTCCATTTAGGCCAGTAGGTAAATTGCTTTTTGGAAAAGAAAAACATGTGGGGGTCAGGACAATCAGCCCATTTTATAGAATTATTCTATTAACCTCATGTTTCTGCCATTCTCATCTGTCCCCAATCAAAATCATTGGTCCATGTATCAGGAAGTGGGTGAGAAGTTAGCAAACAATTATCAAATGAATTCTTGGTAGATACTGAATCATATATACTCAATACATGTCATGATCAATTTCAGTTTGAATTTTGGAGAATAATGTGAAGTAAAGAACTTTTAGCATCTCACTTAAATTTTAATCTAGATTCCACACTATTTCTTCTAAAATCAGAACACAGCAAATTTGAATTACTGTGTTATCAAACTCAGAAGCCACATTTGGGTTTTGATTGGGGAATTCTTTTTTTTTTTTTGCCTCAAATATTACAAAGTACCATATTTTAATCAAATGAAATAGAAAACACCATCAAAAGCCTACCAATTAAGAAAGGCCTGGGATTCAGACAGATTCGCAGCTTAGTTCTATAAGGCCTTCAAAGAAGAATTAACACCAATACTCCTCAAAGTGTTCCATGAAATAGAAAAAAAAGGAATCCTTCCAAACTCATTCTCTGAGACTAATATCACCCTGATATCAAAACCAGACAAAGACACAGGAAGGAAAGAAAACTTTAGACCAATATCCCTGGTGAATATAGATGCAAAAATTCTCAATAAAATTCTGGAAAATCACATACAAAAGCATATTAAAAAGATGGTGTACCACAATCAAGTGGGGTTCATCCCAGGGATGCAGAGTTATTTCAATATACAGAAATTAATAAACATAATTCATCATATCAATAGACTTAAAAACAAAAATTATATGATCATCTCAATAGATGCAGAAAAAGCATTTGACAAAATACAGCACCCCCTCATGTTCAAAACACTAGAAAAACTAGGGATAGGAGGAACATACTTAAACATCATAAAAGCTAGCTATGCTAAACCCAAGGCCAGCATAATTCTAAATGGAGAAAAATTGAAAGAATTCCCTCTAAAAACTAGGACAAGACAAGGATGCCCTCTTTCACCACTTTTATTCAATATCATCCTTGAAATTTTAGCCAGAGCAATCAGACAAAATAAATTAAAGTGATACACATAGGAAAAGAAGAACTCAAACTATCACTATTTGCCAATAACATGATTCTATATTTAGAAGACCCAAAAAACTACACTAGAAAACTTCTAGAACTCATAAATGAATTTAACAAAGTAACAGGATATAAAATCAACACCCATAAATCAATGCATTCCTATATATCAGTGCTGAATCATTGAAAGAGAAATTAAGAAAACTATCCTATTCAAAACACCCTCAAAGATAATAAAATATTTGGGAATCAATCTAACAAAAGAGGTGAAAGACTTCTACAATGAAAACTACAGAACACTAAAGAAAGACAGAGAAGAAGAACTTAGAAAGACCTCCCATGATCCTGGATAGGCAGAATTAATATTGTCAAAATGGCCATACTACAAAAACTGTTATACAGATTTAATGCAATTACTATTAAAATCCCAATGACATTCCTTATAGAACTAGAAAAAGCAATCATGAAATTCATTTGAAAAAAATAAGAGACCCAGAATAGCCAAAGCAATTCTTAGCAAGAAAAGTGAAGCAGGAGGCAACACAATACCAGACCTTAAACTATAATACAAAACAATAGTAACAAAAACAGCATGGTATAGGCACCAAAGTAGGCAGATAGACCAGTGGTACAGAATAGAAGACACAGAGACAAACCCACATTAATACAGTTATTTTATACTAGACAAAGGTGCCAAAAACATTCACTAGAGAAAAGATAGCCTATTCAACAATGGTGCTGGGAAAAATGGAAAGCCATGTGTAACAAAATGAAATTAAACTTCTATCTCTCATCCTGCATGAAACTCAACTCAAAGTGGATCAAAGACTTAGGCACTAGAACATAGACCTTGCACCTACCAGAAGAAAAAGTAGGACTAAATCTGACTTCAAAAACAAGACCCCTAAAGAACAAGAAGTAAAATCAAGAAACAATAAATGGGATGGATTCAAACTAAAAAGCTTCTTCTTCTAAGCAAAATAAACAATCAATAATGTGAAGAGAGAGCCTATAGATTGGGAGAAAATCTTTACTACATGTTCCTTAGATAAAGCATTAATATTTAGGATATATAAAGAACTCAAAAAGCTTCACACCAAAAAAACAAATAACCCAATCAATAAATGGGCTAAGGAACTGAAGAAGACACATCAAAAAAGAAGAAATACAATCAATCAACAAATATATGAAAAAAATATTCAACATCTCTAGCAATTAGAGAAATGTAAATCAAAACTACTCTAAGATTTATCTCACTCCAGTTAGAATGGCAATCATCAAGAATAAACTCAATAATAAATGTTGGCAAGGATGTGGTGGGACACACATTGCTAGTGGGACTGCAAATTGGTGTAACCACTATGGAAGTGAGTATGGAGATTCCTCAGAAAACTTGGAATGGAACCACCATTTGACCCAGCTATCCCACTGCTGGGTTTTATACCCAAAGGCCTTAAAATCAACCTACTACAGTGACTCAGCCACATCAATGTTTATAGTATCTCAATTCACAGTAGCTAAACTATGGAACCAACTAGGTGCCCCTCAAAAGATGAATGGATAAAACAAGGGTGTGCACTATGAAAGAATAGAGTTACTTTAGATTAGGTAGAGGGGAGTAAAGGGAAGGGAGGGGATATGGTGTTAGCAAAGATAGTAGAATGAAACAGACATTATTACTTTATGTACATATATAACTGCATGACTGATGTGATTCTATAATATGTACCTTTAGAAAAATGAGAAATTATACCGCATTTATGTATATCAAAGTACATAAATGCATTCTACTATCATGTATCACTCATTAAAACAAGTAAAAAATTATATAAAAAAGGAATTTTCAGAGTTATGAAGTCAAGAGATGCTTTAAGAGTCACACATCAATAACTACCTTTGGATGCAGCAAGAATTATATGCTACAAATTGGTGATTAACAGAGGGAAAAAAAAAATACCCTAGTCTCACAGAGCTCAGAGATCCAAGTTAAACCATCCAATAAAATAATATGTAGTAGAGAGAGGCAATTCTAAAATACAACCATGTGGGCAGATGTTTAGGTGAGGCGATAAGGAGACAAAAACACTAGAAGGAAAACATCAGCAGACCACATTCATCATAGACCTCATTGCTTCACCTCTAGGCTGATCTGAAGCCCAACAGCTTCATTACCAAGAAGGGGAGTCAGGAGCAGGAGCCTTGAAGTACCACATCATGGTGGCAAATGGAGGGTGGAGGGGAACTTTGGTAAAGCAGGAAAAAAAAAAAAACAGTTGGACTGAAAATTTCCTGCTAGAGACAGTGGGGAGCGAGCCACAGGCTCCTGGTGATGGAACTTTAGCTGCTGAACAGGAAGATAATTTCAGCACCCTACAATTATGTGCCTAATTAAAATTAAGAAATTAGAACACAGTTAAAAGGAATAATATTTTGCTCACAGCTAATTTCATTAAAGTATTAATGAACAGGACTCTTTTTATGGCCAGAGGGCAACCACTTTCTACAGAGTACTTCCATGCTTGCTAATTTATTCATGCATGAAAAACAATCCAATGAGAAATGAGTGAGCTGAGAACTGCTGGTCCTAATTAAAATATTTAAAACACCATGTCTATTTTCTTCCATCTAGCCAAATACCTAAGCTGGAACCAGCATGGTGCCAATTAACATGGAAAAAGCAAACACAAACACCCATGGTTTCTGATTAAAGTGCACATTATTGTACCATGCAATATATTGTTCAGCACATGTATGTAAATGTTTAATTAACCCATGTCTAAATCTCAGCAACATTCAAAAATCGATACCTTAATCCCTAAACAAGTGGCAATCTGTGTAGGGAGACACTTACATATTTATCACAGCATTTTATTCAAACCTAATTTGAAGCAGTCGTGTGCTAGATATGTTAAAGTGTTACTTAAGGGGAAGAGCGGGAAGGAGAGTCTTTGCTTGGCAGACTTCTCTTCAGATGGCAGTGAGATTGTTAGTCGCCAAAGACTTGTGAAAGGAACTAGGTTAGCCTCAGGTGATATGAAATTTTTCATTAATAATGTAGGGGGAAGTCTGGACCCAAACCCATTTGTCAGCCTGGACAGCAAAGACAATAACACATACACACACTATCTCTCTCTCTCTCTCTCTCTCTCTCACACACACACACACACACAGAGCCTCCTCTCTTTGTTCACTAGAGACCTGTCTGTCGAACAAACTCCAGAGACATCCATGGAAGGAAATGGCTGGAACTCTGAAAAGTTAAAGATTTGAAAAACCTCAAGAGTCTTCACTGGAACTTTATCAATATGTTAAAAGCAACTGTAAAAATGAGAATTGACATTTTTACAGCAGCCACGGTTTCCAAGCACTTTTACCTCAGTTACTTCTATCTTAACCCTCCCGAGGCAGAGGAGCAGGGGACCAAAGCTGAGAGCAGTGAAGTGACGCTCAAAAGGCCACACGCAGCACATATGGCGTCCAGAACCTGACCCCACGTCCTCCAACTCCAAAATCATTCCACTGCATACCGCGTTGGTTAAGATAACTACTAACTTTCAACTTACATAGGAGGGAACAAAACCTTAAAAAACCTTATAACTAGCCTATTTAGCTATTAAAAATCATTTATCCTCTGCTTTTGAGCATTTTTGGGAGGCAGGAAGGGTGAGAATAAATCACACAAGTTTTCTTCTTTCTGTTTTTTTTTTTTTTTTTATTGATTTCAGCAACTAAAATCATGGAATTTTAGACCAAGATCTTAGAAATCATTTAACCAGAGGGTTTCAAAATGCTGGTAGCAGCAGAATCCCTTTTCTCTCCTAATATCATCTTTCACGAAACACTAATATGTTTACATAGATAAAAACAGAGCCTTCTGAAGGAGGGGGCTGGGGCACTGCCCCTGAACCCAGCTTCTGAAAACTCATCAAAGCCTTTATTAAACAGCTGGAGGACCTGAGGTCCACAGAGGTGGGGGCACAAGCCACATACTTAAACAACATAATAGAAGAACTGGCACATACCTAGAATGACCCTGTCCCCCGACCCAATGCTTTCCCCACAGCAACATGGTCCCTGCTGAAATCAACCTAGACTATGATACCCCAAAAGTTAAAAAGTCAAATAGGAGTGAGAGCATTCATGCAAAACTACAAGCAACAACACAGGAGAGCACAGCATGAGCCAGGTCAGCCTGCTGCACAGAGCAAGACACGAATTCTAGAAGCAAGAGATTTCAGAGTTGTCTTTGCCTTGTGACTTCAGTTCATTTCCTGGGTTACAGATTCCTCTTCTGAAAGTAATATTACTATCGCACAGAACTGTACTAGACCTGGGTATGAATTATGAATGCACGGTTACAAAAGTACTTCTCCACACCATATTATAAATGCTCCTTTATCTATTTCTGCCACCAGACTCTGAGTAGTGCTCCAGAATGATGTCTGTGTTTTACTATCTGCTTATTTTCACTGTCTGTCCAGAGTTAGTGCTCAATTAGTATTGGAGGATGTTGCTGAATGTATAAAGGCAGTAACAATGCCTAAGCATTTGTTTACTATGTGTTAAACATATTGCTAAGCATGTGACATTCATTATTTAATCCTGGTAACAACTCATAAGAGTGATCCTAGTTTTGTCCCATTGTAAAACTAAAAAACAAATATTAAAAAAAATTGACTTGCTTACCCTGAATTCCAGAATTAATAAGTTGTAAAAAAAAAAAGTTGTCATGGTCAAATATAAGCCCATACTCTTAATTAGTGCTATGTTCTTTAAAAGCAGCAAAGTAGGGTAACAAACGAGAGTTATCAGCTAGGGGATGAAGCAAATTTCATAGATGAGAAAGCATGTAAAACACACTGAAAAAGATGAAATGCAAATTCCAAGAAGAGTTTTGTTCTCAACGACTGTTTTAACAAGCATCTAGGGATAATTAGAGAATATCCTACAGAGCTTAGAAAGCATCCACGGCTGAGGTTGTAGAAACATTTCCACCATTCGACTCTCAGAAGGGACCATTCATATGATTCAACATGTCTATAAGAGAAAGACTCTCAGTAGCCACAGGAAGAGAGGAACCAAAAAGGGAGGGCTTGAAGGAGGGAAAACAAGAGCAAAGTCCACTGTGCACAGAGACATCATCCCTGCCACCAACAGCCTCATTGTTCTTGTTTATAAATAGACATACACACCAGAAAACCCCCACTCAACCAGGCAACTATGCAGTAATATGTGTGGTCACAATGCAGTCTGATGAGAGTCAATGGAAAGATGGCACTGGTCCCCTCTCACACTTACCATTGAATCACCATCTTAAATGAATAAAGAGTCAACAAGAGTCCCATAAATTCATCAGTGAAGCAGCCATATTTAATACTTAAGGAGAGCTGTGCGCATCTGGGCTTACATCTCAGACATTTTCAGGTGAACTTTTTGGAGGATGGGCAGTCATGGTTCATACCACAGTCAGAAATTGAATAATGGGCTGGATGGACCATTGGTCTAAAACTATGTGCTACTCTGTATGGGAACTAGAATTTTAATAAGTAATCAGTAACTGTGTTCTTATATACAAGTCCCCGCCTCTTCCTTCTACTCTTTTTTTTTTTTTTTTTTGAGTTTTTGTTGCCAAGGATTGACCTAGGTTCTTGCATATGGCTAAGCATGCACTCTACCACTGATCTGCGCCCCCAGCCCCAAATTCTGTCTTCAAAGACAAATTGGACTGCATGTTCCTGGGTTCCAGATTTGCAGCCTGCTTGGACTGAACCTTTGGTGATTGTCATTTTCCAATTATTGAGACTATTTCAAAGAGCTAGCTAATGTTCCATCACATTTTTCCTTAAAATACTTCTACATCATAACATGTTTCTCAGTTACTTAGAATCCAAGGTAATCTAATTAAACATGCTTTTTTTTTTTAACATACATACATGTAAGTTGGTATTTCAAACATTTGGTATAGTCTCCAAAACAATCATTGTGAGATAACCGGATTTTTTTCTTCATACAAGGTTTGTTTTTAGTTCTTTTTCTAAAGTTGTTGTTGTTGTTTTTCTGTTTTTTTTTTTAAATTTTCACTATCAAGGGAAAAAAAATGGAAATAAGCAACAAAGCAGATCTCCAAGACAGAGCCTGCATTTTTATGCATATTTAGCCAGACAAACATTAGTCCTTCCCCAGAACTGGAGTAGCTGTTCTGAAGAATGTAAACTTGCTGCTTTCTCAATATGCAGATAGCTTGTTGTTATAGATCCCCATAGTAATGAACAACTTCTCAATATTTAATAAGGCTGGCGTTTCTGTCCCCAGGCAGAGAGCACAGATTGTTGGTAGCCAGCTACTAACTGACCATTAAAATATAGAATCTCTCATTGAAAATGTGCTTCCCAAACAGGTTACATCACCTGCAGTGGAGAGTGAGGGCCACCCTCTGAGGTGAGTGGCCTGAAGAGAGAACTGGCAGGGGCAAGTGAAGTTAACCAGGCAACTTCAAACAGGGCTACAACAGAATCCTGCTTTGTGATGGCTTTGTTGTTGTTGTTGTTTTGTTTTTCCATATTTTTATTGGTGAATTATACATAATGGTGGGATTCATCGTTAGACATCCACACCCACACATGATGTAACAATATAGTTTGATGAAATTCCCCAGGATTTCCCCTTTACCTCTGCGCCTCCCTCCTAGGTCCCTTTCCTCTGCTCTACTGCTCTACCTTCAATTATCATGAGATCCCTACACACACACCTTTCCTTTCCTTTTTCCTCTCAGGCTTCCACATATGAGAGGAAATATAAAACCCTTGTCTTTCTGAGTTTGGCTTATTCCACTTAACACAATGTTCCACCCATTTTCTTGCAAAATACATCATTTCATTCTTATTTATGACTGAATAAAACTCCATTGTTATAATAATACAACGGAGCTTTATTGCACACACTTCATTTTTTAAAAATGCATTCATCTGTTGAGGGACACCTAGGCTGGTTCCATATGTAGCTATTGTGAATTGCTCGGCTATAAACGCTGATGTGCCTATATCACTACAGCATGCTGATTGTAGTTTTGTTTTTTTGTTTGTTTGTTTTAGTACAAGGGATTTAACCCAGACACTCTTTACCCCTGAGCCACATCCCCAGCACTTTTTATTTTTTATTTTGAAATAGGGTTTTGCTAAGTTGCTTAGAGCTTCGCTAAGTTGCTAAGGCTGGCTTTGAACTTCCAATCCTCCTGTCTCAGCCTCCTGAGGCACCATATTACGGACACAAACCACTACACCCAGCCTGATTTTAATTGTTTGGGTAATTACTAAAGAGGGAGATAGTTAATGGCAGGGTGTTTTAGGAACCTCCATGCTAATTTTCAGTGTTTGCACTAATTTACAACCCCACTAATACTACATGTTCCTTTTTCTCCACATCCTCTCCAGCATTTATTACTACTTATATTCTTGATGGCTGCCATTTTAACAGGAATGAGATGAAATCTCAGTGTAGTTTTGATTTGCATTTCCCTAATTACTAAAGATGTTAAACATTTTTTCATGTATTTGTTGACCATTTGTATTTCTTCTTTTGAGAAGTGTCTGTTAGCCCATTTCTTTATTTTTTGGTACCAGGGATTGAATCCAGGGGTATTTAATCACTAAGCCACATGCCCAGCCCTCTTTAAATATTTTATATAGAGACAGGGTCTCCCAGAGTTGCTCAGTGCCTCACTAAGTTGCTGAAGCTGGTTTTGAACCTACAATTTCCCTGCCTCAGCCTTCCAAGCCACTAGGATTATAGATATGCAACACTGTGCCTGGCCATTTGCCCATTTATTAATTGAGTGATTTTGGAGTATTTTGGTGGTAAGTTTTTGAGCCCTTTTTCATTCTGGATATTAATCCTCTGTCAGAAATAGATAGTAAAGATTTTCTCCCATTCTGTTGGTTCTCTTCTCATATTCTTAATTTTTTCCTTCTCTGAAGAAGTTTGTTTTTTCTTAAACTAGATGCCATCCCATTTATTAATTTTCTTAATATTATTTCCTGAGCTTGAGGAGTCCTATTAAGAAAGTCATTGCCTGTACCAATATGTTGGAGTGTTGACCCTACATTTTCTTCTAGGGGTTGCATAATTTCTGGTCTAATTCTTAGGTTTTTGATCCATTTTAAGTTGACTTTTGTGCATACTGAGAGATCAGGGTCTAGTCTCATTCTTCTACATATGGATAACCAGTTTTTTCAGTACCATTTGTTTAAAAGCCTGTCTTTACTCTAACATAAGTTTTTGAAACCTCTGTCAAGGATCTGGTATTTTTGTGGATCTGTCTCTATGTCTTCTATTCTGTTCCATTGATCAATGTGTCCGTTTTTGCACCAGAATCATGCAGTTTTTGTTACTATAGCTCTGTAGTGTGATTTGAATGCTGATAGCATTTCTGTTTTGGCTTACAATTACTTTGGATATTATGGGTCTTTTATTCTTTCAAATAAATTTTAGGATTTTTTTTCTGGTTCTGTGAAAAATATCATTGGTATTTTGATGGGGATTGCACTGAACCTGTTATATTGCTTTTAGTAATATGGGCATTTTAACAATATTAATTCTGCTTATCCATGAACATGGGAGGTCTTTCCATCTTCTTATGTCTTCAATTTTTTTCTTCACTGTTTTATAAGTTTTCATCGTAAAAGTCTTTCACCTCCTTGGTTAGATTTATTCCTCAGTTGGTTGATTGGTTGGTTGGTTTTGAGGCTATCGTGAATGGGATTTTTTTCCTGATTTATTTCTCAACAGATTTATTATTAGTGTATAGGAAAGTTATTGATTTTTGTATGCTGATTTTGTATTTGCCATTTTTATGCCTGCTACTTTGCTGAATTTGTTTATTAGTTCTAATAGTCTTCTGGTGGAGATTTTTGGATCTTCTAAGTATAGGGTCATATCATCTGTAAACAGTGATAATTTTACTTCTTTCTTTCCTGTTTTTATCTCTTGTATTTCATTCTCTTGCCTAATTGGTCTGGTTAGAATTTATAGCACTACATTAAGTAGGAGGGTTGAGAGTGGACATTTTGTCCCAGATTTTAAAGAAAATGCTTTCAGTTTTTTCCCATTTACTATGGTGCTGGTTTTGGGTTTTTCATATATAGCCTTTACAACGTTAAGGTAAGTTCCTTCTATCATTAATTTCTTTAGTGTTTTTATCATGAATGAGTGTTGAATATTTTTGAAGGTTTTCTCTGCATCCATTGAGATGACTATGTGATTTTTGTCCTTAACTCCATTTATGTGGTGAATGACATTTATTGATTTGCATACTTTAAACTATCTTTACATCCTAGGGATGAAACAAACTTGGTCACGATATACAATCTTTATATGTCAAATACAATTTGTCAATATTTTATTAAGAATTTTTGCATCTAAGTTTCTCAGGGATACTAGTCTGTAGTTTTCTTTCCTTGATGTGTCTTTATCTAGTTTTGAAATCAGGGTGACAGTAGCTTCGTAAAATGAATCTGGAAATGTTCCACCCCTTTCTCTTCCTTGAAATTACTTGAGGAGCTTTGGCATTACACACTCTTTAAAGTCCTCATAGAATTCAGCTGAGAATCCATCTGGTCCTGGTCTTTTCTTTGTTGGAAGCCTTTTTATTACTGCTTCTATCTCATTTCTAGTTAATGGTCTGTTTATGTTTTCTATGTCCTCTTAATTCAATTTTGGCCAGGGATATGTGAGTGAGAGGGTTTTTTAAAGGGATAGGTGAAGGTCTTCTATAGCCCTTCTATTTGCAGTGTTGTTAATGCCAAGAACTGACAAACAAGTGGAAATTAGGAAAATAGCCATGAGATTTTTTGTAATGTAGATGAATGAATCAGGTCTGGAACTCTTTTTTTTTTTTCATTCTTTTCATGCTTTGCTTATACACAGGAGTGCTTTGTGCTGTCTCTGGTGTACTGTGTGAGTATAAATATATTGCAACAATAATGCTCACTAATTAGACCAAGATGCCATTGATTCAGAACAATAGTATTTGGGTATTTTAGCATCTAGTGTTATTTTTTTTATTCAAGAGCAAAAACAAATGCTAATGTAATCATATGGATATTTAGTAAAACATTAATACAATTAGAATTGGTTTTGAATAATGGAAAAGCTAACAATGAGTTCTCCTTGCGCTTATTAACCATTAAGAAATGATATTTGGCTGTAACTATAATTTTTCAGGTTAATACAAATATTTCCATGATCACATTAAGCAAAGGGTTTAGATGTTCTTTTTTTGGAAGAAGGGTACCAGAGCTTGAACCCAGGGTGCTTTACCACTGAGTTACATCCCTAGTCCTTCCTATCTATCTATGTATTTATCTATCTATCTAAAGACATTGTCTTCCTAGGTTGTTTAGGGCCTCGCTATGTTTTTGAGGCTGGCCTAGAACTTGTGATTCTCCTGTTTTAAACTCCCAAGTGACTGGAATTACAGGAAGTGACCACCAGACCTGCACACCATCACTTCATAAGACATGTTTGCCTTTTCTTTTCTTTTATCAACACCAAAAGGAAAAGTTGCATATGGAAACAAGAATTTTTTAAAAAATTTAGAAATCATTTCAGGAGAGTGGCTGCATGCATAAATATTATGGAAAAAGGAGAAAGGTGCCGATGATGGATGGTCGACTTCTTAGTAGATGCATGGCTCGCTTCACCATCTTTGGATGGTGTCTGACCTAAATCCTTGCCCTGGTCAAGCTGAAATGACAACTTCATGGCCCTTTGGGACACTTTCCAGGAACATTGATTCAGAAAGCACTGACCACCTTGTGCTGCCAAGTAGCACTAGGAGCAGACCTGCTCTGTGCTGTGCCAGATGACAGGGGCACAAAAACACAATGAAGCAGGGTTAGGTCCCCAACCAGAAATTTCTGGCCAAACTGCTCAATGAAAAAATGAATAGAACAATCTACAAGGTAGAGATACTCAAACAGAGGCTGAAAGACTGCCTATCGTGGATGCTATTAATAGTATTTTTTTCAACTTAGTGTAATTTTTAACAAAATCTATGTGCAACTCCAGAATATAACACAAAAATAGTGCTACTCTGGTTAAAGTAGAAAATGGGGAGCCTAGAATTCCTTTCACATATTTCAAACTTCAAACCTGCACAGTTACCCACATAGGGTGCCAAAGAACTCAGTCTAAAAACCATTACCACAGAAAATAGTTAAAAACTATATGGGAATTCATTCAAACTTAACAACTCCAAATTAACAAATGATTGGATCCCATGTGTATAACCAGAGTAAAATATTCCTGAAACTTTAGTGAGGAAGTAAGGAACCACAGGAATCCTCAGGCTCCCTAAGTGTTAAGGTGCTAATGGCTTGGCTGTTGTTGTGATGCTTCAATGAACATGGAGGACAGGGGTCACTTCAGAATCCCAATTTCAACTCTTCTGGCTGTATACCCATAAGTGGCATTTGGAATCACAGGATAGCTTGATTTTTAATATTTTTAATATTTTTAAATATTTTTAATATGTGAAGAATACCAATGACATTCTTCACATAATTAGAAAAAACAATTCTTAAATTCATCTGGAAGAATAGGAGACCCCAAATAGCCAAAGCAATACTAAGCAAGAAATTTGAAGCAGGAGGCATCTCAATACCTGCTCTGAAATTGTATTACAGAACTGTAGTAACAAAAATAGCATGGTACTGGTACCACATTAGGCATGAAGACCAATGAAAAAGAAGACAGAGAGACAAATCTACAAACCTATAGCCATCTGATATTTGACAAGGATGCCAAAAATATATCTTGGAGAAAAGATATATTTTTAACAAAGGGTGCTGGAAAAAACTGGATAGGTATATGTAGAAAAATGAATTTAGTCCCCAATCTTTCACCCTGCACAAAACTCAAATTGAAATGGATCAAAGACTTAGGAATTAGACCAGAAACTTTACAACTGTTAAAAAAAAAATAGAGTCAACACTCCACCATGTAGGGCTTCCTAAACAAGACCTCCAAAGCACAAGAAATAAACCAACAATCAATACAGTGGGATGCCATTAAACTAAAAAGCTTCTGTGCAGCTAAGGAAATGATAAAGATCATGAAGAGAGAGCCTACAGAATTGGAGAAAATCTTGGCCAGACACTCCTCTAATAGGGGATTATTATCCAAAATATACAAAGAACTCAAAAAACTTGACACCAACAAAAAACAAATAACCCAATCAATAACTGGAAAGATAACACAAACTTTTATTGAAGAAACACAAAAGGCCAATAAATACATGAAAAAATGTTCAACATTTCTAGCAATCAAGGAAATGCAAATCAAAACTACACTAAGATTTTAGTTCATTTTAGTCAGAATGGCCATGATCAAGAATACACACAACAATAAATACTGGCAAGGTTATGAGGAGAAGGGAACACTTGTACATTGGTCATGGAACTGCAGACTAGTACTACCCCTCTGAAAACAGTTTGGAGATTCCTCAAAAAACTAGGGATGGAACCCCCTCCTGGATATTTTCCCAGAAGATCTAAAATTGGCATAGTAGAGTGACATAGCCACATCAATTTTTATAGCAGCACAATTCACAATAGCCAAATTTTGGAATCGACCCAGATGCCAATCAATAGATGAATAGATTAAGAAATTCACACACACACACACACACACACACACACACACACACACCATGGAGTTCTACTCAGCCATTAAAAAGAATGAAATTATGGTATTTGCTAATAAATGAATGAAAATGGAGAATTGCATGCTAAGTGAAATTAGCCAAACTCATAAACTCAAAGGTCAAATGTTTTCTTTCATATGTGGAAGATAGAGTAAAATAAAGGAAAGGGGGAGAAAAAGATAAGATTACATAAAGAACCAATCAAATACAATTTAATAGACAAGCAAAAGGAAGTCTAATAGACTAGAGGAAGGGGAATGGAAAAAGGGGGAATCATGAACTGAAATCTATTTACATGCATGTATGTAGGAGTTTGTCAGGATAAACTCAACTACGGTATATAATCATAAAGCTCTAATAAAAATATCTATATTGGGGGGATTTGTTTTTTGCAAAAGCTGTACTAATTTAGTTTCCCATCAATAGTATATAAGGGTTCTAGTTTTTCTGCATCCTGGTTGACATAGGTCAACCCTTTATAAAAATAATAACCATTCTAATAGGTAAGGTAATAAACCATTGTGATTTTATCTTCATTGCCCTGATGATGTTGAGCACTTTTTCATATACCTAGTGATCATTTACATGTCTTCTTTCGAAGAATGTTATTCTTTTGCCCACTTTTATTTATTTATTGGTTTATATATATTTATTGGTTATTTATATATATTTATTTATAGGCTATTGATTTATTGCTACTGAATCAAAAGAGATTCTTACCTATTTTGGATATTGACCTCTTAGCAGATAAATGGTGTGCTGATATTTTTTCTCCCATTCTGTAGGATGCCATTTTTGCTTTTTTTTAACCCTCTCATTTTTGCTCTTTTGATAATTTCTCTCCTTGTGCAGAAGCATTTTAGTTTGATAAACAGCCACTTATCTATTTTTGGTTTTGTTGTCTGTGCTATTTGTGTCAAGTCCAAGATATCATTGCCAGGACCATTGTCTAGAAGCTTTTCCTGTTTTCTCCAAAGACTTAACCATTATATTTAAGTCTTTAATCTATTTTGAGGTGATTTTTGTTTCTGGCATAAGATATGGAAACAATGTCCATTGACAGATCAAGGATAAGAAAATGTGATGCGCACACATGCACACACACACCATGGAATATTATTCAACCTTAAAAAAAAGACAATCCTACCACTTGTGACAACATGGATGAACTGAGATCACATTGGTTAAGTACAATAAGCCAGGCACAAAGGGACAAACATTGCAATGATTCCACTTATACAAAGTATCTTAAATAGTTTAACTTACAGAAGCAGAGAACACAGCACTTCAGGGATTGTAACCATGGACTGGAGAACCTGGATGAGATAACTGTACCAAACAATGAGCCAGAGCCAGTGATGCTAACATTAAAGCTAGGTGGACATTGTTATGCAATTGACACAACCATTTTTGAACACCCAAATGTTTAGAATTTTATATATGAAAACAAACAGCTGGGCTGGGGCCTTAGCTCAGTCGCATGTGTGAGGCACTAGGTTCAATCCTCAGCACCACATAAAAATAAAAAAATAAAAATATTGTGTCCATCTGCAACTAAAAAAAAAAACAAAAAACAGTAGTCAATTGCTCTCTATTCAACCAGAAGGTTAGATATCATATAAAAATTAGGCTGATGAAATTTGCCTGTTCATGGTTAATCTTTCAACATATTCAATTTCATAACGAGCATCTTGGATCTGCCTGGGTAGCAGAATTTAAAGCACAGGTGTATCTTTTGAATAAATAACTTGAGTATTTATGGTGTGCAGGCATGATTTTAAAAGCTTTACATGTATTAACTCATTTAGATTTTCACAACAAGCCCACGATATATGTATTACTGTTACTCCCTTACTGCAGATGTGGAAACCGAGGCTTACGAGGAACTGTAAGTGGTTACATCAAGCTCTACCCCATAGCTACATTGTAGAGCCAGGATTCGAATACAGCCAGAGCTCACGAGCTTAACCATTACGCTATGCCAGAAGCCAGAATGGTACTACTTTCCAGAAGAAGTAATTCCCGAAGTACCCAATTCTGGAATTATTACAGGAGCTGCCCATCTCTGCTCCATGTTATACAAGAGCAAAAAAGAAAAAGTAAAAACAGGATGAGGAACTAGAGCAAAGGGTGTGGCTGAGCTATTCTTACTGCAGAAGACAAAATATGTCAAGAATTTAGATTAGTTCATCAAAAGGTCAAAAGAGCATTTTTTTTTTCCCCTTGCCCTTTGAGATGGTAAAGATGAAATGTGTCCTGGCCCCAAGGCCCAGGAATAATTAGGAACTCTCCTCTGTAGCTAACTGAGCAGTCAAGCGCTGGTTCTCTTTAGGCCCAGCAGAGTGCTGGTAGCCTCCTGGAGAGCCAGCCCCAAGCAGGACACATAGAAGGCCTGCGGCTCACAAGAAGGGGCTGTCCTCCACAATGTGACATCCACAGTGGTCACATCATTAACCAAAGATCTAGAAAATTCTTCAAAATTACAAAGCCTCCTGGCCACCAGAGAGTTTGATCCTCACAACCAACCTGTGAAGTGTACATTATCACTGTCTCACAGACAGGGAAATCACAGGCAGAGCAGCTCTTCTGCTGGTGATGGGCACAGTAGAGACTCTGGTCTTCTGATACCTAAAGCCCTCCTCTTATCATGGCCCTTGGCATAGACATCATGCATTCACCAGAGGGCAGCAGATCCTCCGGGTCAGATGTGTGGGCATCCCTTCCACCCCCACAAGTGAACCTCTCTAAGCCTCTGTTTTCCAAGCTGTAAAGTGGGAATTATACCATTCCATGCCTCACAGGGTTTCTGTGCTAATTAACTGAAATGGAATGAATTTATGTGAATGAATTTACATCTAGTTGATTGGTTCCTCTGTGGTGATGCTCATTGGAGATGCTCATTGAGCTGTTTTCCCGCCCTTTCAGACTGCCAGCTGATGATTGGCTCACAGCGGCCCCAGCAACATCTAGCTGATTGGCTCCTCTGCGGTAATGCTCATTGGGCTGTTTCCCTGCTCTTTCAGACCACGGAGCTGCCCATTGGGGGACTTTTTTGGCTCCGCCCACGCGACCCAGCCAATCGGCCTCAAGAGCAGGAGGATTGTGGGAGGTGGAGAGGCTGGTGGTTGTGAGAGAGGCTTGTGGGAATCCGGTGGTGGCAGTTGGGCTCTGAGGTTTTTTCCTGAGGAGCTGTTTTGTTTGGCCTGTGTGGTTCTAAAAATAAAGTTCGTTTCTTTTGACAAGTGGCTCCTGAATTGTGCCCAGCCAGACTGCAGCAAAAAATGAAACAAGGGTGTCGGTAATAACAAGATTCACAATGTTAGCTTTTATTTTTACTCATTCACTCAATGGACAAGCTTTGATGACACAGGTATTCTGGGCCAGGCTGTATGCTTGGACCTGATAATATATGACAAACCCTGTGCGGAGGTCACCCACTGTCCTTCTTGGGAGTCCAACACAAAGAGCGACTTATAAGGCTGAGAGGGAAGTGATGACAAAGGATGTCACACAGGCACACAGGATGACCTTTCTTCCAGAGCAGCCAGAGCGAGTCACTCTAAGAAGAGTTTAGAAAGCAAATTCTCCTAATATCAAGGAAGAAGCTACAGATGTAAATATAGTTCTGAATATCAATGTCATATATTTCATAAAAAACAGACAGCAAAACACGGTGATTTAAAGAACCTCATTTTAAATCCCAATTCCAGGACCTACCAAATGATGTGACTTCAAGTTAAATAATTTAACTTCTCTTGATCTCAAGTTACACATCTCTATAATTGGAAGTAATGCACCCACCTGGCTGTATAAAGATGAAAGAGTGTAATGTATGTAAAAGTGCTTTATAAATTAGAACAAAGTCCTTATAATCATTACTAGTTATAGGGAAGAGGAGAGGATGAAGTCGAGGAGGAAATAGAAGAGAGGAGGAGAAAGCAGAGAAGAGAAATGGGGAGGTGTTTGGGCAGCGGGAGGGGCAGAAGTCCTCTCAGCCTCAATTGTGCACAAAGGTGATGTCTCTAGTGGAATAGGTCAATGATTTTGCCCAAATGTTACATCTATACAACTGGCCTCCTCCGACCTTCTTATTTGCAGCCTCCATGGACTGTACTGAGCTTTGGGCATCTTCTCTCAGGGAAACTACACAGCCTGCCTGTACTCAAAAGAGACTGTAGCCATCTGACTCTAGCTTGGAGTCCTTTTGTTCCAGGGGCTCACTCCCTTGCTGCAGGACTTGGGAGGACAAGGGGGCAACCCACCCAGCTCTTTGCAGACTCACCACAGGCCTTCTGAGGCCCAGCCAGGCAACACTGAATTGTGCCACAAAAGGAGCACTCAAGAGTTTGCCAGTGGACAAGAACTAAGAGTGCAGGGGACACAGCATGGGTAAAGACATAGTATCATAAAGGAGACTGGGGCTTGGAGAGGAGGACCAGCAAAGGAGAGAGGGTGTGGGAGGTGATGGGCCACATGTGCCAGAATAGGGAGTGCAGACTCTGTCCTGCACCATGGCAGACCCCCAAGGGGAAAGCAGAGGAACATGACTTGTTTGAGAAGGTCCCTGGGACTGCAGAAGAGGGTCCACTAGAAGGCAGAGGGGCCAGTTACCAGAAAGGCCCATAATGATGGGGAGAAAGGAGGACTTGACAGCACACCGTGGGACACAGCCAACAAGACTCAGAGACTGGTTGGGTACTGGGGAGTGAAGCAAAGAGCAAAATTAATGATTATTCTTCTGGGGGTGGCTGGATTCTTGAACTACCGTTTCGCTAAAAAAATGTTCAATTTCAGTGGAAATAGTATCTTCTTACATTGAAAATGAAGTTTATTTATTATAAATCTCATACAAATTTGGTGCAGCTCATGTTTAGCTAAGATCGCTTCTTTATGGATGATGGTTGAGCTCAGAGAGACTAATGTTTGCTTAAGTTCACAGGGACAGCTAGATCCGAGAAGAATTAGTGTTATTCCATTACCCTGGGCATGGCAGACAGGCCTCAAGTTGCATGCCAGCTCTGATGAATTGGTAACAACCCCTGAAGCACTACAGTGACAGTCTGATATTGAGCCCAACCTTGGAGAGCTAGATACTGTGACAAATTGGCCATGCCTGCCATGCTCCCAGGAAAGGAGAGCCAGCCTTGCTCCAGAGGGTAGTGATGTACTAGAATGAGACAGAACAAGAGACAGATTGGATTGGATCCAGCATATGGCTCCTAAAACCTCTTTAGACCCAGATCAAACTTTAGACTAACTGACGAAACCAATACCAGCAAGATTGTGAAGTGACCAAAACATATCCCAGTCCCTCAAAACTCCATTCTTCATCATTTCACTACTTCCAGATAAAAAGTCCCATTTTTATAGAAAACTAGAGACCTGTTCTGACTCTAAAAATTGGTCGCACACTGCCCACCAGCCCGCCTCCCCTGAACTTTAGCCAATGCAACATTTCACTCATGCCTCATCATTAGCCCCTTTCTAGAAAGCAGTGAGAAAGGAAAGAACTGGGCTAGATATAAGAACTTCTGCTCTTTATAAGAACAAATTTCAGAGCTGTTGAAAGGATTAAATAATACATGGAAGTGCTTGGCATGTAGCAAGCATTCTACAAATGCTATAAAATGTGTACTTATACAATAAAGTGAAGGGAGGAAGGGAGTGGACAGTTTTCTCAGACAGGACTTTGGTACCCTTAAAGACCTGCATCAAGTAACAAACAATTGCATGACCAGATTTCTGCACAGTTTATTTCAAACAAAAGAATCCAAAGAATCACAGGTGTTTGATGTTCAAAGCCAAAGATCAAGATAAAAATAATTCCTAAATCCAACTTTCATACCTTAAGGCAACTCAATCAACTCAACAAAACCAATGACCAAACTTCTAATCTAAAAATTCTAAGGGTCTGTGACTTGAAGAGGTTTCCACCCCTGCCGCCTTAAAAAAGCAAAGCATACTCTTGAGCAACGTGTAGAAAGAAACGAGATGGAGCCTCACAGTGGTTAGGAGTACATGCTTCAGAATCAAGCAGACAGGAGTTAGAATTCCAGCTCTGCCATTTACCAGTTAGGAGGATTTGGAAAAGTTACAGTTGTCCCCAGACTCAGTTTTCTCATCTGCAAATTGGGTTCATTAATACTTTCTGCAGAGGGCTTGATCCAACTAAAATGAGACAATGTATGAAAAAGCACTTTAGCAAGATGGCTGGCACATAGTAAATACTACAAGTTGCACTTATCATTAAGTAGATGGATCAAAGCAACATGAAAACATGATGGACTTTGCTCATCTACTGACTAGCATCCATAGGCATCGTATTGCAATAAGGCAGGGAGGGAGAAAATTGCAATCTGGGATTCTCCTTAATTAACGTGACTCTCTACTTCTCAACGTTACCACATGTGGAGATCTGGTCACAACCAGGACCCCTATGTCCTGGAAGCCTACTGCTAGACTACTACGTAGGAAGCATCTCCCCTTACCCGGCTCCACTCGGCCATTACAAAATCCATTCAACAGCCTTCTCCCTAAAGAGCTTACAGGATGTTTCACACTCCCTTGGCGTGGGTTTGAAATTACGCACAGCAGTGCAAAAGGTAAAGCATTTCTAGAACTTTTTTCTATTACAGTTCCGGGTGTTTCGTTTTTTTGTGTTTTTTTCCTTTCTCCCAGCTCCCTCTCCCTCTTGTGGTATGTATTTGTGGCCTACAGCAATCACTTTAGACTTTTTAGACACGTCCGGATAGAGATAGATGACACAAGTGATCTACTTATCTTCCTTTCCCATCACCAATAAAAGTGACAGCCCGCCTAATTAGGCCTAATAAAGCCGCTGCAGAAAGAGTGGCACAGCAGCGATCTAAAGAGAGATGGCATTGACCCAAAGATACAGGTGCTGCCTTAAGGCGTTGCTGCTGTTACTTTATCTCCAATACATTACATCTCTGCTCATGCCATATTCAAATGCAAGTAGCATGTTTTTCTCCTCAATTCTTAGATCAAGAACAAAAAAAAAAATCCCATCTAATCAAAAAAGGCACTGACAATTTTTCAGCCCCACATTAAAAGCAAAGAGTCATTCAGAACAGTGCACTCCATATTCTATTTTATAATATCACTTTAAGCTATTGCTTTGAATCTCAGACATTTCTTTGTTAAGAAGGAAAATCAAAAATTCATCAGAAGAAGTTCTTTCTTCCCCCTCTCTCTCTTTTTTTTTTCTTCCAGGGCTAGCATGGGGTTTGGAGCTGGAACCAACATTTGTAGAAGTTAGGGGTCCTTAAGCAATTATTAGCGATGAGAGTTTGACACGCTTGAGAGTTGTCAACAACTGACTTTAAACAAAGTGGAAGGAAAGAGAAATAAACGGTGCTCTCAGCAAAATTAATACACAGGCCTGCAAATTAATGATGTCGTGTATTTTTTAAACAAGGGGAAAAAAATCTGAACTTTGCATGAAACAGCATTTTAAGTACATCTTTGCAAAAATTATCAGATTGTCAAAGGGCATCAAAGCGAGTTGAGTCTTCAACCATTCATAATATTTCCACATACGCTAAATACAAAATTTATCTTACTTTATTCGCCTGTTCTGCAGCAATTATTTAAAGCTATTAGAAAGGGGAAAGTGTCCTTGATCTGAAGTGCCAGTGCTGCTCCACAGCATTTATTATAAGAAACACAACCCCCCAACCTTGCCGGCACTCACACACAAACACACAAATACACATTCTCTGGTACTCACCACTAGTCAAATATTACTTAGCCCTGTGCATTCTGTCTCATTTTAAACTTATTGCTGCAAATAATCCACCCATTCGAATGATTTTAATTGCTGCATGTATGCAAATAAGTTTCCCCAACTATTACTTCTTTTTCTGCATCCAAAATGAAATCCATGATCTACTTCCCCCCCTCAACCAATCTGCACCCTTTTAAAATGTTCCTCCTCTCCGATGTCCCCCATTATAAAGAATAGTTATTGTTCCTCTGCTGAGAACCATTAATCCATCCCAGTTCCTTTCTCTATGCTGTTCTTTTCCAAGACAAAAGTAATGTGCTTAGTAGTAGCTATGACTATGTATCTATGGAGACCTGCCAGGGGTTATGCATGATGACATATATGTTGCATATGGTAGTTTATGACCATAATATTATGAAAGGGGGGGTAGGTGTATATGTTTTAACCAGCAAGGAAAATTTGAGAATTTGTGCAAGGCTAAACAGTCAGTAAGTGGTAGATCTGGAATTCATGCTGTTATAGTAAATCTGCGAAAAACCCCAAAACCAAAATTTTTAATAAAGTAGGGAGGAGTTTTGGAATCAAGAGCCAAGTTATCTTATTTAATCATGGATATCTTCACAATTATGGCCTTTAACCACTTCTCCTGGAATATTGGAACAGGCCCTTTGCTTGATTTCTATCTGGTTTTCACTGTAATATATCATGAGACCAATCCCATTTCCTTCACACAGACCTTCTGGCCCTGCCCACTCCTGCTGGGCAACACTGACAGACTCGCCCTCCCTGAGACCCAGTTCCCTATTCCACAGAGTGGGATTCAAGATGCCCACCTGGAGGCCCCTTTCCAGGGTCAAAGAGGATACATGGTTAGGGCTCGGCCTAATTCCTGTCACCTGACAAGCTCAACTAATAGCAATTGCTACTGCTAGTGCTATTCCTTCTTGTCAAATCATAACTTAAACTCCTTCAAAGCACAGTTTAGGAGGTCTCCTGAAGGTCGAGTGTCAAAGAAGAAAAATTCTTCTTTGAATTTGAATCCCTATCTGGGATTTCTGAGTCAGCCATATATCATCTTGTGACATTGGGCAAATCATTTACTTCTCCAGCCCTTAGCTTTACTAAGAGTAAGATAGGACTGATACTGCCCTATAATCACTGGTGAAAGCTTGAAATGAGACAACAGAGAGCGAGCCCCTAGTACTAGCTACACCTAACACGTGGGTCACCATTTTTAATGTGGGAGGAATCCTAACATGCTGAGCCTACAGAACAAGCCAGGCACCTGTTAAAAGCTCTCTGTATGTTCTCTGGTCCAGCTCTCAACAACCCTTTGAGACCACTGGTGGAATCTGTTTCTAAGATGAAAAAACTGAGGTCTAGAGAGATCATTGCAATTTCCCCAGATCACACGGTCATTAAGTAGCAGGCTGAAATCTGAACCCAAGTAGCCCTTCTCCAGAAACCATACTCTAACTACTTAGATGATAAAGGTTCCCTTTTTCTTCTTCTAGGAAGACTTCACTACAATTGCACCATCTCTACTGACCTGGAATATGTACGCTCTTTCACATGCTCTCTAAACTCAGTCACATCAGGAGAGTCCCTTCAGACACACACCTGCTGCTAGCGTGTCCTGATGTCTGTTTCTATGACTGGCATATCTGTATTCCTGCCTCTTTTGTCTCCATCAAAATGCAAATTTATCAAGGGCAGGGATCATGTCCTTTGCTTCTCTCATCTCTTCAGGAGCTCAGCCTCAATCAGAATACCTTCAGGAAAGGTTGAGAGAGTAGATGTGGACACAGGATTGGTATCGTCATAAAAGGGATGATTCCTCTATGCCAGGGGCGCTGAAGATGAACAGAACCATCTGTTTTTAGCTCCCATTTCTGTCTACTACAGATTCTGAGGAAGATGGCAAACCATGCTCAGGTATATAGAATATAATATTTTTGTCTAAATTTGGGGTAATGATGCTCTTTCAGATGGTCTACTCCCAAAATATGGCAGTGACCCTCCCCCAGGAGATGTCGGTAGTCCCTTCATTCTGAAGAACAGTCATCAGAAATGGATTTTTACCAAGAGATTTCACATTTTTCTCACTTCCATAAGCTTTTTGAGGTATTTTCTAATATTTCACTACAAAGTGAAACAAGTAAGGGGTCTGTGACTCCTTCCAAGCCTATCCCAAAAATGAAGTGCTGGGCTGCCCAAAGAAGGGATGACCTTACACCATGTTGCCATGCCGGGCACATCATCCTCTCTTTCGCACTCACAGGAGTTCAGCTTCTGCACACAAGCAACTCTCAACAAAATTGGTTGAGTAATAAAAATAGTGGATGGTATGGCAGAAGCAGCCAGCACTGAGGTGGTAATCCTCGAGTGGAAGAAAGAAGAGGCAGGGCTTGACTGGAGGCTATCAAAGTCCTGCATGGGCGAAAGCAAGGGCAGAACATCACAATTCACTGCCCCATCTTTTTGCCACACATTTCCTATTACTGGTTTAGCATCTTTTCAATATCTCAGTGACTCAAAGATCCAATGATTGCTTCTCATTTCTGTTTCCAGTCTCTAAAGTTTTTAAGTGCACAAGAGGAGCCTAATAAGTTCACTCTCTTGTATAGTCTGGTGATCTTAGCCAGAAGAATTAAGAGAGCCGTTTCAGTACTTGGTTTATTTCCAAATGCATAATCATGCTTTGAGTTTTGAAAATCACTGTGTTCACTCTTGGGAAGAATCCTTCTGTCTACTCAGAGGCTTATCCACAAATGGGTGGGTATCCTCCTGTACCCCCGGCTACAAGAGCCATAACCTACCCCACAATTACATCAGGTACATAACCAATTTTGCTGAAGGACCAGGCATAGTAAACAGCACTGCTCCTCTTTTCTTCATCAATCCTTGCAACAGTAATTGGCAACTGGTTTTTGCATTTCCTGCTCATGGCTTTCTGCTCCCTCTTCTGAATACACCTATTTAAGTAACTGATCAGCAAACCTAACACAAAGAAATACCCTTCCTCAAAACACTTATAGGCTTTGCTGGCTCAGCATGGCCCCTGCAGAATCAACTGGTAATAAAACTGAACTAAAGCCCTTAATAAAATTAAATAACATGTTTCCTTCCATAGACCTGTACTTCTCCTTTCAAGGAGGGAGCACCTACCCACACTCTCAGAAATAACACTATCGTCATCCTTTTAGAGAGAAAGAGAGAGAGAGAGAGAGAGAGAGAGAGAGAGCTATAAAAGAAAACAAAACCAAAATTGCCCTCACCTGTAAAGAGGCATAAGCTACTCCACAGTAAGGCTGTGTCCTTCCCATTTTTGAAGGTCATATGCTCGGACATCACAAATTCCAGAACTGTGAGTGAGCTCCAGAGCAAAATGGGAAAAAGGCGGTCCTGGGGTTTGAGTCACTGAGTAATGCTACCCCGAGAACATGTTCCCCATCACAAAGAGCAGGTTCCATCTAGCCTATCATGTCCCCCTCCTCCCAATGCTGACATCACTTCTTGCCAGAAGGAAAAAAAATTGCTTCTTAAATATTGACTTTTTCAGTCACGGCCAAGGCCAACCAGTCAGCCGTGAACCACATTTGTTGCTGCCATCTTACACAGATCTCCAAGTCCACTGCTTGCCAAGAAGCACCTCTGGGGCTATAGCAAAATTGCAGTTAGCTCTCCCAAGCTGAGATTCCAGTCACGAAGCCAGGAATGCAGGGAATCATTCCTCTATGTTAGGTTAGGAGCCACACCATTCAGCCTCCTAGTGACACTCCTGAGCTCTGCACTCTGAGATCTTGCCCTTCACAGCAAGGCTCCGGATCCAGCCTTACCCTACACCAAGCTAATAATAAGAATCCAACCACTAGCATTTATTTAATAGTTACTATGTGTCAGGCGTGGTTCTAAATTATTTTACACTGCTCACTGCCACTATGGATAGCAATAGCTAACATTTTGGACGTCAGGCACTGTTTTGATAATTTTGCACATCCAATCCTCACAGCACCCCTAGAGGATAGGTTCCATTATTATCTCTGTTTTACAGATAAGGAAATGAGCCCAGGGTGGCTAAATAACTTACCAAAGGCTGCATCTAGTAAGTGAAGAGCTGCTGTCTACACAGGCCCTCTGTGGGAAAGACAGCCCTGGAATCATCAATCATCGGTCCCTCCAGAGAGAGGCCTTGAGGAGTTTCTGAGACCTGGTTCACCTTCCCAGAGGAAATGACTATTGTGTTAAGTCTTGGAAGACCCCCCCACCCAAGGAATATGCTAGGGAAGAAAGAAAGGGAAAAGCTTTTCTTGCCCAAGGACTAAGGCAGACAAGATGGAGGTGAGGGCACAGAGTAGGGTGTATGGGGAACGTTTTTCTTGGGAGATTCCAGGAGTTCTATATAGTTAGCAAAGGATGCGAAGAGAAAGGATTGACAAGTGGCAGTGAAGGAGTCCTAAAACCAGTCCCCCACACACCTTACCTGCTCTATTTTTTTATTATTTATATATAACACTTGAATGCATTATTACAATTCTTATTACACATATAGAGCACAATTTTTCATATCTCTGTTTGTATACAAAGTATATTCACACCAATTAGTGTCTTCATACCTGTACTTTGGATAATAATGATCATCACATTTCACCATCATTAATTACCCCATGCCCCTCCCTTCCCCTCCAATCCCTCTGCCCTATCTAGAGTTCATCTATTCCTCCCATCTCCCTCTCCCTATCCCACTATGAATCAGCCTCCTTATATCTAAGAAAACATCTGGCATTTGGTTTTTTGGGATTGGCCAACTCCACTTAGCATTATCTTCTCTAACTCCATCCATTTACCTGCAAATGCCATGATTTTATTCTCTTTTATTACTGAGTAATATTCCATTGTGTATATATGCCATATTTTTTTTTATCCATTCATCTGTTGAGGGGCATCTAGGTTGGTTCCACAGTTTAGCTATTGTGAATTGTGCTGCTATAAACATTGATGTGGCTGTGTCCCTGTAGTATGCTGTTTTTAAGTCCTTTGGGTATAGACCGAGGAGAGGGACAGCTGAGTCAAATAGTAGTTCCATTCCCAATTTTCCATGAAATCTCCATGCTGCTTTCCACATTGACTGCACCAGTTTGCATTCCCACCAGCAGTGCCTCACCTGCTCTTCTAAAGAGTTTCACTGCATCCTGAGAACAGCAGTAAGCCTCCAATGGATATGAAGCCATGTGTCAGTTTCCTTTTAGAAGGATCTCTTGGCAGCCTGGTGGCAACACTAGATAAGAAAATTAGCAAGCTGTGAGCCTAATCTGGATAAGAAATGATGAGAACCTAACCTAACACAAGATTGATAATTATAAGCATAAGAGGAAATGCCGAGTCTGGAACATTTTGACACTGATTGATTGATTGATTGATTGCAGTATTGTTGATGGAACCCAGGAGTGCTCTGCTAAGCTTCATCAGCCACCCTTTTTATTTTTTGAGATAAGGTTTTTTTTTCTTAAATTTAATATTTAACATAGAAAAATACTATAACAAGAATAGAGGAATAAACTAAAGGAATAAACTAAAAGAATTAGGTGTCCTTTATATAATTGCTTCTTTACCACCAAAGACATGAGTTCAGACAAGATTCCTTGAAATTTAAAAGATTTAAACATTTGGGGGTTGAAATCAATACATTTTATTTATAACAACATTTTGGACCTTTAAAAGATGAGATTAGGATTTTTGTACTTCTTCCCACCCCACTTTCTCCAAATCCCATATTTAGTTAAAGTCCCATGAAATAGGGTCTTGATAAGTTGCCAAGTCAGGCCTCGGATTTTCAATCCTCCCACATCAGCCTCCTAAGTCACTGGGTTACAGGCCTGTGCCACAATGCCCAGCTAGATCCCTAGAATTTTAAAGCTAAAAAGAGACCATCCTGGGAAGGAGAAGAAATTTACCCAAGGTCACACAGCCAACCAGAGCCAAAGTTCAGACCAGGATGTGTGACCTCTTAATGCCCAGACCTGTATTCTTCTCACTGTTCCATGCTATCTACTCATTTTGTGTAAAGATATTACTAATGTAACTTGGAAGTTTCATGATCCACAAAGCAGAGATGAGCAAATAATGCTGAGATGGCAAACAAGCCTCAGAAATTCTGATGTTTAGTCCTGATTCGCCTCTCAGTAGTTAGTCAGCTCATCAATGGCAGTGACCTTGCTAGTTCTGCTTCTCTTTGTCCATCTATGCTTAGAAATCTGTTTGCAGCATCCCTGTCTCAAGGGCTCCTCTCCACCTACCACCTTCTCTAACCAAATTCTTTCAGAAGAACATACTCTCTCTCCTGCTGCATGCTCTGGTTAGAAGTGGCCCCACCAATTCTCGGCTATGTGACATGGCTCACGTCTTTTAACCTTTCTAAGCCTCAACTACCTGGTTATAAAGTGGAACTTTGAACAGTTCTCATCTCTGGATTGTTGTGAGATTTAAAATGAGATGACCAAGTACACATGAGCATTCATTCAACAAACATTTATTCAGCATCTCATTCAGCAGGCAGCATCCTCAGCACTGAACCAAAAGAAATGTGAGCTCTTGTCCTTCATAAGGCATGGGAATCCCATCTCTGAGAGTTTTCCTGCATCCCCTCACTTCCCTTTGGGTGCTCACAGTCAAGTCTTCTGATATGGGATCAACAGGGTGTTTCTCTTTGCTGTCCAACTTGAAGCACCTGAGAACTGCAAAATAGATGAAATGCTGCGTCACCACCACATGGGAGGACATTGTATCACCCCTCAAGCATAAGGACAAATCTGGCAAGTCAGCCCAAGATGGCCTTTTCTTCTTGGGATGTCAGAACTGGAATCTTCCTCGGGTGGCTCGACAACAAACCAAGGTGTCATCCTAGTAAATTATTTGTACTTCCAATTTGAATCTCCAGGCCACCAAATTTGCAAATCTGTTGACAATGAAATCTCACTCGGCAGAGTTTTGTTAGGACTTTTCCTCTTCAGATGTATCTCCTCACACTTGTCAGTTTCCACTCTGGGTTGGTTTTATACGCATCACTCCCACGAGTGCTGTAAGCTCCTGGAGGGTAAGGGCTGTGCCTTCTCCCCACTTTCTGGAAAGTGTCCTTTCCAGAAACCTCACCTTGTGCCTGGCACAGAGTAGGCTCTTGATAAGGCTTATTGGTGACACTAAAAGAGCCACTGGGAGCAATGGAGAGGGTGGACCTTTCTAAGGGCAGTGCATGGCAGTGGACATCCCTTCTGCCTGTCTCATTCTGTTTTCCTTCTGAGCCCACCAGTATGCTTTATAAGTAAATAGAAAATGCTAACCTTAGCATATTCAAGAGAGCGTTTTAGCATGCAGCAATTAGGTTATCTCTTGGTTATTTATTTCTTCAGCTTGTTATTAGCTCTGCGCAGAATATTATTCTAATTATGTCAGCCCAATCAGCAGTATTGCATGTCCAGGCTCATTTCCATTAGTTTGAGCTTTGTCTTTCACACTGTGATACTAATTCAATGAGACATCAAACATTTAAATCGACCCTGGATGCCGAGGTCAGGCAGTTTTGCCCTTCCACTCTATTAGCACTCGGGTGTAATTGTGTTTGTCACTCCCCACATGACAAATAGTATCAGGGTGACTATCGGAGCACAAATGAGCAATGCGCCAATATATTATTTTGTTCTATAATATCAATATGTGTTTATTCAGTGCTCGTGTTAGCCAACTTGAAACAGTCACTTTAATACAGTCATATACACGGCTCTATTCGACCAAAGCATTTCTGGGGAATATTTGCTAGACTTTGGTTGGAATTTGGCTGAAGGAAAGAGAATTGAACGTCCTGAAAAAAAAAAGAACCATAAAGGTCTCAAAGTTCAGAGCTTCTAGTAAGAGCAGCAAGAACTTGGAAACCACAAAAAACCACAGGTAGAATGTACCTTACCAGCTCTTCTGTGTGCTTTGCAAACCTCTCTGATTATCTGGTAAAAATCAAGGTGCAGCCTACAGGATTTAAACAAATATAAACTTGGAGTTAGCTGGAGCTGATCTCTATGACTTATTTTTGAGAGTGAGGAAATGAACAAGCAGTGAAAATATTTTTTCTCGATTTTTTTTTTTTACTTGATTTTGTTTCCATGGTAGGACAGATACTTGACAATGAATTTCATCCTCTGAGAGTCTAACAAACCCCATCACTGCTATGGCCATATGATTGACCCTATTATAAGACTTAAATTTGAATATTAATAGTGTCACTCATAGTCTTTTAGTTTCATATTTCACTTTTGAACATCTAAAAAATAACTAGAGAAATTGATCGGGTGAGAAAGCCAAGCCAATATGGCACACTCTGTTGATTCTAACAGGCATTCTATCCCTGGGTCTTACTGCCTTTCTACAAGTACCAGACTTTGATATTTCTATGGTATAAATGAAAAACTTTGGTCTACAGAGATTGATGCGCCAGCTCAAGGTCTCAAGGCTTGTGAATGGTAAAGCCCCAAATTAAATGCTTGTATGATCAGGACTTGCTCCCAAACTCCACAGTCTGCTACATCCTTAAATGGCCTGGAACTGGGGGTCACCTCTACTGTGCATCACCCTTATGCAGGCTCTGCTTCACTATGGGTTCCCAGAACATCCCATATAGCCTGTATTTGGCACTCTGCCCAGGTTGACTTATCTATCTTCAAATCATAAACTTCTTAAACTAATGCTTGCATGTGCAAAGATATGCACTGAAAGAAAGAGGAGGATAAATCATTCCTAACCTCTGTGGATAGGCTCAATGAATTAAACCAACACATGTTAATTGAAAAACCCCTCTTTATAAATACAGATAAACCTAAAAAGACATTATTAAGTACTTTTAATAACTTTTTAAAAACTCACCTATGCTTTAAATGACCCTTAGAGCTATTTCTGTTCTATTGATTGTACCATTTTAAATGCAGGTGCATCTTTTACTAATTACTCAGGAGGAATTAGCAGAGAACTTATTTTCCATTTGGGTCTCATTTTATATGCCAGAACCATCTGCAGGAAGATGCCACAAAAGATCCACAATTTAAGACACATAATTCTTTTTCTTTTTTTTTTTTAGAGAGAGAGAGAGAATTTTTTAATATTTATTTTTTTGAGTTTTCAGTGGATACAACATCTTTATTTTATTTTTATGTGGTGCTGAGGATCAAACCCAGCGCCCCATGCATGCCAGGCGAGCGCGCTACCGCTTGAGCCACATCCCCAGCCCCGAAGACACATAATTCTAATAAATGATTCTACCATGATGGGAAGTGGAACCTAAGATTTTGATAAACTGGAACAGAAAACTGATAGGTAACCCCTAAATAAGAATTTGATGCTATGGATAAATAATGACTTTTATATTCAGAGAAGAGAGAAAAGCTGAATAAACTTTGGGAACTGATTCACAGCATTTTACAGTTAGCCACTATGAAATCTGCACTTCGAAAGCTGTACAACAGACAAATTTTGTTCTCAAAGATTGAAGTTGAAAGGAAGTACAAGGAGGAATGAGAGAACAACTCCAAGGCTGAGGATCAGCTACCCTGAGATGCAGAAACACACACCCTTTGAGTTCACAGCACTTTGTAAAGGTGACAGGAGCAGTAAATAAGCCATTGGATTAGATCAGGGGTCAGCAACCTTTTAAAAGGGCCATGCTAGAGAGTTGACCCCCATCCTTCTGGCATGCTGTTCCCTTGCTGACCACATCTTTGCAAAGTAGAAGAGGCTAAATTCCCAACCACCAATCATTGTGGGGAGGGCAGGGCTATAAACCCTCATGGCTGGGTGGCCCAGCCACCCAGGTGCATATTGAAGAGCTGTGGCTTAAACACCACCTCTAGCAGGGAGTGGACAGGCTCACCCTCACCAATATGGAAGCTTGTGATGGAATGAGTGGGACTCACCAGGTGTCTTCCAATACAGTTCTCATGACATGGTATTAGTATTAGTAGAATATAAAATGAGGTCAAGAGAAGAGGAGAAAGACTAACAGGAAAGATAGCAGAGAGATTTCTGGTCATGTTCTACCCTTCCTTACCCTATCAGAAATAAATAAGTCAAACAAGAAAGAGCAAATTTTCTGATTTTTGGTGGTGGTAGCATGGGATCATAACAGAGAAATAAAGGAAAGAAAAAGAGAAACCACATTCAACGCGATCTGCAGAAGTAGACTTTTATTTATGCATTCTTTCCATTTATAAAAGATGTGTTTCAGCCTCTGGCTGAATGTACATAATAATTAGTGCTAATGAATATAAATGATTCTCATGACTCAATCTGTTTACAGAATCCCCCATGTCATTCAGGAAAGAACTGAGTTTAGAAATGAGATATATGCAGTTTTCTTAGGCTTGACAATGACCCAGAGGTTACAGAAGCAAAAGATGATTAACTCAATTAGCAATTAACAAGGCAAAAAGAGTCAACCCCATGGAATTTGGCACTTCCACTCCTAGGTTCTGCCGAAAATAAAAGACACTCCTCTCTCTGTGACCACAGGGTAGCATGTTTAGTTCTTCATAACCCAGGAGCTGAGAGATGCTAAGGTGGGAATTCAGAGAACAACTTGAAAATCATGTGAGGTCTGACAAAAAGAACAGAGAAAGCAAAAAAGATGAAAAGAATTATACTTCCTTAGCTTATGGGGACATTTCCCTTTGGGAAAAGGAATGAAATACAGGGCTATTTGGCATTCATATGCCAGGCTAAGAAATGTCATCAATTTTGAGGTTGCTTTTTAGTCATTCTTGATTATTTATAATATAGCTGAGTATCCAAAACTCAAGCTAAAAATAGCTAAACAAGATGTTCAAAAGTCCTGCAAAGCTTATTTTATTCACAGGATAACCACAGGGCTCATCCTCCTCTCCTATTTACTCTTAGTTTATATACTACTCAAACAAGGAAGCCAATCTGATTTCCTAGCTCAAGGCATATTTGAAATCAGAAACATATATATGAGAATATCAACAATAGACATGCAGTGATGAGAAGCCGCATATGATGCACCAGAGAGCAAAACCACAGAAATAAGATATATGATTTATTGAGAATCATCTTGTGTGCATTAAAAAAGCATATTCAGTTTGTGTCTAATTCTTAGCACAGAGCTTTAAAACCCTTGGAATTCCAAGTGATAGGAGTGTGTCTTGTTATGTCCCTTCAACTGCACTTGGAGTTTATCCTAATGAGACTCAGGATGTGACTCAAACATGTGTCGAGAGGGTAAGAACTTTCATCCCCACCTCCATGTGCAGAGGAGGAAGAGGAGGCTGGAGATGGAGTCATAAAATGTTTTGAATAAGGAGTTTCAGAGAGTTTGTAGGTTGGTGAGCACAGGCACATTCTGAGAAAGTGATGTGCCCTGAACCTCCCCATGCATTTCTTCTATTTTGGCTATTCCTGAGTTACATCCTTTCTAATAACCAGCAATGTGGAAGTGATGAAAGGACTTTTCCGAGCTGGTGTCAGATAATAAGAGAAATATCAAGAGGCATTAAATGCAAGGGAAAGCATCTTTATGTAACTCAATAGATATAGCTGAGAATTTTACAGAACAAAAATGAAGAGGATTATAAGTGAAAAGAGTCCATGATATTTGGTACACTTTGTTTGAAAGGAAATGCAAAAATTGTCAGAAAGATCTCTGTGCTTCGTTACATAAAATGGACTAAGGGTTTACACAGGCAATCCTCAGCTATTTGAAAAATTCAGACTCCATGCCTAGTATTCTGAGAATTCATGACTCCGTCACCTAAGAAGCAGCACCTGGCTTTGAGGACACTGCAATCTAGTCCATTTCACAAGTGGAAGAGTCATAAGGTAGCAGCAATGTTCTCAGTCAGATGAGGCAAAACCTGAGGCCAGGCAAGGGCAGGGACCCTCTGTAGGTCCTAAAATAACTTTGGGGCAGAGATGGACAGAACTAAGGGTCCCATATCCAAACCTTCCACAGTTTCTAAGAAATCAAATACAGGACACAAAGGAAAACCATGAACTTGGCCCCTGCAAGCTGCCTGCCTCACTCCTGCTTCTGAAGGAATTAGGAAAGCAAAGTCAGGTGTGAAAAGGATCTGGGGAAGTTGGAAGTATGTGCCTAACACTTCTCGTGCTAGATCCTCCAGCCCAAACCTTCACAGTTGCCTACGCACTTCTCTTAGATCCAAGAACTCAATGAAGAAACCCAAAAATACTTTTCAAGAGATCCAAGTCTCACTCTCACACCTATCCATCTAGTTTCTATTCCCAGCAAGTTTAGACCAAGCTTACTGAGAATGCTTTTTCCCCAGGTGAAAGAACTATAATGGTTTTCGAAGCCTAGAGGGAATGTGGCTTCTGTATTGCCAGCCTTCCTCCCCTGCTGGGCCTGGGTACCCTAGAGTTGGGTTCTCCCAGCAACTCTGCCTCTCCTTCCACATTTCCTGTGACCCACCTCTAAGCCTGACTGGTTAACAGCTCTCCTCCTTGCAGACTATTTGCATGTACTTTGGTCATTCTATCTTGTTCTGCCTTCTGATACTTATTTACTCATGACTTCTGTTGATTAATTGGCTTTTGTCTTATTACTGCCCAAACCTTTGCATTTCTTATTGTGACCTTGTTCTCACATACCCTCAGGCTGCTGCCACATTCAACATGACTACCATTTCTTTGCAGAATTCTTTAAAGGCAGACCCAACACATACTACTTAGGCATCAGCTTCCCTCTGGTCCTTCTTTAATCAAAAGCTATTTATTGAGATCAGCAAACATCTAGGACTATGTCTTCTTCTTGATTTTTTCAATTTATTAATAAATCTATGCCTTTTTATTGTGTAAAAAAAAAAAAACCTGCTTTAAACTTGCCTTACCCAGGAAGCCCCCACAAGGTCACCTGCTTCTGACCTCTGCAGCATCCCAGCTGTTCCACTGAATAGCCATGTGACATTTCCCTGGTTATCATGGAGGGAAGACATTACTGGACATACTGAGGCCTACTTCCTGGAATAGTTGTGAAGATGTAATGAGATAATGTGTGCAAAGGACCTATGATAACATCTAGCAAATAACACGCTCAATGAAAGGAAGGCTTAGCACATACAAACAAAACTCGGGGAGCCAAGTTGTCACTTTAGGGCCTATTGTAACATATTTAGTCTCATTACTTTGGCACCATTTCAGCCTCACCTACTATGGGCTCCTGGGGATCAGGCTCATGCATGCACATGTTGAGTTGAAGAGCTCCTCCTCTCTTTTGCCTCTCCTCTCACTAACTTGGAATCTCTAGAATAGGGACTTACTGACATGAACCAGCTCCCTCGCAGCTGACTATACCTGAGATGATAAATAGTAACTAACACTTTAACAGTTGTTAGAATCATTGACAAGGCAATTTCACATATAGAATTTCATTTGATCCTTGCAATTACCCTGAAAGGTGAGCAGGACACTTATTATTATCCCCATCTTAGAGAAAGAGGAGAAAACGGAGGCTCAGAGTACGAGAATGGCTTCCCTCTTACCTCAAGTGGAGCTGATAACATTTTTGGAATCAGCAACATACTTGTCTGATTCATCAACCCTTAAGAGAGGACATCAGTCCTTCTTTGGATGACTATTAAAATATGTGACTGCTGCTGTGCTGTGTCCACTTGATGGAGATTCACTAAACACATTTCTCTATGATTTCAGCATCATGACTCTTGTATTTCCCCACTAGAAATTTCTTTTTATATTACTGACAGAGAGCATCTATCCAACAGAGGTCAGTAAACCACAGTGAAATCTGGCCCATAGCTTGTTTATGTAGAATCTATAAGCTAAGAATTTTCAAGGGCTGTGAAAAACAAACCATACCAAAACTAACAGACAGAAAAGAAAAGTCAACAGAGACATATGTGGCCCACAAAACCTTATTATCTACTATCCGGCCCTTAAAGAAAAGGTTTGCTGGCCCTCAAATCGAACTGTGGTTCCCTTTTGCTTTGTAAGCTCAAAAGCTCCGAGTCCTCTTAGTGGTCCTTTCTCAGCAGTCAACTAAGACTTCATGCATTGTACTTTGGGAATCTCACTCTGAACTCCATTTTGTTCTCAAAATAAAAATTTGATGTGACTCTTTTGATGCTGAAGAAATTAGGACCACTACGGACACACAAAGCATTAAATTTTTCAGTTTCTATGTCACCAAGTAATGTGTGTAAATTTGACACCCTCGCTTCTTCCTTTACTCCAGTGCATCCTAGAGCCCTACCCCTCCATGATCCATTTTTTTGGGAGGTAGAGGGTACTGGGATTGAACTCAGGGGGTACTCGAACACTGAGCCATATTCCCAGCCCTATTTTGTATTTTTTTTAGAGACAGGATCTCACTGAGTTGCTTAGCACCTTGCTTTGCTGAGGCTGGCTTTGAACTCGCAATCCCCCTGCCTCAGCCTCTCAAGCTGCTGGGATTACAGGTGTGTGCCACCATACCTGGCTTCAGGATCCATTTTTAAGGTTGCTTCAAAATGTCCTAAAGGGCTGAAGATGTAGGTAGCTCACTGATCGGGCACTTGCCTAGCTTGCATGAGACCCCAGAGTTAATCCCCAGTACTGCAAAAATAAAAAATAATGTCCTACCCAATGTTTCTCTTTGCTAATTTTTAAATTTATTCCCAGTGTTTTATCTTGCACCAGAATAATTTATCTTGCACAACATCATCCTGAAGCAGGCCTTGGACTTTCTCTTAATATCATCATACAAGGCAGACACTCCAATCAAGCATTCCCCTAATAATTTTAGATTCAGCTATTCACATTTCCAAAGGAAGAGAAGTGGGATAAAAACCTGTTCCTAATTATTTGCAAGGAGTTGCTGGGAGGTGGGACCAAATGTCTGAGTTTGGGTCCTGCCTTCACCACCCACCAGCTCTATGACCTTGACCTAATCATATGACCCCCTTTGAATCTGCTTCTTTATCTGTGGAGAGGGAACTATACCTACCTTAACAACATCCTGGAGCTGCCAGGATTGCATGGGTGACAGTAGATGATGAGGTACCTAGTAACTTTCAGAAGTCCCACACAACTCTGCAAGATTGTTTTCACAGTAGCAACTCTTTCACAGTCAGCCTGAGACACTGGGTTGCAGTTGTCAGGCCCCTTATATCTCTATCATCAGCTCAGTGGCTTTAAGAATTTGGGCAGGTGAACTTTTCAGAAGAAAATAAAAGAAGATTTGTTTTTTCCTCCCTTTGGGCTTCTAGAGGCTAGAAAAACCCTTTTTTGACAAAGAAGGCAGAAGACAATGCACGTATCCCCCAAAAGCTTTAAATGAAACCCAATATTTCCAGGGAGAGTCTTTGACATTAAAAATGGCCAAAGAACTCTAACCCATGCTACCAATTAGACAAGATGGAAGACCCTGAAATTCAAAGTGATAATGACCCCAGCCTGGCTCCTGGGAATGGCCAACATAACCTTAAACATTATCTACTTAAAATCTTCATAATTATGTCCTGCATATATTATATACCTCCATACAGAATAAACAACTTATTTGTGTGTTTTACTCTCCCTCCCCAAGTTCAGTAATTAAACCCCTGTGTATTACATTTATTCATTTGAGAATGTGCCTTTCATTTGATAGGTCAAAAAATTTAGCATGTTTCTCCTCTTTTTTCAAGCCAGCCATTCATTGCCTCTATGGAATATTGGTTTTGGAGAGGCTTTCACCTTGGGACTAAGAACCATTTCTTACCCTCAGACTTGGTCATAGCCCAGGCTGTTCTAGGACAGGTGTGGTTTGAACCCAATGGGGCCAACATTGTCTGCAAGGAGGAGGCAGTGGCATGGCTTCAAGACTTCTGGTGACTAGAGGGAAAACACTGAACCACCAACATGACTACTCTACTCAAGTCCTCAACGGTCTCCAAGCCCCTTAAAAAAAAAATCTGTACTGTATTTACATTAGACCAACTACCCTATATCCCACATTAAAGGAGATATGAATAAAATTATGAGTTGAATTGAGTAGCAAGTGATTTGTAAACATGTTTCACTTTGTAAGATTTTAATTAAACTTTTATTACTATCAGTTTTTAGAGTTTTATATTTGTATTCAGTAATTTCCTTCTAGGATTACAACATTGGGCTCCTGCAAATTCTTAAGCCCCAGGCTCTATGCTTATGGATACAAAATTTAAACAGTCTTGTAGCCAACTATCACTTGAGTTCTAAGAGGTTTATACCGGAAATGTGTGACATTCTTACCCAGTGTGGTTCCTGTTCCCTTCCACACCATAGCTTCATCAATGCTGCAGTGTTACCAGGTCTTAGTAGCCGAGAAAACCAGCAGATTTCTGACAGCAGGTAGGGTCCAATGGTTCCAGAGATAACTGAATTTGAAAAGGAATATAGAAAATCCACTCAATGCAGTCAAGTGGGAATGTCTGCATCTCTCCTAGTCTGTGGTTATGATCCCAATTGGGGAGAGCAGCAGACCACAAAAAGGGGAAGAAATTAAACAGAAAGATCCCTTCATTAGCTTTTCTTACAAGCCAGGCTAACTATGTTCACACCCTGGCTAACTATGTTCAGACCAAACGAGGCCTTATAGACCCAAGGCAGACTTGAAAACAATATAGACTTTCAATGTGTTCCGCGCCCACGCATGGATCAACTGGCAGAGGAGGAAACCTAGCATTTATTCAAAATTTCTTACTGAACACTAGCTGATTGCTAACATCCACAGACCCATTAGGCTTAAAAGAAAGATGAATTGAAAAAAAATCAGTGCACAGAAGATATTGAGAATCATGACAGGAGGACAGATTTCACAGACTGAAAATAAGAAACTTATTTTAAAAAACAAGAGGACAGCTTTCTGCTTCAATGTGTAAAAGGTTCAGAAGTCGTTACTCCCATTCTCACAAAAGAAAAGTTAGACACACTGAAAATCAACAGCTCTTCTTATTGTCAGAGAATTGAGCAAATAGGGAAAAGCACTATGCCCTAAACTGCAGGGAGCGGTGAATACAGAGAATCACAACTGACTGAGAAAAAAAAGCCACTGGAAATAGTAACTAGGAAGAATACACAGATGATAACTGACTAATTGTTGGAGCCCGAACAAGGACAAGTTTCAGAAGTAAAAATTTGTGGAGATCTGGTGTTAGACTCCCATACTTTTCACAAGTTTTACCTCAAGGGGCCCACCCAGTTCTCATGGTAAAGATGTGAGAAAAAACTCTTGCTTCTAGCAGGAAGAGGAGAAAAATAATCATGTGGAAATACACCTAGAGAAAAAGTAACCATTATGAAATGTAACCAGAGATTTATTTTCTATAACAAAGTCATTCTCCCCAAGAGAAATTATTTTATCAGACCCTCATCTGATCCAGGAGAATGGAAATTACATAGCAGGAGCTCTATGTTTATCAATTTTCTATTACTATAACAAAATACCAGAGATCATCAGTGTAAGATAGAGGAAAGGTTTGTTTTAGCTCATAGTGTTAGAGGTTTCAGTCCATGAGGCAGTTGTCTCCGTTGCTTTGGGCTTGTGTAGCGAGGTAGTACAGTGTGTCATGGAGCAATAGTGGAGCAAGATGTTCACCTCAGAGCAGACTGGAAGCAGAAGGGAGGAAGAGGAGAGGTTAGGGTCCCAATATCCCCTTCCAGGGCATATTCCCAGTGACTCAACTTTCCATTACTACCTCATAAAGTTCCACCACCTCCCAATTTCCCTAGCTAGAAATCAAGTCTTTAATACATGGGCCTTTAGGAGGCATTTCAGACCTAAACTCTAACAAGTCTTCTTTACCCTGTCTCACATCAGGAGATGGGGGGGGAAAAAAAAGACAAGAAGTTCTTTTAAAGGTACTCAGACCCAACTTAACAAAAACTCCAAAATTTAACCATCAGATTATAGAACGTTCCTGCTACCCAATACTTAACCATCACCTCAGAAGGACTCCAGTATAATGACAGTGGGTTGCAACTGAGAGCTGCATGACACAGGCTCCACTAAAGGAGGAGTCTTTAGAGAAACCCAAAGACAACACAGTAGACAAAAACAAAAACACCAGGAAAATTGAAACCTGTAATGCCCACAGCTGTAATAAGCACCAAATACAGCCTAACGTCTACTAGATAAACATAACACCTCACCCCGATAACCCACTTACCTCCTGGTCCTGTTAATTAATACATAATGTATGGCTTTGAACCAAAAATTGCAAGGCATGTTGAAAGACTAGAAAAAACAACCCGAAGTGCAAAACAAAGTATCAGAATCACATTCAAGTATGATACAGATACTGGAATTATCAGATCTGAATTTAGAATAACTACTGTTACCACCCTGAAGCCCCCAGTGGAAGAAGTGGACAACACACAAGGCCACATGGGTACTCTAAATAGAGTTGAGAATACTGAGAAAGAATCAGAAGGAAATGCTAAAGTAAACAATAATATAAAAGAAATGAAGAATGCCATTGATTGCACATCAGTAAACTGGGCTGGCTAAGAAAATTTTTTTTAAAAAGTGAGGAAAGCAGCTTGGTGGTAAAGCTTTTGCCTAGCATGCACAAGGGGCCGAGTTCAATCCCCAGTTCTGCCAAAAAAACAAAAGAATCCAAGAGATTGGAGATACATCCATGGGAAATTCCCAAACTGAAAGGAACAGAGAACATAAAGAACAAAATGTGCAGTATCTGTGGGACAATCACAAAAGGTGCAGCAAATGCATAATGAGAATTCCAACGAAAGAAGGAATAAAAGGGTAAAAGAAATATTTAAAATAACAATGGTTGAGAATTTTCCAAAAGAAAAGACAGCATTCAAGTAACAGATCCAGAAATCTCAGAGAGGGCCAACAGGGTTAAATACCAAAAAATTTTTACACCTACACATATCACATTCAAAATGTACAGAATTAAAGACAAATAGAAAATGTTAAAAAGAAGCCAGGAATGGGGGGAGTCACAAGGATAAGAATCACATCAGACTTGTTTTCAGAAGTCAAGAAAATAATGGAATGAAATATTTAAGGTTTTTAAGGAAAAAAAAAAAAACCCAGCAACCTAGAATTCCTACCCAGTAAAATTATCCTTCAAAGTTGAAATAGAAATAAAGAGAGACTTGTTACCAACAGATCTGCAAAACATGCTAAAAACAATAGTCTTCAAAGAGAAAGAAAATATATCGATCAGAAACTCAAATCTACATAGAGCATTAGAAAAGGAATAAATGAAGATAAAATAAAATCCATTATTTTTCTTATTCTTAATTGACCTAACAGCTATTCAAATAATAATAGCAACAATGTATTTGTATATATTTGTAAATATATTTATATTATCCCTAAAGCTTAGGGATAAATGAAATGAATCACAGCAATGGTATAAAGGATGTGAGGAAGAATTGAGTATCTATATTAACTGCAAAATGATACAGGATCATATGAAAGTAGACTTACATCATTGTAAATATATATTTCAAGCTCCAGGGAAAACACTAAAATACTGTTAATATGTATAACTGATATGCTAAGAAATAAAAGAAAATGTAATCACATAAATTTCTCAAAACTAGCGAAAACAGGAAAAGGGAAGATTAAAATGAAGAAACATAGAAAAAGTAAAAAAATAATATATACTGCTAATTATTTTAATTGTGAATGGTCTAAAAAACAACTAAAATAATAGACTGGTAGTGAGTATTTTAAAAAAAAAAAAAAAAAAGGCCTGCTAAGAGCCACAGCCAAGTAATATGATGCATGGCACTTTTGGTTGTAAGGTGATGCCAGCTAGCCATTGAGATGATATGATTATGTTAAGATTTGCATTCATATGGATACTGGACTCCTGCTGTTCACCTCGGCCTGCTAGGGACTCCTAGAGAGTTCCCATTGGTTGGGGAAGTACAGTAGGAGGGAATTCCGGGGCAGGAGGTTGTTCTGGGGTTCCGGTAGAACACGACCGCGTGGGTGGACCCGCTTCTTCCCGGACGTGTATGGGGTATTGGCAGCATTTTCAAAAATAAAGTTTTGTTTCTGCTTGAGTGGCTCCTGATTCTGTGCCCAGCCAGACTGCGGCAAAGGCCCAATAATATGTTATCTATAAGAAACTCATCTTAAATATGAAGACACAGACATATGAAAAGTGGAGAAAGATTTACCATGTTAATACGAATCAAAAGATGCCATAGTAGCCATATTAATTTTAATTACGAAGATAAAAAGGGGATAGAAGGGTCAATTCTCCAAGAATTGGAGATTCTTTACATGTGCCTAACACTGTCAAAATAGAGGCAAAAACTGATTAAAACTACAGGGAAAACAAGCAAACCCACTCATATAATTGAAGACTTTATCTCACCTGTCTTGATAACTAAGCAATTCAGCTGGTAGAAATTAGGCAATAGTTGAACAGCAGCATTGTCAAATTGACATTTATAGAATACTTCATCTAATAGCAGAACACATATTCTCAAGTTAACCCAGAACATACAACAAGATGTCCACATTTTAGGCCACAAAATACACCTGAATAAATTGAAAAGAATAGGAACCATATGAAGTCTGCCCTCAGAGCACAATGAAACTAAACTCAAAATCAGTAAATGAGGGCTGGGGATGTGGCTCAGTGGTAGAGTGCATAAATGTAAGAGAGGCTCTGGGTTCAGTCCCCTACCACAAAAATGAATGAAAGAATTAATGAATAAAATCAGAAAATGAAAGATAGCCTGGAAATATGTGAAGATTAAACAACACGCTTTCACCTAACAAAAGGGTCAAAGAAGACATCTCAAGAGAAATTTTAAATTATTTTAAAGTGAATCAAAATGAAGATACACTTATCAAAATTTGTGAGATGGAGTAAAATCAGTACTTGGAAGGAAAATTAAGAGTTTCAAATACATATATTAGAAAAGATGAAGAATCTACAATCAATAATCTAAGCTTCTAAGAAACTAGAGAAAGAAAAGTGACTTCAGCTAAAAAAAAAAAGCTAGAATTTCAATGAAACTGAAATAGAAAATCAATAGACCAAAAAAAAAAAAAAAAAAAAAGAAGAAGAAGAAGAAGACGATGACGAAGAAGAAATAAAAGAAGGAAAAACAAGAAACAATAAAACCAAGAGCAGTTACTTTGAGCCAGGTGCTGTGATGCATGCCTGTAATTCCAGCTCAGGAGGCAGAGACAGGAGGATCCTGAGTTCCAAGTCAGCTTCAGCAACTTAGTGAGACCCTAAGCAACTCAGCGAGACCCTGACTCAAAATAAAATATAAGAGGGCTGGGGATGTGGTTCAGTGGTTAAGTGCCCCTGAGTTCAATCCCCAATTACAATAAAAGAGCAGTTAATTTGAAAATAAAACTGATTAGCCTGTAGTAAGGCCAACTCTGAGAAAAGAAAAAAGAAACAAGTTATGCATACAAAATTATGTATACAAAGAAATGAAGAGAGTACATCACTACTGATTCCATGGACTTAAAAAGATAATAAAGAAATTATGGACCATTCTGTGCCCCCAAATTTGATAACTGAGATGAAGATGACCAATTCCTTGAATGGTATAGTCTGCCAAAACTCACATTAGAAGAGGTAGATAATCTAAACAGGACAATTAAAGAAATTGAATGAGTAATTAATAACCTTCCTCAACAGAAAGCATTAGGCCTAGGAGCATCAGGAGTGAATTCTACCAGATATTAAATAAGGTGTTGTACCAGTGCTCTACAATCTCTTCCAGAAGATAGAAATAGGGGGAAATACTTCTAACTTATTCCATCAGAACAGCATTATCCTAATACCAAAACCAGCCACAGACGTGGCAAAGAACATCTACAAAAACCTACAACAAATACCATACTTAATGGTTAGAAACTGGATGATTTTCCCCTAAATTCCAGAACAAGACAAAGATGTCCCCTCTCACCATTACTAGTCAATAATATGTGGAAATTCCCTAGATAATTCAAAAGACAAGAAATAGAAATACTAGATATATAGATGGAAAAGGAAGAAATAAACGGCCTTTGTTCCTAGGTGACTTGATTGCTTATATATAAAATCCTAAAGGATTGATAAAACTTCCTGGAATAATAAGCAATTATAGCAAGATCACAGGGTGCAAGGTTAATATACAAAGTTCAACTGCTTTCCTATATATCAGCTATAAATAATTGGAATTGAAATTTAAAACTGAATTCTGTTTATATAACACCAAAAAAAGAAATACCCTGTCATGAGTCTAACAAAATGTGAAGAAGATCTGTATGAGGAAAACTACCCCCAAAAAAGGGAGAAAAACTAAAGAACACTTAAATGAATGGAGAGATAGTCCATGTTCATAAGCAGGAAAAGTTGGTATTGCTACAATGTCAATTTTTCCTCTACTTAATCTATAGATTCAATGAAGACCCAGTCAAAAATCCCAGCAAGGGATTCTGTGGATATCAACAAACTTATTCTAAAGTTTATATGAAAAGGCAAAACTCCCAGAATAGAATCTCTAAAGTAGAGCAAAGTTGGAGGACTTCCAACTAACTTGGAACTTAATTACTCAACTTTAAGGGTTCACTAAAACAGTACCATAATGGAGACTGGGATAGTAGTAGTGGAGAAAGAATAGAAAAATTGATCAATGGAACAGAAAAAAAGAGTCCACCAATATGGCCAACTCATCTTTGACAAATGAGCAAAGACAATTTAACAGGAAGGAGAGTCTTCCTAGCACATGGTTCTGGGATAGTTGGACATTAGTATGGGCAAAACATGCCCTCACCACCACACACACTCCTAGATAGTTTTACATGTTTCACAGAAATTACACAAAATGGATTTGGACCAAAATGCAAAACTATATAACTTTCAGATGACCTTAAATTTGGTCATGGATTTTTAGAGACAACACCAAACAAAATCCATAAAATAAAAAAAAATAATCTTTATGAAAATTAGAAAAAAAAAGATAATAAAGAAGCAAGACACAGACTGGGAGAAAATATTTGCAAAGCACGTATCTGATCGATGCCTCGTATCTAAAATATACAAAGAACACTTAAAATTCAACAATTAGAAAACATTTCAAAAAAATGGGAAAAAAAGATCTGAACAGATACCTCACCCAAGAGGATCTTCAGATGGCACAGAAGCATATGAAAAGATGCTGGTCATTATATGGCACAGGGAATTGCAAGTTAAAACACTTAAGACATCAGTAAGATGCCCCTCGTTACCTACTAGAATGGGTAAAATGAAAAGAGAGAGAGAGAGAAGAAAGAAAGGAGGAGAAAACAAGAGAAGGAGAGAGACAAAAGGGAGGGTGCGGGGCCGGGGTGGGGGGGAGGAAGAGAAAACCTGACAAAGCAGGTGCTGGTGGGAATGCAAAATGGTACATCCACCTGGAAGGCAGTTTGGCAGTTTCTCACTAAGCTCAGCAAACTTCTACCAGCAGTTTTGTTCATAGGTAGCTACTCAAATGAGCTGAAAACTTATATCCACATAAAAACTTGTATGCTCTACATATTTATAGCAGCTTTATTCATGATTGGCAAGAACCGTTATCAACCAAGATATCCTTCAATGGTGAATGCATAAGTCATGGCCCAGTATATTCATATAATGGAATACTATTGTGAGATAAAAAGAAATGAGCTACCAAGTCACAAAAAGACATGGAGGAAACTCGAATGCAAGGTGTTAGGTGAAAGAAGCCAGTATGAAAAGGCTATGACATACTATTTAACTTCATCATTTTGGAGAAGGCACAACATGAGTGGGTGAAAAAAGATCAGTGTTTGTCAGGAGTTTGGGTGGAGAGAGAACAGGAAGAAAAGTTAAAGCATGGGATACTTAGGGCGGTGAACCTATTTGCTACGAAAATGTAATGGCAGATGTACACATTTGCAAAAATCTATAGAACCGCACAACATAAAAAAATGAACCTCAATGTAATGTATGGAATGTATGGACTGTAGTTGATAATAATGGATCAATATTTCTTCATTAATTACAACAAATATACCCCACTAATGCAAGATATCAGTGGTAAGGAAGGCTGAAGGAAAGGTACCATGTGCCATCTGGTCAATTCTATAAATCTAAAATTCTACTAAGTAATGAAATCTATTAATTTTTTTTTTCAAAACAAACATTGAGCTATCAGTACACCCCCACACACTCAAGGATGGACATTACATGCTGGGCATGGTAGCACTTGCCTGTAATCCCAAGAGGCTGCAACAGGAGGAGTACAATTCAAGATAGCTTCAGCAACTAAGCAACTAATTGAGACCCTTTTCAAAAAATAAAATAAGGGCTGGGGATGTGGCTCATTGTAAAGCACTCTTGGTTAAATCTTCAGTACCAAAAAAAGAAAAAAGAAGAATGACTATTACAAGAAAAGACAAATACTGCCAGACCTTGGTGAGTATGAAGAGAAACTGGAAAATTTATACATTGCTACTGGGAATGTAAAATGATATTAACACTTTGCAAAACAGCTGGAAACTTTCTTGAAAGGTCAAATCTAGACTCACTACACAACATCTATCCAAGAGAAATTAGAATGTATGTCCACACAGATGTGTACATGAATTGTCAAAGCAGCTTTATCCATACTGGATAAAAATTGAAAACAATCCAAATGTCCTTCACTTGGGAAATGGATAAACAAAGTGTGGTACCCACACAGTCCAGAAAAAAAAGAATGAGTCCCTGATACTTGCTGCAACTTCCACAAATCTCAAAAACATTATACGAGTAGAACAAGCCAGACACAGAGGATGGTATGTGCTGTGATTCTATTTATTTGAAAATTCCAGAAAAAAAAAATCTTAGATCCTGGAAGATTGGTGGTTGCCTGGAACTGGAGGTAGGAGAGGTGGAATTGAGGACTGACTGCAAACAGACACAAGGGGAACTTACTGGGTGATGGAAACATTCTAAATCTGCATCGTGGTGGATAATTTCTCAAGTCTACTGAAGTCATTTTATGTTACATAAATGTACCTCAATGTGGTTACTAAGAAATATCTGAAGAATTTTCTGGTGGAAAGAGAATAGAACCAAGTCACAGTTTTCAATAGAAAGAAACTCTAGGGTAGTAAATTTTAGTCAATGTGAGGAGGTACAGGCCCTGATAATCAGCTCTCTTTAACAGGAATAACTTTGATTACAAACTCAGACACCCTGCCCTGATAGTTGGTTGACCAACCTAAGAGACTTTCCTGACCCTTATTCTTTGTTACTAGAACCTACATTTTGCCATGTGGCTAGTAGGATGTCTATGTTATTTGCAGCTAAAGTTATTCTAATGGATAATGGATAAACCTACCCTGTAATAGAAACTCCTAAACAACTGGCCAGGGAAGGTGTGAAATATTTCTTGCAGAGGAAGAGAATAATAGGCTTAGTAAAGTTCTTTTTTTTTAACAAGACAAATCATTTTAAGCATACTTTTAAAACACTGCATTTATATAGGTGTTCTTTGAATTAAAAAGAGCAATTATTACTGTGGATTTATATATATGTTAGATTATGAATAATATTAATTATTATCATCCACATTAATAATGGTGGATTATTAATAGTCATAATAATACATATGCCATTTGCCCCCAGGGGAATCTTGAAGATCAAAGTACTTCACTAGGAGCCACAAGGCACAAAATAAGTATGTAAGATTTGACCTCTGCCCTCAAGGTGCTAAAAAGACCATTTTTGTAAAGGTGGGTGGACACACCTGAAGCAATTAGCGGCTGTCAGACACTGTACAATAAACACGTGAATTGCAGGGTGTGGTACAATTAAGTTCTGTGGGAGCTAAACCATAGCTGTCTTTTAGATCTACCAGGACTGACAGGGAAAGTATGCAGCTGACTGAACTGGTCACACCCAACCTGCAGTTATTTCAAAGCAGATGTTAAGTAGTCCTTGGAAGGCTTCTGACACCAACATACGGTGAGATTATACCCATCGAGTGCTTTCCTAGGAACAAGAGAAATCAGCGCTTTAGAATGAAGTCATTTAAAAACAGACTCCCAGAGATCATTTTGGTATGAGCAAATTCCATAGTGGATTCTGTCTTGAATTTCAGTCACCTCTAGTGTCTGAGATATGAAAGTTTTGATAGATAAATGCAAGTTAAGTACTGCTATAATGACAGTATCACAATTGGATTTTTTTTCCTTTACATTTTTCCATCTGCCGTCTTGCCTTCTGTTACTCTGGGAATTTCCAAAATGACATAATCGTAAAGACCTATGTTATTTCAATACAACACGAAAAGGGCTTCAAGCTAAGGAATTTTAAAAAGCCACTATTGGCAGGATTAAATCTCTTTAACATATGTACTGGTGGGGTTAACAAATGATCTACCATAAATATTTTCTCATTTGAAGCTAAGAGTCAGAAAGTATCATTTGAGTTGCTTTTCCAGCAGTTCCAAAGTCACCAACCCCTTCTCCCCTCCTCCTCTCTCTGCTCATTAATGAGTTTGATTTCAAGAGGTCTGAAGACACGGGTAGGTGTGTGAACTCAGGAGGCCACTGGTTCCCATGTGGGTTGCCTGGCTCTTTTGGGACTGACTCCAAAAGCTTTGCTGCTTTAACACATGATTGCTGAGGACCCATCTCCCCAACAAGTGACAAATGAGCAGATGACATCCATCTGCCTCAGCTTTCACCATCTGTTTAAATCTGTTTAAATTTGCAGACAACTTCTGCTTATCAGGAGTTTTTGAAATGAAAACTCCTAGAAATGGAATGAAAACAGCTTCAGTACAATGCTTTTTTCTAGGACCACTATCTCCCATGAAAATTAATAAAAATTCATCTCCATTGCCTTGTTCGTTCAACTTCTAATTAGCACACACTATCTGACCTCATTATTCCCCCTACCTAAATTTCACTTTTTATCAAACAAATCAACTTTTGATGCCCTTTGCAAAGGAACACTTCCCAAGTGCCTGGAGGTGCTTAAAGAACTAAAGCTGGTCCCTGTCAGACTTTTAAAATTTTTTACTACAGAGCAAATATGCTGTAGTGGCATATTTTAAATCCTGTATTTTCCCTGATCCCCTTCTGAAAGTTGTTCCATTTTTTAATTTTCATAGCATAAAATAAGTACCTGACAGTACAGTTTTGCCCACATTTTTTGCAGTATTTCCTCAAAAGTTATTCATTGCCATTCTTATTTCTAAACTAGTTTGATAATGAAGTCATACATCGCTTCCACAATAAACTTACTTCCTCCAAAATGTGTGTTTGCCAGAATTTAAATGTTGGTTCAGCTGGGTGTACACTTAATGCATGATTGCATGAGGTCCTGGACTCAATCCTCAGCAAAGAAAGAGGACTTTAAATGTTGGACACCATGGCTTCTGTGCATTGCTTACCTCTACTACTGAATATCAGCTGAGATGATATTTTCAACAAATAACTGACCCAGGGAAATGGCATAAGAGTTAGTGACCGGTACTAATATTCTGGGACTGAAACCACCCAAGAAGTAAAGGGACTCCTTTTTTTTTTTTTTTTTTGTTTTAGGTAGTTGGGCAGTTAATTACACAAATTGCAAGTCTTTTAATAGGATCACAAATTTAACTTACAACAATTTGGAATGGGAAGGAAATGCAACATTTTTATTTTGTTGTTGTTCACAGGCCCACATCTACTACTGTTAAGGAGAAAATAGCTAAATATTTAATTAGGTGCCCAGATAAAAGTGATGATTGTTTATTCAACCCTCTTATTATAAGTTCTGTCAGACAGCCCTTCCTCTCTTCTCACGGCTCCATTTCTTAAGAACATCTGGGTGAATGAAGAAGGTGGCATCACGGTGTATTGTCCCTAAAGCAGAGGGGGAGAGTAAAACATCATGTCTCTGAATGCTCTTTGTTCCCCAAAACCTAGCCAAGTTAAGGGAACAATGAGAGCAAGTTTGAGCTAGAAAGGCCAGGGATATATTCTCTCGCAGGACACTGGCTCTCTCTCTTGTGCACAGTGGGAACTAGGGAAAATTAGTGTTATCCCTAGAAAGCTACCTTCTTGCACGTATTGCCTGGGCACTTGCTCCTTGAGATGCTGGTCAGACAGGCAGAAGAAGCAAGCTAATACGGATGACGTCACTGACATACAACCACTCTCTGAGTGGGGCCAGTCGCAGAGCTGAGGGCACCATGGGAAGGATATATGTGACCCATCCAGCTGGACAAACACTGCGAGGGAGAGGAGGCACTGCTTGGCAAAGCACCTCCAGGAATGGAGGTGCTATCTGTCAGCCTGTCATCACTGAACTCTTGTTGGGGCAATCATTAATCTCTTGAAAGCTTTCCTTGCCAAAAATCATGTCTCGCATGCTGTCTCTGGGCATTTTCTTAGGCCTGACTACAACCCACCCTATTGCCCTGGCACAACCAGGCTGTGAATGAGACACTTTACATTCTGGTGAACTTGAGGGCAGTGGACCCTCGTGCATATGATCGTTAGCACTTATGGGTTCTCTAGAACAGCATCTTTTGTCTTCTCGGCTGCTTGGGGTCCTACCACTCCATTCTGGAATTGCAGCCAGTAAACCGAAGCAGGCCAATGTTCTCTGTGATGGTCTCTAGTTTTGTGGCCTCCTCTCAGTCCTAGGGCTACTATGGGTGTTTAGTCTCATTCAGCCATCTGTCTGCTTTATACCTCCGAATACAAAGTACCTTTTAGAGTGAGCCTCGCAGGCAAGTCTGTTCTGGAAAGACATGGGCTTCTGGCTCCCTCCTCTGCTGTCTGATTCTCTCTTAAAGGTAGATAAGCAAACACAGACATTCAAACTCAAGATGATGCCCTCATACAAATGTTGACTCTCTTGCTGTAAATTCCTACACTGGAATGTTAGAATCCAAATATTGCCAGAATGTTTTTCTTTGTTTTTCTTCTAAAGTAATCTCAGTTATCCCCAAGACAGATGGATGCCTCAGAGGGAAAGGTCATGTAGCTAAAAAGGCAAAAAAGAAAAGAACATAAATAATTTTCAGAATATTACTTTCATTGCATCAGTCAGTGTTTCTCAAACTGTAAGTTTTTACATACCAGGGTTATGAGATGGAGTTAAAGGCTCACATCCAACATTTTATAAATGGAACAGAAAGAACTATAAAGAGCAGAAAATGTGAAAGTGGGTTATACATTTAAAAGCAAATACTATGGAAAACACTTGCTTCCTATTTGGGGGGAAATTGCACCAAGTTGCCAAATACAAGAGAACAGAAGGTTTGGAAACCATGATCATGCCTGGCCCACCTACGACATCATCCCTTCCTCTATTCATCCGTGACATGGTAACCAGTCATCCTTTGAAAACATGGATGAAGTCACATAACTCTATTCAGACAGCGATGGCCAGCCATTCCCTGTGAAAGGCTGCGCTATCCTGGCTCCTGACTCTCTGGGTACCTCAGCCACCACTCCTCTTGATGCAGGGTTTCCTGTTAAAGGTACAATTTCCAGTATTTGCCTTTGAGCACTGCCCTTCACAGGAAAAATCTTAGGAAAGAGAATTGGAAAATACACAGGGTGGCATATGGATAGAAAACAGAACCTCACTGACTTGTAATTCACAAGGACTTTGTTACCTAATATTTTTTAAAAAAATTCACTTTTATCATTTTTCTTACATATAGTAACTCACAGCAAGCCAATCCTGTCATCCAATTAGCCTTAGGAGTCAGTGTAAGAGACAGAAAAGGATTATTGATGAGCTTTATATTATACTGTTTTATATGTGAAAAGGTATCTAATATGCTTAGGAATTTTTTTAAAGTGTTCATTTATTCATATAGTACATGTTAAGCCTAATATTTGTTCACAATCTTTATATTCACTATCAGAGAATGAAAGATTGTTCACTTCAAAGGAAACTAGAGATAGACCATAATGTGGCTAATTTTGAACTATAAATAACTACAGAAAAATGAATAAAGTCTCCCACATCACAAATCAAATATACATGTTCTAAATATAGTCAGAATTTACACAATATATTCTTTAATAAAGAAGGCTATAAAATTAAGAAAGGGGAAATTTTCTAAAATCATAATTTTATAAGATTTGAGACAAAGTTCCTGTCATGATGCTCAGGACAGATTAGAATTTCTTACCATATTACACTTCTGCTTAGTTTTCCAAAAGTGATGACCTTATCTTCCCATTAAAAAATAATGGCCAGAAAGACCACTGTTTCTAGTGGCTTTAGGAGACACAGACCACCCAATGGTGGCCAATCCTACACTCCAGAGGGAAACAAAACAGGCAGTTTAGGGCCAGCCTTTGAGACTGGATTCACCTAGGACAAGACCAATGATCACATCCTTCAGAGGCAGCCTATGTGAGACTCCTACAAAGGACTTTAAAAAAGCAAGCCAAATTCATCATAATCAAGATATAGGAAAATTCCAATTAAACAAAGTGCTTTGGAAATATGTTGTCCTTAGATGTCCAAGACTACAGGATTAGCTAAATAAATTATGGCACATCACACAATGAAATACACAGAAGTCATTAAAACTCATGTTCTAGAATGTAATTAACATTGGAAATGCTGTTATAAAAAATCTCATTATATGAAAAGCAGGTCATAAAAATAGGATCAACAATCAGTTTGTTTTTTAAAAATCACACAGACTAGAAAATGATGTCAAAAGTCTGGCAAAGATTATTTTGCATGATTTTTTATGTTCTCCTTTTTTCTTATCTGAATTTTCTAAATTTTGTATAATAGACTATATTTTGATGGGAGAAAATATGATAAGAAATTGATTAACCTATCTAATTATATTTTCTAATTAACTAAACAGTAAGCAAAAAATTCATCATTGGTTAAATTATCTTAGACCACACCCTACCTCCTGATCAACACAAACCAATGATCCCATTGTATTTAGTGAAATCATTCAATCTGGCAAAGCATCCTTTCTGTATTTAGATGCATATAAGATTATGTAAATTCAAAATCAATGAGCAAAACTGCATTTTTCTTCTCATTTAAGCATCTCATAGAACCTATCGCTCACGAAGCTAACCATCATTAGTCATCCCTGTGGAACCAGTGGGTGCAGGTGTCGGGAGTTTAACATCTCCTGGCTCAGTCATCACGGTTTAGAATATTTAGTGACTAAATTCTTGGTTTACATTTCTTGATTACATAGTATTTGTTCTAAAAGTTAAGTGGTACACAAATTCCAAAGAGTTTATCACTTTTTTTTTTAACTGAATAGGCAAACGATTTATCCTTTCAAAGCTTTGGGGTTTCTTAGTTCTATAAAACCATTATTTTCTACTTATTATTTCCTTCTGTCTTTTAATTTATTTTTCTCTCCAACTTGGATAGTTACTGCATTTTCACTTTTATTTTGTGCATATATCTACACATGGACGTATACATGAATTTCCCTCTGAGAACTGCTTTATTTATGTCCTCTATCTTCTGACATGCAGTGTTATAGGGCTATCATTTTCTATGTATCTCACCATTTCACTTTACATTTCTTCTTTGACCCAACTGTTGCTTCAGAATTTATTTCACTTTGAGAGATACAATATTTGTACCTATTGAGATTTTTGTCTTAGTTAAATGTACCCAGCACTCACCTACAGTCCTTATGACAGTGTCAACCTGGTCATATCTTGGTGGATGACAGTTGTCCACTAGCAGTTTTCTCAGGAAGGGCCCATGGCAGTTCTGTGTCAAGTCATGTTGGAGCCTTAGGCAAATTTTGATAAGCATGGATTTTTTCCATAAATTTTTATTCAATACTGAATTTACTTTAATACTGCATTGTCTTAAATTTTGTGCCCCAGGCACATGATATTCCTTGAGTTGCTGCATGTTGGGCCTTTACATTTAAAGGACAATTTGGCTGGCTCCCTCCTTCCTTGAGGAGCTTGAAGGAGACGCTCTATTACCTTTGGGCAAATGATGCTATGGAAATGCCAAATCCCAAATGGATTTCTTTTTCATCTAAGTGACACTAGCTTCTATTGGTTTTAATCAGTCTTTGCAATGATTCTTAGTCTTCATAACTTTAATAACTTTAGTATGATTTATCTTGGCATTTATCATACTAGATCAGTTTTCCCTGGCACACAGGAAACTTTTTAAAATGCAGATTCAAGCCTTTTTTCTTAAATATAACTTAAAGTATTTTCTCAGAATCATTATTTTGGATTTCTTCTTTGAGTATCCTCCATATAGGTTTGTTGGATCCCTCTTGCCTATCTTCTGTTTTTCATTTATCTCAATCTTCTAAAATTATTTCTATTTCATTGTCTTCAATTTTCTCACTTTTATCTTTTACATTCCTCACAATTTTTTCCACATTGTTACCTTTTCCAGCTTGGCCTTGTCTTCTATATTGGTTTTATTCATCTTTTTCCTCTCTACTTCTTTCCTGGATTCTACTAGCTCATGTCTTCTCCTACTGCTCGCTCTCTCTCTCTCTCTCCCCCCCCCCCCCCCCCCCCCCCCCCCCGCCGTCAAAGGTTGCATTTCCACTTGGTGGTTCTCGTTAACAGAAGAGATAGATTCATTGAGTTGCTTTGTAAAATTTTTATAAGAAAATGTTCATTCATTATTTTCATCTATTATGACAGCTTTTCTAGTGAATATGCATCATCTGCTCAAGGATTTTATTGCAACTTTTTGTCCTCATAGTTTCTCTTTGCAGACATTTCTCTCATTCCTTTATCATTACTTATTATTAAATGGATTTAAAAAAAATAGCCCAGCTACTTGCATATGGCTTCAATGGGAGAAGTGGGGAGAGGAAACAGATCCAGGCACCATAGAATAAACTACACTTCAAAAAAGGACTAAAATTTTGATGAAGGTCAAACGAAGGGTTATTTGAACTAAACTACTAGGTGCAGTTCATGGTGGATGTACCATTCACAAAATCAGGAAAACAAAACTGAGACCCTTTCTTAACCTTGTTCCATGTAGCAAGAAGACCATGGTAGCCAGGCAAAAAACTCCCAGTCAGACGTCTGGAAAATAATTCTGCAGAGATCTTACTAATATAAGAGTAAAAACTTACACATGCTGTCATAAGGGGTTCCTCACTGAATTCTCATCTTTATCATTCTAAAAGAAAGCTTGCACAGGGTGTGGCAGTACAAGCCTGTAATCTCAGTGACTCAGGAGGCTTAGGTAGGATGATTGCAAGTTCAAAGCCAGCCTTAGCTATTTAGCAAGGCCCTAAGCAATTTAGTGAGACCCTGTCTTGAAATAAAAAATAAAAGAAAGCTTGCAATCATCAGTTCCCACTCACATGCTCTGACATTCCAGTCAGGTTTGTGGTACCTAGTTTAATGTGCTTGGGACATTTTAAAATACTACAAACTGACTGACTTAAGTGACAGACTTTTTTTTTTTTGTACAAGGGATTGAATGCAGGAGTGCTTAACCACTGAGCCATATCCCCAGCCATTTTTTATATTTTATTTAAAGGTAGAATCCTGGTAAGTTGCTGAGGCTGGCTTTGAACTCTCAACCCTCCTGCCTCAGCCTCCCAAGCCACTGGAATTGCAGGCATGCACCACCACACCTGGCTGAAATGACGACATTTATCAAAGCTAGAATTTCCTGATCAGCATGCCAGCAAACTTGGTTTTTGGTGAGGGCCCTCCTCCTGGCTTATAGATGTTCACTCTCTCACTGTGTGCACATATGGCCTTTCCTTGATGCTTACACATGTGAGAAAAGAGGAAGAGAATTCATGCTCTTATCTCTTCTTATAAAAACACTAATCCTCCTGGATCAAGACCCCACCCTTATAACCTCAGATAATCTTAATTACCTCCTTTTAGGGTCCATCTTCTACATCAAGAGGTTAGAGCCCCCATCTAAGAATTTCAGTTTCACAAAAACATTCAGTCCATAGAACTTCCCCTAACATTTGCAGACCAAACCAATCAGATCACTGAGAGTTTGGCACATGAACAGTGACTATCAATGGTCACCTCTCCCCTTCTCACTTGACCACTTCACCTCTGGGTAAGTTCAGCGAGTTTCCACACCAAGGGATAACTACATGGGGAAAAAGTACTTTGTTTCAGAAGCAAGATGTTTAGATCCATGGGGTCTCCAGTCAATAGGGACTAGCGTTGCCTTCTGTGGATGCTATTACAATTTCTGAGTTTTAAGTCTGTTACTGTCTTATATTACTGGTACAGAGGAGAAACAGAGGATGTCAAATGTTTCTCTTTTCACTAAATATATTTGTGTTCAAGATATTCTTCAAAAATATCTATTTGATGGGTATATGGAAATATGCATCTATCTAGACCCTGAGTAATACCTATCTGTTTTATTGACAAACTCTTCACCCCCTAGTGATCCTTACACACAGGCAAAACCCTCATCACCCAATCTGACAGAAGCTTTATAGTGGAATAAGTGAGCCCCATAAAACAAGCCAGACTGGATATTCACATGCCACTTCATCAATGAAGACACACTCTTTAAGCAACCTCATCTCTACTTATATGGGTTCTTTGCCTCTCTCCCATCTGCCGGAAGGGCCTTGAAGGAAACTCTTTGCCTTCAGCTATCCCAGCTCTGAACAGTGAATTTATGTGAGATATGTTGTCCCTTTGTTTGCTGCTGACAAGCGTAAAGAACCACTTTCACTGCTGATAATAATGGTTAATTTATCACATCCAGCCAAGGCTGACCTCTGGGTGTCCCAGCCCCTCCATCACCTTCACACCTGCTCAAGCTAATTGTTAGAGCCAAGTGTAAATGAAAATCAACTGGGCTAATAATGAATGGAGCCCATTACTCGCAACAGCACATTGCTTTACGAAGGTTTATCAAGAAACATTATAACCAGTCCTCTGGTCACAGTTCCCTGTTTTATAGATGAGGAAAAGTGAGCAAACAAGGGAGAACCAGCCCATGAAAACAGGTACCAAGACTGGAGACAGCAGTTGGCTTCCACTTCCTGAGCTCCACAGTGGCCATTTCTGTTTCACCACAACTCACTCAAATACACCAAAAGAAGAGGGTTGAAGCTATTTCTCCCAATGTTGTTATCATCTGTTTATATAAGCAGATGAGATCATTACTAGATGTGAAGACCTTAATTAATATGCTAATCTCATTCCTCCACCAAAATCATTTTTTAAGGTACACATGTCCATGGCTTCTCCATGCACTCTCACCTACCCTAGAACTGCTCTGCCACTCTTATCTGAAAAATCAGACCTTGTTCCCAAATGATGAAACCAAGTGAACAGAATTTCTATTAAAGAGAACCGACTATCTTCAAGAGCCAGCTATTAGATTACTAGGAATTATCAACTGTGATGTGAAGATAGAGCTTGAGTGAGTTCAAGAAATCCCTTCCCATCACTACATACAACTGTAATCTATCTAAGGAATCTCTTTAACATTTTTTTTTTCATGTTATACTTATTCATTTTGGATGATTTATAAGCAGTCAAGATCCTCATTTCAAGCAATAAATCAGAAGTATTATTCATCCCCCAGTAAATTCAGTAATAGGAAATGTCACTAACCTCATGTATGGAAGCATGTGCTAACCTGAGTGACCCTCTGGACTTACAAACAATTCAAACCAAATATTGAGTCATTCTGTGTTAGATGTGAATCAGTCATTCATAGAAAGCAAATAACCAGGGTACAGCTTAAAAGGACTAATGATCCCATGACCTCAGCTTACCTGACTTCCCAGAACACTACTCTTGGACTTGAAGACTCCAAGGTTTTCATGGAGGGCCACCTGGGCACCTTGCTCACCCAGGTTTTATGACAGTATATGTAGAGATATACAAATCAGTGGACAGATGTGGTGTCCGCTTGGCAGCTTAGCTTTCCAGGACACTGTTCCACACTTATACTGCACAGCATCAGCTGGGAATGTAGAAGGCCAGGGAGACCAGCATGAAGCCCTGAGATGGCAGTGTTGTCTGGTTTCGGAGGAAGAAGGTGTTAATTGGTGTTCTGAAGGAACAAAAGGAGAAGGTGGGGGTAGGTTCTGTGGTCAAATAAGACTGGAAAAAAATACTGGGTTAAGTTCATTTAGTAGCCAGTCCTTTGTTCAGTGCAGGACTTCCTAGAGCTAATGAACATTGCCTGTCTTTTTTAACTCACATGAATATGGAATTGTCATTTCAAAGAACACCTGTGAATATACTGAATCGCTGCAGTAATCAATAGACTAGGATTGGGAAATCCTACTTTAGAAGGGCCTGTCCCAGTAAAGAACAAATAGACCCCTGCAGGAGGGAAGAACAATAGATACATTGACTTCTGTTTATTTGGTAATGGATAAAAATTTTGCTGGCATCACTTATATGAAAGAGTTAAATGATTGTGGGTAATTTGATATTTTGTCTAAGTTTAGCTATTGTTGCAATAAGTCTGCATAACAAACAATCTCCATATCTCAGACACTTTCAGCAACATTTATTTCTCATTCCTGGTTTTCAGCTGGCTAAGATAGTTTGGCTTCAAGCAGTAGGTCAAATTCAGGTGTGTTACACGTTTCTCAGTCAGGAATTCAAGGTAAAAAGCAGCAGTGCTTGTGTGCTTTTCCCATGGGGTAGCGCAAGAACAAAATATTGCTAACAGATATTTAGCAAACCTCATAAGACTCAGCTCCCAACTGGTACATTTTTACTTTAACATTTTCCATTGGCCAAAGCAATCATGTGGTCAAGTACAACATCAGTGGGCAGAGAAATATATTCACCCACAGAGAATCCATGGAAAGATAGGGAGAGGAGGAAAAATGGTGAGTAAATAATATTTATCACATTAACCATAAATTCAAATCCAAGATTTTACCACTTAGGAGAATTCAGTCATATATCCATTTCCTCCAAATATTTTTGTCCTAGTTAATAATTTAAACAAATAATCACAAATAATCATTTGATGATAGGATATAGACTATTCCTATTCTGCCTTCTCCTTCAGACAAGTCAGAATTTGGTATCCACATGTACTAATCCAGAGAAGTCAGAAGACCCTGGTATCTTCCAGTTGATTTCTGGATACAGAACCAGAACACTAACACCATAATCAAGGTTTTTGCCTAAGAACAATGCCTAGGGTTTACATTTTCTATGCTGTGTAACAAGGTACCACAAGCTTAGCAGCGTAAAATTTCTAGTTACTACCTCAGTTTTTATGGGTCAGGAGATCAGACAGTTTACCTGAGTCTGTGCAAGGCCACAGTCAAGTTCAGCCTGGCCTGGCTTCTCATCGAAAAGCTCAGCTAGGAAAAGATCTCCTCCAGGCTCACTCAATTTGATGGCAGCATTCATTTTCTTACAGCCACAGGATTCCTGGCGTCTTGCTTCTCCAAAGCAGACAAGGACAGGAAGACTCTATAGCAATTTTTCTAGCAACATGGAGTCTTACATAAAGAAATGTAATCACAAAGGTGATAGATAGCCTATCATCTTTGCCATATTTCATTGTTTAGAAATAAGTCACAAGTCGCCCACAAACGAGGGGAGTGATCATACAAAGAGCCAGGAGGTGGAGTTCACCAGGAACCACCTTAAAGACTGTCCGTTAAAAAACCTAGAAACCTATAATGCATATTATTTGTGTCCCACTTTACTCCAACTGTGCCCAGGTTTTCTGTTTGTATTCTAGAATCCCATTCTATGCTTAGCTCACTGACCAATTCTACGATAAGATCTTTTCAGGGAAGGAAACTTCAGTTAGGTGGACATTGCTGTTCAATCATTGGGCATTCAGTGTCACTAACCAGCTGAGTAGCCAAGAAATCATTCTAGTCAGAAAAGGCCCAAGTACCAATTATTGGACTGTCGTGATTTATGTTGGTGCCTGATGTTACCAACATAAGTCAAGCTGGAAATGCAGGCACCTACTGACAAGAACTGCAACTTATGGCTCATGCCGTGTCTACCCTGAGCCAAAGCAGTCAGTCAACTCAACGGGGATAAACATCAGTCAAATAAATGACTTGGCAGCCTAAATATTTAACGACAAGATGATGACTCAAATTTTCACTTTTCAATCAGTCACAAAGACATGGTCCCAGAAAGAGAAATAACTGAAATCTAGAGGAATCTTTCTTTTCCTGAAAGTTAGTCATCCCCAAACATCTGTTCAATGCCTATTGTGTTCCAGGTCCAGAACACAGTACTTAGTGTCTAATTAGTGTCTAGAATTTAGTCATGAATGACTGAAATAGTACTAGGAGTAAAAATGACCCTTTAATCGTTCTCTCCTATTATCTACAATGCTAAGCCATTTTCTCAGTGTTCATTAACCAACAGAATCCAGTAATCTTCCCTATTGCTCCTATTTGAACCCTAATATTTGACCAAAATTTGCTTACTCTGTCATAATCTCAATACCTTCATTGGCTCCAAAGAATAATTTCCTATAATAATTTATAATAAAATCTATGTGATAAAAATGTATTTCCTTTGGCCCCCATTATAACTTTGGAGGTTAAGAAAATTTTGTGTTGTGTGAATATGTGAAAGCCAAAGATCACCTAAAATCATTGTAGGCAGTCTCAATATAATGGCTCAAAGTTGCACATAAAGAGGAAACACAACACACAGAAAGAGACAACCTTGGATGACTGGGCCTTTTCTTTTCCTACACTCTCTGGGGGTGGGGGGTGGTAATTCTATACATCCCCATGGCTTTTATATACTAAAGCCTTAGACAGCAAATAGATGACAAGCTTACTTTAATAGTTGTGTATCATAAGTTTAAAATGGGGGGAATAAACTCTTGACAAATACCAAGGACTCCTTTATTCTTAACTCCCCTTTATTGTCAAGGACTCCTTTATTCTAATGCAGTGGCTCCTGGAAAACTTTCCTTTTCAAGGATTCTTTTTCAACCACAATCAATAATCTACAATCAACTTTGTAATCCCTTTAGAAGCCAGGACCTTTTTCAGCTTTGGAGTTTTGAAGATAAAAGGCATAGCTGGATTCTTACAGGCCAAAGACTTTATTTTTTTTATTTGTTGGTTATTAGGTATACTATTAATACTCCATCTGATGTGTGATACATAATGGGAAGTAAATAATTAGTTATTACCATTGTTACTAATTTGAGAAAACTGGGAGTTGAAATGAGCTTTGGAGCCCAGCCTGTCCAGCACCCACCCAGAAAACATCTGTGACAAGTGCATGTGGATCCAGCTGTAGCTCAAACAGTCTCAGTGATGGAGAGACCACCAGCTCCTTAGAGGGCTCAGTCCATCTTCTCACATCACCTTAGAAATGTTTCCCTTATTCTACTCAGTTTTGCCCTGCAGCTTTAATCCATGATCCCATCAGTATTTCTTAGAGCCTCATGGGACAAATCCGATCCCTTTGGATGACAATCCTCCAACTATCTGAAATCCCCTGGCATGTCTTAAATGCTCCCTTCCAAAGATGTCCAGTTCTACAATTTTGGTTCTTTCACATGATGGTTTCTAATCTCACCATCAGTCGATTTTCAAACACGATTTTATAACCATCATTCTTCTGATCAATAAGAAAGAAAAGGGTAAATTACCACAGCAACTAGACCTAGAATCAAAGATAACTCCATTTCTGCATTATTGTATACCACAGCCTGGAAAGAAATGAAAGTTCCCAAGTGAACATTTCACACTGTGAATATAATCAATCACAGGATCCACGGTGGATTAAAAGTTGAGAACCACTGCTTTAAATATGCCCCATTTATTATATTCTTGGAAAAGTGTGGTAGCCAGAATTGAAAGTAAAACCCAAGAGGTAGGTATGCCAGGGCACTGTAGATTTGTTTATTAAATCATTTTTTCCAGCTTTTCCTACTACTGTGTGCCCTTCAGGGGTCAGCTAAAACCTCACTTTTTATATGAAACCCTTTGATGGGAAGAACTAAATTTTGAATTCCCAAAATGCTTCCTTTGAAGGCAGGCCTGTGCTGAATTCTAAGGCCTTCCACTTCCAATCATGTGTCCTTGAGTTTAGTTCCTGACTTTCCCTGAAGTCAGCTTCCCAAGGTGTAAAATGGAAGTTCTTCAGCTTCACTGTGCAGCTCAAAATTTCCAGATCAATAGTTGGTAATGTGAATTCATTGCCTTTTCCCCGCCTATTATGCTCTAAACTGTACTCAGAACATTGAGTTGCTAATCTCCAGATACAATGTACACCCAGAATTATAGGACCAGAATTTTGAGACCAAGAGAGAAGAGAGTACTCGAAGAAACTGAGATTAATACAAGTCAACATAGGGGCTGAGGGTGTTGCTCAGTGGTAGAGCACTTGCCTAGCATGTGTGAGGCACTGGTTTTGATCCTCAGCACCATAACAACAAAATAAATTAATAGAATAAAGGTATGGTGTCCATCTACAACTAAAAATATTTCTTAAGATAAAAATGAAATAAAAGTCAACATATAATTATTGCACTGGCCACCTGTAGAAATCATCCTGGAATGTTACCCACAATTAGAGATGATTCGTGACATGAGACCAAGCTGCCAGTAGTGACCTAAACAAGCACTGCTGTCAGATGACCTATAAACCAACCACAATGTGTTGTCTCAAACAAGCATAAGCAGCCAGCTTCTAGTATTTTGTGCAAACCTAGAAAAAGGAGAATTTACAGTAAAAACAATCATGCATGAAACTTGACCTAGATGTAGGTAATCAATGCTGATGACCACGAAGAAGGGTGTTCCATCAAGTCCTCAGTCAAGAATACAGAAATCATCTACTCCAACCTGGGACTCTCCCAGCAGCCTTATAACCTGTGGCGTCATCCCCAGAGAACATAGAAATAAGGAAGGCTGAGAGCTCACAGCAGGCAGTCTCTCACATTGCCAATTAGTACACCATCAGCTCTAGTTGGTGCATCAGTTTCCTGTGGGATTTATGCATGGGAATTGATTTCTCAGTCTAATCCCTTCTGGGGAAATTAACTGAATTCTTTTCTTAAAAAGCTGAGTGATATAAGTGGCACTGTGAAGATTCCCATGCTGTGCTGATTCCAGCATCCCTGGTTCCTTCAACAACATATATAAGTTGGTGCCTCATCAAAGGTGTAGGGCCTGGGGATTCTACAGCCCCTTGGGGTCCCTCATCAGATCCTCCTCTGCTAAATTTACCCACCCTGTTCACTCCAAGGGAGGAGTAGGTTATTGCTCTGGTCATATTCAAAGACATTGTGCCAGGTCTCTGAGAGGATAGCACAGGATACCTGTCTTTATAACTCCCTTTCTCCAGTACATGGGTCCCAGCTATACCTTCCTCTCTTCTGTTCCAGAGATAGGAATACGGCCAGAACTACAGAGTCAATCATCTTCCTGTCTTTTCCCACAGGGCTCAGCTGAGGCACTGGTTTCCATATTCTATTTGGTGGTAAGGTCGAGTCAGAGGTTTTGAATTGAAAGGATGTGCCATTTAAACCCAAGCCCAAGCCACATTTTTCCTGGATATTCATGATTCCTAAGTTACATCTACAGCCCTGGTTTCTCCCCTGAACTCTAGACCACCATCCCACCACACTCCTGCCAAATGCCTATTATATATCTCCACTCAAACTTCCTAAAAATATCTCAATTCAACACACCCATCCCCTAAACTCTTAGGATTCCTCTCAGATCTACTCCTCCCTCTGTCTTTCTTATGCTAACTTATGGGAAAAATAAAAATGAATCTTATTTTTATTATACATAGCAATAAAGATTTTTGAACCCCAAGCATATACATGTACATACACATGTCAAAGTCTTTGGCAGGCTTACTCAGAGGTATTTCAAGTATTTTAAAAAGACCTAGAAAAGGAAGGACTCACTTTTCCTTTTCCAAAAAATGGATTATCAGTTCCTTTTCAGGTGAGACCCAACTTTTTATCCTGGTTAACTCAAAACTCATGCCCTCATGTCACTTCCTCCAAGAAACCCTCTCTGAGCTCTTGAGACCAAGTTAAATCTTGCCTTCACAGTTTCTAATTTCAACCCTTATGGAATACTTAGTACTATCACCACTGGTTAACCAGGCTCTCTCTGCCAGCAGGACTTGAGTTCCTGTGAACTCTGCTTTGCTCATCTCTGTAATTCCAGTGCCTAATAGAAAATTAATGCTCAATAAAGTTGGTGGAATTAATGAATGGCTAATATTGCTAATTAACATGGATGAGCTATCAGAGTGGATGGTTTGAATTTGGCCAAGCATTTTAGCCCAAAATCTTAACCCTGACTTATCACATAACCTTGGACAAATCCCTTCTATCCCCATATCTGTCTTTCAAGGAAATCAGAACGGCAATATCACCTTCTTCACAGGGCTGCTGGGACAATTACATGAAAGATAGCATACGATTGGTTCTATAACAGTGGTAAATCTGTTGGGATGGATAGAAGACAGTGAAGCTGAGGAGTGGGGTGGCAGAGGATACATGTTACATTTTGCTCATAAAAAAAATAAGCTCAAGTTTGCATGTCTCCTTCACTTTGAAAATGAAAACAGCATCAAAATAACAGTAATAATCTATAGGATAATTTGCTAATAATAGGGCAATATTAGTAGGGTACAGGTGGGGGCACCTCAGTAGAATATCTTTTCAGACGTGGAGACTGATCTCTCTGAAAAAGTGGGGAGAAGGGCAGTATCATTTGTCTTCCCCTTGAAAAAGATTATGATATGCTCATGAATACAAATGGGACTAAAATGGTTAAAATCACAAAGCAGCATTCATTAGCAATTCAGGTGAAGGCAAGGCACAAGCACTAATATTAACTATGGTCCTTAGCCTTTGGAGTTGGAGAGATGAACCCGGCTTCCTGCAGACCAAACACTTATGCTAATAGAAGAAAAACTTTCTGAAAAAAAAAAAAAAGCAGCCAAATCTAAGAGACCTGTCAACACCCAGGGTCATCAGTGAAGAGATAACCAGGAAAGAGCTGAAATCAAAGGCTGTGTCTGCCTCCCCTGCACACTCTGTTCAGTGGGAGCCCATGGTGGTCACAGCTCCTTTAACAATATTTATAATGAAGGAACAACGCAGGAGATGTCAACCCTGATTATTCATAAAGCTTCCTCCTGCTCAGATCCACCCTGGGGCTAACAGTAAAAGTACCTGATTCCCAATTCTCAAACACAAAAGCATACAGAGCTTGAAAGAGGAGCTGACTAATAAAGTTTGCATATCCCTAAGAAAAAGAGCACACAAGGAAGAAGAAAAGGAATGGCAAGATTAAACAAAAACAGTAAGCTTGGATGGAAAATGATAAAATTTTTAAAAGGCGAGAACTTAAATCTATTTTCATTTTTTTTTCTTTTTCTTTCTTTTGTAATGTCCTTGTTCATTTACATTTCAGTGTGAGCCATTGGGAAGGAACAGCTGTTTCATCTCCTGCCTGGATGGTGGAGGCGCTCTGAACACTTACAAAGCACAAGGCAGCTAAGCTCCATTCTGGCGAGTGGCCCAGCGGCTTTGGACTTTGGACTGGTGGCGTTCTTCATCTCTTGTCCTCTTAGACTAGGAGCTAACCAAAGCAAAGATTTTGAGATGTTCCTTGGGTAGTTTATATCTAGCCAGCACTGGGATCCAAACCCAGGCTCTTTGGCCCACTGGCTCCTGGACCAAGCTACCCATTTGAACATTCCTGCTTCTCCGAGTCCTCACTTGAACAATGAGAACAATAATGCTACCTTCCTTCCAGGCTTGCTGAGATTCAATTAAATAAAGAAAATAAAGGCCAGGGTCTGGATTATAGCAAGCACTTGATAAATGTCACTTATTGGCTCTCATTATCAATCCTGATAAGATTTGTCAAGTAGAAATTAAACTGTTTAGTTTTTAATTTTGTGTCTCCAAAAGAGAAATGGTTTAAGATGATGGTGATGACTCTGGCTGTTTGCCAAACATCCCAGCTCTTCTCTCCTACATGGCATATGCTAACTTATAGCGATAATTCATCATCCTTACATCCTGTGGGGGTCACATGACTAGTTCTGGCCAATAATTGTGAGAAGAAGTGCCACATGTCTTCAGTTTTTTTGAACTCTTTTTTTTTTTTTTTTTGAGAGAGAGAGAACTTTTTAATATTTACTTTTCAGTTTTCGGTGGACACAACATCTTTATTTTTATTTTTATGTGGTGCTGAGGATCGAACCCAGCGCTGCGAAAATGCCAGGTGAGCACATTACTGCTTGAGCCACATCCCCAGCCCTTTTGAACACTTTTTAAAGGCCCCAAAATGGGAGGGGGGGGGACTCCATTTATAGATACCTATGGAGATAAAAATTGTTAATGAATAACGGTTCCTCTGTCTCCCCCCTTTCAATTCTTTTTCTTACCCTCAGTGTTCTAGTTTTGCCAGTTTATTCTCCAATCACATGCAGACACAAATGGTGTTAGAATGAGTGGAGGTATTTGCACAACAATGTATTTAATAATACATTTAATGCACTTAATAATGCTGAGATGCACACGCAAAATGGTTGAAACAGTGAGTTTGATGTTAAATTTTGCCACAATAAAAAATAAAAGCTAAATGGGAAGACAGAGTTGACTAGATGAATAAATACCTAGCAAAAAAGTAACGATAAATTATACCAATGCTATTCTCCTCCTTAAAAGAAAATAGAGCAAAATATTCATTATAAACTAGATGGTGAATTATTGAGTGTTTACTGTGTAATTTTTTTGTCCTTTTGAAAATATTCATTATAAAATATTAGGGAAAAAAAGAAAAGAAATGAGTGGATAAAAAGATGTCCAAAAGGTAAAACTAAACATGGAAGAATGGATTGGAAGCCAGATCAGTCTACATAATGAAATGCATGTGGAGAAGAGGGAAGGGGGAGAGGCAACTGGTTGCAAGAATATTGAGGGGCCAAGGTAAGGGCTGAAGAGTCAGAGCAGCTTCAATGTGAAGAAATAGAGGAGGGAACAGGGTTAATAACTGCCATGGACCTCGAACTGCATCATTTTTAACATTCTTTGAGCTACGAAAGTAAAGATTGAAGTCCTTGTTTAGTTACATTTGGCCCCTAGACTGTTCTTTTGGTATTACTTTATGGAAAGAAAAGCTGGATAATGTGCCAAGGGGAAGAACTCCCTCCATGAACTAGCAGATGCCTCACCCCACCGAGGAGGCTGGACTGTAGTCTTCCCACACCCCTTGTGTATGCTCTTCTCACTCAGAACCCCACAATACCCAACCAGTGCCTTCTAGGGTACACAGTACTCAATTCAATGGGATCTTCTTTTTTATATATACCAGGGATTGAACCCAGGGGTGCTTTATTACTGAGCCACATCCTCAGCTCTTTTTTGTTTTTTATTTAGAGACAGGATCTCACAAAATTTCTTCGGCACTCCTTGCTAAATTGCTGAAGCTAGCTTTGAACTCAGGATCCTCGTGTCTCAGCCTCCCGGTCTCAGCCTCCCGAGTTGCTAGGATTATAGACATGCACCACTGCACCTGGCTGGGATCTTCATTTTTGATGTGGAGAAACTATAGCTCAGTGAGTTTGAACAGATTGCACACAGTCTTTCATGCAGTAAGTGGCAGGACTAAAGCTCAAGATCTTTTCACTGCCCCATATTGCCTCATCTCTAACTATCCAACGACCTCTAACTATCACGAGGCCTGAATGAACTCAGTCTTCCATGAAGCCTTTTATGGAACACCCCAGCTTTCAACACATCTCCCTCTCTTCTCAAAGTCCACAAGTCTGTACCAGATGGTAGAATGTAGTTGATATTGTCCGTATATTTCTATTACATTGTTAGAGTTCTCTAACAAAAGATTGCAAACTCTTGGAAGATAGAGACTTACACTTTTTATTTATTGCTAAAAAAAATCCAGCACAGTTTCAAGCACAGATGAGGTGCTCAACAAAGACTGAGCTAATGATTCTAAATCCCTTTTGGATTGTTACCAAAGGCAGGCATTGAAGAAGTTTAATTCTTGAGGGCTGTTGCTTTGGGATCACACTGACTTGTGCTAAGCTAAAGGACTTTGATATTTAGAGCCCCAGAAAGTTGTAATGGAGAGTGAATCAAAGAGAGGACCTCAGAGACTGCAGTATCCTAAGTGCTTTGCTGATCAAAACTTAACCAAAGCTGCATCCAGTACTGGCTTGCTGACTTTCAGACATTCATTTAGTATAGCAGATTCTTTTCTATAAATATTAAAATTTTCTAAAAAATATATAAACAGTCAAACATGAAAAGCATTAATTGGGTGTATGCATTACCTAAACTTATTGAGGAAAATTAATTATGAGTTTAAAAGAGGGTTACAGGAACATGGGCTATTGTTGACTATCAAATTGCATTTTGTACCAAACTCTTATTTTTTAAACATGCAAACATCAGTAAGTTCATGTAACAGTGAAAACATAAAATTTCAGTTTATATAATCTGTTTTTCCAACATAATATGTCATTCACTTAGAAACAAACTTAAATTCAATTTGTGGTTCTTCATTAGGTTGCTACTCAATTGCCATGGTAAATGTCTGAAAAATTATCTATCCTTTCCATAATGCTTCATATGCACCTGTTTATTAACAAGTTCCTCTCAAGGAATAATAATAATAACAAATGTTTGTAGAACACTCTGAGTTAAAGATCCCACAAGCTCAAACAATCCTAACAATGGCATTGTCCAAAACTATTTTTATCCTCTTTTTAATGAGTACAAACCTGAGGCACGTTGGTCAAGGTCATCATATAGCTCATAAGTAGTGGAGGAAGGAGCTGAACTTGGGCATTCTAACCCCAGAGCCCAGACTCTGAATCATTAAGTGTGCTTTATTCCCACCCATGAAAGGAAAGAGCATTAACTTGCTGACATTATTTTCTTTTTCAGACTACAGACTAGAAAAAGTATTTTTCCAACTTTCAAAGCAGACTCCAACTTAGAACTTACACGTGAACTTTGCCACTTCCACACACTACTCTGGCCTCTCACTTTCACTGGACCTATTTAACATTCAAATTGAAATCATGACACTACTACTGATGGTCCACATTCCAAATGTTATTAAGGCAAGCATGAGTCCTATAAGAGGATGATCTGCAAACTCAGAAAGTGAATATTCATTATTTTTGTACAAAATAGTAGTAAAAAAATGAAGGTAAAGGAGATTTTCCGATAACAGATAAAAGTTAACTAAAATATTACACACCAACACGCTAGAATATTACCTTAGTATTAAAAATTGATTTGCCCAGTGTTCGCCACATTCCACCTCACCTGAGAGAAAATTTTGCTTAGCTCCATCTGTGACCCAGTCTGACTTGATCCCTGGTGGGCACTACAACTGAATCATGGGGAGAAAAGCCCCAGCCTTTCATCCTGCCCAAGGTGTGCACAGCTGGGGTGGGGGTCTGAGGTCCTGCTCCTGGGTGGGCATACCTACTATATCAGCAGACAAGAATAAAAAAACTTTTGCCCATCTGTGGGCCATCTACATTGTTTACCCTGCACCTTGTCTGATCACACACTGCCAACAAATCTGGGTGTGAATGCCACAGAAGAGGTATTGTGATTCCTGCTCTCACCCCTACCAGGGAAGCACCTGGACCTGCACCAGTGTTTAATCAGACACCAATGTTTTAGGCCCCTCATCACTACAGGAGCAGCCAGTGCCAGAGACACTTTCACGTAAGAGCCAATATCAACAGTGCCAAAGGGACCACCATTATAGGAATAGACACACAGTGTATACCACACATACTCTGCTGTCCAAACCAAACCTGCATGAACTTTTAAAGTGACCCACCCTTATATAATGCATACAGACAGTGGGTCTCTCCAACTCTGGATATATTATGCACTGTGCCCAAACTCACTAATCACAACCCCAAAAACTACAGGGCAATTATACTACAGTACCGATCTAAAAATAAACTCAGGATTGCATAACATTGCATAACAAACCAATATCCCAAGACACATTTTTCAGGAGAAATCCTTTTACTAAGAAGGCCCTCTCAAAACTAAGTATATTGGTTGATAGTTATTTTCTTTCAGGAATTGAAATGCACCATTCCATGCTTTCCTGTCCTATAGGAGATTTTCTTCAGAGATATCTATTCTACCATACGTACAAACCTCGAAATAGAAGCACAAGAAATATTGTAAAATACGGTAGCAGACACCTCCTAAGGATCGTAATCTCTACTAACAGATTCCAAAAGTATCAAGGTGAATGAAATATCTGATAAAGAATTCAAAAGACTAATTTTAAAAGGTCAGTGAGATCCAAGAGAGTACAGATTAACAACAGTTAAATGAAACAAGTAAGACAATGCAGGATATTAATGAAAAGTTCATCAAAGAGATTTTGAAAAAGAACCAATTGGAAATCTTGAAAATGAAGAGCTCAATAAGTAAGACAAAAATTTTTTTTTGTTGAAATGCTCATTAACAGACTAGGTCAACTGGAAGAAAAAATATCAAAGTTTGAAGGCATTTTCAAAATATTATTCTGAGAGAAAAAAATTTTAAATAAGAATAAATCATTCAAGATCTTTGGGATAACTTTATTAGATCAAATATGCATATCATAAGCATATCTGAAGAGGATACAATAAAGATTAAGACCACAGAAAACCTATTTCATAAAATAATGGCAGAAAACTTCCCTAATCTTGGGAAGACATGGACAACAAGTGTGGGAGGCCTATAGAACCCCAAGTAGATATGGCCAGAATGGATCTTCAACACATATTATAGTCAAACTATCAAAAGTATATAACAAAGAATCTTAAAATCTGCAAAGAAAAAGTCACACTTAAGGGACAATCCATTAGACTGACATATTTCTCAGAAAAATCCATTCAGAGCAGGAGGGCATGGAATGAAGCATTTAGCAAATAACTTCAACCAATATTACTATACCAGCAAGGCAATCCTTCAGAATCAAAAAAGAAATAAAGAATATCCAAGTATTTGCTTATCTTACCAAAGATAAGCAAAAAGTAAGGGAATTCATGATCAGCAGACTGGTTTCACAAAAGATTCTTAAGGAAATCCTACACCCAGAAATGTAAGAATGATAACTTCCATTATGTAAGCATGTGAAAGTGTAAATCCCAGTAAAAGAATAAATATACAAATGAGAAATGGAAAAAAAAATAAATCAACCATCATCAATACAGGAAATAATCAAGTTCACAAAAGTTAATAAGATCAAAACAAGGAATATTCAAAATAACAAGAACATAATCAACAAAATGACAGGCACAAATACATACTTCTCAATAATAACTCTGAATGTAAATGATTGCATTTCTCCAGTTAAAAAAATACAGATTGAGCAGTGGTGTGGGGGGTGTTCAAGATGGAGGAATAGAGGAGGTCACTTTCCTGGCTGCTTCATGGTGTGAAACCAAGAAGTTTCTCAGCAAGGTAGGTGAACAAAAAAAATGGTGGTGGTGAGGACTTTACTTAAATTTAAAACTAGACATTCAAAGCAGATTGGGGACTCGGGAGGTTGGATATAATGAAATAAGGAAGAATTCCCAGCCAGAGTAGTCCCTCTACAAGCAAAGTGGAGGGATAAAGGAATTAAAGGAATCCACGTTTTTAGGAGATCTGAGACGTGTCTGGATACAGAGCATGTAGAGATCAAGGACATTGCCTGACTAAACTGAAAGGCACACTGTACAATATCCTTGTGTGGGAAAGAAGCCACCATTTCACCAGATGGCATGTGGAGGACAAAGAAAGGAATATTTTGCAACCTTGGTGTAGGGGTTGGCAGCTGAGGGAGCCAATTCCTGGAAACCCAAGATTGACCTGAAATATAGGCCCAGTAAACACACACTACACACCATAGAGTGTGCTTAAGCGATGAGGAGAAAATCAAATGTGGACAGAGGTTTACATAGGGGAAAACTATTTGTGGAAACCCACCTGTCTCTTCCCCTCCCCCTCCAATCTGGCTGCTTGCAGGACTAACTAGAAAGAAGTGTCTGGTCAGGAATTCAGAAGGGCAGGGGTGGGAGAAATTGTGTTTAGAAACTATATCCAACACCAGGAAATGTGGGAGCCTCTGGTGATATAGGGGATTAAGAATTGGGTCCTTCACCATGGGAGTGGAAACCAGGGGAGATCCCTGGGGGTAAAATCTTCCAGCATGAAACATCAGGTACTGGGTACTCAAGGTGCACTGATCTAAAATCTCCTGATCAATTAGCATTCAGTGAAGAAGTCTTGGAGCCTACCTAAGCCTAAACCCTACCTCCAGGAACTCCATCTATGAAATTATCTCTCTCACTCCATCAATTCAGAGGGGGGAGCATCACATTCCAAAAGACCCCAACAAAAAAAGAAGCTGAGAATATTTTGAACTCCAATGGAAAGAATTTTCTAAATTTCATCAAGGTTTTTTTTTTAATTTTTTAAAATTTTTATTGTTGGTTGTTCAAAACATTACATAGTTCTTGACATATCATATTTCACACTTTGATTCAAGTGGGTTATGAACTCCCATTTTTACCCCGTATACAGATTGCAGAATCACATCAGTTACACTTCCATTGATTTACATATTGCCATACTAGTGTCTGTTGTATTCTGCTGCCTTTCCTATCCTCTACTATCCCCCTCCCCTCCCCTGCCCTCCCCTCTTCTCTCTCTACCCCCTCTACTGTAATTCATTTCTCCCCTTGTATTATTTTTCCCTTTCCCCTCACTTCCTCTTGTATGTAATTTTGTATAACCATGAGGGTCTCCTTCCATTTCCATGCAATTTCCCTTCTCTCTCCCTTTCCCTCCCACCTCTCATCCCTGTTTAATGTTAATCTTCTTCTCATGCTCTTCGTCCCTACTCTGTTCTTAGTTACTCTCCTTATATCAAAGGAGACATTTGGCATTTGTTTTTTATTTTGCACTGTTTAATTGTGGCCTTGATGTATTTGGACATTTATACAGTACTGGGCACTGGAAGTGCACTGATTTTAAATCTCCAGACTAAATGGCTTTCAGTGAAGAAAGCCTGGAGCCCACCTAAACCTAAAACCTACCTCAAGGAATTCTGCCTACAGGATTACCCCTATCATTTCAACAATCTGGAGGGTGGAGCATCAAGTTCCAGAAAACCTCACCTAAAACTGCTGAGAAGAGAAGCTGAGAATCTTTTGAACTCTAACAGAAAGAAAGAATTCATTAACTTTTCATCAAGTCTGGCCCGCATCCCTCATGGACTCTAATTTTTTAGTTTCCCTCTGTGTGAGGTGTGCTGGCTGAGAAATACAGCAAAAACTCACAAAACACAGAAAGTAGGGGTCCTGCTTCCACACTGGAAGGAGAAAGAGAGAGAGAGAGAATAGCCTATGTTTGCTTTAATTATGCAAGGGGGCTTCAAAGGATTTCAATGGAATGTTCTTTTGCCAAATAAGGCAGGAAGGGAGCTGTCCAAGGCCAATGGGTAGTGCCCAAGTCTGGAGCTACAGAGCAGCCTATCTTGCTGAGTGAAGATTGAGGTCACCATGTGCTTTGTGTAATCCATAAAGTGGGAGAAGCCACAAAATGTCTTGCAACTCCAGACCAAAATCTCCTTGGCTCCAAGGCCAAGTAGAAGCTATTCATAGCTCAGGGGTGGCCCCCACAATTAAGATTTTTTTTTTTACTATTTTTTTTCTTTTTAATTTTTTTTCTTTTCTCTGTTTAATTGTGACATTAATGGTACATGGACATTTATATACTCATATTTGGATTTTTCCCCTCATTTACAGCATTTTTGAAGTCAGTTATTTTACATGGATCAGGTTTTTCGGGACTAGGATGTTTGATTAGTATATTTTAGGTTTGTTTTGTATTCTTTAATTTAAAAAAAATTATTTTACATATTTGTTTCTCTTACCTGTTTTCCTTGATTCTCTTTGTCTTTTCTTCTGTCAATAGCCAATCTCTACTGTTTTCTCTTTCACTCTTCCTTTAATTTTTTTACTTCTATCTTCTCTCTTTCTCCCTCATAATCATCACATCCTATATCACTTCTGTTGTCTCACTTTCCACCATTTAAAACTGTAAACAATTTTGCAAACATGCTGTTTTTATTGTAGGAAATAACTGATCATATCATTTATGTTTATTGTGATAAATTACATTGTAGACATCACAGTAGAAAATATTTGGTTTAATGCTGTATATTGTTTGCACTGCTTGTCATCATTATTTGTCTCCCCCTAAACAGTGAGGTAGTGGAAATCTTCAGAATCACAGTAAGTCCACAGGGTAGAAATTCTACTGCCTCAAATCCATGCTGTTAGATGGGTAGACACAAAAACAACATGAAAAAGCAAGGTAACAAATAACCCCCAAACAAACCAAGATACTCCAATAACAGAATCCATCAGCACCACAGTGGAAGAAATGTCAGATAAGGAATTTAGAATGTACATAATTAAACTGATCCTCAAAGTAAAGGACAATATAAGGAGTAAAATCAGAAAGAAAATACAGGAAGTTAAAGATCACTTCAATAAAGAGATAAAGATTCTGGAAAAAATAAGCAGAAATCCTTGAAATTAAGCAATCAATAAACCAAATTAAAAATTCAATTGAAAGCATCACCAACAGACTAGACCACCTGGAACACAGTTTTAGGCAATGAAGATAAAACATAATCTTGAAAACAAAGTTGACCATGGAAAAAAGATCTTCAGAGACAATGAACAGAACTTCCAATAAATATGGGATACCCCAATACCCAATAAATCTTAAGTTTAAGATTTATTGGGATAGATGAAGGTTCAGAGATACAAATAAAAGGAATGCACAATCTTTACAATGAAATATCAGAAAATTTCCCAAACCTGAGTAATTAAATGGAAAATCAAATACAGGAGGCATACAGAACCCTAAATATACAAAATTACAACAGACCCATACCAAGGCACATTATTATGAAAATGCCTAACATGCAGAATAAGGATAGAATTTAAAAGCTACCAGAGAAAAATGACAGGTAACATTTAGAGGGAAAACAATCTGGATCTCAGCTGATCATTCAACCCAGACCCTCAAAGCTAGGAGGTCTTAGATTACTATATACCAAGCTCTGAAAGAAAATGGATGCTAGCGAAGATTACTATACTCAGCATAATTAACTTTCAGAATTGATGATGAAGTGAAAACCTTCCATGGGAAACAAAAGTTAAAAATGGAAAACAAGTGAAAAATAGCCAGGGAGGAAATATACTAAAAGAACAGTGAATCAATGGAAATACTAATTCAAATTAAAAAGCAGAAAAAAATCAAAATTATAGGGAATAAAAATCATATTGCAATAATTACATTGAATGTAAATGGCCTAAACACATCAATCAAAAGACAATGACTGGCAGATTGGATTAAAAAATAAGAGCCAACAATATGCTGTCTCCGAAAGACTTGCCTCATAGGCAAAGACATCCATAGACTGAAGGTAAAAGGATGGGGAAAAAACATTCATTCACAAGACTCTTGTAAACAAGCAGGAGTTTCTACCCTTATATCAGATAAAGTGGACTTCACACCAAACTTAATCAGAAGGAACAAAGAAGGACATTTCATACTGTTTACAGGAAGTACATATCAACAAGACATAATAATCATAAATATTTATGACCCAAACAATGGAGCATATATGTACATCAAACAAACCCTTCTCAATTTTAAAAAGCAAATAGACCACAACACAATAATACTGGGTTACTTTAACACACCTCTGTCACCACTGTATTGATCTTCCAAACAAAAACTAAATAAAGAAGCTATACAACTAAAAGACACAATTAATAATTTAGACTTAGTAGACATATATAGAATATTTCATTAATCAATGACTGAATACACTTTCTTCTCAGCAGCACATGGATCCTTCTCCAAAATAGACAAATCTTAGGCCACAAAGCAACTCTTAGCAAATAAAAAAAAATAGAGATAATAATATGCATCCTATCATATAATGGGATGAAATTAAAAATCAATGATAAAATAAAAACAGAAACTACTCTAACATCTGGAGACTAAATACTATGCTACTGAATGATAAATGGATAGCAGAAGAAATCAGGGATAAGATAAAAAAATACTTACACTTAATGAGAATAGTGATACAACGTATCAAAATCTCTGGGACACTATGAAGCCAGTGCTAAGAGTAAAGTTTGTTGCATTGAGGTAATTTATTAAAAGAGTAGAAAGTCAACAATAAATAACCTAATATTACATTTCAAAGCCCTAGAAAAAAGAAGAACCAACACCAAAAGCAATAGAAGACAAGAAATAATTAAAATCAGAACTGAAATAAATAAAATTGAAACAAAAGAAACAATTCAAAAAAATCAACAAAACAAAAAATTTGTCCAAAATAAATAAAATTGATAAACCCTGAGCCAAGCTAACAAAGAGAGAAAGAAAACTCAAAATACTAAAATTCATAATGAAAAAGGAAATATCACTGTGGACATTAGTGAAATACAGATGATAATCAGAAAATATTTTTAAAAATTTATCCTCTAATAAAATAGAAAAGCTTGAAGACATTAACAAATTTCTAGAGACATGTGACCTACCCAAATTGAATCAGGAGGACATAAAAAATTAAAACAGATCAATTTCAAGCAGTGAAATTGAAGATGACATCAAAAGCCTACCAATTAAGAAAATCCCAGGACCATACAGATTCTCAGCTCAGTTCTATCATAACTTCAAAGAAGAACTAACACCAATCCTCCTCCAATTATTTCATGAAATAGAAAGAAAGAAACCCTTCTAAACTCATTCTATGAAGCTAATATCACACTGATACAAAAACCAGACAAAGACATATCAAGGATAGAAAACTTCAGACCAATATCCCTGATGAACATAGATGCAAAAATTCTCAATAAAATTCTGGCAAACCACATAGAAAAAGCAGATTAAAAAGATAGTGCACCATGATCAAGCAGGGTTCATTCCAGGGATGCAAGGTTGGTTTAACACATGGAAATCAATAAATGTAATTCATCACATCAATGGACTTAAAGACAAGAATTACATGAGCATCTCAAAAGATGCAGAAAAAGCATTTGACTAAATATAGCACCCCTTCATGTTCAAAACACTAGAAAAAATTAGGAATAGTAGAAACCTACCTCAACAATGAAAAAGCTATATGCTACACCCAAGGCCAACAACATTCTAAATGGAGAAAAATTGAAAGCATTCCCTCTAAAATCTGAAACAAGACAGGGATGCCCTCTTTTACCACAAGGCAGGGTTGCCCTCTTTTACCACTTTTATTCAACATAGTCCTAGAAATTCTAGATAGACCAATTAGACAGAAGAAAGAAATTGAAAGAATATAAATAGGAAATGAAGAACTCAAATTATTCCTATTTGCTGCAACATGATTCTGTATTTAAAATACCCAAAAACTCCACCAGAAAACTTCTAGAACTCATAAATAAATTCAGCAAAGTAGCAGGATATAAAATTAACACCCATAAATCAATTGCATTCCTATACATTAGTGATAAATCAACTGAAAGAGAAATTAAGAAAACTATCCCATTCACAATAGCTCAAAGAAAATAAAATATTTAGGGATAAATCTAACAAAAGAAGTGAAAGACCTCTACAATGAAAACTACAGAACACTAAAGAAATAAACTGAAGAAAACTTCACAAAATGGAAAAATCTCCCATGTTCTTGTAAAGGCAGAATTAATATTGTCAAAATGGCCATACTACCAAAACACTATACAGATTTAACGTAATTCCTATTAAGATTCTGATGACACTCTTCATAGAAATAGAAATATCTGTCATGAAATTCATTTAAAAATGAGAGGTACAGAATAGCCAATTCTCAGCAAGAAAAGTAAAGCAGGAGGCATCACAATACCAGACCTTAAATTATACTACAAAGCTATGGTAACAAAACCAGCCTGATATTGGCACCAAAACAGACATAAAGACCAATGGTGCAGAATAGAAGACACAGAGACAAACCCACATAAATAACAGTTACTTCATATTAGAAAAAGGCATCATAAATATACATTGGAGAAAAGATAGCCTCTTCAACAAATGATGCTGAGAAAACTGGAAATCCATATGTAATAAAACAAAATTAGACTCCCATCTCTTACCCTGTGCAAAACTCAACTCTATGTGGATCAAGGAGCTAGGCATTAGAACAGAGACTCTATATCTGCTAGAAAAAGGCCCAGATCTCCCTCATGTTGACTTAAGAACTGAATTTCTTAACAAGACTCCTAAGGCACAATAAGTAAAATATTATATCCAACTAAACAGCTTCTTCACAGCAAGGAAACAATCAAGAACATGAAGAGAAAGCCTACAGAAAGGGATAAAATCTTTTCCATCTGCACCTCAGATAGAGCACTAATTTCCAGGATATATAAGGAACTCAAACTCAACTCCAAAAAAACAAATAACCTAATTAATAAATGGGCAAAGGAACCGAACAGACACTTCACAGAAGAAAAAATACAAATGGTCAACAAATATATGAAAAAATATTAAACATCACTAGCAATTAGAGAAATGCAAACTAAAATTACAATCAAAATTACACTGAGATTTTATTTCACTCCAGTCAAAATGGCAATGATCAAGAATACAACAATAAATGTTGGCATGGATGTGGAGGAAAAGTACACTCATACATTGCTGGTAGAACTGCAAATTGGTGCAACCATTCTGGTAAGCAGTATGGAGATTCCTCAGAAAACTTGGAATGGAAACACCATTTGACCCAGTTATCCCATCCTTTGGCATATACTCAAAGGACTTAAAATCAGCATACTATACTGACAGCGCCACATCAATGTTCATAGCAGCTCAATTCACAATAGCTAAGCTATGAAACCAACCTAGGTACCCTTCAATAGATGAGTAGATAAAGAAAATGTGGTACATATACACAATCAACTACTCAAGACATAAAGAGGAATGAAATTATGGCATTTGCTGGTAAATGGATGGAACTGGAGAATATCATGCTGAGTGACATAAGCCGATCCCAAAAAAACAAAGGCCAAATGTTCTCTCTGATATGTGGATGCTGACTCACAATAGGCAAGGGGGAAGGAGAAGTGGAGATTCAATGAATTGAACAGGGGAGAATGGGGGGAGTGAGGAGGGATAGGAATGGGAAAGACAATAGAATAAATCAGACATAGCTTTCCTATGTTCATACATGAATACATGACCAGTGTAACTCCACATCATGTATAACTACAAGAATGGGAAGTTATACTCCATGTATGTATGATATGTCAAAATATATTATACTGTCATGTATAAATAAAAAGAACGAATAAAAAATAATAAAAATACTGACTGATGGAATGATTTTTAAAAAAACACACAATATCCAACAATATGCCTATAAAAGATTCACTTCCCTAGTAAAGACACACTGGGACTGATTAGTGAAAGGATGGAAAATGATATCCCAAGCAAATAAAATCTGAAAGCAAGCAGGAGTAGGAATATTTATAGCTGCCAAACTTTAAGACTTTAAGATAAAACAGTAAGAGACAAAGAAGGTTGCTAGAAAATGACCAAGTGATCAGTTCACAATATGTAATGATTTTAAATCTATTTAAATCTAAGTTTATACCATTTAATTTTATACAGCAAACACTATTAGATCAAAAGGAAGTGATAAACTCCCATATAATAATAATGGGGGATTTCAATAACATATTGTAACCAATGGATAGATCATCAAAAAACAAATCAAAGAAACTACAAACCAAATAGTCTTATTAGATATTTACAGAACATTCTATCCAAAAACTGCAGAATATATTCTTTACATCAGCACAAGGGTATGGAGAAAAAGGAATTTCTACACTGTGAGATTGTAAATTACTATAGCAACTATGGAGAATTGGGAGGTTGCTCACAAAGCTAAAAATAGAACTAACATATGATCCAGATATCCTACTCCTGAGTACACATCCAAAGGAAATTAAGTCAACATACTAAAAAGATATCTGAGTTCTCATATTTATTGAGGCATTATTCACAGTATCTAGAATATATAATCAGCTGAGGTGCCCATCAACAGATAAAGGGATAAAGTAAACACGGCACCTATACATAATAAAGTATTGTTCAGCCTTAAAGAAGAATGAAATCATCATTTGCAGCAAAATGTATGGAACTGGAAGACATTATAGGAAGCAAAATAAGCCAGACACAGAAAGAGAAGTATCATCTGTTTTCTCTTATATCTAGACCTTAAAAAAAAATCAACCTGAAAGCAGAAGAAGAATCACTAGGAACTAGGAAGTTGGCTGGATAAGGGTGCTAGATTGTAATCATTTCCTTTCCGCACTTTTTTTTTTCCAAGCCAAACTGTATCCAGCTTTATTAAAGATACTTTTCATAAACAATCTTGGTATTTCAGGCAGGACATGGGCAGACAACCGTTAACAGTATACAACAACTTTCAAACTCCCTTCTTGAATGGACTACCAAAATCAGAAAGCCACTATAAAACCCCATGAAGTTTTCATTTGATGCTCTGAATAGGGAAAGTTTAGAGTGAGGGTTGACATTTCACATTTAGCATGTTGTTTAACAACTTTTCACAAGCCGACCCTGACTTTCAGGAAATGAAAGGAAAATGGCAAACATTATTAATCTGAAGATCCACAATCTAGAAAAGGAACTGCTGCTCTTCTGAGGGACACTATTCTCAATGACGTCACTGGAAAGTCCAGATGGCCCCACACACTGGTAAAACCAACTGTTGGGAATCAGGTCCCAACAGATTTAGGGGAGTTAAGTCTATGCCGATGGCAGAGAGGGACAGGAGGACATACAGATGAGTTTGAGCTTTTCCATACCACAAGGCATTTGTGCCAAGGTGGCTATGTGTGCCAACATCAGGGAATCCCTTCCTCTTAGGAACAAAGAGGAAGTCTCTCAAAACTAGAAGGGAAAGGTGTCTTCCCCCACAGCAATCCAGCTTTGGAGACATTCTACTAGCGACATATGCTCCTTCCCCCCCAAAACAACAATGAAGTGTTCTGTGTGCTAACAACATAGCTTTAAAAAAAAGTAAAACAAAATTCTGCATTTTTATAAAACTTGATAAAAAATAGTATTTCAAACTGTACAGTCACCAGAAGTACACAGTTATCAAAAACGCACACACTTCACTTGGCATCTCCAGCACCTTCAGCTTTCTGTGCCTGGTCTGTTTTGGCATCTCCATTTTCTGCAGGGTTATTCCCATCCTTGCCAGTGTCAGCTTTTCCCTTTTTCCCTTTGGGTACCTTCTCTCCCTTCTTTGCAGGGGCCTTTTTAGGCTTGGGCTCTGGCTTTGGAGGAGCAGGTTTGGCAGACAACCTTGCAGATCTTCTCTGTGATTGGTCTTTCACCTTGGCTTTATCTCCTTTAGCATCCCCTTCAGCTTTTCTCTTGGGCATGGTGGCGACGGCGGCGGGACGCAGGCGCTGGACGCGGGGATGCAGCAGCGGGCGGCTTTGGTCGTTCCAGGGGTCGTTCTCGCCTCTTCTTCTTCACACTGCTCCCTTTCCGCACTTTAAAAGCATTATTTTATTGACTCTTGATCTCTATTATTCATGCTAAAAAGTCAATTGTGTGTTTTATTGTTCAGTAATATTTTTTACTTTCTGTGGTTGCTTTTAAGATTTTTCTCTTTGTGGTTTTATTTTGAGGGGGGCTTAGATTTGACTGGGGTTTGTAAACATCTTGAATTTTAGCTAATTTCCCATCTTTTTTCATTTTTGTAAATCCTTGGTTACTAGCTCTCCAAATATCAGCTTCGCCTCATTAACTCTGTCCTTTCCCTCTCAAACTTTAATTGGACTTATTTTACTTTGGTACATATGTCTCTGACACTTGGCTTTATTTTCTCTTTTTTCTCCATGCTTTTATCTGAATATTTTTAAGTGACCCATTTTAAAGTTTGCTGCTCATCTCTTCTACAGTCTAATGTACAATAAATCCATGTTCTAAAGCTCTTATTTCAGTTATTATATTTTTACTCCAAAAATTTCCACTTAAGTTTTAGAAATCTCTCTCTAGTAAGTCTCACTTTATTATCTTTAAAAAACATCAGTTAATTTTTAATAAACTTTTTTATTTTAAAAAAGCTTTAGGGATTGGGTATTTTCAAAAATATCAGTCATAGATCTGGGTGCAGTGGAACATGACTGTAATCCCAGTGACTTGGGAGGCTGAGGCAGCAGGATCACAAGTTCAAGGCCAGTGTTAGCAACACAGCAAGGCCCTAAGCAACTTAGAAAGACCCTATCTCAAAATAAAATAAAATAGATTTTTTTTTAAAGGGCTGGGCATAGGGCTCAGTGAGGAACATGCATCTGGGTTCAATCCCCAGTACCAAAACAAACAAAAATTAGTTACAGTTAGTTATATAATGAACTTTTTTCTTTTAAAAAATTTTAGGGGGGCTGGGGATGTGGCTCAAGTGGTAGTGCGCTCGCCTGGAATGCGTGCGGCTTGGGTTCGATCCTCAGCACCACATACAAACAAAGATGTTGTGTTCGCCAAAAATTAATAAATAAATAAATATTTTAAAAAAATTTTAGGGGTTAGGGATAATGCTCAGTGGTAGACTATTTGCCTAGCATGCATGAGTCCTAGGTCCAATCCCCAGTACTCCAAAAAAAAAAAAAAAAGTTTTAGATTTACAGAAAAAAATTGCAAAGATAGTACAGAATCCCCATGTCCCTTTCACTATTATTAACATCTAACATAGCCTTGGGATAAAGAAGCATTTTTTATAGGAGATTCAACAAACGTGTCATTAAGGGAAAACAATAAATTTCAGTATACCAAGATTTTTAATTTGCATAATAAAAGACACCTAAACTAAGATAAAAACATAAGGTACAAATCAGAAGAAAACATTTTCAAATATATAACTGACAAGAGATTAATAAACATAATACCTTTAAATATTGACTCCCACAAGTCAATAAAAAAATTTAGTTCACAGATGAAAATAGAAAGATAAAGAAACAAATGTGATGATACTTAATTTCAGTAGCAATCAAGAAATGCAAGTTTTTAAAAAACCCATCAAATTGACAAAAAAAAATATTGAAGCCTAACTATGTAACATATTAGCAGGGATGTAAAACAATAGAAACCCTGCTGCCATGTTCATGTGAGTTATTTATATAAAAACAGTCTTTGGAGAGCAATTTAGCAATACCTTATAAAGTTGGAGCTGTGTCTACTGTACAATCCAGTAGTTTCTAGGTATCTGCTATATGAAAATCTTGCATGTTACAAGGGTTTTCTTGCATCAATTATTCCAGTAGTTAAAAACTAGAAACAACCTCAAGAATCAGGGGATCAGTTTAAGTTGAAGTCAAGTCATTCAGTGAATTATTACATGGTAGCTAAAATATCAAACCAGCTATTTTTAAATCAACAGAGACAAATCTTGAAAGCCAAATATTGATTGGAAAAGTATGCTTTTTTAAATAAATGTTTAAAACACACAAAATGTTGCAAATGCCTGGAGACACATAAATATGTAGTTAAAAGTATAAAAATATGCATGAGATTGATAAACACACAATCAGAACAGAGGTTGCTTCCGAGGGAAAAAGAATTGAGATCAGAAGTGAGTTTTAACTCCAAATATCTTATTATTTAGAAAAAATGAAAAACTATGAGGTACCTATCACAAAAAGAATATTAGAATTGTGTTTTGAAATTTCTTCTAGTCTTTTAAATAACATGATAAAATTCACATATAAATGCATATACCAGGGCATATTTCTGCTAAATAACCAAAAATCAGTTTATGAACACACATATTTCTTAAGAAAGTATGTTATTTCAGTCCCATGTCTACAGAGATCCCAAACTACTATGGATTAGACACAACAGAAGTGCCTCTATATTCACACTCTGAGCAATGGTCCAGGGCTTAGAGAACAGTTCTGCTGTCCTCACCCAGGCGTTTCACCACTGTTTGCAAGAGGGATGCTCTCACACCCTCCACCACATCCACAGGACAGGCAAAAGAAGACACAGGAAATTACCACACGCTTCTTCCTCTGACATCTCACTGGATGGAGCTATACCACTTAACCATATTTTACTGTAAGGGAATGTGAGAAATGTAATCTCTGGCTAGGAAACCATGTGCCCAGCTGATCTTTGCACTTCAATTAGTAGAGGAAGAAGAGAATGGATATAGCTGAACACTATCTGCTTCTGCCCCAAGACAGATAAGACAGTTACCGCAGAGGTGCAAGAACATTTACAGATAGGGAACTTGGCCTTCTGTCTTGATCTCAGCAGCCCACCTCACAGAGCTCCCCCTCACCTCTCTTCCTAAAGCTTCCTTAGCCCTGGTCTGGCTCAGGTGTCCTTCATTCCACAGGCACTTCCCTGAGCCAGACACTCTGAGATGCCAGGGCTAGACAGAATGGATGCAATCCTCAAGGAAAAAAACATGATTAGGACACACAATAAAGCAGTGGCATGCATGGTGTACTCTAAGCACTGGGAAGGGCCCAGGAGCCACCCAGGGCATCTGTGAAGACTTCTCTGTGACAGCTTTCCATGCTTCACAGAAAAGTGGCCCTAGAATTAAGGAGAGGCTGTGGAATTGAGACCTGTCAGGGAGATGGATAGGATCCTGCCCAAAGGGAATAAAGTATGAAAAGAGAATGCGAACATAACACGTCCATGGAAACTCGGTTCAGTATGGATAAAGATCAACAAGGTGGCGAGCCACAGATAAAGCTGGGAAGGATGTGGGGAGATCAGATGGTGGGGAATCTCATTCATGCAGTGGAGTTCACACTTCATCCTGTATATAGTGAGGGAAGTATTAACAAATTTTGAATGAGGAAGGGGCAAAAATCAGATTATTAGAATGATCACTCTGATCACAAAGTTGAGGATGGGCCAGAATAGAAGCAAAACTATTGATAAGAGACAAAGGTAGAAAAGAGCACTCTGGGAGGTTGGGAAGGGCAAGTTCAATTTGTAACTTGTGTGGTTTGAGGCCCCTAGAGGACACTCAGTGGAGATGGCCAGTACATACCATGTTGGACACACAGGCCTGAAGCTCAGGAAAGAGGTTCTGGTTTCCACTGTCTGCCCTCCTTCAGTTCTCAGTTTCTGGCATGTGTAAAATGTTTTTAAGCCCCAGCACTCTTTTCTTCTGTCTCAGTTCATGGCAGCTGATCTGCCACTCCATGACAGTCAGGGATCCTGGCGTCACCAACCCATGCTCCCTCCTTAGTTAACTGTCCCCGGGTTATATGGCATCATCATAAAGCATACTTATAGGAGCTCAAATAGAGCTGAATGCCTTATTAATGGAGGAAGGTCAGCCTGCAGAGAGACCTCCAGAGCGCACGCCAAGCTCCCTGCTTGGCCCTGGCTCCTTCTGCAGCTCTATCAGACCAGATAAAGACAGACAGGTTATCTTGACCAATTTTATGGTGATGCAAAGACAGAAAGGCAAGTCTGTGGAGGTCAGAATGAACATTCAGCAAGAAATAAACATTAAAATTAACAAACTAAGATCTAGTGGGGATGCTTGTAAAAGCCTGTCAAATAAATTTGTTCAAATAAGTGAATTACAAAAGCAATTCCATAGTAACACAATGGAAATCTGACTAAAGATATTTGGTACCCCAAAAATTTATTTGAAAATCTATTTATTTAGGTTTCCTGGAGTTTTTTTGAAGCCCAATCCTATCAAATACAACTCCTATTCCCTACAATATGAAATTTAAATATAACTTGAAAGGTCCCCTAATCTGACATTGCTCATCTCATCTCTGCCACAGCCCTCACCCCTAATATCTTACATTTTTCTCAGTCATTTCAAAGCACTTACAGTTCTCTGACTAGACTGCACATGTCTTTGCATGTGCTTCTTGGTGGTCATGTTGGTTTCAGGGAGTAGATGTACTCAGCCTACTTCTATCCTCCCCAACCAAAGATTATATAAGACCTTGGAAAACTTTATCCTGAGTACAAGGAACTGGTAGTCCTCATAAACTAATGCAAATTCATTTTCCAGAGGGATGGCTACTACTTTAAAAATAATGGGTGGCATAATCCTCCTGAGTTACCATTCTACTCTATAAGGACTTCCTACACAAGTTCCCATCCTGTGTTCTCTGGAACACAACTCTGTTTCCCTGTACAAATGTTTCTCTGGAGATGTTTTCATAATACTTGTTAATCTATATGTTTTGATAGCTGCTCAACAAGACTAAATGCAACTTCCACCAAATAATCCAATCATTTTAATAGGTATCCCTAAGAATGTGCACACAGCATACTGTGCTTCTCCCTTACACTTTATTCACTGTTGAAATTCATTATTTCAGTAATTTTTAGTTTTACCAACTCCATATCTGAAAGGTTCACCACTGGGTCTCTAGTGCCTCATACAGAGCCAACTCTTGGTGGGAATAGAATATTTATGGAAACAGTGAATAAATGAATGAAAAATAAACAATAGACACCCCCCAAAAAAGTCATCTCCTATGTTACTAAAATAGGTTAGTTTTAAAGCCCTTTCTTGTACAAATGTTCCAAGATGGGCAAATAATTCTTTTGACCATTTCTTCACTAGTTAATCATCAAAATTGCTAGTGTCCATCTTGTCAACCATTTCAAGACAAATAATAGAAAACCCTAGTCACCTGCCTACAGGGCTTCCACCTGACAAAGTAGCAGAAAAAAGTACTGTTACATTTCTCTTGCACTGTAAATTTTCCTTATGTAAAGTAAATATTACAGAGGAGAAAAATATTCCATCCTCTATCTCCCTTTTTTTATGTTCATGTTAAATTTTTAGAAAAAAAAATATATAGTGTTAAAATTCCAAGTAAAGGTTTATTTGAACAAGGCATGAAAAAATAATTGCCATGTACCGGCTGATCTGGCTGTGAATAGGAGGAGAAAGGTGAGAAGAGAAGGTTAGGAGTATTTAAAAGAATGCAATAGACTATGAGTGAGGCTAATCCCATCCATCCCCTTGGAAGCAACTCCTGCCTACCTTCCTACAGATTCTAGAAACAGCTAGTGGTTTGAGCCTCCATTACACCCTACCACAACAAATCAAAAAATTAAGGTGTTTCAGTTCACATTTGCACTATAAACTGTACCATAAAAACTACCATTTTGAAATTTTGCAGACAATTCTATTGCTCTAATAGGAGAAAAACATCATTTAGAAATAATTGTCATGCAGGATTATTGAACTAGTTGTTGGCAACCCACTTCAAAATTCATTAGTAGAGACCAATCCAGACACTTGCCCACCTATGGAAAAAGGAGAAACTTCTCATTTTTGGAGAAGTTTTTAGAAAGGAGAACTGCACCAGTAACTAAGTTCCTTAATTTTCAAAATGCTAAAAATTTAGCTATCTCCCACCCCTGGTCAATGGATCAAAGCATAGTTTCAGAAGATAACCAATTCTTTACCTCCTAGTAGATATAAGTAGTGGAAGAGAAATCACCTACCAACAGGAGGACTAACCTATTCATTCATTGAGTATCCACAGCTTCATGTCACTTAGACTTAAGCGATCCTACCTGCTGCCAGTCTTGATGACATGAGGCAGCTTTGATTTCACTACAGTGAATTAAGCCTCCTTTTCATATTTCATTGCTTTGCAAACCTAGAAGTCAAGATCATCTTATAACACAGGTTTTCTTAAACATCTCCTCTCACATCTGTATTACTTCACCTTTTAACTTAGGGCAAAGCAAAACTTTCAATATAGCTTCAATAAATAGTTGATTTGGGGTTTCAAAAATTACTCTCCCTTTCTCCTTCTTTTAAAAACTTCTGTTCAAAACAGGTTTTGCCTTTTTTTGTTTTTGTTTGTTTTTTAACTTGAATTATCAAGTAGGAATAGTGTTACTGAGTAGACAGGCAGTGAAGTGGGTAGATCTTCCCAGTGTGTAATGGCTGTGGGCAGGGTTTCCAGCTGCTTCACTTTAAGGGATGAGGGTGAATATCCAGTGCCACTCCAGAGAGGGAAAAAAAAAAGAAAAAAAAAAACTTGAGTCAGATTTTTCTACAAAAACAATCCAGGTAGCCATGCAAAATTAGAAAACTGCAAAGATCCCTGTGATCTTTCAAAAATAAAACACAACACTCAACCCAGAATGGGTGACTTTAGTTGTTTTTAAAGAAAAGTGAACATTTTTAAAGACCCTAACAAATATTCTTGGTGAGCTTTTCAGGATTTTGATCTGTTGAGTAAGTATTTTAGACAATCATAGGTAAGTTTTATGCCCACTTGTTAAACATACTTACTCTGAAGATAAAAATAGAGAGAAATACTGACCCAATTAGTTGGTTGCTATCTTTAAAACTCTTTTTCCCTCTTGTGAAGGCATACATTTGTTTAAGGGACCATTTCCACTGTCCCCCTGCACCTCTTTTCATTCCCTCAACACCAGCAACCCAGGAAATAAAATGTCTAGTTGGAGTCCTTCCAATTCACTCTGCACCTTTTGTTAAGCATCCAGCGCTTATTACCCTTAAGGATTTTGTACATCTTCATCATCCCTGTGCTTTCTAACCTGTCACTGCATCTAAAGGGAAGATAAGGTATATTGGGATTGAACAGAAAGCAAAGAATTTAGATTCTTTTTACATGTATGATGGCCCAGACACCTGAAGAACATCCTTTGATGTTCTTAATCCCTGTTCTCTAGGAGCAAATGTGTATTTATCAGAGAAAACAAAGAAAGAGAATAAAATGAATCATTTCACGCCACAACTATTTTCATAAGGGACATAATGGCTAGTCAAGAGGCAATCCACACTTCAACCACTTTTGGAAACAGATGGTTCTAAATGTGACTAATTTTCCTCAACATTTAACAGCAACATCAGAAATTAAACATGTTACAGAAACCATTAGGTTCAGTCCCAGCCCTGTTACTATCAGTGTTGTCTATAATGGGAATCACATCCATTAACACATTGACACTAATTGAAGGAAGCTTGGAGAGCTTGAAGGAAAGAAAAGGATTAGCTATCACTAAACACTCCAAGCAAAGACTGGGCTCTTTCTCTCCAATTTAAACCAAGCACTGCTTGCTGGCTACTTTTCCCTTGACCAAGAAAGTTTGTGGATCAAGTTTAAAATAGACTTATTTTAAAAGTTAGACTCTTGATCCATTCCCAGAAGCAATATACTTTTTCTGTCTCAGGTGAATAAAATATCCTACTTGTAAATATCTTGCGCTACTGAATAAGAAGAAGGCTTAAAGCAGCAATCCAATCCCAATCCTGGTTCTGTATGAACTTAGAGCAAATAAACAAAGAAGAATGCAGAACGACACACTCCAAGCCTCCTCCTGGTGGCTGCTCAGGCATGGATCAAGGCACAAGCCCAGAAAAGCACTGATATTATCAGCCTTTCTCCATTAGATAGCTCAGGTAAAAATCCTTTCCCCAAAACCCTTTGTTCCAATGTCTGACCGCAATGCTATGAGAATGTGAAGGATTTATGAAATCTCTTCCTGAAAATCTTTGCTCCAAAGATATGATGATCATTTATAGCTCCTGTCCTTCTTGATACTTCAAGAAGGATGCTTAGATTGTTTGTTGGGCTTATACCTCAAATGACGAACTCAAGACCAGCAGGGAACTTTGGTGTCTGTCACCTGGAAATCCCAACAAGAAGTCCTTCAAGAAAGGTTGAGAACTAGGAAGTTCCTGAGAAGGGTGATTGGAGTGAGGGAAAGGGTGGGGTGCCTAGAAACCCGAAAACCTTAGGAAGCTTGAGATTGAGAAGATGGAGGATAAAAGGGTAATTGACCAAGGAGTCAAGCTTATAAAAAACAGACACAGTATAAACAAATTTGTTCACAAAATTATAGAACAGAACTGGAAAAGGTGGGGGCAAGTTAAAGGAGGGGCAATTTTGACTTTGCAAACACACATTTAGGATAAAACACTGTTTTCCATTGTAAATTGATACAACAAATTTCCTCAATTTCCCCTCTCCATGCCCTTGTAAATTCAAATGTAATCACTCCATCCTTTCCTTCAAATGGAACTAAAGTGATAAACAGTATCATAGGAAATTAAATCTATCATAGATTGTTGTTATTTTTTCTATTAGATGTTTGTTTTAGTCAGCGTTTTCACTGCTATGACTAAAAGATCTGACCCGAACAATTTTAGGGGAGGAAAAGTTTATTTAAGGGCTCACAGTTTCAGAGGTTTCCATCCCTAGAAGCAGGCTATATTCCTGGGGGCTCAAAGTGAGTAGAACATCATGGAGGAAGAGTGGCAGAGGGAAGCAGCTCACATGATGATCAGAAGCAGAGAGAGAGACTCCACTAACCAGATACAAATATATACCCCAAAGCCACATCCTAAGGGACCCATCTCCTCTAGCCACACCCCACCTACCTTCACTTACCACTCAGTTAATCCTATCAGGTGATTAATTCACTAATTGGGTTAAGGCTTTTTTAACTCAATCATTTCTTCTTTGAACATTCTTGCATTGTCTCACACATGAGCTTTTGGGGGACACTTCACATCCAAACCATAACATTATTTGACTAGAATATCTTCTGAAATACACACACACACAAATTCTCCCACCTAAAGTATGATGTGCCTTTTATCCTTCCCTAGTAAATATCTTTTCCTCAGGAAGGAAACATTAAAGAAGGGTCAGAAGTCCTACAAAGAGTCTGTTCAAGTTGAAATGTTTGATGACTGTAGAAATATTCTTATAAAACATATTGAGAAAGAAGAGTAGATATTAGAATCTTCTTCCCAAAATTGGGAAGAGTGGTAAGATAAATAGCAGACAAGATTGGGGGTGTTGATTTTAGGATTATGCCAATACCTTCAATACTACAGAAATGTACTGACCACTCTCTTAGCATAAAGCAATCTGGGTCTCAGGAGAATTTGCACCATAGTTCTCTGTGGCAATAGGCAAGGAATCCATGATGAAGAAATGGTAAGGCACCTTCTCCAGAAGTTTTGTGATTTGGTGTGGGTTCAAGCAATTGTAGATTGGGCTACTCATGCTTGCCGCCAAATGGAGATTTAGGTCACCCAGCGTGATCAGAGTAACTAGGAGGCGTCCAAATATCATGTCTTTTTAATCAAGAGATTTATAGAGAGTAGGGGAGTGCCCACTGCATGTTGGTCAGAATAGCAGAAGACAAGATGTTGGAAAATTTAGTCATAGAAAAGCCACTAGTTTATTGATTCTGGCATTTATTTGACTTTAGACAAATAAGTTCAACCACCCTAGAAGGTGGATCAGTATTTTTTACCTGATATCTGAGTGTTGGGGGCAGTGTGACCTCAAGAGGGTACTAAAGTCAAGTCTAGGAAAGGGGCCAGCAAGGATACAAGCATGGATCAGGACATGGAAAGAACCAAGGGGGTTTCTGGGAATCGGGAAAGCCAAGTGCCAGGGAAGGTAGGGGCAAACAGGCTTGTCTGGATTTATTCCCCCAAACCAGTCAGACAGAGGGATAAAGAGGCATTTGGTTTGAACAAAATATTTTTTTAAGACTTATCAATTTGAGTTCATGTTGCTTAGCAGGAGAACACACCGATTACCTGCTTCAGTTTCCCCTGCCTTCCATCTCTAGGAAGAACCCCCACAAATACAAATAAATAAGAAACCTAACTTTTTCTTAAAATTCTTTTTGTTATTGTTTTTGTTTTTTGTTTGGTTTTTGGTTTGTTTGGGGGTTTTTTGGTTTTGATTTTGGAACCTGGGATTGAACTCAGGGGCACTTTACCACGGAGTCACATCTCCATCCCTTTTTATTTATTTTGAGACAGGGTCTTACTAAGTTGCTTTGGACCTCTCTAAGTTGCTGAGACTGGCCTCAAATTTGCAGTCCTCTTACCTCAGCCTCTCAAGTCACTGGGATTACAGACATGTGGCTAACTTTAGAATTCTGAAGCAAATTTATGATTATGTAAAACCAATACTGTGAACACTGACCTTTTTTTTGAGAGAGAGAGAGAGAGAGAATTTTTAAATATTTATGTTTTAGTTTTCGGTGGGCACAACATCTTTATTTTATTTTATTTTTAATGTGGTGCTGAGGATTGAACCCAGTGCCATGCGCATGCCAGGTGAGTGCGCTACCGTTTGAGCCACATCCCCAGCTCGACACTGACATTTTTAAGAGATCAATCCATGAAACATCAGATAACTTGAATCTTCTTGTCATCAAATACTTATGGAGCATCTATTATTCATCAGAAACCTCCAGGGATTAGGGTGACCATTAAAAAAAAAAAAAAAAAAACATATCTCTTGCCTCCAAGGAATTTGTGGGGAGGACAGGGTCTTCTGAGGATTGACCAGTGCTGAACTACAACCTCAGCCTGCCTCCAGGGAATTTGAAGTCTTAACAATTTGCAGCTTATACTGTGATAGTCTGTTAGTTGAGTAGCTGCTACCAGGATGCATCAGACAATGTCTTGCTGCAGGTTGCCAATCATTAGGGTTCTTGTGGCACCAAAGGATTCCTTACACCTGAGAGAATTCATAAATCCCGTGGCACAACAGGAGAATCATTGGCATTGAACTATAATAAAGTTATTAGAATATATAATAAGGATAGCAAGATAATATCTATCTGGAATTTGAAGGAATGTATTTCAAATGCTTTAGAGGTGAAAAAATACCAACTGGATTTTCACTAAACTGAGTGCTGCGTTATCTCATTGATAATGAACTACAATAAATCTAAATTTTCTATCATCAGGATACAGTTTGGACTGGTTTAACTCAGCTTCACTGACCCATTGCCAAAACACCAAATAAGCTCAACAGCCTTAGCCGGGCATTCAGCACCGCCCCGTGACGTGGCCAGCCCACCCTGGCAGCTTTATTCTCCTTCTCAGCTCATTAGCCCTGACCCCAGCCAGACCACCGCACTTGTTAACCTGAACACATGCCACCAGCCTCCCATTTCCTGCCTGCTTTCCAACATAGCCCTTCCAGTCATAACCATTCTGAAATCCAAGCTCACCCAAAGTTCTACCCAGTCCAGAAAGATTTTCCTGAGTGCCACAGCTGGAATTTCTTTTACCTTGACTTCCCTGGAACATTGCTTTCTTTTTGCTAAAGCATTTTAAAAAATACTTTATTCCATCTTAATGTCCTTAGTATACTGAATGAGGTCACACCTGGGCATGACCTCTGAATTTCTCCATTCACCAGACGAATGATGGGCAAGTTACAAAACTTTTCTCACCCTCAGTTTCCTCAGTAAAAAATGAGAAGACATCTTCATGAATATTTTCAAACCTAGTAGGGTTTTTTAAATTGATTTTATTTTTTTAAAATAGCAGCAGAATGCATTACAATTCTTATTACATATATAGAGCACAATTTTTCATATCTTTGTATATAAAGTATGTTCACGCCAATTCATATCTTTATATATGTACTTTGTTATTTTGCATTACAATTCTTATTATACATATATACCACAATTTTTCATATCTCTGTGTATATAAAGTAGTTTGACACCCAATTTGTGTCTTCATACATGTACTTTGGATAATGATGTCCATCACATTTCACCATCCTTGCTAATCCCCTGCCTCCTCCCTTTTCCTCCCACCCCTCTGCCCTATCTAGAATTCATCTATTCCTCCCACGCTCCCCCTCCTTACTCCACTATGAGTCAGCCTCCTTATTTCAGAGAAAAACATTTGGCATTTGTTTTTTGGGGATTGGCTAACTTTACGTAGCATTATCTTCTCCAACGCCTCCATTTACCTGCAAATGCCATGATTTTATTCTCTTTTCCTAGTTTTTAAGAGGATTAAGGGGACTAATATCTGAAAGTTTCAACAGTGTATGGTAAGTGATCAAGACATGCTCATCATTCTCAGATCCTTCATCAGTGCTGTTAATTCCTCTACAAACTATAAGAGACTTAAGGACCAGTGTGTGTCTCAAATTTCAATTTCCCTTTAGCAACTAGCAAAGGGCCCTGCTCAGGAGAGGTGTATGTACTGACAAATTCCAGCTCTCCAGGGATGGGGACAATCTTGGTTCATAAGGACTCCAGTTTCTGTGATGTCAATACTCCCCTTATTGCCCATTCCAAGCACTAAAAGCAGCATTTAGAATAGATGCTCACCATGCACATCTTAGGGATTGTGAAGACCTTGCCAGTGCCATCCCACAGCTGGATCCTCTCAGTAAATAGCATGGAATTGGAAACAGGGCTCACCTTGTGTGGTTTTTATGCCATGGCTAGCAAAGAGCCAGAGATATGGCTACTACATCAACGCAGCCTTCCCTTCCCTACCAGTCAAAAAACCAGGTTTTTCTCCCAGTCAGAAGTTTTACCTCACCATCTCCCAGATTTCCCAATTACCAAAGAATTCTAAGCACAAAACTTTGTCAATTTAGGCAACATGGGAACTGTATGTGCCAATTTTAAAAAATAAGCATCATATTATTTACCATTGCCAAGAAAATCTGTATTAGTGCTATTGGTTTATTGACATCCAGTAACTAATAAATGAAATGAATATTAGTCCCTTGAGAAGACGTCACCAAGCATTAGAACATTTAACTGAATTCTCGATTAACATAAGCCATTACCTTGAGGATGCCTTTGCCTGCACAGGCTTGTGTCTGGCCAGCCATGACAGGGTTAGCATGGACTCCCTGTCCGATTCAAGTCCTGCCTCAGGTCCCTTCCAAGGCAAACAACCCTGAGTCCCTTCAGCCATCCAAGGTACTAGGTCACCCCCGTGGTTTTCTCTCCTACCTTGATCTCTCTGGGCTCTTCCCGTTTCTTCCTGATGGTATTCAGAAGCAGAACTACACTTCTAACCACTGTTTAGCTTAGCAAAATTCATCTCTGAACAGACCAAAATCTTTATTTTCTATCTCAAAAATCAGCCTCAGCTTTGGATGCCTTCATCTGAGAGAAAGCATTAGACTTTTTCTTTTTCATCAAAACTTCAAATTTCTTGTTCTTTCATTACACATCCCTCTCAGCCTCCAATCATTCAAAGCTTCTTGAATCTATTGAGTGAAAGCATGTCTCTTTAATAAGAAGTCCTTCTTTGCTATGAGCTGTGTTAACCATTTTCTCTCAGTTAATGTCTTATTAACTAAACACTTTCCTTTAAGAAAGTCTTCATACTCTGGGGAGAAAGTCATTGCATGCCATGTCTCTGTTAGTTCTACCCACAACCTCCAGACACCTCTGTCCAAATGCCTTTCCCCTTTTGGTCCCAGTTAGAATGGCCCAGGTCTCTGTTCCTTAAAGATATCTAGTTTTCCTAGAGATGGATAAGCAGACACCTAGACTGGAGAACAAGAAAAATTCAACAACTTAACCAAACACAATAAACTGCTCACATAAATGCTTCTGTTCTGAATGCAGTTAACGAGGACTATGTATCTTATCTCAGTGGGTTTACTGTTCTAACACTAGGTGATATTCATCAGTGGATCAGTCTACAAATTATTACAGCTCATCAAGGGAGCTTCTACACTCTTGCTTTCCTCGGCAGAAATAAATCCACTGTTTAATATACGTGTGGAGACAAATTAATTCTTCCCTCTAGATAATTCCTGCCTAGGAGAGCGCTATCACAACATACATCATACAGAAGCTTTAAAAAATAGTGTCTTTACTTTTAGCGTTTATTAAAATCATTGTTTGATAAATTCTAAAGTCTGCACCAAAAATAGGAGGAGTCATGGAACAATCTCATGAAGAGGACCTGACAAGGGAGAATCCAGATTTCGTGGAACCCAACAATGTGGGAAGCCCCATTTGAGAAAATGCAGCAATAATAAACACAATATGAGGTATGCAAAGGAATGTTTATTAAAAAGAGGTCTAAGCAAGTGAGGAGTCCTGAAGTTCAAGTTCCATAACTTTCAGAGTGGATAATCTACCTCCCGCCTTGAAGCTTTTCCAAAGAGGTCCTTTCTACCTGCTAAACCCAAAACGTGGGACAACCCACCTAACCATCACATTCACCTTCCAAGTGTGATGGCACCATTTCTACATTCATTTTATGATTGAAGAAATGGGGCCAAGAAAGTGAGTAACTTGCCCAAGGCCACGCTGCCATGAAGGGCACTGCCCGGGCTCACCCCCAGAACCAATCCTTGGCCAACACACAGTGCTGCCTCTGAAGACCCAAAGAACCTTTATGAATCTTATTTCTACCATTTCTCAACACTCTTTTATTTTTACTTCCATCCTAAATTTTCTAAGAAAAAGAGGCACCGAGTTAAGAGTGTTTATCTTCCAATGAACACAGAAGTTGCACAGCAGATACTCCATCATTAGGACTTATGTTTTTCATCCCCAATGGCTCAAACTCAATCCTCCCAAACAGAATGCGCATCTTCATCAGTGACAGCCAAATGGGTTTGGAGTGGATAAAAGTTAAAGCTGCTGGTCGTGGGGTTCTCCAAATCACTAAGTTCAGATCATTTCGAATGTCAAACTGGCACTTAACAGGCAATAGCTGAGAATCTGACTTGATTTTATTTTGGAGTAAAATCCTTTCCAAGCTAAGGTATTATTCTATAATTCCCACATTACCTAGAAGTGTCATCAAACAGAAAATAAAGATATTTTTCACATCCTTAAGTAATTCAAAAAAAAATTGGGGATGATCCTTCTAATGTGGAAGGCTCAGGAATAAAGTTGCTCACTTTCAATAGGGGCATTAACCAGAGGCCACAGAGTGAAATAGGTAATTTAACACATGGATCCTAAGAGGCAGAAAGAGTTAATGTACTTAACATATTGACCACCAAAGTCATTCCCAACTTTGAAATGAAAGCCACAAAGAACTGTGTGAGCATGAATTAAGCTAATCGAGAGTGCTTACCAAATATACCACTCTTCACGTACAACCCACATGTGCACACACAGAGCTCGGCCACAGCAGCAGCCCTGCTGTATTCCAAGGAAGGGTTGTCAACTGACATCCCAATCTCCAAAGTAATTTAAAGACAGCTAATTTGTTCAATAATTAAGATCCATTTGTTAAAAGTCAAAAATAGGGGACAAAGGAAACGGAAGGAAGAAGCACCACCTTCTTGAAACCTGCGACACTTGCTTCCAGAAACACCATTCAGTGGGACTGAGAGCCTGCTGCCTGAGCTGGATCTTTTCTCTGACACATTTTTCTAGCTTTGATCTGGAGACATGCTCCATGGAACTGTGTGGCACACCAAGAAGTAGTATGAAGAGACTGATGAAGAATGAAGCCAAAGGCACCTATAAGACTGGACAGGACCCCAGTGCAATAGACTCGCAAAGCCATGTCACTCACCAATGAGCTGGAGTGAGATGAAGCTGGTGTATTGGGGATCCCATACAAAGGATTCTTTTTCCCCCCAAGAACCCAAATATCTTAAAGTTTGCTTATACTCTCTGGGAATTATTTATTTTTTTCTTTCAAATATTTACTGAACACCTATTATGTTCCAGGCACCAAGGTTAGAGTTTTATGTTGACCATCTCTAATCTGTGACTGTCTTGTTCATTCTTTTGATCCCAGGGCCTAGTATAGTACCTGATACATAGAAGGTGGCTCAACAATGAAAGTTATCATCAATAGCATACTCTTGTTATCAGTATGCAGGTCCACAGGTGACATAAAGATCGACGTTTTTCAGAGATTTGTCCTTATAACACTCCTGGCAGCTGCCAACCACTAAAGTGACAGTTTGCAGGAAAGTAAGACAGTGAACACTTCCTCATAGCCACCTCTCTCACAGTTCTTTCTGTGAGTGACAAAAACCATGTTTCAATGAAGCTAGAATGAATCGACCCATTAGCAGTGAGAAAAATCATCCTTGTGTTCATCATCAGGAATCTGCAGTGTGAGTTTTCAAAGATTCTTACATATTTAACCCTAATTCTAATTACAATGCAAAAGGAGATGTCATGAAGAACTCGATTGTTTAGAGCAAGTGTGATAGTAAGCTGTATGTCACTGTAACCAATTCCTAAGAAAAATCAACACAAAAGGAGGAATGGTTTATCTCGGCTCAGAGAGGGTACAGTCCATTGTCACTTAGCTTCATTGTTTTGGGCCTGTGGCAGCAGAGTACATCATGGTGAGAGCACATGGCAGAGAAGATCTATTCACATCATGGCCACCAGGAGGAAGGGAGGGAAGGAAGGAATGAGGGGGGAGAGAGAGAAGAAAAAGGAAAGGAGAGAGAGAGAGAGAGAGAGAAGGGACTGAGCCCTTTCAAGAAATTACCCCAGTGACCTAACTTCCTCCCACTAGGCCCCACCTCTTAAAGGCTCTACCATCTTCCCAATAGAACCACATGCCAGAATCCAAGCCTTCAACACATGGGCCTTTGGACAACATTTCAAATGCAAACTAAAGCACTGTGATGTCTTTGAGTGGTTCCTCCATAGAAGTCACTGTTTAGACAATTAATATACACCAACTCACATAAATATCACATCCTCTCATGGTATACTCCACTTAATGTCCCCTTTTAACAGGTGATGAAACTAAAACTCAGACATCCAAATAGTTGAAGAAGATCAGGGAGTCTAGGGTGACATTTGCCAAGACTAACAAAAAGTACTTCTTCAAAAAAGACATCTTCAAAAAAGCAGCTCAGGAGGCTGAGGCAGGAGGATGGCAAGATCAAAGCCAGCCACAGCAACTTAGTGAGGCCCTAGGAAACTTAGCAAGACCCTGTCTCAAAATAAAAAATAAAAAGGGCTGAGGATGTTACTCAGTGGTTAAGCACCCTGGGTTCAATTCCTGGTACAAAAGCGGGGTGGGGCGGGAGTTCAAGGAAAAGTTTGAGAAATGTGATTGGAGAAATTGTTTGGTGGGCTAAATGGTAGGACTCCTTATCCTAGAGAAATAGAGAACAAAGGCAGAATGATTGAGTACGGAGAACATAAATATGGATTCGATATGGATTTTTTCAAAATACAATAAACTGGATATGGAGAACATGAAGTGAGAAAATACAATTACCTACAAGAGGGGAAGAATAAAAGATGAAGGATCAAGTCTAGAGTTAGAGACAGGCCACATTTTTATTGATACCCTACTAGTTCCGGCTTCATGCTACTCTCTTTCCTATATATGATATCATTTGATCCCATAACAGTGCTCCAGGGAGAGTATTAAGTCTTAGTTATTGAAAATCTGTGCTTGTGAATGCATTCAACAGGAATAACTAGGTTGTTTCAAAGTTTTCATGATGTCTTCAAATTCAGGGTCACAGTCTGTGTTCAGCTTTTTCTCTGTTCTCATTTGACTCGCTAGCTAAATTGGGAGTACCTCTGTCACTCTGAGCAATTGTGCTCACCCAGATTCCCTCTTATCATTTCTAATAAATCTTCTCATTTTGCAGAAATCTAAAGTTTCTTTTAAAAAAAAAAGAGTCACACCATAAAACAAAGAAAGCTATTTCTATGGACCCAACAAAAAAGGAAATATGAATGGAGCCAAAAAGGTGTCTTTGAAAATTAGAAAAATGAGCTGTAATTATTGGATGAGGTTATTTAGTTGTGATAACATTTTTTCATTAAAAAATTATACAAGTTTTTCTCAAAAAAGACCAGAGATTTGTTCAACAATAAATCCAATATAAATCACCAATGTAATTTAGCTGCTAGAAAAGATACCGTGACTTAGGCCTCATTAACGACTACTTGCTATACACAAATCAGAACTTACCCAGTGTGGATACTGCATTCACTTCTAGGAGCTTGGCCTAGAAAGATAAGCTATAACTTGTGACAATAATAGTCAGAAATTCAAGCCTTATAATGAGAAGAATGATTCAAGTTATTTGGACTATTTAGCTTAACAAATTGGGAGGGATCTGGGGGTTAAGAAACTATAATAGTAAGGGCTGGGGTTGTGGCTCAGTGGTTGAGTGCTCACGTAGCATGCGTGAGGCACTGGGTTTGATCCTCGCACCACATATAAATGAAATAAAGATATTATGTGTCCACCTACAACTAAAAAAGAAAAGATAATAGTTGTTTTCCTCATGCAAAAAGCTTCCACGTGGAAGAACTGGTTTGTGTTACATAATACTAGGGAGCAGAACATAAACCAATAATGATAATAAAAGTAGTTCCCCTAGACTGTGTGGTTTCTCTGTGTCAGACACTATGCTAAGTACATAATATTCATTATCCCAATTAATTGCCACAACAACCCTAATATTTATGAGTGGTAATCACCAAGAAACAAATTTAAAGGCATCATGCAGAAGAATACTCTAATAACCAGAGTGACCTAGAAGTGAAACGTGCTGCATTGAAAGATGCCAAGTGTCCTGTCACTGAATATGATCAGTTCCGTGATGGCAAACCCTAGATAAGAGGATATTGTTGAGAGAATCCAAGTATCAGGTGGATAGCTGAGTTTTAGAGTATACTTCGAGTGTTTTCTGTGACTTGCTAAACTAAAAAGAAAGCTAGAAGCAAGGAACAGCTAATAGATGCTTTTGATAGATAACACTGAAAAAAAAAAACAAACCACGAAACATGGGGAATAGATTAGGAGGAGAAGTCAAAAATTATTTCAAGGAGAGATGTCATTAACAGAGATCAAGACATCCTCCACAGGACAAATCCCACAGGATGATTTCTTTCTGTTCCCTTACAATGGCATAAATGGCAGGCAAATGAGCCCTGGAGGCCGCATACATCTTCCCAGTTTTGGAAAAAACTTCAAGAGAGGTGTCGATTTTTTCTGGCTCCTTTCAGAACTTGATAAGTCCTAGGCTCTAGAATCTGGAAGGAGGGGAGCCTCCCGATCCCCAAGGATTCTAAGCACTATCAGTTGCTCCTGCCTCTCTCACTGTAACTACCAAAATGATAAGTATATCAAACAGCTTCAGTTAATTTGCTCAGTTAAACAGCCTGGTATACTCTAAAAAATGTAAGTCCAAAAACAAAAATGTACCAGCAACAAAGAAACTGTTAGAAAACGAAATTGGAACTCTTGAAAATGGTAGTGGGAGCCTTTTGGATATTTAGGACAAGATGTGTGATGGTGTCAGGATTTCACAAGCCTTATGCAATGCCCGTCTCTGCTTCTTCCTGCTTTCTTGTGTAATTTTCAGTCTGATGGAGCAAATGAATATATTCTTTAAGATGTAGTTTCAACAGAAAGGCAGAAATGAGGGAGAAAGAGGGAAGGCAAAGGAAGGGGAAGATGGGAAATCGGGGTGTACAATGGAGGGCAAGGACCGAGAAAAAAAAAAGACATACACCCTTAGAGGCAAGGAGTGTGTGGTTGGATCCCTTTAAAAACAAGAGGCTGATGGAATGAGTTTACCTGGACAAGAACATGGGATCCAGTTCTTCTTGAAGAAGCTCAGAAGACAAGGGCATTGCAAATGCAAACCATTCCCAAATACCGTTTCCTGGTCTTTGCTTAGAAAAACCACTGTGGGGAGGAGGGAAGGAGGGACAGGAAGAGGGAGGGTTAACATCAAAAAGCCTCCTGAACCAATTTTTTTTTCCCCAAATATTACTCCATCATATCCGTTATCACCTGCACATGGGAAAGTGTTCTGTCCTGGCCTATAGTCTTGTCTTAGGAGGGCAGAATTCCATCTGCTGAATGATCTTTCTAGAGCAAACCCTTGCTGTTGAGCAGCAGCAAAAGGTGCATGGAAATCCAACACAAGCAGGAATCCTCTCAAAGCCGTTTTCCAAGTTCCCTCGCACAAAGCAGGTTTTCCCCTCCACTTCAACACCAACAATTTGTTTTACTTTGATAGGTCCTCCTGAATAATGGTTTCATCATTAAACATCTGGCTTCTTCTTAGCAGATTAGGCCTCCAATGAGGAAAGTATGTTTATAATTCTAATTTGAAACACAGCACATTAATATGCTGATTCTCATAATGTTTGCCTTAACCTGTTTGGAGAAATTATGACTACAAATATCTTGTACACAACACCTCTAACTACCAGCTTGTACAAACAACATAAGAGCCAGAGCTGCCTCATCCAGACGATTGGAACCACTTCAGAGGCGATCATGATTAGTGCTTTGGCTGGAAGCCATATTTTACACATAAACTCAGCATCTGTCTCTGAGATGCAGTCCCAGGCTAACAGACCCACCTCCACTGTTACTAATAAGCACATTGGAGAGAGCCAGATGGTCTGCCGGGAAGAGCTCTGCCTTTTCCTGAGCTAGGCACACTGGAGGGAGGCAGCCGGAGCCAGCTCCAAGTTATATTTCCTGGGGCTCCAGGTTCCTGCAATGCTGTGTGCAAACAGGCGCCACTAAAAAAGAATGTAAATGAGGGTGCTATTCATTATTTACAGCTGGCACCCAGCCATCCCCTCCTCCTCCCAGTGATGCCTGCCTGTAGGACCAGGGAGAACATCTGATGGGAGCAGGGCCATCCTGGAGCAGTCAGGCCATTGCACAGCAATTTCTTGCATTCTGCTGAGGATCCTGCAGCCTCAGCTTCCCTGGTCCACAGAAGAGCTGAGCTTTTCACTTCCTTCCTAACAAAGCACTAGCATTCTTCAGCCTCCATGTTTGTACCAGGGGCGTTTATTTACAACCCCCACCTAAAAAAGCAGACTTGCAACTATATTTTCATTCATAGCCGAGGTCCTTAACCCCATATGGGTTCAGGTTCAGTTGGAGAAAAAGATATGGAGGACAGAGGGAAAATTATCCAGAAAGTTACAGACAGGTTCCAGGCTAAATTGGCCAGAGATTGCATGCACTGAAAGAATTTATTTATTTTGTGTAAAAACCTGTAAGTTTGGTGCTGTAATACCTCAGTATTTCACAAGTAGACAGCATCATGAGAGCATGGACCATACTTGACATTTATTCCCAATTTCTCCTAAGTGCTAATCTGGTAGAGATTTGGAATAGGTGTGCAGAAGATCATCATTAAACCATACAAAGGTTTTAACTCTTTAAGTATAATTTTTTATGGAAAATAAAACGTACAACTTGGCAATTTTCATAAATCAATTTGTCTCAACACAAACAGCAGAAATCAGGAATTGTTATTAATGAGCTAACACAGAGAAGCTTTGTGTATTACTTGTTAAGCTAGCAGATTCCTCTTCAGACAATCTGAGAGTATTTTTTTCTAATAATATAACCCCAAATGTTAAAAATATAAAGACAGTAATGGACATATATGTATCTTCTCTTTCTTCAATATAGAAAACTTTTTCTTGACTAATGATATAAAACATGGTGGCTATTAGTATCAGTCTAGACCTCTGACTGCAAGTTATAAAACCCAACTCTAGCTAGTTTTGTCAAAAGGAGGGAGGGGAAAAGATTTGTTGGATTCTGAATTCAGTCAACAAAAGAATAGAAGCAGAGGCAATTTCAGGGAAATTATTTTTTTTCTTAAATTCCATATCCTTATCATCTTTTTCTTCTTTTCAATATAATATTCTTTCAGTTGCTTTATTTAAAAAGTTGCAGAAGATGTAAAATGTTTGAGGCCATATGTGTCTGAAATAATATCAATTTCACATAATTGATGTTTTGTCTGGGTATGTAATTCTAGGTTCTAGAGCAAACTCCTAAGTGACTCAGATTCCTCATTCTTTGTATGTAAACTTTTCTTGCACTCTCTGGAAGCTTTTAGAATCTCTGTTTCTAGTTATCAGAAATATTATAATGTACATTGGTATGAATCTATTTTCATCCATTTTACTGGGGTCTTGGTTTTTTTCATTCTATAAACTCATGTCCTTTGGTTCTAGTAAATGTTCTTGAATTATTTACCTGATAATTTCTTCAATTTTTATTTACTCAATTCTCTAAGTCAGGAATTTGTATTATTCAGATGTTACACTGCCTAATATGATTCGATTTTCTTTCTCCTAGTCTACATTTTCCTTCTTGGTCCATCTGGTTTATAGACAATTTCTTCAATTTTGTTTTCCAAACTTCATGTGGAGTTTGTGGTTTGTGTCGTTATATCAAAGATTTGGGGGGGGGGGTTTATTCTTCTGATTATTCCCTTATTATAGCATTGTATCCTTGTTCTGTGAATGCAAAATCATCTTTTATCTAACTCCGAAAAAAATTTTCTACTTGCACTGTCAAAATTTTTTGTTGTTGTTTCCTTACATATTTGTTTTTCGTCTTAGAGGGAAGACATTCTTAATGGCTCACATTCAAGATTACATCACTAAAAGCTGATTGGAAGCTCTAATATGAATTGAGTTGTAAATTCTGGGTCTTGTCCTAACCAGTCTGGCTGGATTCTTTAATTGAACAACCCCGATACAAACATACTTAAGTCTAGCCTTGTAGGTTGGTCAGATACTAAGTTTCTAATCTGGTGTCCTAAGTAGAAGCTGCCTGCCAGCATTTGAGAAATCATTTTAGAGATGACCAGGTCTTTTAAATTCAGGTAAACTCTCTTTTTAAATTATGGTTCTCCCACCCATTATGTGCATGGTGACCTTTTATTTGAGGTCTATAAAATAAGCTTCAAAAGTCTCTGTTGCATTGAGGGAGGGGCAAGCATCTGGTTCTCATAAAGGGGGGAAGAACAGAGAATTTAATTGTGCTGTTCAATACAGTAGCCACTATGCACTGTAGCCATGTAAATTTAAATTAAGTAAACTTTCAAATTCAATTTCTCAATTGGCACTAAGGTCAGCCACAATTCTAATGCTCAATAACCACATATGTATTAGAGAGTACAAATACAGATTTTGTATAGAGAGTACAAATACAGATTACCTACATCACTGCAGCAAGTTCCACCAGACAGTATTGTTCTAATTGCTTCTTTTCTTTTCTTTCCTTTTTTTAATTGCTTCTTAAATAGACTTTTAACCCATCCTCATGTTTCAGCCCTATATACATTGCCACTTCTAGTAATATCACCAATTCCTTAGCTTACTGGAGGTTTTAGGGTACAAATCTGATTTTTCCTGCCAGATAGTAACTCCATAAAAAAGTGATTTTGATTTTGTTCATTAATGAAACCTAGAGACCTAGAAGAAAGTCCGGTGTACAACAAGGATCTTAGTTTTCTGTTACTATAACAAAATACCTGACCTCAGGTCATTTATGAAGAAAACTGTTCTATTCAGTTCAGTTTTAGAGACTGGAACTCTAAAATTGGATGATCCCACCTGTTCTGCCTCTAGTGAGAGCCCCCCTGGCTATGTTACAACATGGTGGACCATGCCTCCATGGTAGAGATGCAAAAAGGGAAAGGGCTATGTGCGGATGGGGTTAAGCAGGTGGGATGGTACTGATTTATAACAACCCACCCTCTCAAGAACTCATTACATAAGACCAGTATTAGTTCCTTCTAAGGCAGTGGCCCAGGGCCTTCTACTAGGCCCCACCACCTCTCAATATTAGCACACTGAGGACTAAGCTCTTAGCATATGAAACTTTGGGAAAACACTCAAACCAAGAACAAACCACAGCAGTAGGAACTCCATAAATGTTTACAGAATATTGAATAAATATTTTCCCCTTTGTCAACCTAGGATTCAGAGTTCTCAGATGTGCTAAGTCAATTATCTTCTCATTCTCCTGCTTTCCAGATTCCAAATGTTATCGTCTCCTCTCCCACTGTCTTTGTTATTGTGAGTCTATGTTTTGTGGCCACTTCAAAGGAGTTTCAGGTGGGAGCAAAGATAACCATTTTTAACCAGAATTGTATTTATAAGTGAAAAACAAAGAAAATTTACAACAGCAATTTTTTTAAAGGAAAAGCTTATTTAGTTTTTCTAAAACAATACAAAAGCCGCCCAAAACATATTCAGACTATATTCAAAAGAAGATTGAGACAGTATTAAGAGTAGTCATTCGAAGAAAGTCAGCATGCAGTTAAGGAAATAAGTTGTTTATGGTTTCCTTGCATTACTCTGGTGTTAATATATTCATTATAGCCTTCTCTTTTTTTAATTTATTTTTTATTTTTTATTTTTTTATTTTTTTTTTTGTAGTGGAGCTTGAACTCAAGGGTACTTAACTACTGAACCACATCCCCAGCCCTATTTTGTATTTTATTTAGAGACAAGGTCTCACTGAGTTGCTTAGGGCCTCACAATTGATGAGGGTGGCTTTGAACTCACAATCCTCCTGCCTCAGCCTCCGGAGCCACTGGGATTACAGGCATACACCAATGTGCTGGCCATTATAGGTTTTCTTAGTCAGCAGTTCTTTAAAACTCAACACTTTACTTGAGAATCAGATGAAATTTATAGCTTAAGGGACCATCCATGAGGGTCTGTGGTGTTTGTTCCTCACTTTGGCTGCTAGTATCTGAACCCTCTTTCTATCCATGGGGAGCTCTACCTCAACAGTCAGGGCTTTCTCCACCAGGAAAAGAGACATTCACTTTCCCCACTTCCCTTGCAACTAAGGTACAAGAATAGGTCAAGCTTTGGTAATAAAGATATACCTGACCTAGACCTGGTATTGGCTAGTGACCCAAAGAACTAGGATGAACCAGGATCTGTCTGGCTGTGTTCTCACTGATCAGTTCTGCAGCCTAAGGGAGGAACAGTTCCTAGTGCAGTGCTAGCTCCAGATCTGTTCTCTGATCCTACCCAAAAGCCTTGACTAGTTCCTGTTGTGGTTCAACGAAGCAGAGTTCATGTCTGTGACTAGCAAGTAAGAGCTCAGGCTACCAACGAATTCAGACACTTCATGTGAGGAATCTCTGGGTTATATAAGAAAGCTATAACCAATAACCCACTTTTCTAAAGTAATCATGTAAATTCTAAAGTTCACATAGTGAGTTTTTAGAAAATTTTGGCAAAAAAAATCCAAAGATACTATATCAGTGGAACTTTTCCTCAATATTAATGCTAGGAGTTGGTATAGACTCACAAGTTAAAAATGTGAAGCTTCTCTTTGTGCCAGGAAACCCTTAGAAGAAATGGCATTGTAGGTTTGGGTTTGTGAAGCCATTTTCTTCACTTAGAAAAATATGAGCTTGATCAATTTCACCAGTGACCCTATAGCTTGGCACCAAAAGGTCTGGAGAATTGTATCTCAGAAGAGAAGGACACAGCTACTCAGGAGTGCTCACAGGTTATGGATGAAGCTTACTCTAGCCCACTCCTCCTGCGGTATGGGTTTCAACTGCTCAACACTTGAGCCAAGAGAAATCTTTTCAGGAAGCGCCTGAGGGCAGGGGGGCGGGGGGATGTGTCCACCAATTGCTACTTAGCTTGAGTTAAGAATTTTTATTTTCAAATTTTTCTTTTGACCAATTTCCAATTTGAGGATTCTGCGTGTTCCCTCTTCTGCCTAATATAAAGGAACCCATTTGGAGAGTAAAATGGATACTCGAATCTCCTTCCAAAAATGCTCAAGGTATCTGTCCCCAAATGTTTAGTATTTGCTGTGCTGGTTTTAATCTAGGCTCTGATACTTCTCACTCCAAGAAGCAGAGCTTCATTCCCATCTCCTTGAGTATAAGCTGGACTTGGTGACTGAAGTCTAGTGACTAGAATACAGAAAGGGAGAAGTTGTTTACAGTGGACAGTCTGGAAGACACCATCTTAACCAAGGGATGGAGATTAATATTACTGGTGATATGTCGTGTTGGCACCACATACCCCTCACATGATGTGATAAGGGCATTCCACCTCGATGGACTTCTTCTCAAACCATCATTGTGAGAAAGCATCAGACTCACGCACCCACATTGAAAGACATTCTATATAACACCTGAATGGGCCCTTCAGAAGGATCAAGGTCATGAAAAACAAGGCAAGACCAAGAAACTGTTATCAATTGGAGAAGAATAAGGAAATGTGACCACTACAGGCAATGGAGTATCCTGAATTGGATCCTGGTCAGAAAAAGGATGTTAATAGAAAAGTTGATGAAATCAATAAAAGTCTGAAGTGTAATTAATGGTATTGCACTGAGGTTAATTTCTCAATTTTGGTGAGTATATCGTGGTTACATAAGATGTTGTTAATTGTGACAGCTTGGTAAGTGGTACAAGAAGCTCTGCCCTGTCTTTGCAACTTTTCTGCAAATATAAAATTCATTTTTTAAAAGAAAACAGTTTATTAAATAAGGATCAGATTTTTAAAAAAGGATCCCTGAGATACTGCTCTGTGGAGAGAGATTTCAAGGAACATAATGAAATTCATGCTTTATCTAAATCAATTACCTGCATTTGAACAGGGTTTAATGTTTTGCAACACAGAAAACTCATTTATGTCTTTCTCTTTGTAGTGTTGTGAATTTTTGATCTTTTAAATCATTGTAACAGCATCAGACTCTCTTCTGTTAAAGACCCATATACCCAAGCATTGAAGACAGACCCACATTCCGAGGCTCCCAAGATCTAGCCCCTCAGCAACTATAATTATAATTCAGTAGCTCAATTGGAACAAGATTGTTCATTGCCAAAGGGTAGTTGGGACACATTTCACTCTGAAGGTTCTGCCTGACACAGCCATAATTTCTACCAGGACTCCTAAGAATACTTTTTAAAGTGATAGAAGATACTATAATTGTATTACCCTTTCCTGATTATTTTCAAAATGTATTAAAGAATAATGGAGCTGATGCATGACTGTAATCCCAGCAGCTCTGGAGGCTGAGGCAGGAGGATTGTGAGTTCAAAGCCAGCCTCAGCAATGGCAAGGCACTAAGCCATTCAGTGAGATCCTCTCTCTAAATAAAATACAAAATAGGGCTGAGGATGTGGCTTAGTGGTTGAGTGCCCTGAGTTCAAGTTCAGCTAGCTCACTCCACCAGCTGAACCTGAACTTGGGGTGAAAAGAGTTTTTACTCTTCATAGACAAGGGCTACCACAACACACCCTGGGGTGCTGCTTTCACTCAGTGGGTGCATATGGAGCATTCAGTGTCTTAGGTGCTAGAGATACCAAAATTTAAAGGTTTAAAAGTCCTGGTACAACTACTCTGGCAAATTTAGAAATGCCCAGTCAAAGGGAGCCTGTGTATATATGCTACCCAGATGTCCTGCTGGCAGCTCTATCTTAATGCCAGTCTTGTATGTGTATCAGAAGACATGGGTAAAAATATTCAAAGGAGCCTTGTGTATAATTGCAAAACCTAGAAACAAGTCATCAACGATAGATTCAGTAAATAAAAGATGAGGTATTCACAAAGTGGGATTTATACAACCGTGAAGAAAGTGAATGAACCATAGCAATACATATCAACAGAATAAAGCTCATGAACATAAAGGTAAAAGAAGCCAGTCGTAAATGAATGCAAATAGAACAGCCCCATTTATATAGAGTTCAAAACCAGACCAAATGAAACAATATATCGCCTAGGAATACACACTTAGGTAGCATTTCTAAGAATTATAAATAAAAGCAAGTTAATAATTAACATGAAATTCAGGATCATAGTTACCTTCTAGGGAGGGAGGGGCAGATGAGAACAGAGAGGGACATACAGCAGGCTCAGTGCAGAGGCTGGCAAAGACCTACCTAGGTCTAAGGCCTGGGGACAAACTCACAGTGTTTGATTTTATACAACCGTTTCTTGGGTACCAGCAATGTGATTCTCCCCTCCCACCATGAAGTTATTAGAGATCAAGTTACAATCTTGATTTCATTTGTCTTTATAAAAGAAAGAAAGAAAGAAAGAAAGAAAAAGGAAGAAAGAACATTCTACAGGAATTTAAGATAAATCCTTCATTTAAATCTTTAATGAGCAATCTCAACTTAGTATTTGCTATTATGAATTCAATCAAACCCAGCTCCTTCCAAATAAAGCACTTCACCCCCATCTTAAAGCTTCTGAACAGCTGCCCGGTTCCATGGACTGTCTTATTTCAAGAAGATGGGCAGAGAAGAAGCAGGACTGCAGGACTGGTTGCAGCACAATGACAGGAAGGTCAGGGGGAGAAGCCAGCAGATACCAAACTGTACCCAAGACTGGAAGACAGCAAAACCGCATTTCCCTCCAGGATCATCAAACACAGCAGCTGAAATTCAACATGTCTGTCTTCCATTTTAGCTCAATAAAAACAGTTGGGAATATAGAAACAGCCATCAAGATCTTGGTAAATGAACATTTGCATTTATCCCAAGGCCGGGAACCACTGTTAGAAGAAGCCGGGAAGAATCTGTAGTGAACACATTCAAATAAAATGATGATTTTTCCCGGGCCTCAGTCAGCCATAGGATTTTTTCATGTAAAAAATTTGAGAAACTGGGGAGTGGGGAAGAGGGGTACTTGGGAGGAATGAAGAGCCTAATGATGAGGTTCCTGGGTTCTTACACACTTACTCATACACACCTACACACATACTTGTGTCCTCGTGCTGTGAGGGCACACAACCACCTACAAGGCATAGTGTTTACTTCACACCCCTAGAAAGGTCTGATTTCCTACCAGCTGTGGCAATGTCACCCCTCCATTGTTTGCTTGGAATCCTAGATGTGCTGCAGTGCAAATGAACCACCGCAAAGGGCAAAATAGTCCAGCGCTTCCCTGAGCAGGTGGAGGAAGCCTAACTTTCACCCGCTGCCTAGTGGTGTCTGGATGGAGCCCTGAACACAGTAAACTACCACCAAAGCCCTCTGCACCAGCTATGCCCTTCCATGATCCCAGCCAACCTCTGTTAGCTGCCTTATCTCCATTTTCTAAACCAGGACACAAGCTCCAGTGTGGCTCAGTACAAAACGTGACCAAGATCAGCAAATGGAAAATAGAAGCAGAACTCCAACCCAGCCAGCCTGCCTGCCTGCCTGCTTGCCCTCCTGCCCAGCCAGCCACGGGGCATCCAGCCATAATCATCACACTTCCTCACCTGGCTTCACACCTGAGTGGTGACGACCTTCACACCCAGAGAACAGGGGAGAGAACATCAGGTGCACTAGCAGTTAAGTACTTCCATCTAATCTAAACCCTGGGTAGCAATTCAGAAGATTCTTGGGAGTGGGGATTAACTCAGAGAAAAAGCCTTCTAAGCTGTCAGTACTAAAACTGCAGGAGCCAGATTCTCCTGGGAATAGATATATTTGAGAAGGCAAAAGAAATAGACTGAGTCACTTAGATTTACTAGGATCAATACCAAACTTCAGAGCTCAAAAATACAGATCAATAGAATCAATCACCTTCATCAAATGTGTTTTCTTGAGTAATCCAGAGTATGTTGCAAACACTAGGATTTAGAAAATGGGGTTCAAATACCTAGTCGACTGTGTGTGGGCTATGTGTTTTTAAGCGTATAACTAAACCTCTCTGAGAAGCAAATGTGGCAATATAAAAATTAAAAATATTGGACTTCAGAAAAACTGATCCAGGGCTGGGGTTGTAGCTCAGTGTAGAGCGCTTGCCTAGCACATGAGAGGCACTGGGTTTGATCATCAGCACCACATAAAAATAAATAAAATAAACGTATTGTTTTTATCTACAACTAAAAAATTAAAAAGAAAAAGAAAGAAAGAAAGAAACTGGTCCTCCTCATCATAGTCAAATCACGACTGAGCTTTGTGTCAAGGGGGACTCAACAATACCACCCCACAGAGGTGGTGTGAATGGGATACCATGTACAAAAGTGCCACATCAGCTATAAAGACTATGTAAAAAACAATTCTTGTCTCCACCATAAAAAGAGGGAATCAAGCCAGGAAGTTCTTCAAAATTCCTCATTCCATCTGTAATCAGGCAGTGATCCCTTGGTGAGGAGCTAATTAATTGGTTGTTGCTGTTAAATATCTGCTGGGTGACAAGCAGAGCAGCTTCTTGGGTATGCAAATTACAAACAGGAAGTTGACTCTTCCACCAATGTTTTTCAAGATCTTTCTGTATTACTATGCAAATTCCAGCCCAGGCTCTGTATTGAGAAGGGCTCCAAAAGGGGCCTGATGCTAGCTGTCACTGTCTGCAAACCCAATAATTTTTGAACAAGGAACCTGGCATTTTTGTTTTGCACCAAGTATCGAAGGCCCAGTAACAGGGCCTGTTGTACCGCATGGTGTTTAGCATCCAGAACACAGCAAGAAAACCAATCAGATCCTCCACCGGCCCCAAGTAAGTAAATTACTTTGGAAGCAAAGTCTACAAAACAAATAGGACACAGAGAGAAAAGAAAGGAACTTGCATATTTTCTTCCTCCGTCCAATCTTAGATAGAAAGCTCCAAAGATTGAACTGGTTGTTCATCTGGGGACAGGCCCTGGGTCGCTTGCCCATGAAACACAGGCAGACAGCACACACTCACCAGCCACATGTGTGAGGCAAGATATCCTGGACTCCCACAGCACCATGGGGCATGTCCGCCCAGCTACGCCACACAGCTACAAATGGAGACCAGAGCACGGCACCTCCACGTGGTCCCAGACCAGCAGCGTGGGCATCACCTGGGAGCTTATTAGAAATGCAAATTCTCCAGCCCACCCCAGACCCCCTGCATCAGAAACTCAAGGGGTGGGACCCAGCAATCTGGGTTTTTAAGGAGCCCTCTTGGGGATTCTGACCAATGCACACATTTAAGAACCACTGGCTAGATTATCAAACTTAATCACTTTGCAATGTGTTTAAGTTCTTTTTTTTTCTTTTTTTGCAGAGAGGGTATGATGGGGGTAGGGGTTGTTGGCAGGGTTGGGCCTTCCCAGCATCTTCCACCACACCACAATCAATAGCAATTCCCAAAGATCAGGATCTCTTTGTGTGTTTCCTGCAAAATTCAATTTAACTCACACACTTTGTTTTTGCCTGTTCATTCAAGACACAATGTAGCCCCGGAGTCCCTTGTGAACAAACATCCCATTTGCACATGTCAAGTATCTGATTCATTTAGACTTACCCCAATTGCTTAATGTCTGCAACAGAGGCCTTGTGATATTCTTGATCCAAACAGCTGAGTTAATACCCTTGGACAAAGGGGGCCTGGTGTTTGGGTGAGCTCCCATGGGTCTCACAGCCACAAAGGGAAGCTTGTTGAATGCACACATAAAGAGGGGAGATAGGAGGCAGCCACTCTGATCTTTACGACCCTTTGATTATTCTATCAGTTAGTTAAAGCATAAATCCATCCCTCGACCTAACAAAATACTATTTTACTTCCTTTTACTCCATATTTTATCTTTTATAGCCAATAAAACATAAAAAAAACCTTACAAAGGTTATGTTCTCATCAATTTTTGCACTAAATGACAATAAATTAAGTGGAAGTTACTGCAGCAGCAACACAGATGCCGGCTTAAAACTTTCTTGAAAGACAATCTCCCACTATTGGAGTTGCGAGCTGCTAATCAGAGACCTCTCAGTTCAAATTAAAGCCCGATCACAGGATGGTATTGCTGGTCTATTTCTTTACTACATAGTTAAGAGAGTTTCTATCCTTTTTCCTGATGGCTTCAGATCTGTTCTAAAGGGGGTCAACAAATAAAAAACAGAATATTAGAAAAAAATAAAAACTTAAATATTTGTTAGGTACAAAAAAAGAAAAGCCACAATTTGCTGAATCACTTCAAGACTGATCTCTTGAGTTTTCACTGTAATAAAGACTTCCAGACCTCCTTAACATTAAAGAGTTAACAGACACAGAAAATCCAGATTTTTTTTTCTTTATATCAAAGTCATTCAACCAATATCTGTTAAAAGGTTACATTAAGAGAGAGTAAGCATAAAGCAATCAGAATAATACTTGGTACAGAGCAAGGGCTCCATAAATACCTGTTACCATTCTTATTCACTAGTATGCTGTCATTGCTGCTGTTTCTTGTTACATGCTTTTAAATGCTATTATGTGCAAAGTATTAGATACACAACTGCAAGCAACACAGGTGTGGTTCTCCTGCTCTTGTGGAGCTCATAGGCTAGTGGTAGAAACAGACCTCATTCAATCACACATTAAGTTATAAACTGTTCCAGTTAAGACATAACCCCATTTGTGGGAAAGGGATTTAAGAAAAACTCAGAGTAGTGTCATGTCATTTTACAGTTTGAGAGCCTCTTGGATTTAGGATTTGACTCTTCCACCAATGTTTTTCAAGATCTTTCTGTATTACTATGCAAATTCCAAACAGGAAGTAGCCAAAAAAAATATCTATAAGCAAATATTCATATTTCGTTATCATATCACTCAATATCAGAAACATACTTCCCTACTGTCATAGTTCTCTTTCAGTAGTTAAAACAAAATACCTGATACCAGTCAATTTATAAGGAATAAAAGTTTGGCTCACAGTTCTGGAGGCTGCAAAGCCTAAGAGCATGGTGTCAGCTCCTGTTGAGAGCCTTCCTGTAGCATTATTACAGGGTGGCAGACATCATTGGGTAAGACAGGGTGAGCACACTAGCCTTGGTCTCACTTCCTTTCCTTATAAAGCCACTAATGTCATCACAGTGCCCCCTTCTCGAGACTTCACCCAACCCTAATTACTTCCCAAATGCTCCACCTCCAAACACTATTAACATATAAATTTGGGGAGTAAATGTCCACCACATGAAATTTTAGGGGACACATTCAAACACTAGAACCAACTTTGCAGATTAGAACTGATTTTATAAATACTATTAACATTTCCAAACACAGAAACTAGGATATCCCAAGATACAAGCCTATAGTCAAAAAAATTCAATGAGTCTTCATGAATTTTCTCAGAACTTTATGAATAACTGCCAAATGAAAGCTAGGGCTCACCTCTAAATCTCATATACAATCCACTATGTTGAACTTTATGACTATTCCTAGATACTATAAATCACTTTAATAAAAATATTCTTATTCCCTTAGCTTCATATATATGTGTATATGTGTGTGTATGTATGTGTGTGTGTGTGTGTGTGTGTGTGTGTATGTATATATATATATATATATATATATATATATATATATATATATATAAAATTTTTTTTTCTGGATGGTTTCAAGCTAAGACCAAAAAAGAAAATAAATGATCACAGAACGTAAAGGTCCTTTTTGATAGAACCTTTTTAACCAGGAGAAGTGAGGAAATTCAAAAAGGGCTCAGGGGTGTGTTGGCAGGAACAGGCACACCACAGAGGCTGCTGTGAGGACCCTCAGACGCTTGCCCACTCCTTTAGAGCATGGCAGGAAGACCTGGCCCTGGGGTCAGGGGCCTGTGCATGGACCCCAGCCCCACTGCTGGTATCAGTCTTTTTACTCTTGTCTCAACAAGAATAAAAAGCAAGTAGCTACTTTTTTCAGATTCAACCTCCTGCTCTGTAAAGTGGGTCTACCTCCTAGCAAGCAGTGAGGATGAGGGCAGGCTTCCCCAAAAACCTTAAAACAGAGGAATTGCACACGAGGTAAGAAGAGCTCCAGTCTCTCAAGGCCCATTTTCTAATGAGATGGATTCCAAGATCCCAGCTGCTAACAAGCAAATCCAGTTCCCACTGCCCATGAACTCCCCCTGGCAGAATGGCTATTCTCTCCTAGTCTCTCCTGGGCCACCTGCTGAGATGCTGGCCCTATGGGGGCAAGTGGGAGCCAGTTATGAGAAGCACACGTCTTCTGAGCCTTCAGAGGCTCCTGTGACCTGACCTCCTGACTCACTCTGCCCAGGCTCACACCTCATGGGGTGATTTATTAACCAACTGGAAATTGCATCTAAACTGATGGCTTAATTCAAACTTTACCCTCCATAGTTAGCCAATCAAGCACATGACTTATATTCTATAGCAGTCGATTCCTGGGTGCTTAGAACTTGATCACCGTAGGCCGCTCACGAAGAAAATGAAAAAATTTACACCATCATCCGAGACTCATTCATTCATTCAAAACATTTGTTCATGCTGTGTGCCAAACCCTGTGCTAAGCCCTGGATGTAAAGATGCATGCCACTATGTCTTTGCCACTAATGTGTTCACAGTCTCAGAGGAAGAAGATGGTTAATAGATAATTGCAATGCAATATACTTCACATAATGATAAAGTCATCCATAAAATATTAAAATGTTTTTCCTAAAAAAAAATAAAAAAAGAAAAAAAAAGAAAATAAAATGTTTTTCCTGTTAGGAATTTGGCCTGGAAAGTAAAATATTCAGAACTTAAAGAAAAAAAAATAGTCGTCCACAGTAACTAGATTACCTCATTTGTTCAGCTTGTTAATATATCAATTGTAAAAGAATCTTAAGAGAAAGGTAAGCAAAACAGAAAAGTATCACCTCTACTCTTCCTACAGCCTCTGGACTTTCAAATATGTACGTATTTCTAAACAAAATAGGAGATCATTTTATACATGGTTTGTTAACTTGAGCTTTTTACCTACCTACAAACACATACAAACATATTTCTAGAAAATTGAATGCTTCTCTAATTTATCATTTTAAATGGCCATGTAGTATTCCAACATGGGTGCCAGAATGAGGCCACTGCAATGATTTGAACTATTGTAAACATTATAACATTCTTATTCACACATCTTTTTAACCAAACCAAATTAGTTCTCCAGAATAACTTCCAAGAATTGGAATTGTTAGATCAAAGGGTTGGTGCATTTTTCAGACTTGATACCTGTTACCAAATCACCTTCCAGGAAGGTTGTACCATTAAATGTCATCATTTCAATACTCTTCACCCTCATTGCTTCATATCATTTTTTACTCCTTGCATCTAGCAGTTTGAATTTTGATGTGCCCAACTTAGCTGAAAATGATACTTTCAGGAGCATCTTTTTTAGAAGTAGTTATGACACTTGCTGAAATTGGACAATTTTGAGCTATCTCATAATTCTAGTTTGGGTTTGGGGCTTCAGGGCTTCTTACATTCTACTATACACAGAAATCACCAGAAGATCTTGTTAAAATGCAGATCCTGATTCAGTAGGTCTGGGGTAGACTGAGATGCTGCATTTCTTACAAGTTCAGTGTGAGGCCAATGTTATTGATCCAAGAATACCACTTGGAGGAACAAGGACCTTAATTTTCTTATCTCAGGTCCCTCTCAATTCCTGAGACGCCCCCCATATCCCCAGCAGCTTCTTCCTCCCAAGTACCTTGTGGTAGTCAAGGTATTCTACCATCAACTTGTTGCATCCTCTGAGCTGCACAGGGCTTCTGTTTACCCATCTGTGAAATGAACATTGTAAGGTAGCTAGCTGATTTTAAGTCCCTTCCCATCTCCAACAGCAAAGCAAGTTCTTCCCTGTCACAGTAGAACAAGGTGCATCCTAAATTCCTTCTCACTAGGACAAATTGAGTACCTTCTCTCCTTCTTCCCACAGGATCACACTGAGATGCACAATGAGGAAACAAAGTATGAGGCCGACTAAGGAGCTACCCTGTAGCAGTCGATGAACTTGGAAAAAGCACCCTGAAAGGGAACATTCCAATAGACATTTTGCCTGGACCAGAGTGGTTATAATGATGTACATCATTTTCTCTTCCAAAAAGGAGAGCTTCAACAAGAACCTAAGGCTAATTCACCCATTAAAGGAACAAAGAATGGGGAAGGGGAGGAGATTGACAGAAATACTGCACCTGTAAATGCCTTACCAGAGAGCCTCCAGGAGCCAGCTCTCAGAACAGGGAGTTGCAGTGTCCTGGATAGTATTTCACTTGTCACGGCTACTCCCTCCTGTTCTGATTTCCCTCTAGCTTTCCTGCAACACTAAAAGATGAACAAGAAGCAGAACATCCTCTTTAATGCCTGAGCTAACTGGAGTCATTGTCTAAAATAAAGTTGCATCTATAGATGTGTTTTCTTGCTTATCCATAGTATGAAAATGCTGGCATCATACGCATTTCTTCTACGCTAATAGGAGACAACCTGTTACAACCCTCCCTATCTCAATGAAGAGGTAGAGTAGGACCTTGAGTGGTCATTTAGTTCAGTCCTCTATTTTTCAAAGACTGGGCCAGAATGATGTGTTTTGGAGTAAGAGTCTACTCCCCCGCCCAGCCACAGACAAACTTTTTCTCCTGCTTTTTTCCATGTATTGGTAAAGAATGCAATTTATTCACAAAACTCTTCTTTCCATTTTCATTTCCTTTAGCTTCTTTTAAACAACGCAGTATGCTTTGACTCCTAAGTAAACTTTCTTTTTTTTTTTTTTTAAAGTACCACTCTCCTTTGCTTTTCTCTTCTGCCTTTGTTTCTTAAATCAGGACAGAACAAGGCACACACGGATCAACTCTAATCAAGGACATGGACCAATCAGTCGGATCCTAAAATGAAATGAACAAAATAGATCACTTTGGATGTTCATTCTGCCAGGCACTCCCCAGGACCCCTTCCACACTACCACCTGTGAGCCCCCATTGGAGCTGGTGCCTTCTCTTGCTCTCCACTTTGAAGGTGGAGCCCCAGCCAAGACTCTTTCCTCTGAAGGGCTGGTACCCTCATTCTCGGCATCTCTTCGAAGCTTGTCAGTGGGACCAATAAGAAAACAAATACCACCTTATTAGGTTTCATTTGATCTTAAAACCAAATCCAAGATTTCAGCTTCATAATTGCTGTCTCCAGACAAGATAAGCAGCGTTTCCTTATGAAAATAAATTAGACAAGCATACAGAAGAAAAAGAAAATGGATGGGCAGTTGCTAAAACGTGCGAGAGCCTTAAATGTGGCCAGTGAGCTAAGCAAAGGGCGATGGTTTCTGTTTCTGCTTTTGGTCTCTTATTCTCCACTCTCCATTCTCCCTGCAGCAAAACAAATATTTTCCTTGCAACGGGTATTTTGACAGTATTACTTTTCAATTAGGGATGGCTTTATTTCTTTTGTATGCTGGGGTTTTGTTTCCTGACTGAAATTAAACATACACTAAGGAGGGTAAAATGAAGACCTAGGAGTAGCCTTACTGCAATCCATCAGCTGTGATAATATCAAGATGGATATATTGTCAGGAATCTGTATGTAGCATTTCATTTATCCTACTCCCTCCGCTAAGAGAGGCTCCGCCGGGGATTACATTATTATTCAAGCTTCCTGGACTCGCTCCAAATGCAGATTGCAACTACAATTCAAAGGGAAACTTATAAAAGGTGATAGGAAATAGACCTTCAACAAAACAGGCTTTTTTTAAAAAAAATTAACCTTTTCAGACTTTAATTCCATCTTCGATATCCATAAATAGACCAGCTTTCGGGAACTAAAAAACTAATCCTATAGTAATAACACAAAGCTCAATTTCTCATTCCATATGATCATTAATATTGCTTTAGAAATCACAAGAAATCTCTTCGACTTCTTAAGCTTCGTAATTCATTTCTGTACACCCATTCAGGAACCCTCATTAATTTAGGTGGCCTTTCTGCCGTACATCTGAGGCACGCAAATATTTGGAATTTTTACCTTAGGTCAGAGTTTAAGAAAAAATTAATTTCTCATTTTTCAGAAAGGATTTATGAACCTAGAGAAAATGCTTTTGTGACAGTCCTATGTGTAGGTTACCTAATTCACAAATAAAATAGACCACAAGGAATCTATGAAGTTAAAATTGAAAGAAAAAGAAGAGAAAGGTTTTTATATAAATGGTAGGGTCTTTTTTAAAACAGAAAAAAAATCTTGTTACATCCTTAACGTTTTTCCTATAACCCAATTTCTGTATTCCAATCAAAAGTAAGGTGGAAGAACTTTGATTTGGGAAGGGAAAAAAAAAATCCTTTGAACATTGATCGACATGCGATTTGTGCAATTATTTTACCTGGATTTAACTCTATGCTCTCAAATCACTTGAGGGACCAGGATGCCGTTTCCATTGAGCTGGGTTTACAATTATCCCTAAACAAGCAAAACTTCAAAGGCTGCTCAATGGGTATTTTCCGTTCTTCATTAGAACTCGTAAAATGTATAACCTGCACATAAACAAGTCACTCTACCTAATTAAATGGAATCTCTTCCTCTCTATTAAAAATTTAGAAGTGCTGCCTGGGTAGAAACAAGTCATCGGAGAAGGTGGGAGGGGAGACCCTCTTAATACCCGTGAATAACCAGCCGAATCTCCTTTAAGCTAAGCCATGTTGATAATAGCACAGATGCACATAAATTATTCTAATTATTTTATTATCAGTAAAAATCGTTTAAATGTGAAGGGCCTCCATTGTTGCCAATTATGCCCGCAAGCATTATCTGACTACTAGGGAAATTTGGGTCGGGTGTTTTCATTTACTTCAGAGACCATCACAGATTTTCACCCAATTTCTTTTTCAGTTGTCTATACCCGGGCAAGAGGTAACATAGCATCTTCTTTGATAGTCATGTCTGGATTGGAGAATAGGGCTTTTAATCATATTTCTAGACTGAGAATTCTTATGAAGGTAATCCATAAACACTCTAGTTTGAAAATGGAATTGTTCTCAATGTACTTTGAGTTTGTATTGTTTTGTTCTCTTGTAAAGTAAGAAAATGTTTTAAAAGTCTTTACCCATTTTGTAGAAAAGTAGTTTAACTTGGGCTCAGGATTTACTGTCCAGGCTCCCAACCTTCTACAAAATTTCATAAAGTTTGAGACAATATTTGTGACGTTAAGCTTTATATTGTAAAAACCAGCCAGAAATTGCAACGTGTAAATGTTTGAGGAGGGAGAGGCAGATTTTTGAGCTGTGAGGTGTTTTGTTGGAGCGCCCTCTTGTGATCCAATGTCACCAACACAACCTCCTTTGCACAATTTTTTAAAAGGCTGTTCGACAAAATCACAGTGGTGCAATTTTGACAGACAAGTTGCAATTGGGGGTTGAAATTTCTAGTTTTTTGTCGACTTTTTGGATCTTCACCTCTTCTTCAAAACACCTTAAAATGCATTCACTAAAGCAAACAAGAATGTATAATAGTTCTTAAATATACATGAAATACATAGGCAAAAATCACTCAAGCATGCAAGGCAACGTTCCTTAGTGATTAGAGGAGAGAGAAAGGCTTCCTTGTGAAGTGACACCACTCTGCAAACATTCTTCCACTGGTCAAGGTGGGGTGGTTTCTTTGCCTAGCACCAGCACCATGGTCAGATACCAACAGTGTGGCATTGATGTGCAGTTACAGGTGGGCTGGATACTGTCACCCAATGGCATGATGTTGAGTGCACCCATCTGCAAAGAGAACATATGTCCCTAGAGGAGAGGGGCCCCCGAAGCCTCAGTCCCTGAGTGGAAGCAAGTATGACTTTTCTCTGATACCTTTTCCCAGAGGGGTGTAAGAATTAAAAGTGAGGAAGAAATATGAGAGGGAGTCATTATGTTCACGTTTCTGTAATTTGTTGCCAAGGAAGACAGAATACCAGGTAGTCTTCTGAAGCTACTTTTATGCCTCAGAAGGCTCCACCTAGAACATTCGCTAAAAATAAGGATTTTTGTGGAAATTCCTGCTTTTGACTAAAAAGTCTAGGTTAAGAAAGAGTGATAAATGAAGACTTCTCTTTGATGTGTCAAATGTTAGTTGTTGAAGGAACTCTGGAGATTAAAGGTTTCAAACTTGTCACTCTGCCGATTTAATAAACCCAAAGTGCAGTTGCATAGGTAGGGGCTTATCCAAGGCTTCACGAGAGAAAGCAGCAAACTTGGGGTTAAGAGGCAGTTTCAGCCGGAGCTAGCTCGGCCCACCATCTTGGTTCCATCCAGCCCAAAAGCTTTCTGGTACCCAGTTCCCCACGTTGGCCAATCATCCACAACCTGGCTCGGTCACCCCAACAATGCTACTACAACTTCTGTCCTGCTGCTGATTATCTTTGCTTATAGTGCTAAACAAATGATAACCTTACTCTTTAAGACAAAACTGACACCATTCACAAACCACAACCAACCTCCATACCACACTAGCATCCTCCCTGGAAATTTCTAGAATTCCCATCCCATATGTGCTCTTGCATTATAGGCTTGTCAGCCAAAATTCTTATACAAGTGGAATTAGAGTATTTAAGGGAACTGTTAGTGTGATTTTTAAGTTATAACTGGCAGTGTTAGTATCCCACAATGACTGATTTTATGATTATTAGAAAATAACTTTTAGTCATTTATGAAAATAAAAGCCCATAGAGTTATTCATTATAGGTAAAAAAAAAATTAAGAAAAGTCCTTATCAGTTGCTCTAAAGCCTTTAGCTGATATGTTACATGCAAATGTATACATACACCAACCAGGTGTCTTGAATTAATGGACCCCTGAACAGATCTGATGTGGCTATAGTAGTTGTCAGTATCCCCACAAGATGGCACTCTTCTTTATTTTTAAATCACTTTTTAAAGGGATTTTCACAGTCTCAGAATAAAAAGAATCATGAAATATACAGATGATTTAATATGCCAGCATGTGTAATGTTGTAACTGGCATCACAGTTATAAAAAATGCCCCTGACTCTCCAAAGATGAGTTGTGTGATAAGGAAGGGTTCCTGCCAGGCTCCTCCAAGTTTCTGCTAAGGGAAGTACTTTTTTCTCAGGAGAAAGGCAGTGTGTGTGTGTGTGTGTGTGTGTGTGTGTGTGTGTGTGTGTACCACTAGAGTCCATGTTTTTCTAGAAGGTAAATCTAGATTCAAAGGTATATCAATCAGGCTCCCACATTCAGAGTTTTCCATCATTAGGGCTGAAGCAGGGGCTCTCCAACTTTAGCCTCTGCCTTCATAAATTGCCCACCTGAAGGGCTTTACTGTGCCCTCTCCTACCACAGCAGTTGGTCCCTGCACCACTGGAATAACATTTTTGCTTACTTCTCCTTAGAAGGCAAAAGAGATCTGATCCAGTGGGAAAATGGCTGAAAAGAGAGTAGTACATGGAGATTTATAAAAAAGCCTCCCTCATTGGGGCTGGAGTTCTCAAACTTGGTTTCATCGCACTTGAATGCCACAAACTGGACAGATATACTTTGCTAATAAAAAAAAAAATGAATGTTGACTTTTCAACAAGTGGTGCTAGAACAATTTGATGACCAGACTCAAAAAGAGAACGCTAGACAAAAACCTCAGACCTCAAACAAAAATCAATTCAGAATGGATCATAAGCCTAGATGGAAAACAAAAACCATAAAACTTCTTGAAGAAAACTAAGGGAAAGATCTACATGACCTTAGATTTAGTGAAGATTTTTTAAATACATCAATAACACAGTCCAAAATAGAAAAAAAATCGTTAAGTTGGACATTACTGAAATTAAAAATGTCTGCTTCACGAAAAACAGTCAAGAGAATGAAAAGAAAAGCCACAGGATGGAAGAAAATATTTGCAGAACACAAACCTGCTAAAGGACTTAGATCCAAAACATGAAAGAACTCTTGAAACTCCACACTTCAAAACAACAGAATAAAAAAGATGGAAAAGATCAGAATAGACACTCAGAAGACTGAGGCAGGATGATTGCAAATTTGAGGCCAGCCTGGACAACTTAGCAAGACCCTGTCTCAGAAAAAAAATTTATAAACAGTATTATTATAAAATGTTTATAACAGTTTTATTATTCATAATCATCTGCAAACTAGAAATGATATGTCCATAAACAATAGGTAAATGGGTAAGCAAACCGTATTAGTCTGTTTTCCTGAGACAATCGACTTAGAAAGAGGAAGGGTTTCTTTTGGCTCACAGTTTTAGAGGTTGCAGTTCACCATTGGTTGGCCCAATCCTTTGGGGGCCTATAGTGAGCAGCACATCATGGCAAAAGCTCACAGCAAAGCAAATTACCTACCTCATGGCAGTCTGAAAGCCAAAGAATGAAAAGAGGGGAGGCCAGCACCCCAGGAACCCTTCCAAGGACACGCCCACATGACAGGAAGACTTCCAACTGGGCCCCACCTCTTCAAGTTTCCACCATGTCCCCAAAGCATCACAGGGCTGGGGATCAAGCCTTGAACACACTGGCCTTTGAGGGGTACTTAGCCAAACCACAACACCGGTACATCTGCTGAACAACACAGATGAATCTTGAGTGCATACTGCTAAATGAAAGAAACCAGTTTGAAAAACCTACATACTGTACACATATTGCAATTTTATGACATTTTAGGAAAAGTAAAGTTGGTAAACAGATCAGCAGTTGCCAGGAATTGGAGGGGCAAAATGAGGTAGTTAAAGCACTGTGGATTTTTTTGGAGATGGTGAAACTTCTACATGATACCATACATTAAACACAACTTTAAAAAAAATTTTAGGAAGTCAGAGGACTCAGAATAGAATGCAAAATGTGATGAAGAAAACCTATTTGTACTACCAATGTGTGAAATAACCTCAGTGGGGGCAAATGGTGCCAAACTAAGGAACTTTGGAAAAGACTGGAATCTGCAACACTACAGAAAAGCAAACTGTGTGCAGTACTGAATTCCAGTTGATAAAGTTTTCCCTAAGGCAGAGCAAACAATTCTGATAGTGCTACACATGTACACTGGAAGTGAACAACTAAGTAAATAGGCGGCAGATGGCAGGAACAAGGTTTCCCACTACTGGAGCTGGACTGTACAGAGAGACAAAGGAAAGAGGCTAGAATGATCCATGTACTAATGGATTGGAATTGGAGAGATCAGCATGAACTGTTTCACTCCACGTAGATACAGATTCTATAGAAATATTTAGCTGGATGTGGTGGCACACGCCTGTAATTCCAGTAGCTCAGGAGGCTGAGGCAGGAGGATCGAGAATTCAAAGCCAGCTTCAGCAAAAGCAAGGCACTAAGCAACTCAGTGAGACCCTGTCTGGCTGGGGATGTGGCTCAGTGATTGGGTGCCCCTGAGTTCAATCCCCAGTACTAAAAAAAGAAAAAAAAATATTTACAGACATAGTTCACACACAGCACAGTGCACACATATATATTTCCTGGCTCTTTCAGAGGAGAAAGCCTGGAAGGAATGGCAGCCCAGCGGCAAGGAGCACTCTTTTGCCCAGATCTCAGTTTCTGACACCACTGTCCAATGAAAGGAACCAGAGCTGCTCGAGGAAATAACAGAATCTATAACTGAGGCAAGAAATATGCCAGATGAACCTGGAGCCTCTTGTAGTACCAGAAAGAAAGAAGGGTTCAAAAGATTGTCTGCGTCTATGTGCCAAAGAGACACAGGAACAGATGGAAATAGCTTCCAATGTCCAAAGCTAAAACAATTTGAGCAGTGTTGGGTCATAACCCAGAACATAAAATAATAAATACTGTGAGTTCATATGGACACCAATAAATGACTACATAAATAAATAAGAAAAAATGAATCCTCTGAAATTCCAAATAATTTGTGTGATGCTTTACCCTCAGAGAAATAGAAAGCAACTCCCCTCCTTAAGTGTGGGCTGCTGCATAGTGACATCTGTCCAAGGGGGACAGCGTGGAAAGGGGTGGGGGAGAGCAAAGAAACCAGACACACACGACCTCAGCCAGGAAGTCAGCACTAACTTCTACACTAGCGAGTCACACTGATAGGGTGACCCTGGAGGGGAGATAGCGAAAATGGCATTTCACCTCTGTCATCTTCCTCTAAAAATTCATTACCCCAGTTGAATCCTGAGGAAAATGTCAGACACATCCCAACTGAGGGGAATTCTAAAAAATATCTGACCAGTAATTCTTAAAATGTCAAGGTCATTAAAAACAAGAAAAGCCTGAGAAACTGTGGTTGCCAAGAGGAACTCCAGGAGACCATGACAACTGCAGGTAGTACGCCATCTCAGACAAGACAGAAAACCAACAGGGCAAAACCTGAGGAAATCTGAATAATGATGGATTTGAGCTAATAGTAATGGATCAACGTTGATTTGTTAACTGCCACAAACATGTCATGCTCATATAAGATGTTAACAATAAGGGAAACTGGGAGTGGGAAATATCTGTACTCTTTACTATCTTGAAACTAATTTTTTTTCTTTTTTTATTGGTTGTTCACAACATTACAAAGCTCTTGACATATTTGAAACTAATTTTGTAATTCTAGAACTATTCTAAAATTAAAAGTTTAGTTTTTAAAATGTTGATAGTTTTTTTTCCTACTTGTGCAAATACAAAATTAATGGATAAATTTTTCTTCCATTTTTACAACAACTCCAATGCATCTACTCTGGCAGAGGTGTTGGAGTAAAAGATTTGGGTTCCACATCTTATGATCTGGCTCAATATTTCCATTTTTACAACAACTCCAATGCATCTACTCTGGCAGAGGTGTTGGAGTAAAAGATTTGGGTTCCACATCTTATGATCTGTGTGACTTAGGAAAGTCATTTAACCCCACAGAGCCTCAGGTCGCACATGAGTCAAAGGGACTCATGCTATCTACTCCCTTGACCAGCTGACTATAGGAATTTGATGTCATAATCTATGTCTAGCATAGTGTGGCCATGACGACAGAACAAATGTCTGGGCAATAAATAGATTTAAATAGAAAAACAGAATGTAAAAATCCCTACATTGAATCTTTTAAAGTGGTAAAAGAGAGAATGGTAAATTCTTATCCTTAGCTAAATAAGCTCTAAAAATCAGCTCCAGAAAAATATCCAAACTGTCATTTGCTTTGAGTCCAAGAAATACATTCCTACCAATAGGAAATCATTCTGGTAAGAGGAATTTGGGAGTTTCTTCTTTAATCCTCTCCATCTGGCCCTGGGCTCAGCTCAGGTAATGAAGCCTAGACAGGGGTCTTTGAACTCTGGCTCTGTGTATGTCCTGGGGTCAGCCCTGTGGAAGGTGCCCTCCCGCCAACTCTCTGACCTCTTTCCCTCCTCCTTCCGTCACCCTGCCCTTTCTTCTGCTTCCTCCCTTCCCTTTCTTTTTATTCTAATGGCTTGCATACATATTCTCTAACACAGATGAAGCAGGCAATCTCTGCTCCATCTCTGTTCTGGGTTCAAGTTCTGGGAACAAAGGAAAAAAGTGGAGAAGACTCAGAGACAACCCAATCCAAGGCCTTGAGAAGGCCAACTCCCACCAGCAAACCTCCTCGTGTATTAAGTTAGAAGGGGATCTGTGCCCATCTGCACCTTGAGTCTCATGGTAAAAGGCTTCCTCCCTCAACCTGGCCTCAGCAGGACCAGATTCCAGGAAAGCGGGGGAAGGACAGGTGTTAGAAGGAGTGAGAAAAGCCCATTACTATATTGATGCTTCCTTAAAATATTGTACACATGTGTTTTTGAGGTATGAAAACTAGTATGTATGATTATAAAATTTTTCATTAGTGAAACTGCTCTTGATTTATAGAATAAATGTTTAATGGATCACAGAGGAGACATACCCAAAGAATAAGAGAAGCACCTGGAAGTCGACTAATGGTGCTAGCTAATAGGTTCATATGGAATAGGAACCATACAGCCCAGGCTTCCTAACCTTTCCAGTGTGTCCTGATCTTGTTGGACTCAACCTCCCTTGCATCTAGTTGGCTCAATATTTCCTACAGTTTTTACTATCATCATTTAATGGTAGAGTCATAGCCAAATGGTTCCAAGAGGTGAACCCTTAAATCCTCTCCCTCAAGGAATAGGAAATTAAATGATTTTCAAGAACAGGAAGGATTTGCCATCAAGGAGCATTATTTCCTATCCATCATCAGTCTGCATATTATTTATCAACTTGATAAGGTCTAAAGTTGTTGGAAACTTACAAAAAAGAAAGAAAGAAAGAAAGGAAAGAAACCTTCCTGCCAAAATGACAAACGATGTTGCTATATAGGAGGCTCAAGGACACACACGCGCTATCTAAGACCCAAATATTCTGCACATCTCCCTGACGACTCTCAGATGAGGCCTGGTGATTCACTGACAGACAAGGAGGCAGGTGGCACATCCAAGAGAACCAAGGAGGCCAAATCCCTAGAGGAAATAGGCCATAGGAGGACAAGCCTCCCCGGAACCCTGACACAATTTTCCAATGCCCTGTGGACACTCCCAAGGGCAAATACCACACGGCAGGAAGAATCTCCCCCAGGCCCAGGAAAGCCAATTCTTCAATGATATTGTACAGAATGATGTATTGATACAGCATCTATCTGATTATATGTTAATTTATTGGATTTATTAAGTGCTTCCTCTATACCAAGAAATATGTCAGGGACATTACATGTATTGTGTTCATTTAATCCTTACAACAACCCTAGAGGGGAGATATTATTATTCCCAGGGAAGCAGGCCCAGAGGGTTCACGTACTGGAGAGACTCTAGATAAAGGATTCAAATACAGAAAATTCCCAGACTCACCATTAGTTCAGGGATTCAGGCCTCTATCGGGGGCAAATCCAACCCAGAGACAGTCACCTAACCATCCTGTGGACCTCTAACCAGGGACTTACAGATCCAGAGCTGGATCCAGGCTCATGCAGCTCAGCAGCCTAACCACAGGGCACCTTCAACCTTGTGCTCTTTATCTGGTTGGGAAGTGGAATGACTAGTTGATGTAGTTCATCTCTGAGAGGGGGAGCCCTCAGAAACTTCTAGAAGCTAAGCTGGAATATCACTATATAATATCTTGAAAGTACCTCATCCAAGATGAACTAAGCAGACAATGACAGGAAGTTGCAGACAGAGCTCCAGGACATGTGGAGAGGATGATAAAGGCTTCAGGGTAGCTGGGAGATGAGGTCAATGACCAGGACAGAAGGCAAATTATCACAATCTCAGCCCTCACAGGGCCAAGGTGATCAGAGTGGGCCCAGTGCTGGGGACAAAATGTCTGGCAAGCCCCAGACTTAGCTCTCTGCTTCCCAGAGTAGTAAGGAAACCAACAGAGTACCAGAAGCCACAGAAAGCACAGCCGCTTACATGTCTCATCCTAGCCCAAAGTAGATGGCCAACTCAGGGAGGGCCAGGCCTGAATACCTGTTTGTGGATTGGAGGCCTGTATTAGTCCATTTTTCATCCCTATAACAAAACACCTAAGGTGGGTACTTATAAAGAAAAGAGGTTTATTTAGCTCACAATTTTGGAGACTGAGAAGTCCAAATAGTATAGCACTGGACCTGGTGAGGTTCCCCTTGGCTGCATCACCTCATGGTGGATGGCACCATGATGGCAAGAGTGCATGGGAGAGAGATCACATGGCAAGATGCAAACCATTGAGGGACAGGATCCAGCCTTAAAACCTCCCAAAAGGCTCCACTGTCTGTCAATCAAGAGGGGACCCAGCCTCCCCAACACACAAATTGTAGCAATGCCTCAGCCAGGGGGAGAAACAAACAATCCAAAGGCCAGGAGCAAGGAGAACCCTCCTTATTTTACCTGTATATGTTACTGTTAGCAGCCAGATGACAGCTACATGGAAACCTGCTGGTGAAACAGAACTGGCAACAGCCCCCCAAAAAAGCCAGCAAGTTTTATCTATGCTCAGAAACCATTTTCAGTGGTTTCTTTGTTCTCCCAGCAGCTTGGAGTGCAATATCCAATGTGTCCTTCATTTTGTTTCCCTTGCTTTCTCTGATAAGAACCCGTTTCCTCCTTTTGTACAACATTTGGTTAACTTAGGCTCTTCAAAGCACAGAATTAGATCTAAATTTTGAGGCCCTGCAGTGTCTAGAATAGTGATTATACCTGGAACAAATGTTATACAGACCACAGAATGTCAAAAAAGAAAAGGTCAGAATGTACACACACAATGAAGCTCTCCGTCTTGGAACGTGGGCTGTTCTGGTCGTCAGAGAAAGAAGGGGTGTGGAATCAGACTGAGACTGGGAAGTAGGTTTGAACACAGGGTGGGCTCCTCTGCCTGCTCTCCACTCCAAGTCACTAAGGCTTTTCCAGAGGGGCTCGACATTAAGTGGTATTTGTTTCCCTACAAACACCCAGTTTCCCTCTCAGAAGCCAGGACACTTGGGTACAGCATGGGAGCCAGGCACCATTTACCATCGCCTGGACAGCACCCCTCTGGAAATCCAGCTGCCCCAGGAATAGACTACCCGCTCCTCCCTTTCACCCCAGAGCCTTCTCCCTGTGAGACAACCTAGCACTACATCCTCTTGATCTAGACTTTGAAAAACCCAAGGCCACCTTGGCTCCTCCACAGGGCCAGGGAAGACTAACTATCACTGCCCGACAGACAGTCCAGGCCACCCAGCAGGGAAAGGGGAGGAGGGAAAACTGCCACTGGTTCTTTCCGGATGAGCTCACTGTCAAGGCAACACGAGCTGCTTCTCAAACAGATCATCCTGCCAAATACAGGATCAGTGATCTGTTCCAGTTGGGGCTCCCAATGATGCAAGTATTCTCCTTCATATTTATCTCTATTTTCCAACTTTCCTCAATGATTACCTATTCCTCTTATTAAAAAAAAATACCAAAAAAGATTCTGCTTGGGGCTGGGGCTGGGGCTCAATGGTAGAGTGTTCCCCTAGCATGGGTGAGGCATTGGGTTCAATCCTCAGCACTACATAAAAATAAAGGCATTGTATCCACCTACAAATATATATATATAAACAAAGAAAAAAATCCTGCTTTAAGTTGCTAAATTACTGAGGCTGACCTTGAACTTTTGATCCTCCTGCCTTGGCCTCCCAAGTTGCTGGAATTACAGGTATGTGCCACTATGCTTAGGAAGATATTGTTTTCTTTTTTTGATATTGGAGATTGAACCCAGGGGCATTTAACCACTAAGCCACATCCCCAGACCTTTTTACATTTATTTAGAGACAGGGTCTCACTGAGTTGCTTAGGGTCTTGATAGGTTACTGAGACTGGCCTTGAACTTGCTATCCTCCTGCCTCAGTTTCCTAAGCCAGTAGATTACAGGTGTGCACCACCGCATCCAGTTTTTAAAGATTTTTAAAGTCTGGAGTTAATGCAGGTAATGTTTTGCCTTAGTTGTTCATTTGCTCATTTGTTGACTTATTCATTAACCCAGTAGGCATGCTGAATGTATGCTGGTCACTGAGTTAAACACTGGGGAGAGGGGGAGTAAGAAGAAAGCAGCCTGACCATGTGCAGCCAGAAGGGCGGTGACAGAGGAAACCATGGCACTTGCGGGGTGCTAAGTGGCTGATCCTCATCTAGGAGACAACTGCAAGGTTTCTGGAGATGTAGCTTAGCGGTTAAGTGCCCCTGGGTTCAATCTCCAATGTCAATAAAAGAAAAAAAAATATTCCAAAGCACAGAGGCACATGTCTGTAATTCCAGCAACTTGGGAGGCTAAGGAAGAGGATGGAACATTCAAGGCCAGTCTCAGTAACTTAGCAAGGCTCTACACAGAGCTTAATAAGACCCTATCTCAAAATAAATAAATAAATTAGGGCTGGAGATGTGAGTCAGTGATTAACTATTGCTGTGTTCAATCCCTGGTACCAAAAAAGAAAACAGAAGAAAGAAAAAGAAAAAAAATTTTCCTAAAGTCAGCATGCTGGCACATGTCTATAATTCCAGAAACTTGGGAAGTTGAGGCAGAAGTATCTCAAGTTTAAGGCCAGCCTCAGCAACTTAGCAAAACCCTGTCTCAAAATGAAAAACATAAAGGGCTGGAGTTAAGTGTCCTTGAGTTCAATCTCTGGTACCAAAAAATAAAATAGCACTTAATATTCCCCATCCAAATCTTCCTAGTCATGTGTGAATTCATACCTGTTAGGACAAATTGTCGCCCTTTAAGGCAAGATGATTCTCTAAAATTCAAGAATCCATGGTAAAATTTGAAATCCGGCAATGTCACTGATATAGTAACATAAAACTTCTTTCAAACATTTTTTTTTCAATTCCCAAATCTTATTGTTTCTTGAATTTAACTATTTGATTTTAGAAATTTACCTGAAAGCAAATATATAATAGCCTTGGGCTACAGTGGATTATAGCTAGAAAAGTTCCAATTTGATCATTCTAAACACAGTCACATACCCCATACTAACATTTTGTTCAGTGGTGGGCCACATACATAACAGTGGTCCCATAGATTATATTACCTAGTGATATCATAGCCGTCTTAGTTTGTGTAAGTGTGCTCTATGATGTTGACACCATAACAAACTCACCAGGTGATGCAGTTCTTGGAATGTGCCTCTGTCATTAAGTGGTGTGCAAGTATACCTGGCTCATCTCTTCACTGTGGCTTGAGGGGTCCATATCCTCTTGCAGCCCTCCAGTCTCTACTTACTAACTCCTCTCATCCCAGTAACTGGAGAACAAAGCTTTCATCCAAGGATGGAAGAAAGATGGGTCCTATATATTTACCTTCGGGAAAGGTCTATGGGCCAGCAGCTGCACTCAATTTTAGACAACATCCTACAATCCCTAAAGGAGAGAGAGGCCTGTAGATACCAGGAGGGACATTTGGAGGACTTAGGTCCATTCTTGACCACATTCCAATTTTGCCCAGAGCTTGTCTAGCTTTCAGAGTGGAAGCAGGCCGTTTGAACTGGGATGGTTGGGTTTGGATTTCTACAAGGCTAAAGAAAGAGGCGCCTGGTTCACTCTCTCCTCACTCTCCATCATGAACCGGACTGAGTGGCCTGATTAGGAGCACAGAGCTCAGAGCAGCACAAACGCAAAAGAGGATGTGCAAGGGGGAAAGTGTGCTTTTCTGTTTCGGGAAACCTGCTGACATAGGGAATGCTTCTGTTTTTCTGCAGAAATGCTGCCTTCAGTGGACAAAATTCAGCCACAATCAAGCTAATTGAATGCACAAATGTAATATTTTTCCAGGGCACCTCCAATTTAATGCTTGATGAAATCGTGTCTTTCGCATATATTTACAAAAGCTTTTCTTCATCCAGAAATGTCTGTTAAAATTGCTTATAGATGCTGAGATAGCAAATCACTCTTCTAATGTAATGAGATAAGTCATCTCTATAAACTTTGCTTGCTCAAATGTACTCGCATAAAAGAAATCAGGCTACAGGCTTTTTTCAATAAATAGAATGAACAACTAGAACTTGATGGCTATAGCATGTTCTGCCTCATTGCTAAGGGATGTTCAGAATTGCTCCTTCTCTCTCTCTCTCTTGCAGTGGAGTTTTCATTTTGGTAGTTGATGGAAAAAGGAGGTCAAATAAACTGATGTGGATAAGAAGCCAAAGCCATTTGTCAAAACGCAGGGAGAAGCCTGGAGATTGGAGTCATTTAGAGACTAAAAATTGATTTAAAAGATTTCTGTCCTCAAATCATTTTTCTTGCTAAATGCAGCTACTTTGGGAGCCTGGTTTTCCCTGCCTTATCTATCTTTACTAATAATTTACACCAGGGGAACTTCACCTCCAGGGGAAGATTCATATACACAGTCATTTGCCCATAGCCTAGTAAAATGGGTGGGGGACCTTGAGGAGTTCATCCATGAGTTTCCAAGTAAGATTTGTCTTCTTACTTTTTAATTGGGAAGCCAACTCTGGAAAAATACTTAACAAACTGTTTGACGCATGCCAGGGGTCCCAACAGAGGGCTATCACAAATGGCTGCTCAGATTGTGCGCTTTACCACTTTAGGGGAGAAAATGTACACGTGGACTACAAAGTGAAGGATATGTCAAATTGGGCACACAGCCTTGCTCAGCCCCTACCTGGGTCGGAGGGAAATGTCATGTTCTTGTTCACAGTGTCATAGTGTAACAAGTTTGCACAGCCGGGAAGCACGTTCACTGTCTTATTCCTCAAAGAATAAAGTCAAACTTTTTATTGTTATCAGCTCACAAAACGTGAAAGCCTGCCCAGTGCCCTTTCCCATCTCTTTGCAAAGTAAAATTGGATGGGAGAATATTCAGATCTCCAGATGGTTGTCTTTACTTCGAGAAATGGCTTGGAAAACTTGACAGAGGACAGGCTGGAATCCAGAAGAAAATGAGACCAAATTTCCTTGTGCCCTCACTGTCATTTTTGGAAAATACTAAACATCTATGGCTCCACACAGAGGAGAGACAGTAGGCGTGTTTGGAACAGATCTCTAAGACCCTGCCCTGTGCAGCCTGCCTTTTGGATTTTCCCTCATACCTGACAGAGGGTCTGAGCCAGCCAGACCAGCCTTCCCCCGCACCACAGCACCTTGCCTTCTCTTTCAGCTATTTCCTTTGTAGCCTGAAAAATGTTGTTTGGGTGAAAGAAAACCTAAATGCTGCAACATTGCTCCGACAGCCTCTCCCGGCCCTATCCATTCTGAGTTCAACATGAGAATTTAAGGTTAAACAGAAAGGTCCTCTTCCTATGCAGTTCCTTGAGCTCTGCCTCAAGCAGAAGGAAGAGTACATCTTGGGATCTGGGGCATCAATTCTAATGGGCACTGGAGGTCATATTTGATAAAACACCTTATGTTTGCATAACCTGGTTTTAGAAGAAAATCTCAGTGGCCTAAGAGATACTTCATGGGCCACACTGAATCCAAAGTTTGCCAAAGGGGTCACAATAACCAACCAATCAGCTCACAGTTATTTGGTTTGGGAGACACAGTTGTTGCTGTTGTTTTAATTGAATTTGGATGCCTTAAGTGGGGCAGGCATCCTCCACCTCTCTAGACTCTCCACTTCTGTCCATCCAGCCCACTTTACACATTTCCATTACCTGCCTAGTCCCTGCAGACTGCTGAGCTTGCTCTACCTCAGCCAGGTACCAAGATTTAGCAGTCAACTCAGCATCCTCTGATGTGGAAGGGCTTGGGAGGTGTCACCACTTCCCCCAGTCTTACTCTACTCAGAAAAGTACTCAGAAAAGAAGTCTGCAGGGTCCTGGGTTAGCAGCTTACAAACAGCACCTTCACATTCGTCAGCATAGGTAGACACATACACACACATACACGCAGAGTATGCAGACTCTATTTGTGCAAGGACATACCGGACACCACTGACTATAGAGAAGGCCACTGGCTGGGAGGGGAGAGCAGTGAGAGGTAACCATGGTCTTCCCTCTATGTGGTCACTGTACCTTTTGGAAGGTGTCCCAGTCATAGGAATGATAATTATCCATTATCTGAACCTTAAGAACCTGCATAGAGAGCTTCTTCCCAGCTCTAAAACTTCATGTGAGATTTGAGGGCACAGCTGATATGCCTCCTTCTCACTTCATCTTTCCCAGAGCACCCACTCAAAGACATTAGCTTCCTTTCTGTGCTCTCAATTCACTTGTTAGCCCTTTACAGGAAGGCTGTAGCCGAACCCACTGGCATTGAGTTCTTGAAGTGGGGACAGGATACTATTTATTTTGATGTCTAGAAATGTTAACAATATTTGCTAATCAGAATCCACCTCCCCACCTGCTCCTCAGTTTGAGGCCACCAAGATACTTGTTTTCACCTAACTGACCTATAAAAAGCTGGACAGGTGAGGAGTCACTCGGGGGGTATTCCCTCCACAGGTCCTCCCATTCCCTGGCAGGAAGTGCTGCTTACAGAAGGTTCTGTTATAATGGAAATGCTCTCCCCAGGCAATATCCAGTATACGACCTGTTCACCACAGGTGGATACAAGGCATTTGATATGTGGATAGCATGAAAGAAGAACTAAATTTTTAATTTTGTATGATTTAAATTCACTTATACTTAAGGAGCCACATCTGGATCGTGTCTACTGAATCAGACGGCTCAGTTCTCCTTCTTCCTTTAGGGACAGGCTCACCCATTGAACCATAGGATCCTAAGCATGCGTGATTTTTAAACCATTAAATGGAAAGCAAGGCCCACAAAGCGTTTGTGTCTAAAGTAAAAACTCAGTTTATTCATGACACAATACACAAGAGGCAAAGTGTTTCACATCATAGACTTCACTTCCAAATCCTTGGAATGTTCTTTTCTTTGGCTTAAAGGAGCAGATGGGTGGGAAAGACAGGCAACGCTTAGGCAACTAAAGTAAGGGAGTGGGGCAAGGCAGACATTATCTTCACAGGGAGGAGACAAGGGTCTGTTAGTCGCAAGCTGAACCTATAGAAGGTTAGGTGGGAGCACAGGGGGGCGCCGTTTCTGGGCGCTTCACCCTGCCGCGCTTCAGTCATCTCCACCGCACAGGTACAGCAGTGCCTTCTGGTAGTCGCCCTTGGTGTCTTGCTACAAGTGGCCATGGAGAAAAAAGAAATGCTGTGTCAGGAAAAAAACCCAACTCCACAGAAACCTGCAAGCAGCCCTGGAGCACAGGTGAGTCTCTGCCATGACCCAAGAAGGATTCTGCAGGTTCTTCCTGCCTGCAGACACTAGAGGGCCACAGCTCTGTCAGGTCCCCCTAGGAGTGTGGCTGGAAAAGGTGCTTGGGAGACTTCCAGATACAATCCCAAGGGCAGAGAAGAGTCATAGCTCTGCCTGCAGCAAGGTCCTGAAAATAGTTCCCTGTGCCTCTCATTCCCCCACCCTTCCACAGAGAACTGGGGACATTTCCTCCTCACTGCTGTGTCATGGACTCTTAAGTCACAAGGAAATGTGCTAGTGAGCTGAGGAAATAATCACCAAGAGTCTAACTGGCCCCTCAATTTTAAATACATGCCCTAAGAAGCCTAGGTCGACCGAACCCACCTCAAAATATATCCTTAGTAACCATATACATGCCTTTAGAAATTTCAGAATCTTTTAAGAAGGGATTTGCCAAGTTTGTCTGATCTAGGCACAGTGGCACCACTATGAAGGCAATCACTTTACACCAATGTTCCATCACTCTAAAAAGGACAGAGACCAAACTGAATGAAGAGACAGGAGTTCTAAGTAACTAAATGCTGTCATGATTTTCTGAGATTTTTTTCAAGAAATATTCTTGTAGAGATACAACAGAATACAAACTTTAATTGGTTTCTTCAGGATGTCACCAACTCTTGTAGGATCATCCTCATGAACACTGATGATCATTGTAGAATAACAGATGTGGGAAATATTTAATACTGGCCTGTTTCTACAGAATCCAGGACAAATCATAAAGGGTGCCTCTCAAAATGAATTCCTGATATTTGGTGACCAACATCTCCTCCCCAGAGACTTAGAAAACAGAAAAATCACATTCTTCCACTGTTCTGGGTGGCTAGCTGCCTGGGAACCCCAGGACCTTTGGATGGCCAGGCAGGGCCAACCCAGCACCAGGGGCCTTACCTGGATGTAGTAGTACAGGGACTTGCCGTACTTTCTCTTGAATTCAGACCTAATTTTCAACATGTCCACTTCACTGCGGGACACCATGATTCTAATCAGGATCTTATCACGAGTCCCTTTGCCCTGAAAGTCAAGTTGATATTCCAAGTTAAATCCCCCGACAATGTTATCACTTAAAAAGCATCTAATATGTTTTCTGGCACACTCCTGCTTCTTGAGGCTGCTTGAGAAAGTGAAAACACAATTGTGGAACTTTTTCCTCAAGAAACAAAGATCATCTTGGAATTCCAAACACACCAAGATTTAATCAGCACAAACCTTACTCGTCCATTCAATAAATGTCTATGGAGCACCTATTATTACAAAGCTCAGCCCAAGAAGCCTGAACCCTTATGTACATGACAAGAGGTTGCTGCCTCTCGGGGGCTTAGAGAGAACTTGCCACACATCTTTCTCATGGTTCTGTGCCAGTGCGAATGGTAGAGACAGTAAGGACCCCTGAGTGTACTTCCAGAGCCTCAGGCTGAGAGCATCAAGGAAAGGGTCACATCTGACAATGGAACTCAAGTAGAAATGGCAGAGAAGCAGCATGGACAAGGAAGGTGCTCCAGGGAGAAGCAGCAAAGGCCTGGAGGCACGTCCATGTGGCATGTCCAAGGAATGAAAAATGGGAAGAGATGGTTAGTTCACGGAGACTCGCAGAGCTGGCTTTGGAGTCATACAGCTGCAGATCTGCTGCAAAACTTCAAGCAGACTGAGGCTCCGTGAGCTCCAGTCCCCTCATCTTTAAAGAATATAAACCTTGCAGGGTTTTCAGTCAAGGAGGTAAGGGGCACAATGACTATGGCATAGGGGGTGCTCACTACTACTTCTGTCCTCGCCTGTCTTTCCTCTGGGGGTAACTGCAGGAAATTACTGAACCACACCACCTGCAAGAACCAGACAGCACCACCTCTTAGCACTTCCTCCCTCCAGGGGCACTTATTTTCTCCCTGAACCCAAACACATGTTCAAGCAGTTCAGAGAGGAAGGACTTGTGCTTTTCTCACCTGTCAAATGTAACCAGAGCTGACTAGTGTGTTCTTGCTTCCAGACACTGGGGTCCCTCCCTCCATCCACCAGTTAAGGAGATTTAGTTTAGGGCATAAAATAAGAATCTACATGGGAACATGGGCTTCTTGGCCAGTTGCCCTTACCTTCATGGAGTCGTACAGCCGATCAGCAAAGTACAGGGGCTTGTTCTGAATGCACTGAACTGTGGAGAAAAGAAAGGGCGTCAGAGGTGCAGTGCTCATCTCACCTTCTCCAGGAGGAAATGATGCCCTGACCCCAGGGCACCAACTAGAAATGACCTGATGCAGCAGACGTGGGCTGCAGGATGCAAAAGGTTAAGGGAAACTGCAATCCTCTAAACTACTAAGCTCCGCTGTGGTTTTCAACGAGGGCACTCTGAGGGCTGCAGAAACCCAAGCATGCATGTGAATTTCTCCACCACAGCCCCCTCTTCTCTTGCCTTATTCTTCCTGCCAACTCTGTTCTACCAAGTGAACCCCTTCTTCAGTTTTGTATCTTTACGCTTACAGAGTTAAGATTACAAAACTATTCAAATCATGCCTAGATGCCACACTTCCCACATCCACTTGAATTAAGAGGATGGCCATTCATTCCTTCTGATTCCATACTGTCCACTGAAAGTTGGTGTCCACTAGGGATGATTTCTTACCCAGGTTCAGGAAAGCATTTTCCAGGTCTCCTTTGACCTCCTTCTTGATGCTCTCCAACATGTCATAAGGGCTGTAGCTCTTATACCTATCAAATACTAAAAAAAAGCCACAAATCATCATTATGTCAGAGCCACTGGTCAGTGCTGCAATGGTCACCCACAAGGCTAGGCACCACAATAAAAAAAGAATGAGGATGATCATAGGTAGTGTCTTGGGCAGCTAGAGGTTGCCATGATGGACCAGAGCCAGCATTGCACTAGTCTACTTTAGAGTAGCAGGTCATGCACCTGTCCCGAATGGCATGACCCAGGTCACAGATTGCAGCATGTCCATCTCCCGTGAGTGGAACCCTTTCCATCTGGAAGCCTTGAGAAACAATACAAAGCACCCAGCCAAGCCCTCTATTCCAACAAATATGTCAAGATAAAATGTTCCTCAAACAAGGAAGAGAAGCAAACTCAGTGCCAAACATGATGACATTTGGGAGAGAGAAGGCTCCAGAAGGACAGAGAAAGGCAAATGGATTTGGTGAAAGAAAACTGGAGAGCCTATGGGACGGCCAAGCAGAGAGTGAGTCTAATTCTTGCAGACCTGAGCCCCAGGATGTACACCACTCAGCCTAGCTGAGAGCCCTGGGTGCCAAGACCTCCTCAGCACAGCACCCACCTTTCTGGAGATGGCACACACTCCGCTCAGTCATGATGCTGATCCACTTGGGAACATCGGTTCCTTTCCTCTTCACTCCAGCATCATAGAGATCCTACAAGCAAAGCCAACAAGGAAAAGTTAACTACATGATCCAAAAAAAGGTCAAGAGAAATGTCATGTAAAAATATCCAAAGAGCTGCACGTTCAAAATGCCAAATGAGAAAGGGTGCCCTGCAGACTTGACCAAAAATGTACCATTTAGGTCAAGAGTCTTATAGCCATCTTCATTAGGCACAGACAGATACAAAGTAAGAATGCAGATTGTTCATGAGGCTGGTGCTATGCACGTCTCCTTCCTTGAACGTGGAGGGAAAGGTTGAGAGCTTTTCATATTAAGAGGGACTGAGAGATTCTACTAAAAGAAGGCAGCCCCATCCAAGAAACTCAGTAAATAATGGAGCAGAAAAGGAGCCATTCCAATCTCATTTTTCAGTTTCCAGGAAAATTTAAGGGCCATAAATAAAGGTAAGAATGGCCGAAGGTGAGGAAGAAAGGCTTCTATATGGAGAGAGACTCATTCATTGATTCTCCATCATCTGCAAAACCCAATTTCTATTACTGATTTAAAACCCCTCTCCACCCCTTGCTAAATATGCTACCCAGCATATTCTGAATTTTAAAACTAAAATGAATTCAAATTAATTTTTTCTATAACTTTTATGGCACACTTTGAGCTAACAGTTGACCCTCTAGATATAGCATATAGTTCAAAGGAATCTACATCAGCTTCACGAATAGTTCTCAGTGATTATGGCAAAGTTCTTTTCAGCCAGAAAAGAGGACAGACCTCTGTAGCTCTCCTCTGCTCTCACCACAGCGGAGCAGAAAGCCTCCCCATCCCTGGCTGTGCCTTCACCACCGTCTACTTCCCCAAGCGCTCACTCTGTTGGTGTGCACGGCCACATCCCACCCGGCAGAAGCTGGTGCTTCCAGACAAGCAAAGCCTGAATGAGGGTGAGTGAGTCAACTACTGATCTGGTAATTAATACCAGGATTAAAGGAAATACATCCTAAAAAATAATCCCCTCGGAAAGTGAAGGAGAAACTCTCATTCTCAGGCTGCTGTGGGTTTAAAACATGGCCACAGATTCTTTCAAGTTCCTTTCTTCCACAGGTGGAAGCAAATTCTCCACCTAGTGACTGTAAGCTAGACTCAGGAACGTACTTTTAATGAAAAAACTATGACAGAGGGACAGTGTGTGACTCCTGAGACTGGGTTATCAAAGGCACCTGGGCTTCCTCCTGGTTCTGGCTCTTGGGCTCTTGGATCACTCACTCAGGAGAAAGCCAGCTGCATGTTGTGAGAACACTCGAGCAACCCTGGAGAGAGCCTAGAGGGGAGATGCTAAGGCCTCCTGCCAATAGCCGCAAGGGCGGGCAGTCTAAGAAGAGATCCCCCTGAGCCTGTTAGACCCCCAGAAAATCACAGCCGTGGCCAACATGCAACATCTCTTGCAACTTCACAAGAGACCCTGAGCCTGAGCCATCTGGCCAAGCCACTCCCCAATTCCTAACCCACGGAAACTGAGAGATGATAACTGTTTGTTGTTTCACATCCCTAAGTTTTGAGATAATCAGTTACACAGAAAACAGATGATTATACAGACTCTCCAGAGATTTATTAAAAAAATAGGAATTTAAACCATAGAGCTTGGTACTTACCCGGGCATCTTGGTCGATCAGTTCGTAATCAATGACAGAGCCATCCTCTGCTCTTCTACCCTAGGGGGGGAAAATAAGATCAAATCTATTCCTTTGTGTATTTTAAAACCGAAACTGTTTTTCCCCCAACCCGTGTAAGTCACTATTTAATTTCCTATACGAACACCCACTTATACTTTTTCTTTTCACTTTGAGTACAGACAAGACCAAGGAGGGTGAGGCAGTCCAGGGAGGTGAAAAGTCTGCGCCCCTCGCCATCCTTGGCCCCCTCAGAACCCAGGCCTGGCTGTGCACCTTACAGGATCCGCCTCCCCCAAGAAGAGCTGAAGACATTTAATTCTTTCCTTCAGGGACCTTGCAATCGGATGGAGAATGAAGTATGGAATACAGGGTAAGACAATACTCTCGGGCACTCAGATGACCAGAAATGCAAAAGAAAGGAGAACTCTTCAGAAAGCAGAGTCAGCAGGTCTGGGGATAATGGGGTGTGGCTAAGGCTGAACCCTGAGTGATGAGTGAAAGGAGGCAGGAAGCCATTCCCCATAAGAGGGACAGCACAGGTGGGGACAGAGCAGAGTTAGAGAGAATCCCAGTGACGAGGATGGAGGCGGAGAGGCCCAGGGTGAGGGCAGCTGGGAGTCTGAATTTGATGCAACAGAAGCAGGTTCTGATCAGGGGATAAAATGTGAAAGTGAATGTCATAACGATCTGAGGGTAGCAGTGCACAGGGTGGTGGCAGATGAAGAGAGCAGGGGAGTTGTTGTAATAATAGAGATGGGAGTGGGCCAGGGGGTAGCACGCTGATCAGTCATTTGCCATCAGGGTTCCCAGAGAACAGAATTTCCTTCTCCCCTGACGTAGGCATTAAGTGGCACAGGGCCAGAACTTAATAGTCACAGGGGAAACACCTTTTATCCATGTTAATGTGTCATCATTAGCAATCAGTTCCACAAAGACCGCCCCACTCCAGACAAAGGACTGCAGGGACAAATGCTCTCATTAAGAAGTGGGAAGTGAGAGATACAGAGGGTCACTGCCCAATGAGTCCTGTGCGGCCACAGATAGAGGCAAAGTGACCTTCCCTAAGTCACATGGCAAGACACTTGGCACATAAATCCAGGCCAGAACTTGAGAACTTCCTATTCCTCCTCTGGCCCCCAAAGTCCAGTTGTCCATGCGGTTTCTCAGGATAAGAAATCCTATTATCCAAAAATGACAACTCGGCAGCAATGGTGCAAACCCACTGTCGGAAATGCAGCAGAATTTCTGATGCAGGCACAGAGGATTTAGTTAATTTGTTCTCAAGTATAAAATGAGGTATGTGACTTGCCTTGGGAGGAAGCAAGGCCGGTGAGATAAACCCAGAAACCCACCTTTGCAAGGGCAACCATCAGCTTGCGGAAGTCACCAGATGTGTCGGAGACAATGTCCTTCTCCAGATCAGTCTTGTACACTTGAAAAACAACACATCTAGTGTAATGCTTTCTGCCTACGCAACCAACCAGCCTCCCACCCCAGTAACCCCCCACAGCGACTAAGCCTCAAAAGCAGGAACAGCTGAGTTGGCAGGAGGCACCTGTGCTTCTGAAACCCAAACTGGGGGCACACTCTCAAGAATGATATTGGCCCCCATGACATCAGAGCTGGAGTCACCAGGGACAAGGGATAAACAGATCTAAATCAAGCCAGGGTTCCTCAGTACTCACTTTGATCAGGGAACTCTTTTATAGTTAAAATACTGGCTCCCAACTGTCTCAATTACGAATACTCATTTTCAAACAACAAAACATTTGTAGGGCAACATACACATGTTCACACCCTTGTACTTTATTATCCATGAATTGAGAAAATGCACCATGGCAAAACCCAGTAAAAATCAAATAATACTTTTAAATAGATTTATATTTCATTATTCAAAATAGTACCCATACTGAAATACAGTAGCAAGGTAGGCTGTGTTGTTTAATTTACACACTGCCTCCCAGATTGCTATGAGGTTCATGGGTCTCTTGCAGTAAGTCGTGAGTGATCCATAGTCCAGAGCTGGTAGCCTTTTGAGCACAGAATAGATAGTACTCAATACATGACATATGTATATAGTACTTTCTTCTCCCTATCAAATATTTTTTAGAAATAAATTTTTTCTACCCTTTCCCTCCTATTTATCCTTTTGCAAAAGTTCTAGTAAAATGTAATAATCAACACAGGAGGCTAAGGTTGTGGTTCAGTGGTACAGTGCTTGCCTAACACATGTGAGACAATGGGTTGGATCCTCAGCACCACATAAAAATAAATAAAAAAGTATTGTGTCCATCTACAACTAAAAATATTTTAAAACAAAACAAAACAGTTGGGCTGGGACTGGGGCTCAGTGGCAGAGTGCTTGCCTAGCATGAGTGAGGCATTGGGTTTGATCCTTAGTGCCCTATACAAAAAACAGCAATTAAAATAAAGGCATGCTGTCCATCTACAGCTACAAATATATATATGAAAAAAAACCAAAAGAAACAAATGAACAAAAAAACCACAAGCAGCCAGGCACAGTGGTGCATGCCTGTAATCCCAGTGGCTGGCGGGGGGGGGGGGGGGGGGGGGGTGAAGCAGGAGGATCATGAGTTCAAAGCCAGCCTTAGCAAGATGCTAAGCAACTCAATGAGACCCTGTCTCTAAATAAAATACAAAATAGAGCTAGGGATGTGGCTGTGTGGCTGAGTAGTTGAGTGCCTCTGAGTTCAATCCCAGGTACCAAAAAAAAAAAAAAGCTAAAAACATGGGCAACAAGGAGGTGGAGGAGAGGGGCCAGGACCATGTCCAGCCTCACCTGGAAGGCCAATATGGCAGCTCCTGCTATGTGTTCACAATCCCAGCACCCCCTCCCAAACACCGACTGGGGTGGCCATGAGGGAGTCATAGAAACTCAGCTGAGAGGATGGGTCACAGAAACAGGGCTACTCACTTTCCTTGTAGACTCTGTTAATTTCCTGGAGCTCCTGGTTGGTTCTTGAGCAGATGATCTCGATGAGGGAGTCCTCGTCAGTTCCCAGCCCCTGTGAACCAAGAAGCACAGTCATCAGCCATCTTCCTCATCACTGGCCTCCTTCTCTCATCTCCATCAGGTAAACTTCAAACATGGATTGGGTCTGTTGGCATTTTCCTTTCCACATGCCTACACAGCAACCTGTACTATAGTCTTCAACAAAACAATGGCATTTTTCTATTCCTTTAAAAAATACCTCCCCAGAGCACAAGATGGCATGAGTGGCATGTTTGAGTTCAACTATGTTAAAATTACTTTTAAATGTGTGGGAGTGTTAAAAGTAGTTGTCCTTTGATGACAGATTGATAAAATAACTCTTTCTTCTTCCTAGTTTTCTTTACTTTTTAATTTCTACCATAACCACTCACAACTTTAATAAATGGGAAAGAACTATCTTCATTAACAACCCTTCTCACTAATCTAAAATAAAGGAACATAGAAATTTGATGTTGTCATTTGTGGACACCAATGGTTGATTAGAATAAGTCCTTCTTGCCAGAGAAAGGTACAGTTAAGAAAAAAATTTTAACTTCTCTTCTTTGAAATGTAAAATTGGGTTAATGTTAAAAATTTCATTCTTGTACTTCCATTTTTGCTTGATTATTATGCACTCTTCGGGCATTTTAGAGAAGCAAAAGGAAATAATGAAGTGCCGAATAAACCTCGACACCAACACTTTATTAAGGAATAAGAATTTGATGAGTGATGAATTCAAATTTAATATATACAATTTTGAGTGTGCCAGATAGCTTGAAAGGACTCAATGAAACATGTATTTCAAAGCTGGCTTCATGATCAAAGTCAAGATTTAATAATCAGGATTCTCTAATACTTGTCTTTCCGAATATGGAAATATCACTTTGAACTAAGTAGAATTACAACTGTTTAAAATGTAAATCAATTATAAGGTGTTAATACAATAAGAAACTTACTTATCCACACGAAAAATGTGTCAGCTATTAATTAAACTTATTAGGGTTTATATGCCCTTGAAAAAGTAGTATGTATAATCTAAGCTAAGCCTCAGGTGAATGGTTAATTTTGAATTTTATTCTTAATCTAATCTTTGAGCCAATGGCTCTTCCTCCAGGGCTTTTATCATGATGTGTAGAGGTTCCAGCAAAGCCAAGAATCCTTCCTTTGTTAGCAAAAGGTCCACACCACATTGTACATAGATGCTGTGAAATGACTACTGAGGATCTTTGAATATTATAGGGAGGGGCAGTTTCAAGGATGATTGAAATACAGTCTAAAAGCAACTCATGTGTTGAAAGAAATGCTATACCCCGACACTTTAGAAAGGAAAGATAGGTGAGTAATGAAAGGTTTGTTTCCTCCCACCAATGATATGCCAGTGTTACTATCTGAGAAATTTCAAGTGTTTTGATCTCTACATCTGAAGGTGACCTTGGTAAATTCCATAACTTGGCCCAAAGTTTCCCTAGATTGCCCAGGATTCCTATCACAAGGGCAATTTCTCCTGTAACATATGGCAGATACTGCTACTGGTATTGCCAGAAGTCAAAACAGACTTATTTATTTATTTATTTTAAAAAAGAATAGTTCAGTTAATATCACTTCAAGCTTTATGGATTTCTGAAGGGTACTCAACTATGATAGCTAATGGAAGAACTGGCACAAGGTCAAAGATTTAGCAGTTAAAGCACCCTTCATGGGGTCCAATTACATAGATTACAACAGTGACTGATAGCTCAGACAGGTCTGTTTCAAGTCACTAAAACCTAGTAATAGATCCTAGTAAAATCACAGGAAATCACAATTAAATGGATTCTTGATGAAAATATGATAATCTGATCTGAGTGTTGAAGGTCAGCAGAAACCTTGGAGAGGCCAACATGGCTCCAAAGGTCCAAAGCCTCGGTGTGCAGGAGTGCTGTCTTATCAAGCCATTTCATTAGTGTTGTTAGCACATCGTCATTCTTGATTATACCTTCCCTGCAGTATAAACGGCTAAAAAAACTCAGAGCAAGTCCACATTAACCAAGAGTAGCTTGAGCTAAGCTTCATGAAGAACTGAAAGAAAGGGATTTAACAACAGATCTTGAAGCAGCCCTGAGCTATGAAGTCCCAGGGACCTGGAAATGCGTGTGAAGCAGCCTCATCCTGAGGTGCTCTCTGGGGAAAGGATGACAACTGAACTGGGACATTAGCTTGGCTGGCAGGCTTCTAGCTCAGTTCATAATTCAGAAACAGTGGCATCACAGAAAATACAGACTTAGGATAAAAAATCGGAGAACTAAGGCAATCCCCAGCTACGGAGGTTTTTCCCAGTTGTACCAGCAGGGGGCAGTAGCAGATTACTCAAAGTGTTGCATGCAAGCACACACTGAAAAGGATCCATGTGCTTTGCTGTTGCATACGTTTATGCATCCATTACACTTAAATATTTGGTACTTTAGGGATCCACAAAATTCAGAGGGGTTACAACCTAGAATTTTTGCTAATTTACCTAAAATTACAAGTTCAAGATAACTTTGAAAAACATAAGAGATATAACATCCCTGAAAGACTTTGAACTAAACACAGACACCCTTCACATTCTGAAATCACCCCTCATGTGTACTATACTGTTCTGATTTTGTTGGAATTTGAAACAAACAATGGGACATGACAGGGAGAAGGGCAGAGGAAGAAATGCTCACAAATGCACAGGCAGAATTTGCAAGCTCTGCTTAACAAAAGCTATGAGTTCTTCTTTTTCCTTAATATCACAACATATCTTTCTTAAGGAGGAAGTGTAATCAAGGAAGTAGTTTTCCCAAATGGCATTCCAATCGCCCAGGTGCCAAGTCGTAGCAGCTGGTAACTGACTTCTCAGCATCATGAAATTTCTTTGCAGTCTTAAAAAAAGTAAATGAAATATTTTTGGTACAAATCCTGAAACTTATAGCTTCAGTTCATTAAAAAAAAAAAATCCAAATGAGAATTCAACAAAACTGAAAATCACCTAATTACACTCAAATAGCTGTAATTCACAAATATTAATGGCAGATTTGACAGAGCTAACATCTCACACGTGTTTACCTTCATGGAAGCTTTCAGCTCGGAAGCATCATACTGAGCAGGTGTCTTCAATAGGCCCAAAATCACAGTTTCCAGGTGGCCAGATAAGGCTGATTTCAGTGCTGATGCAAGTTCCTTTAGAAAAACAGCAATCACATAGCAAACATGGTAACCAATATTCACTTTAAAACTGGAGAGAAAAACAAAAGTAAGAGGACTCTGACCACTCTGGAGTCCTAGGTCAAACTCCCTCTACCACATTCCCTTTGTCAGACCCAGAACCCTAGCTATCAGGTTTTGTACCCATTAAAACCCAAGCTGATTTTGCCTTCTCCTAATCATGAAAAGGAAACTAGAATGGCAAGCAATTCCTCAGAAAGCTTCAAGATGAGAGGGGAGGGCAGGAGAGGGCATTAGGGACATATGCATGTTTATGTCACAGAGGTGCCCATTGATCTTTACATTCAATGGGTTCATGATTATGACAAAAAAAAACACACAACACACAAAAAATAAACAAAGAAAAAGAAAAGAACTCTGAGCATGAAGGCACCACAATACCCTGTGGAAGACAAGGCAGGTTCTGGTGTGAGGCCCCTGCCAGGAAGGAGGTGGTTAGAGAGTACAGCCTCCTGGGGACAGAGTCCTCCTCGTGCTGAGATCCTACAACAGAAAGTCTGTCTGCAGCTGTTACGAGTGGGGGAGGGGGGAGGGTGCCTGAAAACCTCCAGAAGAACCACAGACCCCAACGTGGCAGCAGTGGGGTTATGAAGCTTCCCTGTACAAAACGCTTCAACTGCTACTGAGGAAACACCAACTTGTCCATACTGAATCAGGATGGTGTTGATGGGAACTAAACCCCCCACACTCCCCTTCACTTGCCTGCTGTGTATTGTTTTTTGATTGTGTGTCACCAAGAACTCCTTATTTTAAGTGAGAGGTCTAAGGCAGCACCTAATTCAATATGGCTTTTAAAGATGCTTCCTTGGGGATTAAATATTCTACAAACCATGGGCAGTGGGTCATGGCTAGCTCTACCATTTTAATCCTCTTTCTTTTTATTATTTTCCTTTTTTCTCCCTACTTTCTTTCCCGTCTGCTTTCCAATGGTGCCCTCAAAATCTGATGATGTTCAGCCCGTGGAGGTAACCTGCAAGCTCTGCAGGTCGTGTGCAGCCCGCTTCAGAGATTATCTTCTCAAATCATTCATCCATGTCAAGATTATTAGAATGGACATGGGTCTGAGAAATCATCAGGCCCAATGCTTTGGCCACCTACTTTCTCCAGCTTCCCCATGTGCTAAGAACACACTTAGATTTTTCAAAGCACCACCTCCTAATTATAACACCAGTTTTCCAATTTGGAACTTTGAGGTTAGGTGATTCCAAACTTAGCCTACCTTTGACACTCCCCACTACCCATTCTCTGCTCAGACCTCGAATAGCATTTGGGCACCTATTTGACTTCTTCCAGGTCTATTCTGAACTCCTCATGGGCGTACAACTTCCTGTTTCTTCTAATGTTCACCACAAGGCTCTGCACTTAGCAAAAATTCCAAAAATGATAAATAAAACACAACCATTCTTGATATAGGAACACCTCACACCTGGCATCTGCTTAAACATGAAAGAAACAGAAAATCAGTCCTCTCTCCACTCCAGCTCCTCTCCACATCTGCTGGCTGCACCCAGGTCTTCAAGCTCACCACCTGGGCAGCCTCGGTCCATCTCCCCACAGAACCCTGCAAACAACTCAGATGGCTCTGCTTCTGAGATTTGCTTCAGAGGCTCTCTCTTTCTGTGAGGGATGACTCTCCCTGGCCCAAGGCTGTAAGTCCTCAAGAATCAGCAGGACAGTGAGCTGTCCCAATCACATAGCAAAACCTGGGCAGTTGCTGAACCCCACCACAGTTCTGGTAATACATTCCTTCCAACAGGGTACATGAGAGCTTTATTCTCCACCTACCTAATTTGAAATCGAGACTGGGGCCTCTATGTTTGTGTTAACACAAGTGTGTTCCAAGACCCCACTCTGTAAGTGACAGCTGAATGAGCAATTATTCGTCTACTGTCCAAAGTGGTGGACCTTCTGTTCCAACAGAAACTTGGCTCTGCTGGCTCATAAATCCTTTGGGGAAAGTGCAGAAATAAAACACTCCCCTCCATGCTTCACCACAGAAGATTAATATAAATCTAGTGGAAGAAGAATTGTAATGCATATGAGATGAAAGAAGCCAGCTGCTTTCCTATTTCTGTCCTTTCCAACTGTTTCAGAGGGTGAAGGAAGGAGCTACAGAAAGGTTTGACCTGCAACTCTCAGGACCCTGGTGGTCATGTCAATCCCAAGAACAGAAATTCTCTTCCAGAATCCTTCCAGTTCACCTCTACTGTAGCTATAAGTGAAAGCCCTAAGTCAAACAGGAGCTGCAGGAAGCCACTCTTACTGCACTGTCCAAGAATAAATCAAAAGCTTTTAATAGCAAGAAGTTAAAAATAAAGCAGCACATCCTTAAAAATAAAATTTCCTGGGCTGGGGATGTGGCTCAGGCGGTAGCGCGCTCGCCTGGCGTGCGTGCGACCCGGGTTCGATCCTCAGCACCACATACCAACAAAGATGTTGTGTCCTCCGAGAACTAAAAAATAAATATTAAAAATTCTCTCACTCTCTCTCCTCTCTCAATCTCTCTTTAAAAAAAAAAATAATAAAATTTCCTAACACTGCAACAAAATAAAGGATGAACAAGTGCTAGTTGCTCTTTAACCACCAGTGGACAAATGAAGGGAAAAAGCACACAAAGATTCTTTAAATAGTAGGGCATGGCATGCTGAAGATAGCCTGGTAGACCCGATGTACTACCAATGAAGCCCATTTGTTGCAAAACTCTTAAGAATTTGAGTGTTTTTTTTTTTTTTTAAAGAATGAGAGGAATGTGTTACCATCAGTACTCAGTGGAGGCAACAGTCCTGCAATTAAATTAGAAACATCATATCAGAGCCATCAGAAGTCATAAAGATGAAACAAGAGAACTGAACACAGTGCCTGGCACATGGTAAGCACTCTGTTATTCTCTGTTCCTTCCTAACTTTCCCTTCCCAGAACTGTTCCTTTCACATAGGCTGAGATGGAGTAAGAGAGGGTTGGAATAAAGGGTGTTATCTTTATGTGTGAGCTCCCACATGGACAAGAGGAGTAACCCTTACAAGGACATAAGAGGGAAACCTTGGACATGCAAGCGTTTCCAAAGGTCCTAGCTGGTGAAAGCCATAATCCACAAAAAGAAAACGCAATGGCCAAGGAAATTAAATTAAATTCAACACGGCATGCCCTCCATCCCTGAAATTACCCATACCTTTTTGGTCCTTCTCTGGTAGGCGAAGGCGATATCCTGTCTCTGTGCATTGCTGCGGTTAGTCAAAATGTTGACGATGGTGACCTCATCCACACCTATGAAAAAAAAAAAACAGTTGTGAATAGTTACTCAGCTATACATTCTGGTACTTTGGGCTTAGTTCAAAGGTCTTAAGTAGAATTTTTCAAACTGAAATACTAGGACATTTTTTTTCCTTGAAAGCTTCAAACCTCAAGCCTAAATGAACCTTTTAAATATTTGTATTTAAAAACTATTTATTCCTAAATTGGTTTCTGGAATCAACAGTAGGAGGTGCATTTGTGGAGCTTTGGCAGTCAAATGGAACAACAAAGATTTAGGAGGATTTTAAATGAAGGTCGCCAAATTGCTATGTAACTGGGAATTTAATAGACAGTAACTGCAAAAATGAATTAATAGAGGCAATTATTTATATTTATTGCAGGATTATGACTATATAAGCAGCTAGGTATAATTTTTATAATTATAGAAACTGTCATGACAAATGAGTCAGATTTAATATGACAGTTGTATTTTAATAGCATAACTGATTAATATAATCATACTTATTGAAGACTAAATTGTTTTGTAAGGAAAATAAACGTTCCACTGCCTGACTCCTGAATCTTTGCTCTTGAGCACTGTTCACTTCCTGGATCAGACACCTCTTTGTCCAATGCATTGTCTAGGCCACCACCACGCTTTCTGTTTCTTTTCTGGGGCAATAGTGTGTGGTAGATACCCTGTATCAACTTGTAGAAGACAATTGTTAAATTTTCCAAACTAGCCTTTTTTAAAAAATTAAATTTTATAAATTATTTAGCATTAAAAAAAAAAGTTCCACTGTTTTTAGTCTCCAATAGGCAATTTTAATAATCAATTTTATAACTTTATTAAAAAGAGTAAGTGTTTTAATCTAAATTAAATCTAAATTGGGAGTTTTGAAGTGCCACCAAAATATTTTAGTACCTATTTTAATTGGAACATGTGTATTTACAAAGATAAGCAATGCCTTCTGGTATCCGAGTTTCCAATTTTATATCAGAAATACTCCTAACATGCCATTTAACTTAAGAAAGCATGATTTTAAGGATTCAGAATGTGAAACATGCCTCTCCTGAGTGATTATGAACTTTGTTTAATAAAAGGAAAGTCTCTGCCATAACTGGATAGGTAATTCTGGATGATAGGACATAACTGCTAAGCCCACAAGGTCACTGGCAAACTGCAAACAGCTTGGCCCAGAGGGAACCAGAGGAATCTGGAAGAAACAGAGGCCAGAAATGTAATATTTTGAGGCAAAAGCAATGAGCAGATTCACAGAGGTGGTACCTTTACTCTCAAGTGTATTAGTCCCAAAAGCACGAAGTTAGAATTTCTGGGTATAAAAACAACACTTTTTAAAATGTATATACTTATTTCAAAGGGAGTTCATACTAATATGTTGCTATCTTAACTGAAGCATCTATAACTTTAGTTCTGATTTTTAGAGTAGCAAAGTAAACATAGAAACGCAATCACTGCATGGGAGTCAGCTTCAAAGATGCTTATTTCAGCTTTGTATGCAATATCAAAAAATAAAATAAAATAAAGGGGAAAAACCCCTATGTCCAAAAGAGATGGATTAAATGTTCTCTTGTTCATATAATGGAATACTATGTAGGCATTTACACATTCATGTGCATGTGTAAGAAAATATCTAGAAGCCTTTATATCAAAATTTGAATAGTGATCATCTAGGAGTGAGATGACTATGACCACAAAAAGCATTTTTTTAAGTACATAGTAAATGACGTGCAGTTACTGATCTAGAGTCAACAAATTACTTCAAGAAATTCCTAATGTAGTTCTAAATACTTCCTTTAGAATAAAACACAGTATGCATAATAACAAGGAATTATATCTATGTAATTCCCTTTCTGTCTCCCAACATCCTGACACATGCTATCTTACTTAATCCTCAAAACAACCAAGTGGGCACAGCTATTTCTCTTTCTATTTATAGATGAGGAATTCAGTGCTCAGAGACAGGGACCCAGCTCTGCATCTGTTACTTGTGTAAACACCTGTCTTCCTGGGTCTCAGTGTCTACACTCACACAAAGGAAGGGGCATGAACAATGACCTCCATCTCCACACTACGGAACAGAATCATGTCTAAATTTATATTTAGTTTTTATTAGGTATGGGCTGGGAAGTTTTAATCACAAACTCAATAAGGTTACAAGGCTACTTTATTTATTTATTCATTCATTCATTTACTCACTTCCTTGGTACCGAGGATTGAATTTTACCACTGAGCCATATCCCCAATTCTTTTTATTTTCTTTTTAGGCAAGGTCTCACTCAATTACTGAGAGTCTTGATAAGTTGCTGAGTTTGGTCTCAAACTTGCCATCCTCCTGCCTCAGCCTCTCCAGGTACTGGGATTACAGTCATATGCCCACACAGCTGGTATTGAGGCTACTTAATGGACTTATGTCTGCACTAGTGGTGCGCACACCTACCCACATACATGTGTAATCCTCTTATTAATGTATTTTTGCCTTATACTTAATTTTATTATCCATATCTGAAAATGAAGAATCACAATGAAACACAATTCTACTCTTTAACCTCAATTCTAATAGTTCCTGAAATCAACTTACCAGCCACTGAACTGAACATAGAATACTGACCCATAATACATGATTTTCTCAGAAACATACATCTGTGTCAGATGAGGTCCCTGACTGGCCACCACTGAAATCCCCAGGAATATTTATTAAAAACTCAATCCCCTGGATCCTATTTGAGCTGTGCTGATTAAGACTATCTAGAATGTAGGACCCCAGAAGCAGCATTTCAATAACACCCAGGCAACCCCTTGAGTGAGACTCAGTGACAGAGATGGACAACTATGGGAGGAGAGTGGGAAGGCTGTTGGAAAGCAGCCTGTGTATGACTTGTATCACTTCCACCAGCTCTTTCTATGATGTATGGGGCCGACTATAATTTTAGGGCATTCCCTTATTATGGCTTGTTTTTGTCCAAACAACCCAGGTAAGAAAAAAACACCTAAGAAGAGTTCAGTTCACAGACTGCTGTATAGTTCTCTGCTCTCAGCGAAACAGTTCTTTGCCTTTGTATAACAGTTAAGTGTCAAGCCAGCAGAGTTGGAACTCAATCCAATTATTGGAAATCCCCATAAAAGCCCTGATGATTAACCTGAATTTCACCTAAGAGGCAGCACCAACTGTAGTCTGAAGGCATCCCAATGCATTCACCTGAATTATTTACCAAGCAAACAGCCACTGAGATGGGATCACGGATGCACTGCACACATGCTAATTAATGTCAGCAACTATAAAGAAACTAAATGGAGTTTCAGCAAGTGGAAGACTCCTTCCCAAAACTCCACCCACATCAGCTATTTCTCCCATACCATTGCCTGCATGTTTCCAATTGAACTGGAAAGAGGAAAAATTCATGGAGCCCAGGATCATCTGCCTGGTCAATGCTGCTAAAGGCAGGACCTACACTGAGACACCAGAACACATGTATCTGCCAGTGGGACTGAACCAGTTTATCTTTAGGACACGGCCGCTTCCCCTCGACCTGCTATCCTAATGAATAAGGCAGTTTACTCTTGTGGAAAATAGATGGTACAGGTTAAAGCTCCAAGGGTCAAATGGTTCCTCTCCACTGCTGCCCAAGATGCAGGAAGGAGGCAGCTGAACGCCGAGCTACCTCTGCCAGCACAACCACCAACAGCACACGGCCGGTGCCTGGAGCCGGGAGAGCTCTACAGTGAACACAGCTGCAGAAACCTGTGAGAAGAGGCTCGGCCTCTGAATCTGTACCTTCTGACTTCTCATTTTCCAGTGCTTAGGAAAGGGTTTGCTGGTCAGAAGGATTTAGGGACTAACAGAAACTGGGTGGGTAGGGCAAAACTTCTTGAAGAAGAAACAAATCTGAACGAGGCTTTCTTTTCCGTCCTATCCCCCTGTGTTTGATACAGGTGGTCACAAAGTCCTCTAAGCAAAGGCTTACACTGGGGAATAGCGATGTGGGGGAGAATTCCACAAAAGGTAGAGGATGACATGCTGAATGCTGGGATTCAGGCAGACTTTTTAAAATGTATTTTTCAAAAACTAATAAAAATGAAGGAGGGAAGAATAGGAGTTCACTGGATTAGACAAAGGGGAATGAAGGGAAGTGGATGATGGAACAAGAGACAGTAGAATGAACTGGACATAACTTTCCTATGTTCATATATGAATACACCACCAGTGTAGCTCCACATCATGTACGAGCTCAAGAAAGGTAAGTTATCCTCCAAGTATGTATGATATGTCAAAATACACTCTACTGTCATGTATATTTAAAAAGAGTAAATTTTTAAAAGAACTAAACAAATAGAAGTTAAGCTTTTGCAACACTGGTGAGGAGACAAAACACAAATGTACTCATTTGGCTCCTGATGGGAAATAGAACAAGGAGGTTTTTAAAAAGCATCTATTCCTTGAATGAAAATAGTCAGCTAATCTAGTCAGTTAACTACAGCGTTTTCAACACTCCAGTTAGGGGACTCCAAAGGTCAGTCACTGTTCTAAATGCCAGTGGACCTGAAGTAATCATTCTGCATTGAAGGCTACAGGAAGGCACCACTGTCAGCGGGCTCAAGCAGCCAACTTTGGGGTCCTGGGTGTCTTCAGTCACCCACCACATTTTTCAAGACAAAGAAGACTTGCAGTCTAAAATGATGGCTGAGTCCAAAAACCACAAAATCTGCCTCCTGGAGTTTCCTCCTCCTCACTGTGGGTAGAAACCCCAAGTCAGCTCCATGGAAAATGTGTGTCTTTATTGTTCATGGCAACGAACCAACAGCCATTTGGAACAGGATGCTGACTCACAGCTGTGGAGACACACTGACTGCACAAAGAAAATGGATTTCATTTGTGTTTGATGAAGGGCTCAGGAGCCCGTAGGGTGGTGGTGATGGGTTGAAAAGTAAAGGAAAATTGCCCAGATCCTCTCCTTATCTAGATCATGGGAGAAATCATGATTCAGCTCAGATTTCTAGGCATAGTGGTATCAAATTTTGGAAGATATCATCTTTATATTAAGGTCAGAGGCATGCCACACAAAGAGGGCAGACCACAGATCCAAGGATATATTCACATGAACATGTTTTACTCATTAGAACAGCAACCTTCCCTTTTGCACCTACTGTGTGCCAGGTATTGTATTAAGTGCTTTGCACATATCCTGTCATTTTTCTTGCATCCACATGAAGTGGATGTGATTATTATCCCTGTTGCTAATGCTCAACATATGTTTATCCTATATTTATGAGTCATGTCTGTACCTTTTTGAAATTATACTTATGATACTTCTTCATATCGCACTCCTCTATCTAGGTCCTAAGAAAGGACTGGGAATGGTAATATGTCTGTACATGTATAGAACTATTTAGTCATACAAATGCACTCACAGTTAGCAACCTGTAGATGATAATTTGACATGCAGTAACAATGTGTAGCTACTGAAGAAATAACCCAATTGAGTTTTTTTCAACAGAGGGGCTAGAACACTCTCTTCAAGATATAGCCATTAAGAACTTGGTGGAGGGAGGCAATCTTTTGCACTAAGCTTGTTTATGCTGGCTACTCATCCATCTACTGGTGTGGTTTTAGGATAGAGAAGCCCCTGACCCAAAACACATACATCATTGCCCAAAAGAACCTTCCTGCCATCAGCCCTGGTGCTAGGAAGCCTGGAATTCCTGCCCTCTCAATCATTTGGCAAAATGGAACTTAGAGGATCCAACCAGGAGGGGCAACAGATAAAAGGAGAGAACTCTGAATAAGCAGCAGTGACAGATGTAGCGCTCTGGGAAGCACACAGGACAAAGACCGGCAAGATCCTGGGGCACAGTCTCCCTCCCTTTTCCCAGAATTCTCACTCTGGGACAGAGACGACAAAAATACTTATTTTTCCAGGATGCAGAAAAGACTAGTTGAGGGCTGGGGTTGTGGCTCAGCAGTAGAGCGCTTGCCTAGCACTTTCGAGGTCCTGGGTTCAATCCTCAGCATCACATAAAAATAAACAAAATAAAACTATTGTGTCCGACTAAAAAATAAATATTAAAAAAAAGACTAATTGAGTGAATGAATGGCGACGTGTCGACTGTATTCTCTGGCTCCTGCGTGCATTCAATCTGGGGAAGGGGTTGTCTACAAATATATAGGGTATAGAGGAGATGGGGAACAATTTTGCCATTAGCTCACATAGATGAATAATCCAGTTACAGGATAAACTCTGACAGCTGCCTGAGGGATGGGAGAGAAAACAAACACCAGACAGGACGAGAATGGGAGAGCTCTGGGCCTCTGCCAAGTCTGGCAGAGCCGGGGACACAGTCCCAACTCAGGAAAAGTCTAGTTGAGCTAAGTGCCCAAGAAATTTTGGTGCAGAAATAAAATGTGTTCTATTGCCATTTTGCTCTGATCCCACCTCAGCTGAGCTCCTTAGATAGGAGCTAAGACACCATCTACTTGGTAATTCCACTGGATACTTGAATGATCTAGAAGAACCCTGTCTGCTTCCCAGGACCAGTAGGAAAACAAAAGCAAGAGATTCAAATTATAAATGAAGGAACACACATAAAATACATGCACCATCCTGTGCTCTGCTGCTCTAGCTCTCTCATGAAAAGGAAAAGGGGAAAAAAAGCAGAAGCCAGGGAACACAGCAGGCCCGCCCTTAACTCGGGGTTACTCAGAGTTGCTGACCCCAGTAAGAGTCTGGTTACTTTCAGAGTCCCTGGGTGAAGCCAGTATTGGGATTTCTGCAGGGAAAAGAAGTTACAGCTCTCACAAAGGAAAAAGCAGCCAGGAGAGGCAGCAATGAAAGCTGACGCCAACAATTAGGAGGACAGGGGACTCTTTTCCCTGTGTGTTATAGCCACCTGGCTTGGGTCTGGCACCTACATGCTATGCAGACAAATACCATTACAAAGGAACTCTGTGCTCACAGAGTAAAGGTGCCTATGATTCAAACTGGTCTCAGGCTCCCACCACTGCTGTGAGATGGGAACTGGGTCTAAAGTAAATTTGAACGTGAAGACGAAGGCCTCAGTAATGGGGAAGGTTGGACTTCTGGCAGCTCCTTCCAAAAGGAGAGAAGGTACTGGGCCACACTGGGCTCTCACTCCCACGGCTGGCACTCCTAGGTCTGGCTCCTCATCACCCTGATTTTACAGGTGAAAGGCTCTTTTCCCAGCCAACCTGCCTCCTGGTACCCTCAAGAGAATATTTGCCTCGCTGCTGTGCTCAGCTAAAGGAATGAATAGCTCCAGGTGTGCAGATGAAACCCAAAATACAGGTGCTGGCTCACTTTCCAGTGCATGGGATATTACTCTTTTGACCATGCTGGAAATCTTAAGCAGTTCTATTTTGAAAGTATAAGAAGAAAATAAGTGCAAAAACTTGCCACAGTTATGCTTCTATATTTGTGCTTATGAGAAGGGTGGGGGGAAATCACCCGCTTTTGCACCCCTTCCGGAGAACACAAATACTGCTAAATTCAAAAGTGGCAATAATAATAGAGCAATTCATCACCCTCCCCTTCCAGAGAGACCAAAGCTGTGCCAGTTTATTGGCACTTACACTAACTCGGGGGTTGTGCTGCTGCTAATTACAACCTATTTTATGTAGTCTAGATTCATCCTTTTCTAATTTAGCTGACTTTCCTTTCTAGTTATTTGGACCCATATGGTAAACCATTCACAGCTGTGTTGTACACTCCACAGTATATATTTAACCCAAGGCCAATGTAGACCAAGAGACTCCTACAGATTAAATCTCAGAAACCTCTTGTTAATTAAGCAATATTACTACTTTTGCATGGCTTAACTCAGTTTCTAACTAGACATGAATTAACATAAGTAATTGCATAGTCTACCTCAAGCCAGAGCACACACAGAACAACCATGCTTTGGCTTAGGTGACACAATCAAATCCTTTCAAACCACAAACAAAGCCGACTTAGGATCAAGAATGGAATTCAGACCCTAAAAACAGACCCGAGCTCACTGGGGGACTATTATCCTTCCTGGATATCATCTAGACTCTGGAACAACCTTTGCTCTCTCAGGTGTCCCTGCTCACCCGCATTCACCTGTGTGCACTAGTAAATGGACACTTTTTGACTATTATTGGGGTTAAAGTTTTACCATCTCACATAATCCAAGAGCCTGGGCATTGAAAAGTTTTTATGAAATAAAATCCTTGCCCTTAAAGAGAGACAAATGCAGAGGTAAATATGACAACACGATGTGACAAGAGCCATAAATGAGGATGTAAAGTAGAAAGAAGAAGCACATCAAGGAATCACTGACTCTGCTGCCTCCCCAGAGAAGGCCTGAAGAACAGCCAGCAGCACTCAGGCCAGAGAGGTGAGCAGCAGCTGTGTGGGTGTCAGGAGGCGGGAGGAAGGGGCCGTGCACGCAGTCCTGCAGGAGCCAAGGCAGAGGCCCATCTGTTGGGGGCATCCGCTAGAGCTCAAGATGAAGCTAGAAAAAGAATGTGCATTGGGTGTGGCAGAGGGGCCCATTAAAGACAGCTGCCAACACAGCCCACGGGTGGGACCCAGCGGGGCTGGGGAGGGGGGAGGGTAAGAGCTTCCCCTGGACTTTCAGGCAACTCTAGGCAGAGCCAGCCCACAGATCTCGGAAGGCTCTGTCCCTCCTAGCATTGCTCCTGCTTACAGTCCTTGTGTTCAATGGCAACACATTAAGTAATCTGCCACAGGTGACCTGCTCCCAGCTCTCCCTCCCAGAGCACACAGATGATAGGGAACATCAGATGGAGCTGAAATGTCCCTTCCTACTCTGCAGGTGGCAGGCACACAGCCTACCTTATCTAGGAGAGAAGGAGGTGCAGATACTTATCTTTTGGTCATTGGGCTTGTGTTTGTTGTATCAGCATTTGAGGTTTTTACACTCTGTACCCTTTGATGTTAAGGAAAGGCCAACACCACATAGAGTTTGAAGTGGGTCAAGGTGTGGTAGGAACTTCTTAATTACAGTAAGATCACAATTAGCTCATTTTCTAAATGGTGTTAGTTATCTAAAAAAAACATCAGGGGGAGGAGAAAGAAACAAAATGGTAAAATCCCATGCACTGGAAAACAAAACCACTTTAGTTTTTAGTTAAGTTTACTGCCTTCCACTGGAAGATGATACATGTCAGAGAATATCTGGAAAATAGAGAATATACTGAAAAGACAAGAAAGAAAATGAATTAATTATTCATTTTATGTATCGGTCACTAATGCTTGTGTGTAGTGTGGTTCTGGGGATTGGACAAGTACTTTACCACTGGGCTATGTCCCCAGCCCTTTTTGAGACAGTGCTTCACTAAGTTGCCCAGACTGACTTCAAAATTGTGATTTTCCTTCCTCAGACTCCCAGGTAGCTTGATAGATTTAAGGTTAAAAAAAAAAAACCTACTGCCAATATAGGAATTATTCTAAAGGACTAAATGGACTTAAGGAAACAGTTACTCTCTAAAACCACTAGGCACCAAAAATAAATAAGTAAATAATTAAAAAGTGGTCCTACATGAAAGTTACTAAACATTAAATCTGGGGGGGAAAAAAAGAGAGACGGTACCTAAACTAAAATTGGACCACAAGTGTAAAACTTATCGAATGACTACAGGATCATGTTTTTCATGCCTGAAAATAGAGGAAGACAAAGAAAAAAATCTGACCCCAACAGCTGGGTGCCAAATCATGGTAACGCCTAAGAACACATGCCCAGGGCTAGGCAGAGCAGTGTTGAAATCCCAGGATGAACCAAGGCCAAGAGACGTGGAGCATGTCCATCCTGAACTATGTCACCCATAAACTGGGACATTCCATCCAAATGACTCCAAAGCTCACCTAAGCTGAATGTGCCTGAAGGGCAGTGTCTGCCCACCAGGAGCATTCAATAAATAACTGATGATGATGAGCTGCTTCGGACCAAACTGGAATGCAGGAATCCACATCTCAGCCCTCCAGACATTTCTACTGAGGAAGACAGTATTTTCCTAGTAACCCAGAAACGGCCTGAAGGTATTCTTATTAACAAGAGAGTTTCAGCTGTGACCAGAGTTCATTTGCGCAATCCTTACATTCCAGTGGGCTGAAGGCTTTCTCATGCAAGGATAAAAGCACCCTTTATCCCAAGCTTGTAAAAAGGCACCATCTTTGTCAAATGAGTTAACTGTTAAACTTCGAGGGTGTTTCTGCATCAGCAAGTTGGGAAACCACAAGAACCTAGGCACACCCAACAGTGAAAGAGGATGAATGTTAGGAAAGCAGGCCATGTGTGTTTCTGTCCACAGGTTTAAGCAACGTATCTCACACTCTCTAAGTCAGTGCTTCAGATTTCACAACAGCCCTGGGGGTGGGAGCTTCAACTGTTCTACAGTAAGGAATCGACTCTTAAGCAAGTCCAGTGTTTGCTCAGTCAGATCACTAGTGAGCAGCAGAGGCAGGACTTGAACCCAGGACCGCACATACTCTCATCCACAATGTGCCAATGCGACAAGAACAGACTATAGTGAGGTAGCCCTGCGGATTTAAAGTTTCTGATTAGTGACTCTTGACAAGAAGGGTTATTTTAAAGCAAAAAGAAGATGACTTTTTAAAGATCTAATTAGGATCCTACTACTCTCCTTTCACCTGTCCTGGAAGCCACTCTAAGTAAGGGTATCCCATAGTGTCCCCACAACGAAAGGATGCTGAAGAGGCAGATGATGTACCCCCTTACATCTTGTTAGAGCCACAGGACACCAATGACCCTTTCTACTGTTCTTTCTGTCTCTCAGAACAAAGTCACCAGTTTCTCCAAGGGTCTTAGGAACAGCCGCATGTAATTCATCCTCCAGCATCAGGCAGTTCTGATAGTGAAAGGCACGGTGGCAAGTATACAGGGCAATGACTAATGCCTGTCGCCCCAGTTCAAGGTACCCAGATCCTCCTGGTTGCTGTTTCTCAGTCCTTCCATGAGAAAGCAGTCTTCCTGCTGTGAATTATGGGTCAGTAACTTAAAACCCTCTCCTTAGACGGAAATGTGACATGGCTGTTTAGCAGGGCTGTGGACCAGCAGCTGCTCTAACTGCTGGGTCTCATCTACACTTCCATGTAGCCTCACAGTAGAAGGAAGTGCTTTGTCCAAAGCAGGGAGGGGAATCATAAAAATTCTCACAATAACTCCTACTTCGAAGGGTTCACAGGATGGGCCAGTCCCCCGGTGGTTCATTCATTAGCATAAGCAGAAAAGTCTGAACATGCACTTTTGCAGGTCAGGAAACAACAGGATGACCAGAGTTCTTGCTCAACTCCAACCAATTAAGTGCTTTATTTGTTTTGTTTCGAAAAGGAGGCTCTTACATGGCCTGGTCCCCTCCTACTCATCCTGGAACTCAAGGGCATGCTCTTAGTCAGACAGCCCTTCTAACCCGAGCTGCAGGTCTGAGGATGAGTGTCCCTCACAGGGAGAGAAAGAAGCCCGGATTGTTCACTCATTACATCCACCTAAGAGCCAAGCTGTGAAGTCTTTGCAGCATTTTCCCAACAATTATAAAGAAAGGCAAGGGAATCAGAACAAGAAAGGCCCTTAGGGACCCCCTGACAAGCTCCTTCCTTATGAAAAAGGGACTGGGGACTCAAAGTGAAGCCCCCAGCCCAAAGCACACACCCTGGACCAGCCCTGACTCTTAACGGGTTTCCCTTTAATCATTATATTTGGTTACACATCACCTCATGTCATAGCATTTCTCTCCAAAAATGGGGAGTGGGGAAGGAAGGAAAGAAGGAGCAGAGTTGGGGATGCGAGCTGAGCAGGTTTGCAGAGAATCAAGAGGCGACTCAGAATGCTTTGGTGAGACACTGCCGAGAGGGCAAATGCCTTGCCTACCTTTGGTCTTGATGGCCGTCTCGATGTTCAGAGCATCCCGCTCGGCATCGAAGTTGGTGTAGGCTTTGACCGACCCGTAGGCGCTTGCAGGTGTAGATTGCTGAGATTAAAACACAAACACACTCAAATAACACACATTTAAAATCCTCCTGCTGAGATAACAATTCCTAAAACAGATGTTTTCACTCTTGTTTCTTTTAATGATTCAAATCCTTCTTCTACTAGGTATCGAGGAAAGTCGTGCTGTGATACCACGTATTGGATAACAAAGTTCATTTTTTTCTAATAAGAATTCCCTCCTCAAAGGTTTAGCCAGTTTAGAATACGCTGTCTGTATCTCCATTTGCCATCTTACCAGGAGTAAGATCTCAAAGGCAGACTAGGCCAAGCTGGGAACCTGAGACCGGCATTTATTCTGGAAGGCTCAGAAGACATTAAACTAACCTAGCAAAAATTCAAAATAAGCTGAAAATGAATAAGCCCAAACAACAAGTGTGTCTTGCAAGTTTTTGGTACAGGCACACGTGTGTCTTTTGGACCTAGATTGCTGAGCTCCCAGTTCTTTAAAAAGCAAATGTAAAATGCCTTCCCAGGAGTCTCTTATCAAATAAGCAAGAAAAGCATCTTCCTCTACCACCCCCACGCTTTGAACACCACTGTGGCACAAAGGTGGTCTGGCAAGCCGGCCCACATCCTCTTTGGCTTGCCAAGTTCTTGCTTCTCTCTCTCCTTTGTCTCAGTGTTCCTCCTCCGCCTCCCCACTATCTGCTCTGCCTACCACTCTGCCTAGCATTTTTTTTCTTATTGCCTTTTAAGCCATCATCCCCTCTTCCTTTTCCAACATTTTTCAAAGCCCATGACTCTCCCTGAACTGATGGATGGCAGATCTCTCCCTACCCACCCCCACCACACCCCAGACTGAGGGAAGGACTATGGCCTGCTCCTCCATCAGTTCTCCTTTTCCAGGATTTAATTTCCTTCCTTCTTTGAAATGCAACCTAGTCCCAAAGCACACACGAAGAGGACAGACATTGTGGCTTTGGTCAGCTGATGGCCACAGAGCCCTCCACCAATGGCCCTACCTTCCACGCCAAGGCTCCCCATCTTACAATTCCCTTGCCACCCCCTCCCTAGGACACACTGCCCACATAAGGGGATGACAGGGCCTTGGTGCAGTTTCCATGAACGATCAACATACAGAGGCATCCTGCCTACCTCTCCACCCACGGCCATCGCATCATGAACCATGCCAACACCAGCACCAGTTAACTTTATCAGCAGTGAGGTTACTCAGATGAGCAACTGAGATGCCACCCTCTTAGCTGTCTCCCATGACACATTAGGAATCTAAGTTCAGGATTAGACAAAATACACTTGGAAGAAGCATCTTGGACAAACAGTAAATCCAGTTAATATTTAAAATTCTGGAACACAAATAGATTAGTAAAGCATGTTTCATCTAATTTCACTACTTAAACTTTCCTGTAAGATTAACTCAATTAAAAAAAAAGGAGCAACTATGCAGGAAAATGGGAAGACTGTATGCATTTTTTGAAGTACATATGGTTTTGCTATGATAGCTACAGGAACTCAGGTGGAAATGTAAGGACAGTTATTTTCCCGTTTATTTTTTTATTAAAGAGGGGGGGGGGGAGAGAGAGAGAGAATTTATTTATTTATTTATTTTAGTTTTCGGCGGACACAACATCTTTGTTGGTACGTGGTGCTGAGGATCGAACCCGGGCCGCACGCATGCCAGGCGAGCGCGCTACCGCTTGAGCCACATCCCCAGCCCCTTCCCGTTTATCAAGAGTGCCATCAGGTACTTATTTGAAAGGCAGGTAGCCTGGCCGTTGAGCCACCTTACCTATAGCTTTCGTCAGGAGATACATCATCTTAGTCCCAAAAAACAGTGAGTGGGAAAAAGGTTTACATGATTTTAAAGTATCTCTAGAAACAAAATTAAATAGATAACTGAACCTATTATTTATCAAATTGACTTGTCTGAAAATTAAATTATTGGGGTACCAGGTAACATGTGCCATTTTCTATTTCAGTCCCATTCTGTGCCCAGAGAAATGTGTCATACTGGAGTAACTTCAAAGGCTACATGAAAAGCCTTCTCAAGAAACTTGATGCTGAAAACCATCCAAGGAGCAAATCCATTAAAGAAACAAATTACATAACACCTGGACTTGTCTGGGCCTTAACATGCAGCTGATGTGGCCAACAACAGCAGGCACAAGTTCCGAGAAGAGGAAAGATTTTAAACACCAAAAGGAACAACCCTGCACAGGCTTTCCCTCCACATAACCTGGGCTTGGCCCATGTTCGTTGGAATGTGTTAATGGCCAGCACCACAATCTGGAGGATTTGTACCACATAACACAAGTTGTTGTCTACCCTCTTAAATGCTTCTTTGAACTTTAATTTAAATGAGAGCACATTGTGAAATGTCTCCAGGATATAGCTAAAAACTAGGGTCAGAGCTGAGGCTTCATAAAAGGCAATTCTGTCAAGATGGCCTGAAAGATGTCTGCATTTTGAGACGTCTCACATTTCATAATGTATATACCACTAGATTCTAAATGTTTGTGCTTTTATTCACATTATAGATAGCTTTGAGATATTGACTAAAGGAAGAAGCAAATGTATCAGAAGTCCAGAGTCACACATTTCCTGTGAAAGTCAAATTAAATTCTGAGCTCCATGATAGCCAAAGCAAAAAGTGAAATATGGTGAATTATAATTTCATTATTTCATTAAGAAAAAGAAAAAAAATCAGATTTTTTGGAGAAAAATCTTCCCAGGTGCTAAATTAAAAAAAAAAAAGAACAGTATAGGTCTGGAATAACTTCACTTTAATAAGCCCAAAAATAGCTAGGTGTGGTGACACAAGCCTGTAATCCCAGAGGCTAGGGAGGCTGAGGCAGAAGGATCTTGAGTTCAAAGCCAGCCTTAGCAAAAAGCGAGGCCCTAAGCAACTCAGTGAGACCCTGTCTCTAAATAAAAAATACAAAATAGGGCTGGGGATGCGGCTCAGTGGTCAAACGCCCCTGAGTTCAATCCCCAGAACCCAAAAAAAGAAAAGCCCCAAAGTGGCAGAGTCATTTTTTGATGTGATTGAAGCTTATGCTAAATATGAGTAAAATCTTGGAGCATAACATTAAAAAATTCTTTACATCATAACAATGATTACCATTGATATGATGAGAATGGCAGAATACAATTCCAGTCATCTTACTCTCCCTAATACTGTCCAACTTTAATGTTGATACCAATAAAGATTTTAATGCAGAAGGAAAAAATAGCACCATTCTGCAGAGATACCCAATTTGAAAAATTACACAAAGTGAAAAATTATGTACTTACATCACCCTCCAAGCTGAGCTTGCACAGGATTTCGTGAACTGTAGACATTTTGAAGGAAACTGGAAAAAAAAGTACAACAAAGTTTTTACAAAGAGGCTTTTCTTTCCCCTGAAGCACAGTGATTCATAATACTAATTTCTACTTCTTGGACCATTTCATCTGGAGATATTAGAACAATTTTTTCAAAGAGATGCCTTAGGTTTGGAATGGATGACCAATCTCTACGTCGCCATGTTCTAGTGAAACAGAACCTGGGGAGAGTGACCTGTGAACGCAAAACCATCTATTCATAAGCTAATACAACTTGTTCAAAGGGCTTAGAGTGGAGTCTTCCACTTCTCATCCAAAGTGACAAGCTGTCAACCCATCACTACTTTTCTGTTTCTCACAAGTAATTTAACATTTTGAGAAAGGACTGTAAACTATGATATGAACTGAAACCAATAGTATTTCCATGTTGGTCTATTTCTAAATGGAGCCCCAAATTACTAGGTCCACAATTCTTTCCTTAGTTCAGTGATGCTTAGAAGATATTAAACTGTTTATTTAAAAAAAGACAAACACAGATTTTCTGACATGAACTCATGCCACAGAGGATTGAAACCTGTATCTAAAATTCAAAATGGTGGCAATGACATCCTTCTCTTCCAGTTAATACACTTAATTGGGCAGCAACAAATGGCTTTGCAGTCAGACAGTTCCTGGAATTGATACACCCACCCCCTGCCACAAGGAGTGCTCGATTGGCAGTGGATTTATTTCAACTGAGACAAGACAGGTCATTCTGCATAATCATTCTAAAATAAAAACAGAGCAGAGCTGCATCCTGGAGCAGAAATGACATTTAAGTCGCAGCAATAACTACTCTGTTTTTTTCTTTCTTTTTTTTTTTTTAACTTAATATTCTCTGATCAAGGGAATGATGCACACAGAAATTCAGCTTTCTAGTCTCTTCAAATGGCTTGCTTAGTCTAAATATTTTCATAAAACCAGTTTGGAGAGAGTACTTGACATAGACATTGATCAACTTGCAGGAGCATTTTGGACTAAGCAGATTCCAGGCCTTCTGTGGGGGGAGTGGAGGAGTACAGAGGAGAGGATTCACCTGTCTTTGTGGTTACCCATGTATTTCTGCAAGATTTTCATTCAGAGCTCTCCTAGACCACTCCTCCCCTCCTGATGCCCACACAAGCTTTTCAAGTCAAGCGAAGAAGGCAATCACAGCCATTCCCACTGTCCCACTCCTCGACCCTCTCACAGCCTCCTCTCCCCAGTGTGTCTCTGCACTGGAGTACAGTTCTGATCTGTAAAAAGTTCAGCTCTATAAACACACTGTGGGCCATCCTGAAGATGGAATAGTACTCAGTGCTCTAGAGGAATGAGCTATTGAACCATGAAGACATCAAGGAACTCTAAGTGCCTATTACTAAGTGAAAGAAGACAATCTGAAAAGACTACAACTGTTATAATTCCATCTTTATGATGTTCTGGAAAAGGTTAAAACTGTGGAGACAGTACAAAGATGAGTGGTTGCCAGGAGTTGGGGGAAGGAAGGGATGAAGAGGTAGAATGCAGAAAACTGATAAGGCCATGGAATTATTCTGTTAGACACTGTAATGGCGGACACATGCCATGCTACATTTGTCACAGCCCACAGAAGGAACAAGACAAAGGGTGGACTGTAACATAAACTATGGACTTTGGGTTTTAAAGACAGGTCAGTGTAGGTTCACTGATTCTAGCAAACCTACCACTGTGGTGTAAGATGCCAAAAGAGGGCAGGCTGTGCCTGTGGGGAGGAGGGGGGACTATGGATTTGGGAGCTCCCTACACTCTTTGCTCAGCTTTGCTGTGATTATAAAACTGCCCTAAAAAAAAATAAAGACTATTTTTTTTAATAAAGTCTTGTTCTATAGCTCAACTGTCCAGTATACTAGCCACCAGCCTCATGTGACTCCAAAACATTTGAAACATGGCCAGTCCAAACTGACACATGCCATAAGTATAAAGGATACTCTGGATTCTGAAGACTTAGTATGGAGAAAAAAGAAAGCAAAACCTTATATACTGATTATATAGGTGCATGTTGAATATTCTACATTAAATAAAATGCTTTAATTTTACCTGTTTCTTTCACTTTTTTAAAATGTGGATATTAGAAAATTTGCCAATTGTACAAGCAGCTTACAGTCTGCTTCTATTGGGTAGAACTGACCTAGAGGATCCCAGAGACCCATAGTTCAGTCTTAATCCAAAATCTTTGCAGAAGCCAAGTCAGATGAAGCCTCAATTTGAGAGATTTCTTGCAAAGACAGACAAACTAGAGTCTTCCTCGATGGAGCCAGAAAGCTCCAACTTCTACTTGACTCAGAAGAGGGTCTCAACTGTATCCTTCAGTTTGAGAATTAACAAAGCAGGCTTGGCAGAATTCTAGCCACTGCTGTAAATAACGAAGGAATAAAAATGCCAAACAAGAACAAAAACAAAACAGAGGACCAGCAAGTTAGAGTGGCAGAACAGTTTCTATGTACAAAGTGTAGATTAAATTCCACTTACTTATTAAACCCTCTACTCCTCAGCAAAAGGAAAGTGGAGCCTCACATTGGTTCTGATGTTCGGGAAATCTCAATGACAGAGGCCCAGTAAGCTTTCATTGGATTGTTCTTTCAAGATGTCTTTCCACCTCGCTGGGAGCACTGCATTTGCAGATGACCAACCTTGTCCTGCATCCCCACCCCCTCCCCCACTGTACAGATCAAACATAATCTGATCCACTTCTTTACACTCTCCATTTGCCCAGCTCTTCTCCCATAGCCACAACCTTGAGGAGACAAATAACAGGGATGTTTTAAAGCCCTGTGAACTGTGCTTTGTTTCACCATTTAAAATTGTGCTGTTCTAATCTCAACCCCGTCCAGCAGTGACACAATCAACTAAATCTGTTTCATCTTATCAAACAGTTCAAAAATCAATCCTTGTGGCTTTCTCTTACTCCAGCAGAACCCAGCCTTTTGAGATTACATCAGAAGCCAGCCTCACCTTCTTCCACGCTGCGAAAGGAAAGCCAAGCCAAATTGCTCCTTGCCTCTTCACAAATACAGGACTTCTTTCCTCAACAGCAAATTGGTTCTCCCTTCCTCCAGGTCACCTTACCTCCTCTCTCCTTACAACGCCATTGCTCTGGCATCTGCTCCAGTGATGTCACCACAGCCCCCACTCCACATAGCTTTCTCCTGACTTCAATGCCAGAAAACAATTTTTGATACTACTTCCTCCTCCATCCAGGGCGTATTGAGTCCCCGATCCCCCTCATCTCTGTATGGCAATATCAAATGGCAGATACCTAAGTATGATTCAAAGCAGTAAGGGGCATGTTTTATCTCATCTCCCCTCAGAGTCCCATTCCCCACCTGTATTTAAGAATATCTTTGCATGCTCTAGGTGCTAAATAAGAGTCTAAAAACAATGAGTTGCTGTTTTGTGTAACATTGATATTATCTATCATCATTCTGCATAAAAAATGAAAATGTGACAATAACCATAAAGTCACACTGACCACAAAGCAATATCCAGGAATCTTGCTAATAGTCCAGGCAAGTGCCCATCTGTATAAATATTTCCAATTCCATGCAAGTTTAATGGCAAACACATTTTCACCTTGGCTTTTTCACTTCATCATCTCCCCTGGCAATGCAAAGTCACTCCAAGTATCACTGCTTCATTGCTGGAAAAAAAAACAGTTGGCTTTGCCACTCACACTGTATGTTAAAACATTAGTTTAATATGGTACCTTTAACTAGTGAGAATGTGTCCATATGCTGGAAACAGAAAGTTTCCCTTGGAAACAGAAAGTTTTGGCAGTGCTCTAAGTTACAAACACTGGTGATATTCAAGGAATCAATCCACAAACCCATAATAAGCACACAATGTACCTGCACTGCCTTAAAATCAGTGAGAAATACATACAAAATTATGAGACTCAGCCTCCTGCCCCTCTGGTGGACACCTGAGAGACTAGCCCAGGATCACCAGTAAGAGAAGAGGAGGGAGAGGCCAGAACCTAGAGTCCTGAGCCTTGTCCTTTAGACCTCACCACAAAGGCTCTTCATTCCTAGAAGAGTAAGATACAGAGAGAAAGATGAAAGGAATAGAATGAGATCAGCTCAGGCTCAAGGGGTGAGGCCAGGAGGCCCAGGTTCCCAGGCCTCCCAAGAGGGGTGACTCACCATGGGTGTATCCAGCAGAGAAATATAGGGAAGGCCTAGGGAGATGGGAAGGGGAGGAACAGCCCAGGGTGGCAGGAGAACCATTGTGCAGGTTTGCAAAGGAATCCTGTCCAATATGGTGCTCAGTGGGGAGCCTAAAATAGAAGTGCCTGAATGGGGCAAAGTTACTCTTGGATATAGAAACACACCAGAGGGCCTGAAAATCAAAGTATTAGGACTCAATACTGGCATTTACCTGTTCACCAAAACCCTTGCCCTGGATCCTGGATTTTCTTACTGAAAACAATCCCTGTGCCTTTAGTGTACCTATTGTTGTGAATGTGATTAAAATGAAATCTAATGTGCCATGAGAGATAATTCCACCTCTACTAACTCCTTATCTCTGTGTACAATTCATGAATGCATGCAAAGCAGAGCCAGCCTTCCTATCTAGCATGCTTCTCCCCAGAACATGAAAATTTCAGTCTACATCAATCACTCTTCCCAACACTTCAACCTCACCCAGTTGGCCAACTGGTTTCAACTTGCAAACAAGAAGGAAATATCAAGCAAATCCATCTGCTGAGATCTGCTGATGCCTACCTCTGCATACCAGGGCCTTCTGTTCCCAGGGAAGGCTAAATACTTGGACAACATTGTTAAAATGGCCCTTTATCAAGGAAAGTGTTTCTATTTAGGAAAATAAACCAGAGAGGCACAAGGAGACTTTACTGAAAGAACCATGCCCACCTCACCCTGGTCTGAAAAAATTTACCACTGGAGTAGGAAAACAGACTCACTGGGCTCCACCCTAATGAAGGGAACTCACAGTTTCCTCTGGCTTTGAAAAGATTAATAAATGAGACTGCTAATTGCCTCATAAGTTCTTAGGGCTCAAAACTGGACAGTAATGAAATTTGTACAGCTATTAAAGAGCAAATCGTTTACCATAAGACTACCTTAAAGATAACTTAAGGGTATGTCCTTTAAAAAAGAACACCACAGGTTTTATTGGATTTTACTATTTCCCTCCAAAATCATAGTTACAACAAAAAAGTTCTTTTTTTTTTTCCAAATTAAGTAGTTTTAACTTCTCCCCCCACCCCCGCCGCCAAAAGAAAAGCAAAACGAGATTGCAAAATGTTGAAACAAACAGTAAAGCTTTTGTTTGTCAACACTTCAAATTAAGTTTCACTTAACTGGAACCAAGAAGAACCAGGTCCAGAAAGCCCAAATATTGATTCAGACAAACACACAAACAAAAACGTGTTTCGACAGGGCTGGTGCACAGAGGCAAATTTGAGTCTAACCCAGCAGTTTCAGAAACACACCCACTTGTAGCTGAAACGTGGAGTGTTATTGGGTTACCACAAAACAGATCCCTAGCAACCAAGATGAATCAATCAGGAACAGGATGACACAAATGAAGATTTTTAAAACAAAAATGCATGGGGGTGGGAATGTGGAGGGTGGGGTTTCCCCATCAAAGCCTGTCCTGCCTGTCCTGAACACTACAGTCTGTCCTGGACACTACAGGAGGCAGGACCACACTGGAATTTTAAAACAAACAACGAAATGCATGAATGAGGGGGAAGGGGAGTTTCCACTGTACTCCACCCTCCATCCCCCTAAATCATCTTTATTTAATAGAACCTTCTGGAAGCACATATTTTTCTCCTTGCTCTTACGGTCCTGATTAATGCTTGAGTCATAGGGCCAAGTCATTCCCCAGAATTCTTGGAATTCTGCCCAGTGGCCTTGATCAGACTGAGCAGGAAGCCCCTGCAACACTTGCTCTAGCTTATCCCTTTTGCTGCCTGAGCTGGTTCAATATTTGTGACCCAAAGACCCATTGCAGCTTCTCTCTCTCAGAGCCTCTCACTGCCAGTCTCATGAGAATGGAGGGGGCAGGAAGTGATTGGTAAGAAGAATGATGTCACTTGGCATGAAGGGCTGTCAGGACTGGGAAATATAGTCTTTCACGTTTACAATTCAATTTCAGTGCCTTATGGCCCATATATTGTTCTTTCAACAGGGCCCAGCTGCCTACAGAAAAAAAAAAAAAAATAACATAAAAAAAACCTCTAACTTCAGCATTCAAGATCTTCCACACTCTGGAATTCACCCACCTTTCCTTAAATACCTCCTACACACATACTCCCTACAAAAAAAAAAAAAAATCAGACTGTCAACTCTCCTCCAAACTTGCTCAGCACTGTCCAGGCACTTCTCCAAGTTCCCTCCAACCAGGGCTTTATGTGGATGGGATAACAACCAAATGAGATTTAGGATACAGAAAATCATAACAAGTGTCATCTTTTCACACACCCTTGTTGCTTTGTACTCCTGCTGCTCCTTGTGGATCTATGAAACATCAGAGTTGAACGTGTGAAGGCGATCTTCAACTGTATTGGCAAATGGGGCTTCTGACTCAATCATTTGTGCATCCTCCAAGGTCTGAGCACACTGACACACAGTAGGGAATCAATTGCATCTTGGGATGGGTTTACACACAGTGGGTCTTTCCAGTTCAGAAAGTCTATTTTTTTTTCCTCTTTTCTAACATACTTGCTTTCCTCAATTATCTTTCCTTAAGACTGAACATTCAAATGCAGGTCCAGTTTTATATATTCAGAGCTGAGGGTACCAATTTCCAGCGTCTGAGAATCTTGCAAAGCCCAGCAGATGACTGATAGTACAGCAGCTGCTTGAATCCTAGCACAGGACAGCTTGGGACTATAACTTTCACCTCCTTTGGGCATGAAGCAAACGAGGTGGCAGCAAGGAGGTAGGACACGCAAGTGGCCTTAGGACTCTAATTTCCTCTGAGCTGGGAGTATATAGTCTGGGTGTGGTGAAGAGACAAGGGGCATAGACAAAGAACTCTGTCACAGCCACTCCCTAGACTCAGAATGTTCCACACCAGACCTGGGATCAGAACTCAGACTGCTTGTGTGCTATGGGCTTGTGCTCTAACAAGGTGGAGCTCAAATGGCTTAAAAGCTTCAGGGGTGTACCCTAAAAGGGAGATTTGGAAGTAATCTCCAGTGAAACCACCTAGGATCATAAGTGTGGGCATCTCCCAACCTCTACTTATGATCAGTCCCCTAAATATAAGTAGAGGACTGCCTCTGGCAATAGAAGAAGGAAAAATCTACCAGACAGTGAATGGGCGGAAAGAATTTTTTTTTTTTTTTAAGAACTGGAATTTCCTCTGGTGTGGCCTACAACTAGAACAGGGTGTGGCACCAGGGAAAAATGAAGGAAGATGATTCCCATGTGCAAAAATAGAGAAATATCCAATTTCTATTTAACTCTCATAATCAGATTAGGAAGGCAGCTTAAGTTGCCATCACTTCAAACAATACATCCTGAGGAGAGCAAAATATGAAGTTCAGGTCTATGAAAAAGATGCATTAAAGGAGGAAAGAGCTCAGCCATTTGAAAATAAACATTAATTTGGGAAAAGATGACATTTTAAAAATCCAATTAATATCTATACAATCCATTTATTTTGTCACTTTTCTTTCTCTCCCCAATAGTCTTTTGAGCATGGACTGTGTGTGTGTGTGTGTGTGTGTGTGTGTGTGTGTGTGTTTTGTCCTCTGTTGTATTCCTAAAGCCTATAACTGAGTGGAGCATTGTAGGTGCTTAATAGATAGTTTTGGGGACAAAAGGATGTTTAAAGCTGCCTACTAGAGCCTGGAACTCCTTTTATGACACACCCACCATCCCATAATAAAAAAGGACTCCGAAGGCCCTATACCCTGCAAGAGCAAAAAGTGAGAACAAAGACAGCTGACAATGCATTAGTATAGATTCTAGACCCAAAGATGCAGGAAGAACTCACAGCACCCCTCAAATCAATTGCAATTAAAGAAGAGTACCTACTTTGCCAGGAAAACTACTTAAATCAGAAATTAGTCAGAAACGAATGGCCATGACTGCAAGCCTAATGTCAATCAATAGGGTACTTAGCTCCAAGAGGCAAGACGCTAAATATCAAGACTCCAGGCCAATACTGATTTAGACAGTGAGTCAGCAATATTTGCTGGCCATCTACCACAGGCAAGTCACTAAATCATAAAACTCCAAATGAAAAATTTAAAAATGTGCATATGTGGTCACACCCTTCCACTGCAGAGGTAATGGATTATTGTATAGAAACCCTTGAAACGATTATAGGTGTATTTAGAAGAGGGCTAGAAACTGCGAGCAGGAATGTCCCAGGGCAGGGCACCTCTGGGGTCCTGGTTTCATCTAAAATCTTCCTTCACCTTTCCTGAATAGTATGGTTCCTTAATTCTATAGCCTCCAAATCTAAAAATAGCAGATCCATTTAGGTTAACAAGGTTTTGTTGTTGTTCTTTTTTCAAAAATTTAACTCCTCTGGATTGCTGAGGATTTTAGGACCACCAACCATTTTTAACCTAGTACTGTTCTAATTTGCTCTTATCTAGTCTGGTATGAGTACATACACTGAAATGGGCAAGAGGAAATAATACCACAGAACTGGACAAGCCTGAATGATGATTCCCTGGATGGTGATTCTAACATGTCAAGGAAGAGGATCAGTGGAGAAAAGAAAATGGAGAGGTGATGCAGTGGTGCACACCTGTAATCCCAGCAACTTGAGAGGCTGAGGCAGGAAAACCACAAATTCAAGGCCAGACTGCAACCTAGAGAGATCCTTTCTCAAAATAGAAAATAAAACCACTGTGGATGTAGCTCAGTGACACAGCACCCCTGAGTTCACTCCCCAGCACTGGGGGGAAAGAAGCAGGGGGAGGGGAAATGGGAGAGGTGGCAAAGACACAATTTTCCAATTAAAATAATTTAATCAAGATGTAATTTTTAAAACCAAGAAAAAAAACCTGAAAAATATTTCAGTTACTCTTCCTACTCACATATGGACCCTCACCCTCCCACCTCCTCTTCCCCAATGGGAAATAGGGCAGCGCTGAAATACAGTACATGTTTTAAAATATAAATAAATAAAAGTTTCTCTGGGCTAGCCTGGGAGCCTAAGCAACTGCGATAACAATCTTTCCTGTGTACGTGAATACTGTATTCCAAACTACCAAGCTAAGAACAGGCAGAGCAGCATCCACAACTGTGGACTGAAGTCATCAGTAGAGTGTGACTGACTCTCAGGCCCTTGGATTCCAAGAGTTCTTGTAAAGTCGCGCCTAAAGACCCCAAGTGCACCTATGTGGCCACTACTTTTACCCACAGCTTCAACACGGCAAATCTTACTACAAAAAGGACACTTTTTGTTTTCTGACATTTGTATGGCACTTAGTGTTTTCGGTGTTCTTTACATTTTTATGTTTTGAACTCTTCAACAACAACCCTGTCTCGGTGCAGGCGTCCTGAAATCGTTTTCACAGATAAGAAAACATGGAATCCAATCCCTCCACGCCAGCACTGGGACCTGCGGCTCAGGAGCCACGCCCTTGCTCTACCCTCAGTCCCTGACTCACTGTTACTCATCGAGTAACAGTCAAGGCAACCCTCCCCACAGGACCAAGGGGGACACTTCCTTCCCATTGCCAATGTGTTCAAGCAAGTAGGAAACTGCCCAGATGGAGTGAAATCCGAAGCCGCCACCCTACACGATAATCTAGACAAAGAATGAGCTGAGGTTTTTGTTTTGTTTTATTGGCGATGTGAGCTGGCAACTCAAAACTCCCTCTCCTCGTCCTCGGCTACTACTGGTCGTCGGCTCAAGCTCCACAAATGCGCTTCAGCTGAAAGGAAAGTAATTGGAAAGAAACACTTGGGGATTTACTTTGCGGAAGGCGGTAAAGCTTTTTGTTAAACTTGGAGGGAAATGCCCACCGCCTGCAGCGGGAGACTCCCGGACGGCCACACCCTGTCCCCCACCGGCGCCTGGCACCTCAGGAATGCGGGGGCCCCCTCGGCTCTCCTTCCTGCATGGCCTCGCTCGGGCTTCCTGCGAGGACTCCAAGGGGACTCACGACTCCCGATCTCTGTCCTGCACCCCTAGGCCTGAACACCTACGGGCCCCTGTCCCCTGCCCGGGACTCTTCGCCTCTGCTCCCCCACCCGCAGAAAAACGGGTGCGGACAGTCCCTCCAATCCCCTGCCCCGCGGGGCGTCAGGGTCCGGGTCCCCCGAGCCTCATTGCAAGGCCGTTTCCTCCTTTCGTGCCTCCCCGCGCCCCGCTAGCGCTGCGGGCCCGAGGCCATAGCGGGCGGGCGGGCGGGGTGCGCCCCGCTTACCTGGGCCGGGCGCCGAGAGCTGCGAGCGTCCCCAGTTGCCGAGCGGAGCCGGATGGCCTGGGTGGGGCTTTTATACCCGCCACATCCTCTCTGTTCTAGGCGAGGCCCGCCCCGCCCCACCCTAGTACCCCCTCCCCTGCCGGCTCCCATCCCAGTCAGGGTGAGTCACCCTACCCCGCCAGCCGGCCCGCGGGGCAGCCGCGCCCAGAAACAGGCCGGGATCCCGCCGCGCAGAGCGGCCCCACGCCCACCTCCCTGCCCTGGGTCAAAGCCCCGCCGAGGCTTTCCCGAGGCCCATTAAGGGCTCAGATTCTTTCTGTCTTTCTCATTTTACTTCTTGAGTGCCACGTAGAGTTCTCAGCCTGGGCTTGGGTTAATAAATGAGCAGGACTTGAGTAGACTCTGGCTTGCTTTAGTCGCTTAAAAAAAAAAAAAAAAAAAAAAAGAGCTTTCAGGCGTCAAAGCAATGGAGAAAAGAATTGTTCCAAGAAACATGAATTTGTATTCCCCGGGTTGGAGGATGTTGGCATCTGGCGCCCTATTACTGTCTGCAAATATTAGTTAACCTCTGGTCGCTAGTTGGAGGGCTAGCTGGACTCACCCGTCCTGCTCAGCAAAATCTATCTGCCTGAAACACCGGGGCGCAAGGAGGCCCCGAACCCAGTACCAGGAGGGAGGGGTTAGGGTGACGGATAGGCAGAAGTCAGGAGCCAGGATCAAGTCCCAGTCCCACCTCGGGAGGCGCCCTTTTCCCCGGAGACAGCTGTGCTGTGTCCTCTCTGCTCCTCCTGGTACCTGGCTGCCCACTCCGCGCAACGGGCAGCTTGTAGTGGCTTTGTGGCAGGACGTCCTGAGCTGGGTGGGGCCCACAGCTTTGAAACCCAAGTTTCGGGAAAGAACATTTCTCCCCTCCTTTCATGACTGCTGGGGTTTTTTGCAACTGCTTAAACTGTTCTCTCTGTGGGTTTTGTTGTTTCTAGCTTTACTAACTGCTTTGCTGCCAAATCACACTGGAAACGTGGGCAAACACACTGATGTGTGACTGAGCAAATACTGTATTCAAACCTCAAACTAGCAAAAATGCTATGCTAAGCATCTGCAAGAGCTTTCTCCAAGTCTTTGAATTCACCTTCCTCACTAACTTCTGGAGTCTCTTTCTCCTACTCTTGATGCTTCTGTGTTTTATCCTCCACATATTTTTAACATCCACTTTCACTTTCCACTTGGGCCATCATTGCACACCTGGGAATGGGAGAATGATAGCAAAGCCCAACATTGGTGCTGTGCTCATTGCACATAGCCAAATAGCTGCAAAATCCACTTATCTGGGGTCTCAATACTCAGCCCAGAGCTCCCTGTGATCCAGTGCTTTCACTAGGAATAACATATACATAAGCCCTAACAGAAGGACAAATATAAATAAACATTTTTATACAATTTCTCATTTACATTTATAGTTCTTAAACTTTGACCAAAAAAAAAAAAAAAAACATGTGTTTATCTGTCTATTTGGTGGAAACATTTTGGAACATAAGAGGACACAGGCAGGGGAGAGTCAACCCCTCCCTTCTCTTATTTCTCAGGGGCAGGTCCAATGGCCTGGAGGCTTTATCATTGAGCTACATTCCCTCACCTTCCCCCTCCCCCGCCTTTTTTTCTTTTGTTACAGGGTGCTGAGGACTGCTAAATTTCCATAGTTTTTTTATTCCCACTTGTGCTGTAAGAGACCCTCTACAGAGATAAGACTAAATTCAAATCATATATAAAAGTCATAAAATATCCCAAGTGATTTTTTTTTTCTTATCTTGGGCATTTGGCAAATCCAAACTTATAGATCTATGCACTAGCAAGACTTTGATCTATGCTAAAGAACTTGGCAGTGATGTTATAAAAATAAAGTGGTTAGAAGTCATGGTTCACTATTTCTAAGGAATGGGAGACCAGTTTCGCCTGTATAAAAGAATTTTTGAATCTTTAACCAAGAAGTCTCTTCCTTCTTTCTGTCTCTCTATCGTTCGGGAGAATGCTTTCTACATGAAAAACTGCAGATGATGTCTGTTGTTGTGCATTTTGTCCTCAAAACAATTGACTTTGATTCACTGATCATGTCTAGCTAGTAATGATGAACACTCACTAAATGTTATAGAATGATAGAACAGAATTATTCACAGAATCAAAGAATATGCGAGCAAGGAGGGGACTTGGGGATAAGCTTATTTATTTATTTATTTATTTATTTATTTATTTATTTATTATTGGGGATTGAACCCAGGGCTTCCCACATGCTAGGCAAGTGCTCTATCACTGAGCTATATTGCCCCCATTCCCTTTTCTTTCTTTCTTTCTTTCTTTTTTTTTTTTTTTTTTTGATACTGGGAATTCAACCACTGAGCCACAAATCCAGCTCTATTTTGTATTTTATTTAGAGATAGGGTCTCACTGAATTGCTTACCACCTTGTTTTTTGCTGAGGCTGGCTTTGAACCCAAAATCCTTCTGCCTCAGCCTCCCAAGCCACTGGGATTATAGATGTGCACCTCTGTGCTGGGTTTCTACTCCTATTTTTGAAGAAACTCAAACACCAAATAAGTCTCCTGTCCCATTCAGGGATTAAGTAAATGAACCCTTGGTTCTTGTATCAGTTACAACGTAACAAATTAATCCCTGAAATTTAGTGGTTAAAGCATAAACAACTTAACTGATATTTGCTCATGATATTGCAATTTGGGAAGGACTTTAGGGACAGCTTGGCTTTGCTCCACATGATGCTGGTTTTTGATTGAAAGTAGCTTCACTCATTTGTCTGGTGTCTCACCAGAAGTTGCTAGAATGACAAAGAGCAGGATGACCTGTAGCTGAGAAATTCTCTCAGTCATTATTTTCATGCCGTTAAAAACTAAAAAGCTTAGAAAACTCATTTTGAACTGTTTCTCTGTTCAAGCTAACAGTTCTTTTATCAATACAAGTATCTTTAAAAACGTGGATTTTCTATAAATCTTATTTTCACTCTACTATCCAATATTCATGTCTAATACAACTTTCTTAAACTTCATGGGTGTTTTTAAATCTTATTGAGTTTTAATTCTATGCCCCAAGGTTCATATTCATTATTCTTTCTAAAATCTCTCTCTCTATATTTCACGTTAGGTTGCAGTGGGACAATGCACAGAAGATTCTTGGAAGTTCTTGCTTCCTGCCTTAGCTTCCCAAGTCACTGGGATTCCAGGCATGTACTACCATGCCCAGCAAACTTTATAAAGTCTTTGTAATATTCATATCAATACCATTTCTCACACATTATTGTAAAATAATAGTTGTTCATTCAGTCAGTTGCAAACCAGATTTAACCAGAGTTATAAAGTGACCATTTAAAGAATTTTAAAACAAATAGATGTTAAATAAACCTTAATAGTTAACAATGCTTTTTTAAAAAGATTCTTAGAAGTCCTAAGATGGTCTTCAAAGCACCACATTAAATCTTTCTGGAGTCTGAGAAAAAGTTTTTATAGCTACATCCACGATTGGATCTTTATCCTGGGGCTGTTTCTTACTTTCACTGGCTAGAATTCTGCTTGAAAACCAAACAGATCTTTCCTTAGTGCATGCCTTTGTTCTTATTCTTTTTCATAAGCAGCTAAGAGAAACTCATTGGCACTTCCAACATTCTGCCTGGAAATCTCCTTGGTTAGATCCACAAGTTCTTCAGGCACATATACTACTATTCACATTACCATAGGCAACAGTACTGTTAACATCCTGCCTCTACATGACATCCATTGCCTTTTCTGCTATATCCTATGGTAATTTCTTCACTGTTCTTCCAATCTCCACTAACAGTATCCACTCTGGTTATCACCTAGCAGTAAAGTCAATGTCAAATATTTTAGGTTTTCATTATAGCAACACTATCTTCTTGCCAGTTTCTGTTTTGTTTACCTACAATGAAGTTAAAATGTCTCCAAATCTTAGAGCCTTAAAATAACCACCACCACTTATTTGTTCATAATTTTGCAAAAGTCATAATTTATTGGACTAGCTTATTTCTGATCTAGAATTGGGTAGGGACACCTGAGGTTGGAAGAGTCAAAAAAGCCTCCCTCTAAAACAGAGTTGTTGCCAGCTTTCAAGAGATGAAAGTGAAAGCCTCCAGGCCTAGAACTTCCATTGCATTGCACTTGCCCAAGAAAGTCACATTACCCAGATTCAAAGGAAAGGGAAATAGACAAACCTCTTCATGAAGGGTGTGATGTGGCCAGGTATGGCGTGCACACCTCTAATCCCAGAAACTTGGGAACCTAGGCCAGAAGAATTGATAGCTTGAGGCGAGGCCAGCCTCAGCAACATAGTGGGCCCTAAGCAATTTAGCAAGACCCTGTCTTAAAAATAAAAAATTAAAAAGACTGGGAATGTAGCTCAGTGGTAAAGCACCTTAGGTTCAATCTCTAGTACCACACACATGCACACAAAAAGAGTGTTATGTATTTACATGGGTTGAAGGAATTGTTGGAAATCATCTTTGCAGATATTCTACCACAATCCTTAAACCAGAAAGTAGCACAGATGAAGCCACAGTATATTTTCCAATCAACTATTTTTTCTATTACACCGTATTTCTCAAATATCTTCTCTATTTTGGTGACATATAGGCTCATCCCAGACCTTCTGCATTGTATGGTTTAGATGCTCTCTAGCCATCAAGTCGTTATTTCATTAAGTCTGTTGTATTCAGTCAGTATGTGAAACTGTATTATATTTAAGGACATAGACAGAAGAGGGAAAAATCAATCTGGGAAATCCAACATGCAAATAATAGACAAAATGGAAGGGGAGAAATCATCAAATAAATTACCAAAGGCAATTTTCTAAAACTAAAGTCTATGAGTTTTTAGATTGAAAAAGCCACAATGAACAGAAAAACAAATTCAAAGTCTGCCACTGTGAAATTTTAGAATATTATTAAGAACAGGGAAAGGTTTCTAAAAGATTCTGAAAAGATAAATCAGGTTATATGAAGGATCAGAAATAAGAATGCATTATATTGGGCTGGGGTTGTGGCTCAGTGATAGAGTGCTTGTGCAGCATGTATGAGGCACTGGGTTCAAAACACATAAAAATAAATAAATAAAATAAAGGTATTGTGTCCATCTGTGACTAAAAAATGTAAAAAAAAAAATTAAAAGAATGCATTATACTCAATACCCAGATCTGAATTTCTAAATACTGTTCTCCAGTAAAAGGAGCCAGGGTTCCTTAGAGAAATGATTGTTTCCAGGGTTGTGGCAAAGAAAATACCAAGTGAGCTTTGAACAACTGATGGGGACATCAAAAAGACATAATGGTCAATTTGAAGACTCTCACTGGTAAAATTTTGAGATAATTTGATCATCAAACGAATAGTGATAGGAATTTATTATATCACATTGAATAGTCTAAACTGATAGTTTTTAAAAATCCACAAAAATGTTGGATTGAGAAAGCTCTCATTTACAGAAAAATGGCCACTTATGGAAGTATCAGAAAAGGTACATAGCTAGGTGAAACCTTTGAAACCTTGGTTTTCTCATCGGCAGGATTACTCTAACGATTAGAAAAATGTCTGAAGAATGCCTGGCATATCAGAGGTGCTTTTTAAGTCTTTTCAGCATCTTGCCCTGCTGAACTCATAGGAAGACCTCCATAAATCCTGGTTAAAGTCAGGTGATCACTCTGTGTGGTTTGATCATGATCCAAACCACACAGAGTGATCTTGGCGTGGACAAAACACAATTTCTATTTTCAGAGAAACATCTGTAGTGAAACCAATGTCCTCCTCTGCTGTAACAGACACTTTTGGCCTCCAGTCATCCTCTACAAGGCAGCCAGAATGATCTTCCTCTGATTACATGACCCCTCTCCAGAACCTCTTCCCAGTAGTGTTCTGACCTGCCTGGCCAGCCTTATTTCCCATGTCTTTCTCTTCATGCCTCCATGCAGCACGTCATGGCTCAAACTGGCCAAGCACATTACTGCATCCTTGCTGTCCTCCTCCCTGTTTCCTGGCTGGAGGCCCTTGCTTACTTTCCTCAGTGGTGAACTTTCCTCATTCTTTCATTCTCAGGGCAGATATTATTTTCTCTCAAGCAAAGGCCTTCCCAAACGCTTCAGGCCTTTTGGCTCTAATCTGTTTCTCTTGGCATTTTTATATCATCTCCTCCCCTCTCTGATGATCCCAGCTTTGCTTTGTCAATGGTTGGGGGTTTTGTTGTTGTTGTTGTTTTATTTTGTTCTGGTCTCCACAGCTAGGCAGGAGCTATTTGAGGATAGGCCTTTGGTTGTTTCCTCTTTGTGTTAATGTCTAACCCTGTACCTGCTACAACCAGATTTATCTCCATAAATATATTACCTGGCCTTTACTCATGCTCATTGCCATGAAAGTATAGGCAAAATGGGAATTCTCACATATTCCTGATGGGAATACAATTTGGTAGTGTCTATCAGTATTTAAAATACTCATGACTATTGATTCAGTGATGTCATTTCTAGCAAACTCTCCTGACCATAATATGTGCATATAGACGTCAATGGCAGCATTTTAAGTTTGAAACACTTTTAAGTGACCACTAGTGAGGCTAAATGGCTTATGGAATATCTCTACTGTGATATTGAAAAACATGTAATAGACAAGTGTGTTCTGACATGGACAGATTTTTTAAAGGTAGTGTTAAATGAAGGAATGAGTTGAATGTCAGTGCAAAACTGTGTCTTGCTGGCATACTAAGTTGTAATGCCAATCTATAAAACATTACGGAAACTGATTTGATTCCAAATATCCACCCATCAGGATCACTCTTAGGTCAACTCACTGGGGTATTTGCATGCTTCCTGAGCTAGAAGCAACTTAGTTCTTACCTCAGCACATTCCCTGCATTTTTATAGGTTGACAAGTGAAAGGATGAGTATTTCAAACTCTATCAGCCTCTGTTGGGTGCTTTCTTTTTTTGTTATTTTTGTACTGGGGATTGAACCCAGGGGTGCTCTACTACTGAGCTACTTCCCCAGTCCTTTTCATTGTTTTATTTTGAGACAGGGTCTAAGACACTGAGGCTGACCTCCAATTTGACATCCTCTGCTTCAGTCTTTTGAGTCTCTGAGATTACAGTCTTGCACCATCACACCCAACCCCTCTCATTTTCTCTTTAAGCAGCATTTTCCACATAATTTTGCATAAAATGCATGTAAATACAGGTGCTAAGTCTCTTTTACTGATTGAAAGGAAAGACTAATTCTGCAGCACAACATACATCCCATAAATTGGACAATATTTTTCATAAAATATTTCTTAGTAAGTATGAAAACATACAAAAAGATACCTGTTTTCATCTTTATCAAATGTCCACTATATGTTTTTTAGTGCTTTAAATATTTTTTAAACTTTAAAGACCACATAATATTGCCTGAGTTTTAAAAAGCCACAACTAATTTGATTCTATTTATGTAATATTTATACACATATGTATGTGTGTAGCTATGTATATGTACACACATATGTAACTGTATGAAAGAATATACCAAATTGATACTGATTAGCTTTGTCCTTTATATGTATAAAGGACAAAATTCACCTTTTCTAATATGTACTATTTTGCTTTCCTTTTGTTAACAGTGAACATAAATTACTTCGATAGTTTTAAAAAATCAATTAAATTTTACATGTAAACATGCATATGTATATATTTGCAGTAAAAGGAAGAGCTATATTTTTACATATTAAAATTTGACAGCCTGGGAAGGGCTAGGGCAATAGCTTAGGGACAGAGCAATTGCCTAGCATGTGTGAAGCACTGGGTTTAATCCTCAGTTGTAGCAGATAACAATAATAAATAAATAAGATAAAAAGTAAAAAAAAATTGACAGTCTGTACCGGATTTTGGGAAAAAATTCAAATCTTTCCTCTCTCTCTTTTCTTTTAAACCAGAGATATAACCACTGAGCCATATCCCCAGCCCATTTTATTTTTTATTTAGAGACAGGGTCTCAGTTGCTTAGGGCCTTGCTAAGATGCTGAGGCTGGCTTTGAATTTGAGATCATCCTATGTCAACCTTCCAAATTGATGGGATTATGGGTGTGTGCCATTGCACCACACTCAAATCTTTCTTTATGGCATTTTCATCTATATTTAAGAAAACAACAAGAAAAAATGTATAAGTAGAGGAAAAGGTGGATATCATATTCCTTTCCACTGATAAACACTGTAAAAATACAAATTTTAAGCTACTATAAAATCTCATTTGATTTTGATTCTTCTAATCATAATCTATGATTACACAACATAGGTGGGGCTTACATCTACAATATATGAAGAAAAAATGTTTGCTAGGCAAGTTAATATAATAAATAAGATAACCGGTGGCATGGGGTAGACTCATCTATTCATATAACCTTTATATAGTTTGTATGATGTCTTTTATCTCATGGTACTATGACTGTTTTAGGAACTCTGTGTTCATCCTTAGAATCTCTGTGCCCAATGAGGCTCCTAACAGTTGCTAAGGGTAACCTCAAATTTGACATCCTCCTGCCTCAGCAATTCTCCATATTGAGACCTGACTTTGTTGGAGTAAACCTTGTTGCTGGGTAATCTGATAATTATCATAAAACTCAAGAAGGTGGGGTTCTGCTCCTAGATCCTATACAAATTAAGGGTACGTGGACAAATCATCTAAACCCTCTGGTTCTGTTTCTTTTCTGGAAAATAGAAACTTTGACTAGAAAATCATCAAGTTCTCCTTTAGTTTTAAAATTAGATCCTTAATATGCCAATGTAATAGATTTAGGCATAGTAATCATGGTCATGCAGGTGGATGCTGCTAAACAGAAGCAAGTTTTATCCATTCACTGAAAAGGCCCAGATTCTAAATGGAAGTAATTTAAATATAAACAAACTCTCTCTCTTTATAAGGAGATCAGTAGATCATTATTATCATATTCAATTGACCTTTCTCTATATCTATATTCATTTTTTTATCCAAATCAGGAAGGATATCCCTTGTGTAATTGATATAGTCAGCCCTCCACATTCTTGGGTTTCACACCCACAGATTCTACCAACTGCAGATTGAAAAGATTTGAAAAAAAATTGTATTTAGCATGTGCAGACTTTTTTCTTGTCATTACTCACTAAACAATACAGCATAACTATTTACATAGAATTCACATTGTATTATATATCATAATCAGCTTAATGATTCAAAGTACACAGGAAGATGAGCACAGTTACCTGAACACACTGTCATTTTATATAAGGCACTTGAGCATCCTCAGATTTTTGTATTTTTGCTGGAAGGAAAACCCTGGAACCAAGTCCCTCCAGATACTGAGGGGACTTATATCCATATAAAGTTTTTTCTTTAATTCAGACTCTTTGGATTATCAGACCCCAGCATGTTTTTGATCCCTAGATTATTCAAATGTATAGCTATGATGAAGAAATATCACTTCAATGTAAAGTGAAGTTGTGCAGACTATTATTAAAATCATAACAGATAACTGTTAAATATCTTTAATGCAGCAAAGGAATTTTGATTTTTAATAGTGTGGACCCATGATAACACATGTATAAGGAAGACATATTTATGCTGCCACTATCCATGGGGTACAAATATTCCTCCCCCCGATAGTGTTGGGAAAGATGGAGCCCAGTTTTGTAACCCACAAGGCCAGAGTTGATATAGGGATGCTACAGGAGGACATGGGAAATTAGAGTAGAGCTGAGTTTCATACCAAGGAAAGAGAGAAGGGCACTATGACCTGTCAAAAAGTCTAAAGAACAAGGGCAGATTCAAAACTGGCAATGAAACTAAGACTCTGAAGCTGGAAGAACACAGAAACCAAGAGTTGAAAGGTAAAAAGGCTGAGTCCTCTGCCTCCATGCAGGCGTGGTTGGAGGGAATAGCTGGTGTGGATACTAAATCATCTCTGCCACTTCTTCAAACAACAATGCCAAAAGAGAAAAACAGGAGGAGGAGGAAGGGGAGGGGAAGGGAAGACAACAGTGGTAGAGAGGGTCAGGAGGACTGATGCTGTCAGATTATGATTTAGAGGGAAAAGGACAGAGAAAGTCCACATTCCCAACCTCAGTCCTTCTGGAACTTTTTACAACTGGATGTTTTGGTCCAAATCCTATAAGTTTCTTGTTAGCTCTTAAGTTTGGAAGATAACTGCTAAAACAGAATCTCATATATTATAGGACTTTATTAAACAAACACTGAAAGATTTATAATCCATTGTTATTACTCAGGCAGCATGTCTCATTTTACCTCCTTACCACATAGGCATCTAGGTTTCCTGGGTGCGTCCCTGATTGCTTTCTAATACGGTGGTCTCAGGGTTGTACTGGGAGCAAAAGGCAAACAGTTGGGGTTGCCCTAGATGCAATTTTTTCTATTTTCTCTTAAAACCAGTTCAGTCTTCCCCAAATCCCAGGGTTCCACTCCCTAATTTGGAGATGAACCAGATGATTTCACTGGTCTTTCCCTTCTCTGGTTTCTATGATTCATCAGCTATAGCAACAAGGGTGGGGCAAAAAACATAGTTCAATCTTCAGGTTCTTTCTCAGCTCAAAAGGAAGGAATCAGAAAAACTATTAGGACTGTTAAAGAATGAGAAAAGGGGGCTGGGGATGTAGCTCGGGGTGGTATACCAGCCTAGCAAGGCCAAGGCTCTGGGTTCCATCCCCAGCACTACAGCAAACCGACCAACCATGAGAAAAGCTAAATAAATAATAATGCACCTAACTCAAGAAATATTTCCTTGGTATATCTCATATCCCCTATTTTCCTCTTTAATTATCAATTATATGAACTTCCATATTTATCAATTGTTTCACAAAATTTTTAATGAAATATGGAGGGAAATGCTTATTCTGATACAGATGGAAGCTTAGTTGGTTTTGATCATCCACGTATCTAAAAAAGCTGCTAGGATCTACCTGAGTATAACAATCAAGGAAGTCTCAAGACAAATTCATTCAATTTAGCAAACAGTAAGTTTCCACTAAGGGCCAGAATGTTGTCAGGGCTGTACAGCAGATACAAAATAGGAAAAAAAACACCACAATTCACCCTTCAGGTCTCATGGAATTAAATAAGTGAGTATAATTTGACAAAGGTATTGGAAACGAAGTCAGAGTGCAAGGGGAGCACAATAGGAGAGAAACTAATTCTGTTAGGATAGTTAATCATTAGAGAGAGAGGAAGTGGCCAACGCACCCGGTTACTCAGAATTATTTGAAGTCATTGTGCAACCATAAAAGAGGAAATGTAACATATACCAATTTATTATGTATGGGTAGGGAGTGGCAATATAGAGAGGTATGACCGTTGATTTTTAAACACACCATTTGGTATAAGAACTAGTAAAGATTGTTAATTAAAGATATGATTTATGCCACCATTGTGTGAACATTTTTGGAACTCCTTTACTTAAGTATTTCCCTCAAAGTCAAAGACAAATCCTAGTGACTGAATAGGAGTTTTGAGGAAAAGTTAACAGTGGCTGGGAATGGGGTACACACAATCATAGCTACCTGGAAGGCAAGTTGGAGGACAGCCTGGGTAACTTAGTGAGATCTTGTCTTAAAATAAAAAGGGGTAGGACTGTGGCTCAGTAGTAGAGAACTTGCCTAGCACGGACATGGGTAAGGCCCTAGGTTTAATCCCCAGTACTACAAAAAAAAAAAAAAAAAGGAAAAGGAAAGCTAACGGTCATTCTGAGCTAAGGCTGGTGACTAATAGGGCAAAGGTTAGTAGGAAGACAGAATACCGTCCAACTGGGGTTAAAGATAGCTACATAAAGCCACCACTAGGCCCTTACTTGATAACGTTATTCCATGAACTCAGCAGGAATTTTCTAGTTTCAAGAAAATTTGATTATTCTGGTATGAGGTTTGAAGTAGAAATCTATCAATCTGATGAAACTTTTAGAATTTTTGAGATACTAAATATTCAAAACACTATCTAAAAGTTAATTTGTTTGGAAGGGAAGAAAATGTTCAAAAATGTAGTGGAGAAATGGAATCTTTGATGATGACACGTCTATGAAAATGAACATTACCAACAAGGGTCTCAAAACAGCACTTTTTGGAGCAAGGGAATAGCCAAGTGTGTTGCAGTTTCCAATGAAGACATCAGCCCCAGGTACTTGTTCTTTAGAAAGGGGTTAACCCAAGGGCGTAGCGCAGTGGTAGAGCACTTGCCTTAAAAAAAAAAAAAAAAAAAAAAAAAAAAGCAAGAGCAAAACAAAACAAAAGCCAGACATAGTATGCCTGTGGTCTCAGGCACTTGTATAGCTGAGGTGGGAAAATGGCTTGAATCCAGGTGTTGGAGGCCAGTCTGTCTCTTTTAAAAAAATGGTTGGGGAAGTTTTTCTTTCACTGCTGCAAGTATCTTTCAACTGAAAGTGAGAAATGATTGGTCAATAGGTACTAAGTTATGTGTGGATAGAAGAAAAAAAAATGCACCATAGTGTTATAATGATAAAAAACAATAATATACCACATACTTCAAAAAAGCTCTAAGAAAATTTCTCTCTCCCAAGTTTCCCTTTGAAGGCTGCAGCATGTACTATGAACATTTAACCAACAACATAAATATAAAATAAATGCTGAAGTCCCCTGAGGAGCTCAGGTCAGGACTCTGATCTTGAGCCCCTCAGGGAAGGCAGTTTGGGTTTTAGGTTTAGGCATCTGGGCTCAGTTGCTTGACTCAATTTCAGTTTTCTTTCCTCTATACTAGAGTCCAAGTTTTAAAAGATTGGGAAAAAGACCAAGTTGGTAAAAGAGTGTATCACAGAGTCAACTACTATTTTTTAAGCAACTTTCTTGTGTGGTCAATGATCCTTTTCCAGATTCAATATTCCCTTCTAAATTGGAATTTTATTCTCCAAAGAAAAATTTCTGAAAGGAACCCGGAATCCATTTAGGTCTGGGGCCTCAAGGGAGGAGAGACATCTGACCCATCTGCGTGAGGATCTGCAGGACTCACCACCCTGTTACACAACCCACTCCAACGTGCTTGCCATCTGTGCTGTCAGCCTCATTGGCCTAGCTGCATTCTCTCAAATATGTCAGGCTCATTAGGCATCAAAGAGACAAGAGTGAGCAACTTGCCAGTTAAGAGTGGTCACTGTGCCTTTAGGTTTAAATGGAAAAACAGCCTTTCCTGACCTCTCTGCCCTCAGACTTTCCCCATTTCCACTCTGTCCCCTACCTACCTCTCCCTATTACATACGGCCCTACTCCTTGCTATTGTAGATTCACCATGTTTCCACCCCTACTCCCACCTCCTAACCAGCTTTTGATCACTCTCCATCTCAGGATAATGTCCACCATCTTTACCAAGACCCCAAGACCTCTCATTCACAAGTTCTCCCCAGCATTATGGCAGTTCCTTTTGTTCTCCTTGCCACAGGCACCTGGCTGGGCCTGAACCTCCCCGGAAGACTTGCCGTTGTCTACTAACATGCCCTGTGTGTTCCCTTCACTGCAATGTTGATCCTACTTTGTCTCTCAGCTTGAAATTTCCTCTCCAGTCTGGCAAACTCCTTTCAACTTTTAGCCCAAATGGCATCTCTCATTGATTTGATCTGATAATTCTCCACATTTCTACAGTGACTTATAACCTAAAAGAAGCTTTTATATCCATTTTCTATTGGGTATCTACTATAGTCTGTAGAATAGACCAGGAAGGCCTTACTATTCATTCCAACGTTACAGATGAGAAGACCAAGGAAGGATAACGCCTTAGCAAATGGTGGAGTTGGCAGCCTACCTCAGTGCTCTTCCCCTCACTCCTCGTACTTCCTCTTCCAGCAAAGTCCAGCGCTGGGATGGCTACTTCTAAGACTCCACTTTTCACACTTGTTTTCTTCTGGAAGTTGCAGCTGACGGTCTTAACATTCTGAAGATGTCTCCACTGCCAGATGCCCCTGGGAGGCAGAAGGCTTGGCTGACAGCAAATTCAGCACTCCCCTGTATGCAAAATGACATTTTGGCCTTAGGCACTGACTAAGTTACATAGTCCTTGCTCCTTAAGAAAAAAAGTTTTCAGGCACTAGAATGTAGCATTAAAAAGAGCCAAACTGAATTAGGGGCTGACCTACTACTTTATTAGGCACCTAACATGCACATATAGAGAGACCTTTAAGCCTAATGTACTATGATTTCACAATTTACCTCACCACCCTTTCTGAACTCAAAAGAAACTAACTCATTGTGCAATTTCATGAGACTGAAGATTGGAGCAGGACAGAAACTATTTCCAGCTGCCTAATGTGGCACTTGGGAATTAAAACTCACATCACTTTCAGTGGGGCAGAGGGCAGACATTATACTTGCAAAATGTGTTCAATTATTTATTTTTCACAATAGTGAAAGTGATGTTTGTATATTATTGGGACCAAGACTAAATAGTTAAAGGTAAAACACAAATTCCATGAGATACAAACTGGACATACAATACATACTACTTCTTAGTTATATAGAATATTAACTTTCTCAGAAACAAATCTCAATCACTTGATTTTTTATTCTGGATCCATTTCTTTCTTTTTAAAAAAATTTCTAGCTTCTTAAATTTTTGAAGATTTTTCTAATCAAGAAACATAATTTTGGTGCCACTATGGCCTCATGCCTTTTTTCCCCCTCTACCACTTATTGTTTAAATTGACATATTATGTATTATGTATTGTATAACACAAATTGTATTATGGAGTACGATATAATATTTTGATTCCTGTATACATTCGGTAAAGTACAAATCAAAGCAAGCATATCTATCATCTTTAGCATTTATAATTTCTTTATGGTAAGAACATTCAAAATCCTTTCTTCCAGCTGGATGTGGCAATACCAGCTGCTTAGAAGCCTGAGGCAGGAGGATGGCACGTTGGAGGTCAACCTGGGCAACTTAGTGAGACCCTGTCTCAAAATAAAAAATAAAAATGGTTGGGGATGTAACTCAGTGGCAGAACACCCCAGGATTTAATCCCCATTACTGAAAAACAGAACAAAACAAAAACTTTCTTCTAGCTTCTCTGAGGTCTATGGTACATTACTGTTTTCTATTATAACACTACTGTGCAACAGAACACCAAAATTTAGTTCTTCTATCTACCTGTAACTTTGTACCCATTGACCAACCATTTTTCACTTTCAGTTGAAAACTTTAGGAACAAATGTAAATACTATCTCAAGAAATGATTATAGTTAGTGGAACTCTTACTAGTAAGACAACATTCTCTTTGTTTATTTGGAATCCCATCTAACAGGTTAAACTAGAAAACTTTATGGTTCAGTTTCAGCAGTTTAAGCTGGATAGAGGTCTTTTTGAAAGACCTGTTAGTAAAACTGTGGATGACTGATGAGTACTTGGCATTAGAAAATATTATCTGCAGAAGGTGAGGCTTCAAGAGTTGAATAAAAGAACGGGTTCTTCTTTTCAGCACACCAGTGATTAGAGATAAGCTTTTTGCTGTTATTGATGTTGTTTCCCAGGGAAGAATAGGAAACTAATATTCAGGTCTAGACAAGTTTTGCTGCCAGACAGAATGTTTTTAAGAGCTTTTGAAACTTTGTATCTTCCAAACTGTTTACTGTGAGTTTGTATGTTTTCATTGCTCTTAAATGAGCTGGAGTAACATTAAATGAGTTAGTATTATAAAAATGTGTCTAAAATAAGAAACTTTTTTCTTTCTTGGGGGATGACTTCTGTGGCCTTCATTAAATGCAGGGGTTTGTTTGTTTGCTTTTAATTTAGTGTTCTATAACTTGGAATGGTCCTAGAATGCTTTCCTGTCTTTCATGGGAAAGAGAATTTTTGAAGATCACTGACCATTTGTTTTATAGACTGTCTTTTAGTTTGGTTTCTCTGGTATTTCCTCATGATTTGTTTATTTGCCAAGAATCTATCACACAAGTGATACTGTGTTCTTCGTGGTATATATTGGGAAACACTCCATTGACTTGTCTCATTGCTGGTGATACAAAGTTTTTTCTCTCTTGGTTAAGACACTTTCTTCCAGGTTCTGTTAGCACTCAGTAAACTAGTAGGTTATGTTATTCTAATTAAATAAATAATGAATTATGTAAAGCTATGCAAATTATGTTGTCAAATTTTTACTCATTACATTGGGCATCTACTGATTACTAAACTATGACTCTAATGGTTGAAAATTGGTGATTTCTCTATATCTATCATTCCATTTATTGGTTGGCAGTGTACTCTAGAAAAGACTGTTTCCTTCTTCCCTAATTATTTATTCATTTTTATCAATATGGACTCAAGGATTCCTATTTTATTCAAAAGATTCCAAACTCTTTCTATAGTATATGATGCTCTAATTTTCTCTGACCTGGGACTCCCTTAAGCTAGCTCCTGTGTTCTTCTGATATGCCCCATCATTCTTTGGATACTTTCTGGTGCAGCATGAGTTCCCAGTTAATCTTATACTTTCCCTGACCCAATCTTGAGAATTAGTAATTTCTTCAAGCACTTCTTGTTTCTTTTAGTGATGAATGGGATTTAGAAACCAAGATCTAGATGCTAGGTGTGCTAATTGCCTCAGCCCCTCTGCTGCTTCCAGATCTTTTCTGTGAATTATGGAATATGCATACCTATAACACGAACAGCTGTAACTGTTTTTCCATCTCTCTTGATGTATGAAGTACCATGCACTCACTCTGATATTTCCAATTCCAATCCAATATGATGAGGTTAATTCTTGTCTTTCCCTTTCCCAATATTCTCAATGTATTTATCTAGCCCAAACAAAGGCAAGGTGAGAGTCTTATCTGTTTTGTGCTGTTTTAACAGTATACTACTGACTAGGTGATTTATAAAGAACAGAAATTTAGTTCTCATGGTTCTGGAGTCTGAGAAGTCCAAGATCAAGGTGCAGGTACCTAGAATTGAAAGGAAAGTGACCACAACACTCGGAGCGACCAAGAGATCTTTTTGCAGCAGTGCAACAGAGGAGAAAGAGAGAGAGAGAGAGAGAGAGAGAGAGAGAGAGAGAGAGAGAGAGGAGAGCATGCACGCAAGGGAGACAGAGAGATCAAGAGAGAGAGACAGAGCAAGAGAACAAGAGAGCAAGAGAGCAAGAGAGAGAGGGGCCCAGCAGGAGGGAGTTTTTATAGCCCAAATCTAACGGGGCCTCTGGGTCTGCAAGCTGCCTTGTTGGCACAAGCAGGGATTGAGTGTTCAGCCTTGAGTGGGGGTTGAATGTTCAGCTTTGATGCAAACAGGTGATAAAGGACCAGACAGAGGGGGGTTTGAGTGCATGGGCCATCCTGCAGCTAACATTTGTTCAGCCTGCCCTGCAGATAACATAGTTCAGCCTGTTCTGCACCTAATATTCCTTCCTTTTTGTTTTTCTAAGTGACATGGGGGACATCATAAAGTCCTCTAGCTACTTCCTGCTTAATGGTGGGCGGTGTAAAATCTAGAAGGGAAAGTGGAGGAGAGGATTCCAACATGGCGGCGGGCATGGAGAGATCAAGTCTCTGACCTCTTCAGCTGTGCGGGCATAGGGAGTCGTAAACAACCTAAATCTGTTTGCTCAGGATCACTAGGCAATGCTGAGCTGACGTGGATCTGGGGCGAACAGTCTGGGCCTCTCAGAACACACACTGAGCCCGGATCGGCTGAATTCAAACTCCCGTTCGCCTGCTTCCCGCAGACAAACAGCTGTGACTCAGCATTAATCCATCCGGCTGAAACAACTGGTCATCCCTTCTCATCTTACGGAGGTAAATGCCTACCGAGCCTTCATAAGTAGTGGCCACAGGTTTGAAACGGGGCTTGGGAGAGACAGTAAGGACCCACCCGTTGCATTGGTCGCCCGGCAAAGGGAATCGAACTGTCGCCATTTGCAAGAGACACCACTATGGCAGAGAACTGACGTCATCAGACTGCGGCGGAGGAGATAACTTCATTGAAACCTGCGGCTACAGGTGTGTAATCCCCTAGCCTTCCCTCTCCACACATCGGGGAAATCTTAAGGGCCCCTCCCAGCTCTCCCGTAAGGGCCCCTCCCAGCTCTCCCGTGAGTGCGACAGCCAGCCCAAGGGAATCAGAGGTGGCGTGGGACCCTCAGCGCGGAACTACCACTCCCACCAGGGCTGACTGCTGAGGTCTCTTGCACCAGCTACCGGGAGAGTGGCTACCGGAGGGCAAGTAAAATTCGCTGAGGATTCTCAGCCCCAAGCTCTACAAACTTAGGGTCTGAGGGAATGGCAAACAGGGAGAGTGTGCCCACTCGTTCATGAAAACAGGGCTCCCGGGAGCAGCAGACCTAGCGTGTAGCCAGCATTGTGATGAGTGGCACCATGAGAGGGGCCTGGCTAGAGGAAAAGTGGGAAGTGACTAGACACAAGAGGAGGCCCTAGACACTCAGGATTGGAGACTCGCCCAGTCTGGGAGGAGCTGCTGCACAGTGATTGGTTCCCGTGTATTGACAGGAGAAACTTGGCCTGGTGGGCACAGCGCCACCTACTGGAAGAGAAGTTAATCAAACTCTAAGACTGCATTTACTATTTTTTTTTCTTTTTTTCTTTTCTCTTTTTTTTGATTTGGGTTTTTCTTTCATTTTCATTTTTCTTTATTGTTGTTTTTTTAAATTTTTTTTACAAATTTAAAAAATTTTTTTTCTTCTAATTTTAATTTTAATTTTTTAAATTATTTTTAAATTTTTTTTTCTTTTCTTATTTCCTATTTTTTTCTTCTTTTGTCTTTTCATTTCTTTTCAATTATCTTATCCCCCCATCCTTGAATTCTACCTGCCTACTCTCATTCTCTTTAGTGACTTCTTCCCTTCCCTTCTAATACCTTTCCTCCCAAGCATCAAATAAATTTATAGGAGTAAACAGTAACTCAGCAGTCAAACAGAACAAGAAGTAACATGAGCAGCTTTAAAAAGCAAGGAAGAAAAGGAGTACAAACAATGCAGGACAGCCTAAATATTCAGGAGGACCTGGAGTCATCAGAAAAATGGTCATATAAAGAACTCAAGGAACACCTTAGACAGATGGAATGGAACCTTAAAGAGGATACAAGACAGCAAATTCAAGCAGCGAAAGAACACATTGAGAATGAATTACATAAACAGATAAAAGAAGAAGTTAAGCATCTTTATCAGGAGATAGAGATTATAAAAAATAATCAAACAATAATTCTAGAAATGAAGGAAACGATAAACCAAATTAAAAACTCAATTGAGAGTATCACTAACAGAGTGGAGCAAGTAGAAGTCAGAACATCAGATAATGAAGACAAAATATATCATCTTGAAAAGAGTCTAGCCAACTCAGAAAGGCTGGTAAAAAATCACGAGAAAAACATCCAAGAGTTATGGGATAACATAAAAAAACCAAACTTATGAGTCATCGGGATAGAAGAAGGTACAGAGATTCAAACCAAGGGAATGAGTAACCTTCTGAATGAAATAATTAAAGAAAACTTTCCAGAAATAAAAAAGGAAACAGATATACAAATTGAAGATGCATACAGGACACCGAGCACACAAAATCACAGTAGACCAACGCCAAGACACATTGTTATGAAGATATCCAATATACAGAACAAAGAGAAAATATTAAAAGCTACAAGAGAAAGGAGACAGATTACATTCAGGGGTAAACCAATAAGGTTAACAACGGATTTTTCATCACAGACACTGAAAGCAAGAAGGTCATGGAACAATGTATTTCAAACACTGAAAGACAATGGATGCCAACCAAGAATTCTGTATCCAGCAAAATTAAGCTTCAGGTATGACAACGAAATAAAAATATTTCGTGATAAACAAAAGTTAAAAGAATTTGCAGCCAGAAAACCAGCATTGCAAAGCATTTTGAGCAAAACACTACACGAAGAAGAAATGAAAAACAATAACCAAAACCATCAGTGGGAAGTGCCTCAGTAAAGACAGAGGGCGAGGGGAAAGACAATCATGGAGAAACAAACTAATTTTTTTTTAAAAAAAGGATAAACAATCAAACATGGATGGAAGTACAAACCATATATCAATAGTAACTCTGAATGTTAATGGCTTAAACTCTCCAATAAAGCGACATAGGTTGGTATCATGGATTAAAAAAACAAATCCAACAATATGCTGCCTCCAGGAGACACATCTGATTGGAAAAGACATACACAGGCTGAAGGTGAAAGGATGGGAAAAAATATACCACGCACACGGTCCTCGTAAGCAAGCAGGGGTGGCCATCCTCATATCGAATAAAATCGACTTCAAGACTAAGTTAATCAAAAGGGATAAAGAAGGTCATTATATTCTGTTAAAAGGAACCATTCACCAACAAGACATAACAATTATCAATATTTATGCACCAAATAATGGTGCTGCGACATTCATAAAACAAATTCTCCTCAAGTTCAAGAATCAAATAGACCACAACACAATAATTATGGGTGACTTCAACACACCTCTCTCACCATTGGACAGATTCTCCAAACAAAAGTTGAATAAAGAAACTATAGAACTCAATATCACAATCAATAACCTAGACTTAACTGACATATATAGAATATATCAACCATCATCAAATGGATATACTTTTTTCTCAGCAGCACATGGATCCTTCTAAAAAATAGACCATATATTATGCCATAGGGCAACCCTCAGTAAATATAAAGGGGTGGAGATAATACCATGCATTTTATCTGATCATAATGGAATGAAACTGGAAATCAATGACAAAAGAAGGAAGGAAAAATCCTACATCACATGGAAAATGAACAATATGTTACTGAATGATCAATGGGTTACAGAAGACATAAAGGAGGAAATCAAAAAATTCTTAGAGATAAATGAAAATACAGACACAACATATCGGAATCTATGGGACACAATGAAAGCAGTTTTAAGAGGAAAATTCATTGCCTGGTGGTCATTCCTCAAAAAAAGAAAAAACCAACAAATAAATGAGCTCACACTTCATCTCAAAGCCCTAGAAAAGGAAGAGCAAAACAATAGCAAATGTAGTAGAAGGCAAGAAATAATTAAAATCAGAGCGGAAATCAATGAAATTGAAACAAAAGAAATTATTGAAAAAATTAACAAAACTAAAAGTTGGTTCTTCAAAAAAATAAATAAGATCGACAGACCTTTAGCCATGCTAATGAAGAGAAGAAGAGAGAGAACTCACATTACTAACATACAGGATGAAAAAGGCAATATCACAACAGATGCTACAGAAATACAGAAGACAATTAGAAATTATTTTGAAAAACTATATTCCAATAAAATAGAAGATAGTGAAGACATCGATAAATTTCTTAAGTCATATGATTTGCCCAGACTGAGTCAGGAGGATACACACAATGTGAACAGACCAATATCAATGGATGAAATTAAAGAAGCCATCAAAAGACTACCAACCAAGAAAAGCCCAGGACCGGATGGGTATACAGCGGAGTTTTACAAAACCTTTAAAGAAGAATTAATACCAATACTTTTCAAGTTATTTCAGGAAATAGAAAAAGAGGGAACTCTTCCAAATTCATTCTATGAGGCCAACATCACCCTGATTCCGAAACCAGACAAAGACACCTCAAAGAAAGAAAACTACAGAGCAATATCTCTAATGAACCTAGATGCAAAAATCCTCAATAAAATTCTGGCGAATCGAATACAAAAACACATCAAAAAAATTGTGCACCATGATCAAGTAGGATTCATCCCTGGGATGCAAGGATGGTTCAATATACGGAAATCAATAAATGTTATTCACCACATCAATAGACTTAAAGATAAGAACCACATGATCATCTCGATTGATGCAGAGAAAGCATTCGACAAAGTACAGCATCCCTTTATGTTCAAAACATTAGAAAAACTAGGGATAACAGGAACTTACCTTGACATTGTAAAAGCTATCTATGCTAAGCCTCAGGCTAGCATCATTCTGAATGGACAAAAGTTGAAGGCATTCCCTCTAAAATCCGGAACAAGACAGGGATGCCCTCTATCACCACTTCTATTCAATATAGTTCTCGAAACACTGGCCAGAGCAATTAGACAGACAAAAGAAATTAAAGGCATAAAAATTGGAAAAGAAGAACTTAAATTATCACTATTTGCAGATGACATGATTCTATACCTAGAAGACCCAAAAGGGTCTACAAAGAAACTACTAGAACTAATAAATAAATTCAGCAAAGTGGCAGGATATAAAATCAACACACATAAATCAAAGGCATTTCTGTATATCAGCGACAAAACTTCTGAAACGGAAATGAGGAAAAACACTCCATTCACAATATCCTCAAAAAAAAAAAAAAATACTTGGGAATCAACCTAACAAAAGAGGTGAAAGATTTATACAATGAAAACTACAGAACCCTAAAGAGAGAAGTAGAAGAAGATCTTAGAAGATGGAAAAATATACCCTGTTCATGGATAGGCAGAAATAACATCATCAAAATGGCGATATTACCAAAAGTTCTCTATAGGTTTAATGCAATGCCAATCAAAATCCCAATGGCATTTCTTGTGGAAATAGATAAAGCAATCATGAAATTCATATGGAAAAATAAAAGACCCAGAATAACAAAAGCAATTCTAAGCAGGAAGTGTGAATCAGGCGGTATAGCGATACCAGATTTCAAACTATATTACTGAGCAATAGTGACAAAAACAGCATGGTACTGGTACCAAAACAGGCGGGTGGACCAATGGTATAGAATAGAGGACACAGAGACTAATCCACAAAGTTACAACTATCTTATATTTGATAAAGGGGCTAAAAGCATGCAATGGAGGAAGGATAGCATCTTCAACAAATGGTGTTGGGAAAACTGGAAATCCAGATGCAACAAAATGAAACTGAATCCCTTTCTCTTGCCATGCACAAAAGTTAACTCAAAATGGATCAAGGAGCTTGATATCAAATCAGAGACTCTGCGTCTGATAGAAGAAAAAGTTGGCTCCGATCTACATATTGTGGGGTCGGGCTCTAAATTCCTTAATAGGACACCCATAGCACAAGAGTTAATAACAAGAATCAACAAATGGGACTTAATTAAACTTAAAAACTTTTTTCTAGCTGTTCTTGTCTTTCAAAACTCCCAGGAATGACTGTTTTGGCTTAACTGTTTTTGGTAGGTGTTTAAGATCAAGCTGGTCAAAATTGACTTTGTTTTTATCTATTGTTAAGAGTCAGCTGAGTTCCCATAGGGGTCACCTGTGGGGGAACTTAAGAACAGCTTCTTAGTTCTGCTAGTGCCATTTGCGCTAGGATGGGTCCAGGTCTTGCTTGACCATGTGGCTTCCCTTGGAAGCATCAGTGATGTCTCCTGTCTCCAATGACCCTCCTATTCACAGCAAGTGCACCGATTGGCTTTTCATTCTCCAGTGGTCTCATTAATCTCCCTGATCAGGAGGTTATGTGGCCCAGAGTTGCAAAGCTCTTTAGAGAAGTTCCCTGTTCCCTGGATTTCAGACTGACTCAGAGGGTAAGAGCGAAATATTTTTTTTTTGGCCATTTTAATTTAAGTTTTGATCATAAACATCCAGCAAAGTCAGTTTCACCTTAAATTAAGAGTACTGGGCTTTAGCTGAAGTCTGGCCTACTTTGAAGTCATTCTGACATATAGTAAGATGGGAGGCAGAGCCTTATCTCAGGTAAGGCTAAGATTTATAAATCTTAGGTAAAGTGTTCTGTTATTGAACTGATCTTTGTTTTTAAATATCATTTTATAAAGTTTACATATATTGTTGCTTGATGTCACATGAATACTAACTAATACAATATGATATTTCATTTAAATTGTACCCAGTTTATAGAACTTTATATTATAATCTTATTGATAACAGGTCCAGTTATAGAACATTAAGTGATATAAATAAATCTCCAATATGTTATTTTTATAAGCCTAAAATTACCATGCAACCTTTCGGAGAACACCAGCTTGATATAATTTTTTTTAAAGCTTCTATCTTAAAGACTTATATGCCTGGAAAATATGAACACATTTAATATACAAAGAAGAGTAATAGTACCACAATTACATTGATGTTTTATATTAATCAAGTTTAGCTCTTAAAGAAATAACATATTACAATATTGTAAAATAACAGTTGTTGTTTAACCATAGTTGTATACACAGACTTTCTTTAGCACTTACACCTATATAGCCAACGTACACAGACCTTCTTTATCACTTGCTTAAACCCTCTTATTTACTTAATAGACTCTCTTATCCAGAAACACATTTTCCTTCTACTAAATCCATACCTAGAACCTTCTAATTTCTCTTTCCTATCTGTTAACTCCTTCTTTATTCACATTTTGAAACAATCCTTGTAAATTTCTGGACTTAGGCAAATTATTCCATTTTAATAAGAGATATTTTGTTATTTGCAGCACAAAATTCATCATATCTGTTGACCATTTCATGAAAATATGAACAATGTTTAAGTATATAGAATTATATTGTTGTAGGGATGGACAAGGCAAGGCACTTAAGATAGCAGCGAATATAGGGAAACAGTTTTATTTGGTTGCAGCCAGATTCTGTTGTAATCAGTTAATCCCCTGAACCCCAAGTTTAGGTAGTTTCAGAATTTTGTACCCAACATGTAAGGGGGGGGGGGGCTCAGAAGTTCAGAGTCTGCAGAAGTTCACAAAAAGCAGTTGTTTTTTTGTTTGTTTGTTTGTTCTGGGCAAGTTAACTTTTCAAAGACACTTGATGCCGCAGTCTGGCTGGGCACAAATCATGAGCCACTGAAGCAGGAACAAACTTTATTTCTGAACTCCACCAGCACACTCCACACACACTCCCTGGGAACTCTCCTGAACGCCACAGGGCTCCTCCAGGAACCACCCACCAGAAATCCCTCCTCCAGCACTTCCCCAACCAATGCAAACTCTCCAGGAATCTCCGTGAGAACTCCAAAGTAGCAGGCCAAGATGGACAGCAGGGGTCTCACATACACAGCTTAACATAACCATTATCATCTCAATGGCTTGCTGGCATCACCTCTCAACCACTCTGTTCTGGCAAAAATGCCATGCATCATTCGGACTCAGCTATGGCTCTTAGCATCTTGGGAGGGGGAGAGCTTTTTCTTCCCTTTCTTTCCTCCCCCTGCCAGCTGTTACCATGGAGCCCAGTTGGTAACTTCCTTATCTTAGAAATGTAGCCATCTCTGTGAAGCCCCAGCTCAAGGCCAGAGGTCTTGTTCACATATTTTGTGAAAAACTAGTAAGGGGGGTGTCTAGCTTTTGGAGTGCTGATTTTTTCAGCCAGTGGCCAAGTAAAACAGGGCAATATGAAAAGAGGAAGTTTATCTACATTAAACTCTTTTGTAGAGATTTTTTTGCTGAAAGTCCTAAAATCAGCTATGGTGAAGATTTCTGGAGAAGGTCAGTTATGACTTTTCTGTGGGCCTGGGTAGGGAGGGGGAAAACGGGAAGGTGGGGCTGAGAGTAGCTCCGAGGTGGATCTGAGAATGAGGAAGGAGAGATGTAAAAGAATAGGATTTTCCCTAGCAAGGAAAACTTGAACAGTAGAACAGGATGGGAGTGAATATCAAAAAAAGCCTATAAGGGACTTTAAATTCTTAGTAACCTGTTTTCAGTGATGACAAAGCAACTTTAAAGGCCATTTAATCCCAGATCTTGGATAGGGGTCTGAGGGCTCTCCTCAGCTCATTTGAGCTTTGGGTTAGCTGGTAAGAGGACCTGGTGGGACCCGGTGTGGGTGCTGACAGTAGAAGAGAGGAGTGAGTGGGTGGAGGGATTCCTTCAGTAACTGCTACCTCATTAAGGGGTCAATGGTCTGAGAACTGGCCGAGGTTTGGGTTTTTGATCTAGTAATTGGAGGGGAGAAATCATGTTGCTGAGGTGGTGGGGGTGACCGCTTAGGGGCTGGGGCAGAAGGTTGAGGGTGAGGACCTTTTTGAGCCAGGTGATAGAGTGGAGGTTCCTCAGCAAGGTCAAAAGAAGTGGATGAGTCCAGAGGAGGAGAAGATTGGGGATCAGTGGTTGTGGGTGCTGGTTTGTAGGCTAGAAGAATTTGCAGAGGTTTGCAAGAGGTGCAGAAAGCAGGATTGAATTGGAGCAAGAAGAAAGCCTGGACGTAAGCCATCTTTACCCATTTATTGAATGCTCCCAGTAATTGTAGAGATCCCTTAGAATGGAGGGACCCAGGGACCCAAAAGGTACCATCTGTTTTAATTGTTTAAGGGATAAGTGGGCCAGGCCTGGGTGCTATATTTGATTAATTTTGGGGGTTTGATGTCTGGTGTCAAGGAGAGGGTTTTGAGGTTATCCAAGAGGCATTGTAGGGGAGAGTCGACCGGCAGAGAGGACACATTACCCATGTCGAAAACGTAGTATAAGGAGGAGGGAAGAGGCGCAAAGTAGTATAGGGGAGAAGGAAAGAGATGCAAATGTAGTATAAGGGAGAGGGAAGGAGATGCAAAGATAGTATAAGAGAGAAGGAGGAAACTGATTTATTGGCAAAAGGGGCGTCCCCGCTAGAGCCAAAAATCAGGAGTGCCTTAGTGGCAGGTTCGAGCTGCAGGGTTTGGTCGTCACCGAATCCTGACAGTTGAGGTTCCCGTCCGTCCTGGACTGAGCCAGAGCCGTGGGAGACCTTGGCCAAGGCTTTTTGGGACCCTTCCTGGAGAGGCCGGATACTCCCAGGGCCAGAAAGAGGGGAAAGAGAGAGACAGGGGAAGAGAGAGGAAGGGGAGGGTAAGCGTCTCCCTAGCGGCCGAGTCTTGAAGGTGAGAGGACTAGGACTTTATGAGAGCCACCGAAACCATGAAGGTCTGGGTGGGGTGATGTTCAGTTCTCTGTTGTGTGTCCCTGGAGGTTACAGAGTCCTTCGAGGAAGACCTACAAAGCCTATGCTGGTAAACTACCAGATGGGAAGGGAAGGGAATAAGTTTGAACCTAGGAGTCTATTCTGCCCATGGAAGGAGTCCCTGGGGACCACCGTGGCCTTGAAGGCTGTGGTGGGGTCTTTTCCTCCCCGCAGGTGGGCAAAGAGGTTTGCCGGACAATCAAGGTCAAATCCTCCTGACACCTCCATTGGGTTTAGGACTCCAGAAAGGGGAAACTCACCAACTGAAGGCCGGTGGTGGAAGTAGTTCTGGCAATTGAGAAAATGGGTTCAGGTCGTACGGTGAGTGGCACTTCAGAAGGAAGAGGGACCTAAAAGTGGGTTTTAACCCTCTCCTGGGTTTTGGCACCAATGAAAGGAAAGTGACCACAACACGCGGAGCGACCAAGAGATCTTTCTGCAGCAGTACAACAGAGGAGAAAAGAGAGAAAGAGAAAGAGAGAGAGAGAGAGAGAGAGAGAGAGAGAGAGAGAGAGAGAGAGAGAGGGAGGGAGGGAGGGAGGAGAGAGGAGAGAGAGCATGCGTGCAAGGGAGACAGAGATAAAGAGAGAGACAGAGCAAGAGAACAAGAGAGCAAAAGAGCAAGAGGGGGGCCCAGCAGGAGGGAGTTTTTGTAGCACAAATCTAATGGGGCCTCTGGGTCTGCAAGCTGCCTTGTTGGCACAAGAGGGGGTTGAGTGTTCAGTCTTGAGTGCGGGTTGAATGTTCAGCTTTGACACAAACAGGTGATAAAGGACCAAACAGAGGGGGGTTTGAGTGCGTGGGCCATCCTGCAGCTAACATTTGTTCAGCCTGCCCTGCAGATAACATAGTTCAGCCTGTTCTGCACCTAACAAGAATGGTTCTTCTTACTGTGTCCTCATGTGGGGGAAGTTGGAAGAGAAGGAAAGGGTGAATGCTGAGCCTACACAGTGGAGAAGAGCAGGAGAGGGCAAACCTGCTCCTGCAGTCCTTTTTATAATAGCTTAATCCACTCATGAACTAAACACCTCCCAAAGCCCATGCCTCACAGTGCTGTTCTTTGGGAATTAAGTTTCCAACACATGAAGTTTGAAAGGGGATTCATTTGATCCTCTGCAAAGAGGGAAGGGGGAAAAAAAAAAAAAAAGGAAAAAGGCCAATTTGATGTCAGACATGCTAGCCCATCTTTCCAGGTGTGTATTACCACAGAAGTGGTAGAAGCAGTTCCTATATCTTCACAATCCTTATACATTACATAAACTAATTACAAAACTTACATTTTGGGGGTTCTTGTTTAGATATCACTTTTTATGAAAGTATAAATACATGAAAACAAGGTCTTTTAAGTCATCTTTATATTCCCAGCACCTAGTACTGTGTCTATTCTCACTTGTGACACAATGTTACACGATTAAATACTCATTCTGGGGATGAGGTCAATCTATTATCTGCTACCTCTTAAACAGCTTTCCAATCTATGCTTTTGTATCCACCTCCTATTTGTACAATTAACACCTGTCATTCATCTTTCTCCTCCCAAAATAATCTGTTATACTGCAACCCTTCTAACAACACTTTACTTGAAAAGACTTCATTGTTTCAGTGCTTTCAAATCAAGTAAGACTATCTGGATACAACACTCAATAACTTCTACAACTGAGATCTAACTTACCACTCCAACCTTATCTCCCACTCCCTTGCTTGTTATATATTTGCTATTTCCTAAAACCAGCATCTTTCATGACTTTCCTTCATGCAGTAATCCTCTACTTCCTTTTTGTCTACATTGATGTTTTACTTGTTGGGAGCTGCCCTGGATACAGATGCCTTTAAGTCCTGATACGCCGAGTTCTGAAGAATTTTTGTGTTCAGTTTGGCATGGCCATACTAGGTCGAAGTAACCTGGGCGTTACCTCAGCTCAGATAACAAGGCGTGGCTCCAGGAGTAGGCGTAACCCACTGGGGTTGAGTTACTCTCACCTATTCCTTTGTAATCCTACCGCTTTGCCCTTTTGGGATAGTGTATTCCATGGAAAGGTCTCCCCCAATAAAACCCGGGTTTGAGGTGTGCTTTCTTGCCCACTTGCCTGCTTTGTGGGAGCTGAGTCAGAGGAGCTGACACAGAACCCAAAGAAAAAGGTATATCTCTATCTCTGTGTGATTATTTCATGCAGGCCCAGTTCACCTGGAATGATTCTGACTGGTTTAGTTATGTGTTGCAACAACTTGTCTTTCAAAAAGCCTAAAGGCCATTTCTGCCATGCTTTTTTCATTTCTGGGTATCCCCTTTACTTATTCCTTTGTACTGTGTAAATTGAACATTCTGCCCTGAATCATAATTAATTGTGCATAACTATTTCCTCAACTACATTAGCACATGACCTTAAGGCAGAAATCAACCTTATTTACTTTTAAATTCCCAGAGAGAAATATAATACATTACATCCAACAGATTGCTCAAAATACATTATCAATTCCATACAGGACAGGCAAGGTTTTGATAGGTGATAATAAACCCAAGTAGACATTGATTCATGTGCAAAAGCATGCAGGCAACAGGTACAGTGGTAAAGGCAGCTAGAGAATGTTAATGTAGTGCTTGGAAGGGCCTGGAAACCTCTGGCATCTGTGTGGTTTTGCCCTACTGAAGTGTGAATCTTAAGATTTTTTTTATATATATATATATATATATATGTTTGTGTATATATATATATATATATATATACACACGCGCGCGTGCGCGCGCACACACACACACACACACACACACACTTTTCTGTGCTGTATATTTTTAGATAATCAAAACCTAGGATAGGACATGTAGTAAAGATTCCTTTCCCCCAAAGAAAAATGTAGATTCTTCAGAAAAGGGAAAGAGAAATTCAACCCACCTATCATAGAATCTTTAGGGTTCTTCAAAACAGCAATCAATTTACACTCAGGATTTTGCACCCCATTCCTGAGAGAATAACCACATTATACTATGTATGTATAGTAATAATAATAAACCCTTACTTGATCACTTTTTAACATCTGTCAAAGGTAAATCCTTGACTAGTTGATTTCTTTAATATAGCCATCTGGAGACCCACCCAAGAAACAGATCTAAGCCTTGACTTTGCATGGCAGGTCAGAAACAAACTCCACATACATACCTTCAGCGTGTCTGCCATTATTTACCTTGGTAAATAGTCTGGACATTAGACAAGGGAACCCAGCAAGTGGAAAGATCAATGAAATGAATCCCTTTATCTCTACATCTCAAAGACAAACTCTATAAAGCTTCATATCAAATACTTTGAGTTTGATTAAAAAGTACCACTTATATAGTGTATAGCAAACATCTTAATATCTTTACATCATATCCATTAGGAATTATAGATTTAGCACATTGATAAAAAATTATAAAAAAATTATCTCTCTCCTATCTTTACTCAAGCTTACTGTTTCTTATATTTTCAAAATGTTCATGGTATCCAAACTCAGAATACAGAAGAATTAAAAATGAACTGGTTAACTCCCTGCAGTTGACAAAAATCTAAATCACAAAAACCATTCCCAAGTTTTGCGGATCAGTTGGCAGTGAAGGAGTCCATTGTTTTCACCTTGCATTCTTATTCCTTCAAGTTTATAAGTCTGACTTCTCATTAGCCATATCAATGAAACTTCTCCTTTCAATGAACTTGTATGGTTTCCCCTGTGGTTCCATCCACAGCCCTTTCCTCATTCCACCTGTTTCTGCTGGGTCATCTTACACTTTGCTATGATTTCAATAACCACAGATACACCAGTGACTCCTGAATCTGTACTGATGAGGCTTCTTGCTTGAGTTCAAGACTTAGCTTACCAACTACCTATAACATATCACCTATTTCTACATCAAATGTAACATGTTGGAAGTAAACTTACCTTTAAAAAGTGTTCTTTTCTTTCCACCCTAAGCCTAATTCTTCTTCTATCTCCCTAAAGTTTTCATGGCACATATGGTGGTTTAAAAAGATGTTCAGGAATTATCTTCAAAGTCTTCTCTTTAAGAGATGGAGTTCAAAACTGGACTTAGTGACTTATTTATAAAAAGGAAAATATGGCACAAGGGACAGTGTTTGACCTCCAAGACAAGATGATAAAAAACCCTGTGGCTTCCTCCTTAGTCTTTCCATGGTACAGCTCACTCTGGGATAAGCCAGCTATCACTCAAGCAGATGTATGAAGAGGTACATGTACACTGCAGCCAGCCACCAATGAGAAACCAAGGCCTTCCACCTACCCCACATGCATGAACCTTCTTGGAAGTATATGCATGCTCCAAGTCCACTTGAGTCTTCACCTGACTCAGCCCCAGTCAACAGCTTGACTGCAACTCATGAGAGGATTTGAGCCAGAGGCACCCAGCTAAGTTGCACCTGGACTCCTAACTTGCAAAACAAAGATAATCAATTCTGGTTATATCAAGTAACTAAGTTTTGGTTAACTTATTACTCAAAAAATACGTTACAGATAACCAAAATAACATCCAAACCAAAAATCCAAGGGGAAGAAATGGTTAAAAGAAATGGATATTTTAACTGAACTTTCTTCCCATTCTAACCACACTTCTCCTATTTTCACAATGAACAACACCATTATTTACCTAGCTTTCCACATGAGAAACCTAGAAGCCATACTCCACTAATCCTACCAACCATATCAACAAATTGTCATTTTTTATCTTATATATTGTTCAAGCTCACTCCCACTTTTACTGCTTTAATTCTGGCTGTTTTCAATTACTGTAACACAGCATCCTAACTTCTATTTTAGTGTTTTTCAGTTTCATTTTCAACACATACTGTTATTTATTAAACTTTACTACTAGTTTTCACAATGCATAGGAAAAAATACAAATGTCTTACATAGCTTGTCTGTCCCTCTCCTATCATTTTCTTTCTCACCTCCCACATCCATAGCCCACAATCTGGCCAGTTTTCACCTTTGCATAACCTGCATTCTTTGTTTGTGGAAAATATTTCATTCTTCCTTTATAACTCCCACTCTTTTTTCTTTTTTTAAAACCTCAGCTTAAGTTTTATCTCAGAAAATCTTCCTTATTTATCAGAACCTGGTTAGGTGACTTTTTTTTTTTTTCCTTTCTTTTTTTGGTGGTGCTGGAGATAGAACCCAGTGCCTTGTGCATGCAAGGCAAGCACTCTACCAATTGAGCTATAGCCCCAGGCCTGACTTTCTTATTTTACTTCATCAGAGCCCTTATCACATAGATAAGTAATGTGCTCTCCACTAAAATGTGAGCTTCAGAGGAAAAAAAAACTATCCTTGGTGTGTGTATTCATTCATTGAAGACTCCAACTTGTTAACTTATTGAGTGACTACATGACAGGCAATAATATTAGGTATCTGTTACTTAACAATCAACAAAACAAATGTGCTCCATTCTTTCAGAGATTACTGTGTGTTGAAGAAGGGCCAGGTGGGGTGGTCCCCACTTGTAATTCCAGCCATTCAGGAGGTTGAAGCAAAAGGATCACAAGTTCAAGGCCAGCCTTGGCAACTTATTGAGACCCTGTCTCAAACATAAAAAAGTTCTGTGGGTATAGCTCAATCCCCAGATGCACCAAAATAACAACAATAATAATAGTTATTATGGCATGGCACATAGCTGCAAACACTCATTGAATTACCTTGTTTTCTAAGACATTTGTATAAATTAAATGCTTCCCACTAGAGTTATAAGTGGCCCAGGCTCATCACATCCTCATGTCTTTTTTTTTTTCCTTGTACCGGGGATTGAACTCAGGGATACTTAATCACAGAGCAACACCCCAGCCCTTTTTATACTTTGAGATAGGACCTCACTGAATGGCAGAGGCTGGCTTTGCACTTGCCATCCTCTTGCCTCAACCTCTCAAGCTGCTGGGATTACCGAATTGTTCCACTGAGCCTGGTTGATTTTTTTAACATCTTTGCTAATATTGTCAATGTCATTTCCTTGTTTATAAAGTCTCCATGTTAAAATGTAAGAAAAAGGATATAAATCATGATAAAATATATGCTTAAGAAGTTACATTAAGGAAAGTGAAAAACTAGCTTTATATATTAGGATTATCCAAATATATAGCTTACATAATTTAAAAGTAATCACTTGCAAGACACATATTCTACTAAATAAATTGAGCTAAGAAGCCTGTAATCCCAGTGATTTAGGAGGCTGTGGCAGGATTACAAATTTGAGGTCAGTCTCAGCAACTTAGCAAGACCTGTCTCAAAATAAAAAATAAAGAAAGGACTGGGATGCTGGTGTTGTGGCTCAGTGGTAGAGCACTCGCCTAGCATGCATGAGGCACTGGGTTTGATCCTTAGCACCACATAAAGGTGAATAAATAAAATAACGATATTGTGTCCAACTACAACTTAAAAAAAAAAAAAAAAAAAGGAAGGAAGGAAGGACTGGGGATGTAGCTAGTGGTAAAGTACCCCTAAGTTCAATCCTCAGTACCAAAGAGAGAAGAAAAAACAAAAACCTCAAGTTAAAAATGGCAAAAGCCAAGTCTTTCTGGCACTCAGAGATTTAAAGCAATCATTGTCCAGATTTTTCAAAAGACCTAATTCCAATGGAATCCCTCCCTTTCCTTTGGCTTGCTGACAAATGAGGCATAACTAAAACATTTCTGGAATATGTGATAAAGTTTAAAAAAGGTGGGGGGCGAAGTGTTTTATAAAAGATAATGGCAGGATGAGGAAATGATATATTAAAATATACAAAATGGGCTGGGGGTTGTGGATCAGCAGTAGAGTGCTTGCCTAGTACATGAGAGGCCCTGGGTTTGATCCTCAGCATCACATGGAAACAAATAAAAGTAGAAAAAATAAATTAATATACACAAAACAATTTGTACTAATAAAAATGCCTTATAACCAATAAAAAATAAATTCAAAACAAAACTTCATAGTTGAAGAAAAAATTTCAACTGTTATTTATAATATATGAGAAGATATTTAGGTCAAATTTCTTATATTAGTGTAGAACTCATAAATAATAAAAACAAGGCAAATATTGTCTTGAATTACAAAACTTATATTTTATAAATGATACATATTTCTGATACTTTTAATGTATATTAAAGAACAGGGTTACAAAATTAAACAACTCTGCTCCTTCTTAAATTCAAAGTGGTTATAGTAACATCAGCAAATTATGCCAGGTTTTAAATTAATGTATGGTCCTATAAAATTTAAATTATTTAGAATAAATGAGGAAAAAAATTAGCTTAGGCTCTCTACATCCCATTTAACCCCGTCAGTTTTAAACAACAGAAATTTTTTTTCCTGGAAAATATACTCATCTCTACTTCCAGTAGCATATTTCAACAATCATCTGGAATTTGTGCCAAGAAGCAGGGGCATTCATCACCAAACCTGTTATACAACTAGTTTTCTTTTAACAAACTGATGGTTGCCCAACATGAAAACATTAACTTGTGACTTTTCAGAGGCAGAAAGTTTTTCTCTTTACCTTTAGTGTCTACAATGAAATTTCAAAAAGTTTTTAACCTTTATTAACCTTCAATGACTTATCATTTTATAGCAATACAAAAAGTGTCAAAATCGATCAGAAACAAGGTTTACAATGCTCATAATCATTTCTGACAGTGATAATATTTAACCTTTTGAGCTAGTCTCAAAGACCAGCAATATAACTCAAAATTAAACAATACATAACGATAAATGTTATTCCTAAAAAAAAAAAGTTATTTCCCTGTTTACAATTTTTAGAAAACGGTATAATATAAAAATATTTTCTTCATTTCCCTGCCATGGTAATCTGAAACCGTACCTAGGTTCTCTCAAACTTCAAGGGTAAAGACTGAAACATTCCATTTTAGTAGAAACACTCATTTCTCATAGCTAGCATTTTTTCAAGGCACTCTAAAAATTCTTAAGAATGCTAAAAGAAAAACATTCCTTTGCCTACTGATCTTTTGATCATGTTCTCCTCAAACTTTTCAAAATTAAACATAAGTGGTTCTTCTGAATTTTTCTTTTCCATAGTACAGTCCTTAAGTTATTTTTCTTTTATTTGGAGCTACTCCTTCATTTTCAACTTGCTGAGCAGGCAAGCAACTGCTTTTGGTTTCCATGGAAACTGGAGTCCTGCGGCTGCGTGTAGGCATTCTGGTTCCACCAACCTAAGAGATAAAGCAAAGAACAAAATAGCTTAATATATTTACACATACCTACATATAGTAAACTGTATTATTTCTATATGTACTAATTATCAATGGATATAATCTTCTAAATTTTTGGTCACCAGTCACATGGTTAACTGTTACTAAATAAGTTTTAATCTGATATAGTTTTAAGTAGTACAATTTTTTCAGATCAAGATAGATAAGTGAATGGAAAAGCTACTATGTTTGGGGCTGGGGATGTGGCTCAAGAGGTAGCGTGCTCACCTGGCATGCATGGGGCGCTGGGTTCGATCCTCAGCATCACATAAAAAAAAAATAAAGATGTTGTGTCCACCGAAAACTAAAAATAAATATTAAAAAATTCTCTCTCTCTCTCTTTTTTTTTTTAAAAGCTACTATGTTAAATTTGGAAGGGGCTGAAATGTTCAATTAGAATAAAAGGGAATGACAGGGCTTTTGAATAATATGTTTGCACTAATTATGCTTAAGGAAAGAAAAAAAGAAATGAGAAAAAAAGAAATAAGAAATATGAAGGCAAAAGAAAGAAAATATAAGCAAGTCAGAGGTGCTGAAGAAGGAGAAGAAATTACATGGAAAAAAAGGACAGACAATAAAATAAGGAAGAAAGGGAGAGACAAAGAAAAGTCGTTGGGCACAGTGGCACACACCTGTAATTCCAGTGGCTCCAGAGGCTGAGGCAGGAAGATCACAATTTCAAAGCCAGCCTCAGCAACTTAGTGAGGCCTTAAGCAACTTAAGAAGACCCTGTCTCAAAATAAAATATAAAAAGGGCTGGGGGTATGGCTCAGTGGTGAATTGCTCCTGGGTTCAATCCCTGGTAACAACAACAAAAAAAAAAGCCCAAGAGGGAAGAAAGAAAAAAACAATAAACATAGAAGAAAACAAAACAAAACAAAAAAAGGAATACAGAGGATGGGCAAAGGGAAAGAAGGATGCTTGGGGGACACCCGTGGTGCTACTTGCACCTTCATGTGTACTATTCTCCTCACTCTCCTTTTCTAGCTCACTGTGTAAGGGAGGAAGGTCATTCTTTGGACCCAATCCCTTGCTAATCATAGTCCTGTTTAAGAATAAGATCTGGAAATACTGTCACCTCCTTGGCTAGTAGGAGGGAGGGCAGAAAGTTTTTAAAATATGTAAAGGAGAAAGCCAGCCCTCACAGAGAAGGATGAAAGCTGTGTAACCTGAAATTATTTCCACAGAATCTGCCCGTATCTTCCCCAGCCACCACTCACACTTTGTTTCATCACATCCTATCTAGAGAATCCCATACTTGGGCACACTAAGGGTGATACTGGAACTCCAAGCACTCTCTCATATTCCAAACCCAACAGAAGCAGTGCTGGTATTGCTTCAATGGGTTACTGGTTCACTGAGAAAGGATCAGACTCCAGTGTCCCTCATCTATTATTTACTGCCTCTTAAAGGGACTTTTTTTTCCTTTAAATTTTATTTATTTATTTAGGTTTAAAATGACATGATTAGAAAGGACAAACTTAAGGATTTGAATCTGCCAGACTGTCTGAGGTTGATGAACATTTATAACATTTCTACTATAAAGTGCTATGATTTTTAGATATCTATATCACTCTCTACATAGCTGGTATTTCTTATAAAGATATACTGACTATACTAATTGTATCTACTACATCTTTGAGGAAAGTCAGCATTGAAGACTTCCATTGTAAGATGGTATGTGTGTGTAAAATAAATGCTCATTACAGAAATTGTAGGAGAAAAGGGTATGAAGTAAGAAGCTGCTGCAAAAAGACTGCAAAAGTCAGAAGTAGCACAGGAAGTAAAACGAACTCCTCCATATATCCTCTGCTGGATGCAGCAGGGAGGCAGACACAGGGTCTACTGGGGTCTCTTCAGGGTTAGTGCCTTAAGGCACTATACAGATGTGAGTTCTATGTTCAAGTAGATTAGGGTCTAAGGAATCACACTGGGGCAAAAACATTTGTTATATGAGTCTGTACATGGAGAGGATATGCAGATGATTTATGTTTCATACAGGTTTTTTCTTCCCCAGTTTCCTTAAAGTTGTGATTTTTCCCTATTTCTGCTAAGGCTAAAAAAAATCCCTATTGGTGCTTAGCTGAAGGAAAAGAAAAAAAGTAGAAAGTCTTATTTCCATGGTCTGCTTAGGAGCAAAGCAGGAAGGTGGGGGTAATCCCCACTAAATGTAGGGCTAGATTGTTATATCATAATTATATCCAAAATGTTCTATTGACTTACACACACACACACACACATATATATATGTAAAATCTCAAACTAAGTTTGGTTATCTCATTGTCTATAGTACCTAGTGTTGGGCTATGTAAGAGCCTGGTCCTGGTTAAACTCACTAAATATTTATTCCTAAATTGAATACATGAAGTATCTTAAAAATACAAATAAATATATCGCTGTGCTCAGTGATATACAATTGTTAAAATATATATTTACATAATCAAACCCTGAACATATAGAATTTTTCCTTTTCCAAATAAATTATTATTATTTTTTTTATTATACAAAATCACATTTTGATGGGAACAGAAAAGACAGTAGAATGAACCATACCTAACTTTCCTATGGTTATATATGAATACACAACCATTGTAACTCCACATCATATACAACCACAAAAATAGGAAGTTATATTCCACGTATGTATGGTATGTCAAAATACACTCTACTGTCATGTACAACTAAAAAGAACAAATAATAAAGAAACAAAAGCACATTTTTGGACCACATTTTTAAAAAAGTAAAACATGATAGTATTTCAAAAACATAAGGTACTCAACATTATTCTACTGTTAATCTGTATCAAAAAGGGAAGAATAAAAATATTACTCAGTTCTTTTTTAAAAACACCTTGGGCAAATAAATTTATCCTTCTATTTATAGTTGTTTGAAGTCAAGACATTAAACCATTAATTTTCACTTAAGAAGAATAAGCAACCCCTGCACAGAATTATGTGTTATGGTTCAGAAACTATAATCAGTGTTTCTAAATTAAAGAAAATCATTCTTCTAGAAAGAATACATATCTTCAAAAATGGTTTTCAATTATTATTTCCTTAAGAGGTTATAAAAACCACCATTTATATTGTATGTAAACTAGGGATAGTCAACCAAAACTGTAGATAAAATAACTTAAGATGCTAACAGTTAACTTTCTCCATTCTTTTTTTTTAAGAGAGAGAGAAAGAGAGAAGAGAGAGAGAGAGAGAGAGAGAGAGAGAGAGAGAGAGAGAGAGAGAATTTTTTAATATTTATTTTTTAGTTTTAGGCAGACACAACATCTTTGTTTGTATGTGGTGCTGAGAATCGAACCCGGGCCGCACGCATGCCAGGCGAGCGCGCTATCGCTTGAGCCACATCCCCAGCCCTCTCCATTCTTTCATTGATCTCAACTGGTTAACCATATTTATATTTTCTTGGCCAATGTTAACTAAGAATGTACAAAGAGCTCAGTGTTCAATAGCTGCTTAGCATGCAGAAGGCCCTGGGTTCAATCCCCAACAGAAATAAATAAATAATAAACAAACAAATCCTTCCAAACTCTAACATTAAGGTAAAGAACTAAAAAACATAAACAACCCTATTCACTGTAAATTGTTTTTAAAAAAGTCCTCAATATTTGCATTCTAGCTATTTCTCAAAAGGACTTAAGGACATTTACAGATTAATTTACTGTAATATAGAAGGGAAAAAAGAATAGAACATTCAAAAGGTACACAAGTGATAAATTCTCTGAGGGTAATAACATTGAAAAGATAAAATTCAGTAATTTTGATTCAAAGATTTTTTTTTTTTGGCAGCAGAAAGGAAAACACACTAGGTTTTGTCTCCTGAACATTCAGATAGCAAAATTTTTCCTACAACTAAACTTAAATTGAAATTTCTTAAATTATATACAGAGAACAAGTGACATGGTGGAAAGTATTTCTAGCCACAGCTTTGTAGGTTTTAGATAAATAAATTATTATTCAAGTGAGATTTCTAGGAGGAATTTAATAAAGAGAGCAACATTAAAGTGTAATTTAATAAATATTGAGTTTAGCAGAACATAATATAGTCATTAATACTGCAGCAATATTTATAACAAAGCACTCCATTAACTACTACATTTTAATTTTTCCATATCCTAGCAATCAATTTTAATTATAATTTTATTGTATATATTCTTTTGCAAATTGTCTCAAATATTTAATAAAACTGAATAGAGTGGGCATAAATAAAAATTGCAAATACAACTTTTTATTTTATAGGAACATCGAGATTTAACTATGTGGCTGCCTTACCCATGCACCCATGAAGCAAGCTAGAATTTTCTTTTGTTGGTTTATAAACCTTATAAAAATAGAAAGTTCCATTGACAAAAAGACTGGACATGGTAGAGCATACAACTTTATCTACCCTTCTTATGGATATTGGTTGTAGAATAGTAGTTGTAATTAACTTGGAAATGTGGACCTCAGGTTGAAGTACGGTGAATGAAACAAATTAATAATAAACAATCTAATAGAACATTTGATTTCAAAAAGACTTTACCTTTTGCTGTGTTGCAGGACCCAGTGATTTGGGTGGAAAAGTACATGGTATCCGTCCATGATGAATATGATATGGTAATAGGAGACTGGGATCTAATGGGACCCAAGGAACTGAGAGACTAGAAGGTACACCAGGAGGGTCACAATGTGTTTTATGCAAATTATATGCTGTTCTAGTAACTTTTCCGTCAGAGGTCTTATAGATCAGGAGTGAAGAATCTTCTGCTGCATGAGACAACAAGTAGGAACCCTCCTGCAAGCTAAGTACACCATTGAAGATCAATCTATTAATAAAACTGAAAACAATTATAGGCATAGAACCACAACCTCTAAAATATAAAATAGACCAATAAAAGTAGACTTCAGATTTAAAGTCTTTTCATGCCTTTTAGGCAACTAAATTATTTTGGAACTTTGGAACTTTAGTACAAAGTTCAGAATATCTGATCATTTTCTTTTTATTATGTATTAGGCAATTTGCAAAATTTCAATCATCTAATAGAAAAACAATCTGCCTATTTTTCTAATCTATAGAGAACAGATGCTTCCTGAAAACATCTGTCTCTCAACATTTTCATCATTCAACATCCTAATTTTTATTTTTAGTAATAGAAGTTAATAGGTAGAAGTAGAGGATTAACAGATAGTAATTGATAGAAGTAGACACAGGTTAATGTTAATACTGAAATGTACACTTAAATTTTAAGAAGGTAGAGCTCATGTTAAATGATCTTATAATAAAAATTATTTTAAATTATAAAAGTGACAAAAGACATGAGAGAAAGTTAATGTTACATGTTTATGACGTCCAGTACTTTAAAATAAAGTGGCAGAAACTAATGATGGAACAACCAAGATATAATATGAAGTATTATTATGAGATAATAGTAGCAATAGCAGCCAACAGATATTGAATTTTTATCATGAACCAACAAATGTTATACTGCTTCATATCCATTTTTTCATTAAATCCTCTGCAACAAATCTTCAAGGCATAATATTAATTATTAACTCCACATAGGTGATAAATAAACAAATTAGAGATGTGAAGCAATTTGCCCAAAGTTGTGAGTATAGTAGGGTTTATATATAAACTCAGGCAGTCAAATTCCAAAGGCCATACCCTTAATCACGATCCTCTACTGTCACAATAATCAGTTATGTCAAACATCCAATCCACATTTTTCTTTTTTTTCTTAGAAAGCTTTAAGGGATTCAATGTATAACCATAAAGAGCTAATAGGATGATTAATACACTGTGCTTTCTTGGGATTACACATTTTCTGGATCAAAGGGGAACAGTTCTTTCTCACATTAATAAAAAAAGAGATTAATCATACTTCAGTTATACAGATCTCCTACAAATCTTTAAGTTACATTTTCATTAACATTTTTTTGGTGCAGGGGATTTTACCCAGGGGTACTTAACCCCTGAGTTCCATCCCCAGTCCTTTTGCATTTTGAGACAGGGTCTTGATAAGTTGCTTAGTACTTTGCTAAGTTACTGAGGTTGGCCTTGAACTTGGGATCCTCCTGCCTCAGTCTCCCTAGTCTCTAGGATTACAGGCACATATCCCCACACTCAGCCATTTTCATTAACTTTTTAAATTAAAAGTAATAGATGTTGATGAAGAAGGTCCCCAAAATTATTCTTATCCTTTAGGAACTTTTTTCTCTTGATCACTTTAATATAAGGAAATAATAATTGATAAAGAAGCAGGAATAAATAACATTTCAAAGATTGAGATTTTACTAATGAAAATCACTAAAATCACTAAAAATGAAGAAAACTTTGGTTTACAGAAAAATGTATACATATTTTTTGAGATGGGTTTTGCTATGTTGCCCAAGTTGGTTTTGAACTCCTAGGCTCAAGTGATCCTCCTGCCTCAACCTCCCAAGCTGTGCCATCCTGCCCTGCTCCAGAGCAATGTATTTAATTTATGGAGAATGAGACACTCCAAGGACAAGTATCATACACATGCCATACGAATGCAATGCACATGAAAAAACATAAAGACATACAACTCTGGTAGGCAGAATAGTGGCCTCCTAAAAATGTTTTTTTTCCACACCCTGGTTATCTTACATGGCAAAGGGGAAAGGTAGCAGATGGAACTATGGTGATTAATCAGCTAATTTTAAAATGGTCATATTTTCCTGGATTATTCAAGTGGGCCCAATGTAATCACAAGAGCCTTTAAACGTGGAAGGAGGCTGAAAAGACTCACAGGGAAATCCTACTGAGAAACAAATTCAGACAAGTGAATACTATGATTTTAAGCCAGTATGACCAGTTAGATCTCAAGATCTACAGAACTGCAAAATAATAAATTTGTGTTGTTTTACAAAACTGATATTTTACAGCTATGATAGAAAACTAATATAAGAACTGGGGAATATAGCTCAATTGTAGAGTGCTTGCCTAGCATGTGTGAGGTTTTCACTCCCCAGCACCATAAGTAAATAAATAAGAAAATTAGTAACAAATGAAATAAGATTGACAATAAAAATTCAAAAGCATCTGGCAAGTTTCATATATAAGTACTGTACCTGCTTAGAACTAAAAAGTACTCAGGTACTTACTGTACCCGACACCATTATTTTACAAATAAGGAAATTCACATCTGGTTGTATAATTTAAGTGGAGAGTTAGAACTTGAACTTGGAAATTTTGACTTTGAGTTCAGACTACTAAATTGTTGTCTATTTCTCTTTTCATGACAGAAAGTAAGTAAAAATTCATATAAGTTGGACAAATAATCATTTGGAGAATTCATATTCTTAAATTTGCCACAGAGTTAAAAACTTTGGTTACTAGTTCTCTGTGGCTTCTTTGTCCTGAACAAAAACTTTGTTAGTCTGAATAACGGTCTCCCATGATGTCTGTATCCTGTCTCCAGACCTGTGAATACATTAATTTTAATGGCTCTGCAAAAGTGTTTAAATTAAGGATTCTGAGATGAGGAGATGATCCTGGATTACTTGAGTAGGGCCAGGGTCCTTACAGGAAGCAGGCAGAGGAAAATACTATTACAGTAGGGACAATGCAGTGTCACCTGGATGCAGACATCTGAGTGATGAAATTTGAAGATGGAAGAAAGGGCTGCAAGTCAAGGAATACAGCTGCGTACTAGAAACTGAAAGAGAGAAGGAAGGCTTGGCAATGTACGCCTGTTATTTCAGCAACTTTGGAAGTTCAGACAGGAGGATCACAAGTTCAAGGTCAGCCTGGGTAATTTGGCAAGACACTGTATCAAAAGAAAAGGAAAAAAAAAAAAAAGCTCCAGAAAAAAGCAGGCCTGCTGACACCTTGACCTTAACCATGAAACTGATTCTGGATTTCAGGTCTTCAGGACTATAAAGAGAACTATAAATTCATATTACTTTAAGCTACTTGTAATAGGGGCAATTTGTTATATGGACAATAGGAAACCAATACAATGGCCTTTTAGAAAATATATTTGCAAGTTCATTAAAGCAGATACTATCACATTGTCTTTTTACTTGTATTTTTTACAATTTCAACTTCAACAAAATAATTCTTGTACTTCTAGTCTTTCTCATTGATTGTTAATAACATATTTTCAAAGTTTCTAAGAATATTTTCCTAAGAAAATCAGACAAATCAGCGCAAAGTGTCCAAAAAATACTTACCTACTTAATTTCTTTAGAATGTGTTGGAGAATGTTAAATAAACTTGAAACCCTATTAAACAGAAGAAATTTATGTAAAATTAAGCCAAAACACTTAATTATTAATAATTATAGCTTCTCAGGAAAAGAAATGCCCTCAATAACATAGGAAAACAGAAGTGACAATATAAAACAGAATGCTAAACTTTTAAACATTTGAATGAAAAAATGATAAATTTTTATTTTTGTTATTTCTTGATTTTCTTTTATAATCAAAGTATTGGCCTTGTGTTAAGCAGTTATAAAAAGATCACTGTTGTATGTTGAAATCACATACTTTTAAAAATACAGAAGAGTATGGCTTTTAAAGATGGTGTAAATTAGTTTTCAAATATTTGATGGGTACTTTAAATATGCAATGACAGAGAAGCTACTGATTGTGAATGGGATAACTAAAGGGAAATTAAATGTTATTCTGTTTTTTTTTTTTTTTTTTAGTATCTCTTCTAGATCCTAACTTAATATTTCTTTAAAAAAAATCATTTTCATTGAGAGAAGTGAGGCAGGCAGAGAGTGGGGTATAGTAGTTTTTCTATTCACATGTGTAAAGAAAAGTTACTGCCCAAGAAAAGCAATTCTTAGAAACAAAAGTGGATATATTTAAAGCAGAGAGTTCAAGTTTGAATCTGGGACTCTTAAAAAAACATCAAGCCTCAGAGCTAGTACTACTCAATTAGTGTAAATTAAGACAATTTCTCATTTAAGTGGTGAATTCAACATACCAACTAAGACCTAGACTGTCTGACATTAGCTCAGTAATGTGCTCTGGAGGCAAAGACCTATAAATCCTAGTTCTCATATATAAAATGGCAAAGACACTACCACCAGCCTTTCATAGAAAGTTGTGAGATACAAATGAGATAATATTTATAAGTTATTTTCCTTTGCATTTAGGCATTTAAAGTTCTGAGTACAATACATTCATTTAGTTTTGGTATACAAAAACGCTTGGTAGGATGGGCAAACTTAATATTTAAAAGTAAAGGAAAACTAGTTATCATACTAATAAGTTTTTCTCAATTCTGTCACAAAGTGAACTTTCTTACTTGAGTGCTGAAAGTTTTTCTTTTAATTCTTCTGAGGTAATTTCTTCTAGCAGGAAAAGCTTTGAAGTAAATGCATCAATATGCCCTAAAAATAAAATATGAAACTTAAAAAAAAGCAAATAAGGTATTTAAAAAACAAAAACCCAACAAGTCACCCACTCTCCTTCAAGAAAATTTTTACAAAATTTTAATAATTATAATACAAATTTCATCAAGTCTATCAAGCAAAGCTATATTTTAAAATTACAAAAAAATCAAATTATACAAGAAATACATATTCATTTAAAAATCTTTGCTGAATGTAGAAAAGTTTATACAAATATCCACAAACACAAAATAATCCCTAAGCCAACAATTTAAGAATAACTGTTCAGGGCTGGGGTTGTGGCTCAGTGGTAGAGCCCTTGCCTAGCATGTGTGAGTCACTAGGTTCAATTCTCAGCACCACATATAAATAAATTACTTAAATAAAGGTCCATTAATAACTGAAAAAAATTTTTAAAAGGTTAAAAAAAGAATAATTCTTCTAATATTACTATTTCTAATTTCCATTAAAGTTGCATTTTTATTGAGTTTTTCAAGGAAAATATATACTTATTGTTAAAACAAGCACTTAAAAATCAAAATTTATAGACTGGGCATGTTCTATGTATCTTTACACATGTGGTTTTTAAGATGAAAATTAGATTATAAAAAATATAGCTAATTATTTAAAGTACACCATGAGATTTCTTGTGGTTTAAGCAGTCTGTTTAGTCATTTTTCTTTGCACTACTGAGGATTAAACCCAGGGCCTTGTACATGCTACCACTGAGTATATTCCCAGCCCCTTTAATTTTATTTTGGGACAGGATCTCACTAATTTACTGAGGGTAATCCCTAATTACAATCCTCCTGCCTCAATCTACTGAGCACCTAAGATTATAGGCATGCACCTATAATCCTATAGGTGCATAGGATTATGCCTGATTCAAAGTCTTTATTTTTTTATAAGCATGATATGAATCTAGAATTCCAAAAAGCAAAACTGTACATGTCCAAAATAACACTTCTATTTTAAAAAGTCATGTTTATGTTTTAAACAAAACAGGGTTGAGACACATCACTGATGCCTTATGATATACCAAACCAAGGAAGAGTGAAACAAAACTTAGCCCTGAGACAAATGTTATACAATCAAGTCATGGTTTATTAAGGAGAATAAGAGAAACACTCACCATGACTAAAAGTGATATTGTTTTAAAATAATACTGTTTTTGGATTTTTATTTTTTTAAACTCTTAATATTGGGTTGTCTAATTACCAGGCATATTGATGTCAATCATAGGAACAACAAAAAATACATATAATTTGATATCTCATTTTTATATCTAGCCCACTTTCATTTGCTTTATGCTCAAAGAATTCAATTAGAAACGTTATTAACAGATGCCTTCCTTCTAGACAACAAATCCATCTGTTCCAACAGCCTTGTTACACAAAATTTGAGTTTCACCTCTTTTTTCCTAACAGTCATTATACAGTGACATTTTTTTGTAACTTTAAATTTATGTGCATTTAGTTGCATAGCCTAATATATAATGTAAAAAACTAAGATAACAGATTAAAAATAAATATTCATAATTTAGGGAGATTTTAACATATCTTAAGGGATTGGTAGAATATGCTGATTAAAAAATGAGTGAGTATATAAAAGACTTGAGAAAAAAAGGATTAACCAAATGAACATACAGAGAATACTATGCCCCAAACCTGCATAATATATAATTTTTTGCAAATATTTTCCTATGACATATGGTTATTAATATACCTATCTTTAACAATTATCGTTTTAGTGTGGTTGATGGCTTAATTGCACTGTCGTCCACGAACATACTGTCATCTTAGTCCTTTTGGTCTATTTTCATAAGTATATGTGTATATTTGCAAAAAATTATATAGTGACATTTCTAATAACATACTTGTACATTTTAATGGTTTAATAACATAGAAAAAGGATATTAAGTGCTATTTTATTTTTTGGTACTGGGGACCGAACTCAAGGGCACTTAACCATTGAGCTACATCCCTAACCCTTTATATTTTTTATTTTCAGACAGGTCTAGCTAAGTTGCTTAGAGCCTAAATTGCTGAGGCTGGCCTCTAACTTGCAATCCTCTTGCCTCGGACTCCTGAGTTGTTGAGATTATAGATGTGTGCCACCACACCTGGCAATATTATATTTTTAGATGCTTACAAAATAAGCCTTGAAGAGACTAACAGTTCTTATATTTTTAAGGAAACTCAATAAAAAAGTACATATTATAATATACATCAAATACAGTCTGTCAAAAAACTATACAGACAATCATCCTAAGTACTATGAAGGTCTACCTCCTTAAGATTACAACTATTAACCTTGAAGCTTCCTGACCTGTGAGCTTAAAATGAATTAACTATATGCCTGAGATACTTAAGTTCTTAGCCCTTGGGGCAGCTGAGCAGGGCTTGGGAGGATAAAAGCTTTCTAGCCAATGCCCTTCACTTACAAGCAATCTTGAGATCTCTATACATCACCGTATGTTGTACAAATGTTTTTCAGATGTGTCAAAGTTGGGAGGCACTGTTTATATAGTACAAATAAAGGCTTTGTATGCATGCGTTCATACATGTATACCTATATATACATAGGTAGGCCTTGCTTTGTTTGCAGGGCAGGACCATACAAATGATCATACTGGTGAAAACTATGCAAGCAATTTTTAATAATATATGATTCTTATGTATGATATTATATAAGTAATCTAAAAACTATGATTATTCTACCACCTTTAAGTATTCTGTCAAAACAAATTTTCCATCAATTATAAGTGCATAGGGAAATGAAAAAAACAGCAAAGTATGTATTTAGTTTATTTATAAAACCAGCCTGGCATGGTGTCACATGCTTGTAATCCCAGCGATCTAGGAGACTGAGGCAGGAGGATCACAAGTTCAAACCTAGCCTCAGCAACTTAGTGAGGCCCTAAGTAACTTAGTGCGACCCTATCTCAAAAATAATATACGGCTCAGTGGTAAAGCATTCCTGGGCCAAATTCCTGGTACTCCCCCACCGCCAAAATTCCTTATCAAGAATATTTTGAATAGTGCTTGTTGCATTCTTAAACAACTCATGTAGAAAGAAAGCATCTTTTCTATGTCGTGGTGAAATAGCTTCAAACAGTACATTCTTTGAGCATTCAATGTCACGAAGTATCCCAGGAGTTCCTTTAATATAAAATCTTATGCTGCTGTCACTTCTTCATTTTTTATGTCACAAGAATTTTCCTCATTTATGTCAACAGAGTAGCCTTCACTAAGTTCCTCTAGCAGAAAATCTAGAGTTTCTTGAGGAGTAGGAGTGTCAACACTTGTACTGTCAGTTATTTCTTCTATAACTCCAGGTAAGTATGATTCAAATTTCATTTCTAGCAATATTAATTTTTATTTCTTTATTTTAATCTGTGTTGGCCAATTCCCTCTTTTGAGTATCCACTTTTACAAATATTATATGGGTTTAACACTGGAAGATAAGGAGGTAACACAATTGTATGCTTCGTTTTCTGTACACGAACTCAATGATAGGTGAATAGTGATCAGTCACAGATCATGAATGAGGTGGCACAACTTGCCAGTGATTATGATGTGCATCTATTATCTATGTAGTGATCAGAGCAAACAGTGAAGATTGTATGCAATTACTCACTGTTAATATGCTGTCATAACTGGTATTTATACTTATAAGAATTGTGCACAGTGAGGACTGCCTGTACACCAACTATATAGAATTGATATACATTATAGGACTGGAGGGTGATACAGAAATTGTGGTAAGACTACTTTGGATGCTTTCTTAAAGGAGTAAATCTTAGCCAGGCAAGGTGGTACACATCCTTAATCCAAGGAGGCTATGGCAAGAGGATTCCAAGTTTGAGGACAGATTCTACAATTTATTGAGAATCTTGTCTCAAAAAATAAAAAGGGCTGAGGTTGTAGCTGAGTGGTAAAGCACCTCTGGGTTCAATCCCCAGGACCACACACATTAAAAATCAACCAGTCAGTCAATCTTACTGTTTTTAATGGGGCATGGGGCAAGTAGGAAAAAAAACAAGTACTGTAATCTAGGGAAAGAGGGGAATGTGCTTATAGTAAAGCAAGCAAACAAACAAAAAACAAAACAAACAAACAACAACAAAAAACAAGTGTACTTGAGCTTCCTGAAAAAGAATCTATGAGCTATAGAAGTGGTTCTCGAAGTGTGATCCCTGGACTAGCAGTATCAACCTCATCTGAGAACATGTTAGAAATGGAAAGCCTTCTATTTCTAATTCAGACCTATTAAGTAAGATGTTAGAAAGCTCCATTTTAACAAGCTCTTTAAGTATTTTTCTTGAAAATTTTTCTTAAGAAGTACTATAATATTAAACAAAACAAAAAACACCTCAAACCTCATGTGCTTTAAAATACATTTCCATGTGAAGTATAGCTCAGTGGTAGAGCACTTGCCACTACCACTAGAATATGGAAGGTCAGCATCAAAACAACAAATATGTGGTGTGTGTGTGTGTGTATCCATATAAAAATGGAAAACAAGCCCAAAACCCACAACCATACATGTTTTTCTTTTGATTTAGTCAAACCGTTGTCACAGAAACCAAACATATTATCCCATCACACTAAAATGAATGGCTCTTATGTGGATAGGTTCACTGAGGAAAACCAGAACATGTGGCAATGATTACTTAAGACTTTTTAAGAATACTGTAGATGAAATAATCCACACAGTCAATGATGGTAGTTTTATCTGTTAAATTGTGCATTAAAAAATAAAAAATGAATCTTGGGGCTGGGGTTGTGGCTCAGTGGTCAGTGGTAGAGAGCTTGCCTAGCATGTGTTAGGCACTGGGTTCGATTCTCTGCACCACATATAAATAAATAAAATAAAATAAAATAAAGGTCCATCAACAACTAATAAAAATATTTTTAAAAAATGAATCTCTCTCATCAGTCAGTTCAGTTCACTGATAAAGTTTTGCTGGGTCTTTTCCTAAAGTGGATGTGGTTGGCAATTACTATCAAGCAGCCGACATGAAGACTATTAGTGTGAAGTCTCTGGAGAAACATTAAGATCCTGGTTACTAATTAAAAAACTACTACAATAAACTTCCAGCAGTGCATATGAAAGAGGTGGAGTTAGGCAGAGTGAATTAATTATTTCATTATTATGTTATTAGATGAATAGTGATCAGTCTATATTTCATAAAATATGAAAACAAAATATTGGTTAGCCAAAATAAGGGGAAAATTCCAAGTGAACAACTTTTCCTGGATTAGGCGAGAAAAATACACAGCACTTATTACATACATGCTACCCACTGCATAAATACAGAATTCCATCAGACTAACCTCAAACCACATATTGTCTAACAGGAAAAAGAGATAAGTAGAAGACAACAAAAAGAGAGTAAAAGATGAAAGGTGAAAGATGGTACACTGAGTGATGGAAAAAAGGAAAAGATCATATGGAGGGGCAACTTGGGATGATTAGGAGGGACTGAGACATATGGAATGAACTGAGCTATATAGGATTAGGCATTCTAATGGGAGAAAACAAATGATCAGCAAATAATCTATCACATGAGGTATGTTCATTGTAAATGAACCCAGCCAATCAAACCCCTGCCCAATTTCTAGCCCTGTAAAACACAAAAACAAAAAAGTAAAAAGTCACTTCATTAATGTGAGATTTAAAGACAGTGTTATTATAATTTTATGAAAATTTCAAAAAAGTATGAATCAATTAAATAGTAAACCAATTAAATAGTACTTTTAAAAGTAGCTTGTTAGAATATACATCTATTATTTTTAGTTAACTATCTGTTAAATAAGAATTTAAAAACAAAAGATTATTTTGACACTCATGTATAGTGAGATTGATATGAAATAAGAGGAAAAAATGAAACATTTGTTATCACTAATTCCATTTTGCAGGTTAAATCTAGAGTAGAAATGGGAGTTTAAGAGGAATGTTAACACAATTAGAAAAATAAAAACAAGCAAGTTCAAAAATGGAAGTTTTCCAATTGAATTTAAATGTATGTATTTACAAAAGAATTAAAAAGAAAGCCTCTTATATAACTTACCAACATAAAACGAGCAGTTGGAATGCAATAAACTTTCTGTCCATAAGCGACAAAGTTCACTTTCTGTTAGAGCTTCAACTCCATAACAAGCTTGATATTCTACTTTTGGTAGTACATAAACTGGAAATTGCTGAAATTCAAGATTATAGTTTTTCAAAGCTCCATTATTTACTATTGATAACAAATATATTTGCCTACATAGCTTTGCAGCTTTTAAATGCTTTCAGGTAATCTTATTTCATCCTTTCATACAGAATAGGATTCAGACAGAGAGATGAACATATCTGCCCTTGATGGGCAAAAGAAGCCTTGGTTGATTCAGGCAAGAAAGGATAAATGGATAAGGAAGATTCCTCACCACCACCTCATCCCCAGTGTAAATCACTATACCTGTGTGTGTGTGTGTGTGTGTGTGTGTGTATTTTTTTTTTTTTTTAATTTCTGTCAGGGAATGTGATTGACAGACTCCTTGGAACAGAACCTATCATACATAATTGTCCAAAGATTCAAAGCTAGATGCTGGGAAGCAATGACTATAATATATACTAAAAATTCTCAAGAGGAAAAAAACAGTAAAGTTTTTTGTTGTTGTTTGCCCTTTTAAGCATTAGTTCCATTGTCTCAGGCTAAAATACTCTGAGCAGCTTGTTTTAATCCTATGAATGAATAAGCATTAATAACCACATTAACAATTGTGGATGTCATTTATCTTCATTAATATAAAAGATTTTATTCTAGATACTAAGTATCTGAGAAATTATCCATTCAGGGTTTACTGGTCAGAATTCCAAACAAATTAAGTAAAATGACTATAGCCAAGCACAAGAAATGACTATAACCACTAAAGGAGAATATGTAAAAATATACATATTTGTGAAATAATAAAACATTATTCTTATTCATTGTCCTCATGTTTGTCAAAGAAAATTCTTTTTTCCCCCCTGCTCTGCAGTGCTGAGGATTGAACCCAGAGCTTCCAGCATGTCAAGCAAGCACTTTACAACTGAGCTACAACCCCAGTCTAAAAACTCTCCTCTTAGCAGAACTCTATTTCCAGTTGCAGAAAAAGAAACATGAGATTTCAGTAACTTACTCAGAGTGATATGGCTAGATAGCACTTTTGAAATTATACTAAGATACTGCACTCACAAATACATCTGAAAATATTTCATCAATGTTGCTGAATTGAGCCATGTTGCAAGTTAGTCAAGAAGTGACTAACTTGGTGGACTTAACATAATGGTAGTAATAAGAACAATTCAAATACAATAAAATTTTTGTTATCAACATGTGAAACAGTATGGTTTATATGATTACCTCTGAATTTTGTAAAACTTTAAAAAGTAGTGATTCCTAAATGTCAATATGCACATGAATAACGTAATCATTCAAAAATGTAGAATCTGGGCTGGTACTCAAGGTTTTGCATTAACTATATCCTAAATTTGGTTTTAATTTCTATATGTATTCTACTGCCATCTCCAGGAAGCCATGGGAAAGGAAGGCCTGAATATTTTATCTTTCCTTAGCAACCCAAAATTGAAGTAAAAATTTAAAATCAAGATTCCTGTACTATAAAAACTAAATTCATTATTTCCCTTCCCATGTGATAGGTGGCTCCTACTCTGTTCTCCCCCAAGTGAAAGCTTTTCTTGGTTCTGTCTTCCTGTTTTTCACATAAATCTCTTAAATCTTTACATATATTTCTAAATAGATATTCCATAGCTAGTAGCTTTTCATCAAAATTATTAATTATCTTTTATTTTCCTCAATATTTAGCACCTTCAAGATCCCTTTTTCTGCTTGGTTAAGTGGATCATGCTTATAATCCCAGTGACTTAGGAGGCTAAGGCAGGATAATTACAAGTTCAAAGCCAGCCTCAGCAACTTAGTGAAGCCCTATGCAACTTAACAAGACCCTGTCTCAAAATAAAAAATAAAAAGGGATGAAGCTCAGTGGTTAAGTGCCCCTGGGTTCAGTCCCCGGTGCCAAAATATTTAAATAAACAAACAAATAAAACCATTATTCTGGTTCTACAATGCCTATATAAATTTTAAATAACTGATTCTGAACTTTTTAATCATTTTTCAACATAGCACTTAGGATATGTGGTTAACTGTGACAGACAATAACAGATAATATCAAATTATCCAGAGTTACTCAGTCTGGATTTCATAATTATGCACAGAACTCAGTGAATTTCAGTTTTATCTTAAGATCCAAATTAGCCTCTTTGTTTCATCATTTGAAACTGGCTGCTGTTTTAGGTTCTCTAAAATGCAGCTCTTGTTAAGCAGAGTTTTGATGAGGAAGTTTAAGTGATACTGGGAATTAAAATCTCAACCATGATAACAGAACTGAAGTATCAGAGGAAAACAAAGGAGAGATGTATTAATTTCTTTCTTTTTCCTTTTCTTTTTTGGTAGTACTGGGGATTGAACTCAGGGCAATCGACATGCTAACAATCATGAGCTACAAACCTCAGCTCTTTTTTTTGTTTGTTTTTGTTTTTTGTTTTTTTTTTTTATTGGTTGTTCACAACATTACAAAGCTCTTGACATATCATATTTCATACATTAGATTGAAGTGGGTTATGAACTCCCAATTTTACCCCAAATGCAGATTGCAGAATCATGTCGGTTACACATCCACAATTTTACATAATGCCCTATTAGTAATTGTTGTATTCTGCTACCTTTCCTATCCCCTACTATCCCCCCTCCCCTTCCCTCACATCTTCTCTCTCTACCCCATCTACTGTAATTCATTTCTCTCCTTGTTTATTTTCCCATTCCCCTCACAACCTCTTATATGTAATTTTGTATAGCAATGAGGGTCTCCCTTCAAAACCTCAGCTCTTTGGAGATAGGGTTTTGCTAAATCGCTCAGGGTGGACTTGAGCCTCAGGCCCCTGCCCCCTGAGTAGCTGGGATTATAGGTATGTCCCACTATACCTGGCAAGGTAAGGTTCTTGAACAGCAGAGGTTAAAGAAGCTTCTAAGTATTTTTAAGCTTTAAGCTGGTTTTAAGATAGAAATATTTATGAGAATGTATCCTTACCTACTTAAAAAGTAGCATTAAAAATATTTTTTGCTGGGCACAGTGGCACAGGCCTATAATCCAGAAACTCAGGACGCTGAGACAGGAGGACCACAAGTTCAAAGCCAGCCTCAGCAATTTAGCGAGACTCTGTCTCAAAAGTAAAATATTAAAAAGGCTGGGGATATGACTCAGTGAATCTCCAGTACCAAAAAAAGAAAGAAAAATTTCACACTAGTGCCTCAACTTTCCCCGAAGTACCCTTCTTTAACAATGTTCCTGTTCTCCCAATTCCTCAATTTTTCTCATTTTTTCAGAATTATTTATTGAGTTCCTATGGCATAGAACATTTAAGAAAAACAAAGATGAATGGGACATGATTCCAAGGAGCAGACATTCAACTCTGGGATTTAAACCATGTGTAGTGAACATCACATACAGGTGTGATAAGCATTCATTGAAAATTTTAAAATTTTTCTCGGTTTGACACAATCAGAAATATGAATTTCTTTTTTTAAAATATTTATTTATTTTTAAGTTTTAGGTGGACACAATATCTTTATTTTATATTTATGTGGTGCTGAGGATCAAACCCAGTGCCTCGTGCATGTTAGGTGAGCAATCTACCACTGAGCCACAATCCCAGCCCAGAAATATGAGATTTCTATCCAGACATTCTTTTGGGGCTCAATTGTTTTGACACCATCTTGATGAAGGATGAATCTTCTCCTATAAGGTTATGTCTGGACATTTATCAATTTCACTTGAGTCCAGTGAATGATAAAGTTCTTGCCAACTTGTATTGTTTAAGAAGTAAGTTAATATCCGAAATTTCCCTACGCTATTCTTAAGAGATACTAGCCATCAATAATTTCTAAGTACTATAGGCTAAAAGAGAAATACAAAGTGCTAGCTGGGCAGGGTGGTACATGACTGTAATCCTAGCAACCTGGGAGTCGGAGGCAGGAGGATTGCAAGTTCAAAGCCAGCCTTAACAACTGAGTGAGGCCTTAAGCAACTCAGCAAGACTCTGCCTCTAAAAATAAAATATAAAAAAGGGCTGGAGATACGGCTCAAGTAGTAAAGTGCCCCGGGGGTTCTATCACTATTACCAAAAAACCCAAAACAAAACAAAAAATAAAGTGGTATGAGTTCAGAGGGTAGGAAGTAAAAGAAGCAAGGGTAGTCCCAAAATAAATAAGAGACAGAAAGTAAGAATTATAGAATTAAACATTGAAAATACAATTGATAGTACTGATACTATAAGTGTTCAAGTTTATACTTATTAAATTCATCCCAGCTAACTACAAATGAGACAAGAAAAATAACAAAGTAAAATTCTTAATTCAGAGATTATCGGCATTTATCTGAGAGAAGGCTACCAGAAAACCTATAGAATTTGTTATTCCTTGATTTTTCCTTTATAAAAAACACTTTCCAGGGGTTAGGGATGTAGCTCAATGGTAGAGCATTTGACTAAAATGGGTGAGGCCCTGGGTTCAATCCCTAGCACTCACCTCTGAGAAAGAAAAAAGCATTCCTAGATACATGTAATTCAAAATTATTGGTCTGTAAAATTTCACGTTTTTAGCACTTCTTTTCCTTTAGTTATTCTTTAAAGTCAGGGAATACTCTACCAGGATCAGTACTGGAAAATATCACTATTCTTTATTCATCTAATCACTATTCCAAAACACACTGACAACCTAAAGTGGTCAACAATGATTTTTATTGGTGCTGGTTTAGATAGCAAGACACGAAAATTAAAAAAAAAAAAAAAGTATGTGACAAATAAACACAATGGAAAAAATTTTTTAAGAAAAAAAAAAGGCAAAATACTTTAATACTTCTTACATAATCAATTATAATATAGAAGCTTCTCTTTACTTACCAGAATTCATTCAATAGTCACACAAAAAATGCTAACTAGTCTGAAACAGAACTTCAAATATCAAATAGAGAAGCCTTTTGATTTAAGAAGCAATTATCAAAAATTTCTTAAACTGAAGAAAATGTTGATACCTAATCCCCAAACAACAGCGAAAAGAGATTTGGTCTTCTAACAATCCTGAAAACGCTTCAAATGTGTGTGAAAGCCTATCTATCAAAACTTGTACTTTCAAATAAACCAAGAAAAGTTCCAATACCCCATTTGATTCAAATGTATGATATGTCAAGATCATTATATTGTCATGCGAAATAAAAAAGGGGGGGGCTTGTATGTCATCACAGAAATCCAAATTCACATAGAAAACAGGAATAAATGTGCCAAACTAGGTCAAATTTATGATGATGAACTTTTCATAAGTTGGTATGGTCTATGTAAGGATGTTACTGGTATTAATGACTATTATGTATAATTAAACACTTTTCCTTATTAAAATTGATCTCAGTATTTTACTAAAAAACACTATAAGAATGATAAACAATTTAAAATTAAACTTCATATTAATGGTATTTTAAATATTTGCTGTTGATCTAACTTTGCTATCCCATTTTAATCCCCCAATAACAACTTACTCTTCTGATTTTCTTCCGTTTTTTAGAACGTGGTCTTGTCTCTATTCTCTGGACACTGCAACGCACAAGTAATAACAGGTCTTGCAGGCTAAACAATTTATAAACAAAATTTCCTTCTTGAGGAGCAAGATATTCTGATGTATCTTCAACATAGTCCTGAAGTTCATATGGCAATCCTTTAAAAATAATATTTCTCATTTTTATTTTAAAATACATTAGCCCTTTATTCATCATAATTCAGTCTACAACAATTCAGTTAACTATTTTTTAAGCTTTTACCAACTTTACTTTCTACTTCCTCCACCTAATTGATGCTCACACTATTACCATTTCTATTTACTGGAACTGTTACAAATCTAGCTGAAATCAAAGCTTTAAAGTTTTTTTTCTCTCTCTCTCTCTCTCTTTTTTCCCCCAGTGCTGGGGATAAAACCTAGGGCCTCATACATGTTAGATAAATGCCCTACCACTGAGTTACAACTCTAGTCCAGTTCTCTTCCTTCTAGTATTACCTTCATTAACTTTAAGCAAAGTATAAATTAGTGAGACAGTACATCAAATTAAAAGAAAAAAAGTTTAAAAAGTAACGTTACGCCTATTCTAGGCAGAGCTGGGGAAGAGATTTACATTTATTTCACAAAATTCAAAAGTAACAAACTATAGTCTAACACAAGTACAAATATTGGTCTGATCAATGTTTATAATTGGTGCATTTCCTCTTCTTCAGTTTGCTAAACCACATTACCTATAGCTTAGCAGCCACCTTACACAGTGGATAAACATTAAGTTATAAAACCCATAAACCTCTGGTACATATCTAGAGAGGATATTCAGGAAACTGAAATACTGATCAAGAAACTAAAAGATTCAGTATCAATGACTAGATAAAGATTACAGCACAGGCCATAATAGAGACTGTGAAAGAATGAAGGAGAAAAAGTTAAAAAAGGAATAGATAAAATAGTATAAGTTCTTTGTAAATATTTACTTACGTCCTTTTGGCTTCTGAAATGCAGAAGACCATCCAGATTTTGGCCAACTGGAGGCATCTGAAGGAGCAGAGGGTTGCTCAGAAATAGGTGGTTGTTTAGAATTTTCTAAATTCATTAAGGGCAATTCAGGTACTTTTCTGGAAATGGGCTTTAAGAGCTCATCCTGCATTTTTAAAATTTCTCCAACTGGATCAAATTTTTTATATACCCGTTTGATAGGTTTTTTTAAAACACATGACTCTTCAGAATTACAAGTGGTAGTAGTAGTAGTCTGGTTTCCTACAGAAACTTGTTCTGAAGAAGAATTTGGACTCGCTGGTCTAGAACCTAAACTAGAACCCACAACAGCTATTTTTTCATCACTATTATTTTCACACTGTGTATCAATGATTAAACAGTCCTCATCTGTATCACTACTGCAAGGAATTACTTTTTCAGTTTTAGTTGTTTCTGATGTAGAAGACTTTTCCTTTGAATTGTCTATGTTATCTAGAACATTCAGTCTTTCATCTTTGGTATATACTGTATCTGTAGTCATATCATTTTCATTAGAGTTTTCAATTTCCTTGGAATTTTCAAACTGTAAGGCATTAGATGTTTTCAAGTCATTATCTTGCATCAAAGACTTGTCAGAACTGGTTACCGTTTCACCACATGGTACACATCCCTGATCATCTTTATTTTTGCATTCTTCAGGGCCTCTTTCCACACCAGTGACCAGTTGTTTCTCCTTCTGCAATTGTTCCATTAGAATCTGAGTTAAACTTCTAGAATTAGCAGAAATGTCTGGTGCAGATGGTGCTACAGGTGTAGCTGCTGCTTTGGGGGCTGTGGAATCAGTCAAGATGGGTACCGTGGAAGTATTTGCTGGACTTGGTGACTTTGATGGTTTGGTAGTAGTTACTCCAAAAGTTTCAAGTTCTGTGACATCATCATCAAAATCCAGATCCAAATTTTCAAGAGTCTCAATTTTTCGGCACTCATTAACTTCACTGGATGTCTTAGAAGAAAATACATTGGTAACTTATTAGTAAAAATTTCAGAGCATGCTTCACCTATTTCTTAATGTCCCTATCTCTCAGATATATAGTTGTATTTTTAAAAGTAGAAAGAAAAGTCTAATGTTTCTAAATGATTCTTGCTTAAGATGACAACAAACTACAATCACTATTTAGCCTGACTTTCCCATTGAAATATTCAGGAAAACAATTTGCTAAATTTTAACGCACAGAAAACAGTGAATTGTGAAGTACTGCATCTCAAGAGGATTTTACACTAATCAAAAAGAAAAAAAAGATGATCACCAAGAAGAAATGCAGGATCAAACAGGAAGACAGGTTTTCATTTATGCCCACCTGTGCACTCTTGCAGACACCTGGACTTAGCTGAACTGTAGGAAAGCCTATTTGCTGCTGTGAGGAAGCTATTTTCTAACATAACCAGAGAAATGTTGCTACCTCTAGTGCGTTCCTAATATTACCCAGTAGCTTTCTTTCCATACCTACTCAGTGAAAACAATTTTTGAGTAATGTAAGATGGGGCAAAAATGGACAGGGTGGTACTGTATCTGGGACATGAAGTCACTGAGTTCATGGTTCTTTATGTACTATTCTAGTCACTTAAGAACCACACGCAGGGCTGGGGATGTGGCTCAAACAGTAACGCGCTCGCCTGGCATGCGCGGGGCACTGGGTTTGATCCTCAGCACCACATAAAAATAAAATAAAGATGTTGTGTCCACCAAAAATAAAAAAATAAAATATTAAAAAATTCTCTCTCTCGCTCGCTCTTAAAAATAAAAAGAACCACACACAGCTTTAGTTTATTCAGGAATAAAATGTCTCCTTCCAAAGTAGACAAAAAGCATCAGAATAGCTCTCTTCAATGTGGCAGAAAACATTAGATAAACACTATGGAAATTTGGTTATAAGATATGAATACTACTAACCTTTCAGTTTAAGATTTGAGAGAAAGATTCTAACAACAATCAAATAGTAAGGAAAATCAAATAGTAAGGGAAGTTAACTAACCTCTCTAACCTCAAATTCCTCATTTCTAAAATAGGAATAAGAGGGTTAGTTCTCAGATTTATTCCAAAGTTTAAATGAGAAACTATATATAAAAAGTTTCCTTGCATAGTGCCTGGCACAGAGTAGGTAGCCTCCAAATAAATGGTAGCTCTTAGTAAAACAAAAAGTTCCAAATTTAGTAAAAAAGTAAAATTAAACTATATGCTGTTTACATCAGACATTCCACCACAAAAAGTTTGAAACAAAACAAATGAACATGACATTAAGAAATAAAAACAGGAGGAATAACAATGTTAGTGTTAGACATACCAGAATTCAATGAAAAAAGCATTAGACAGAAAAAGGAAGAATGATGTGTTGAAAAAAGATGATATCCATGTGAGAATAGATAATGGTCATGAATTTGTGACATACCAAATATGAGGTTAAAATATATAGTCAAAAAGAAAAATAGAAGAAAATTTCGACAGAAACACAAGTGTACTTGGTCAATGATACCCTGTCTCTTAAGTGAAAATAGAAATTCATTAAGAAAATTTTAAACAATAAACCCAAGCACTTGCAAATTAAAAAGCACTCCAAACTATTGGATAAAAGGAGAAATAAAAATAATTACAGAATACTTAGAAAGCAACAAAAATTAGAAGAGCAGATGTTAAAAATTAGAAGTATCATAATTTGAGGATCCATATAACAGTACCTTCTTCTAACAATTATTTTGATTTCATTTTGCTAGAAGTGTAGTGGAGACATTAGCAATCCAGAAGCATCTTACTCCAAATATGGGGCCTGAAAACTTAGGCTACAAATCTCTGAGAAAGCTCATTTACTTCTGGTTTACTTTTTCTCCTGTGGTATCTAAGTCTTTGGTGGAAAAGTGAATTCTGACTTGTAATCCCCTAATTCTGTGATGCTGCCAACAGCACAGCTCATTTCTTGGTTGCCACTTTGGAATTGGCAAATACCATCCAGGGCAAAAACGACCCTAAGTGACAGGCTTACACCTCCTATATTCCTTTCTTCTCTGTTATTTCAGCCCTGGCTATAATTCCTCACTATCTTATTAGTAGTTCTTTGATGCTTCTAAGAGAGCAAGTTTTATATTTAGTCTGGCTCTTATAGTTAGTCTTATAGTCTTGACATTCACCTCATACCAATATTAGGTAGATATTCAAAAGTAAATGTAAAAGAATAAAACATAAGAAAACTGGAAGTGCTGTGCTTTGTGATACTATACATCATAAAAAGTATTAGGCCAAAAACAAACAGAAAAAAACTTAAAATATATAAAAAGCAAAAGGCCAATATACTTAAAATTGTGTGATCTCTTAAATGTAAGAAAGACATTTTCATATTTGACTTTAAAATTTTGTTTCTTCTTCACTTTATTCAAGTTTCTATTCATATGGCTTGTTCTCAGGCCTTCTTGGTCATGAATGTAAAACAGTCTTGCCCCTATCCACCTATCTCCCTTTAACCTATTCTATTTTTCTTTATAGTGTATCACTATCTGCTTTGTGGCTGCTTATTAAGAATCTCTGCTACTAATGCAAGCTCTGAGAAGAGACTTTGTTCTCATTTACTGCTGTATCCTCAGTGCATAGAACAGCATCTATTCAATAACTACTTGTTAGACTGAATTAATGAAGTTTTCTAGAAACAGAATAATCATAGAGAAAATACTTTAAAACACACTGAATAAAAGCTAATATATGCAGTGTCAACTGTCAATCTAATACTTTATATGAATTAACTGCTTTAAACCCAAACTACCCAAAGAGCTAGGTAATATCATACTCGTCTTACAGATGAGCAAAATAAACAGATTATATAATTTGCCCAAGGCCACATAGCTACCAAGTATACTGAAAAAGATTAACAATCTAACCAAATACTTTCTGTACCAATCAAATTAAATTCATCTGTTCCCTTTCACACTTAAAATTCTTGAATAGGAATGAGGCCAATTAAAATCTCATATTAACCACTACCAAGACGAGAACATTATTAAGTTTTTAGTGTATGTACACTGAGCATCTTAAATAAATACCAAACTTAACCCTCACAACAACCTTGTGAAGTAGGTCCTACTACTTTTGTTTTATGTGAAGAAAAAACGGAGGTTCAGGGAGGTTAAATCACTTAACGTCTTCTAGACTGAGAATTCAACTCTAAATTTGAATTTAAAGACTATTTTATACACTTACAAATATACATACCCATTACATACACACACACACACACACACACTTTATTTTGTGGGTTACTCCACATCTGTGGAATTTAGATCAAAGCACATTCATGTTCACCTGGATTTCAGGGTTGAGGGCTCTAATCTATAGACATAAATCTGCACATATTTATTTAGTATTAACACAATCACAATGGGGATTTTTATAACCAATAACATTTTGAATAAAAATTTACTACGTTTTTACACTAAGAAAATTAAACTCCACATACAAGCTTTAAGAAAATTTATCAAAACCAGATCTGATGGCATGCACTTACAGTCCTCAACATTTGGGAGACTGAAGTGGAAGGATCACTTGAGCCCAAGAGTTTGAGATCACCAGCCTGGACAACATAATGAGAGCCCCCTTTCTCTTAAAAAAAAAAAAAAATTAGGGGCTGGGGTTGTGGCTCAGCAGTAGAGTGCTCACCTAGCATGTGCGAGGTGCTGGGTTCAATCCTCAGCACCACATAAAATAAATGAAATAAAGGTATTTTGTGTCCAGCTACAACTAAAAAATATATAGTAAAAAAAAAATTTTTTTTGTCTAATTTGTGACACCTTTGTAAGTCAATAAAATATTTAGATGAAGGACCTAGCTAGGAGATTTGAAATCTATTTGGATTGAGTCTTTGGTATACAACAAAGTGTTTTATAGCTCTGCAACATATAATTGATACATGACACGTGTAAACTCCTTGAGGTATGTATGGTGTGATGTTTTTGTACATTTATGTTGTGTACTGATCAACTAAGTATATATGTTATCCATCATCTCAAAAATTTACCATGTCTTTGTGATAAACATTAAAATTCTTTTCTTCTAGCTATTTTGAATACTAATCAAATTTTTGTCTTTCTGTACATTGTCTTTCTGTGCGCCTGGCTCATTTAACTTAACACTATGATCTCCAGATAGATACCATTTGTATCTATCCTGATACAAATGACAGGATTTCCTTTTTTTGTTTTGTTTTGAAGAGCTGAATAGTTTTCTAATGTGTTTACATATCACATTTTCTTTACCATCATAAATCCATTAATGGACCCTTAGGTTGATTCCATATCTTGGCTACTGTGAATAATGCTGCAAGAAACATGTTAGTACAGGGATCTCTTTGATACACTGTTTCTTTTAAATATATATCCAGAATTATGATTGTTGGATCATATGGCAGTTCTAAAATTTTTGAAGAACCTCCAAACTCTTTTCTGTAGTGACTGTACTAATTTACATTCCCACAAACAGTATATAAGGTCCTCTTTCTCTACATCCTGACTACTATTTGTCATTTTTTAGTCTTTTTGATTATATCCATTCTATAAGAAGATAATAATATCTCATTGGGGTTTTAATTTACATTTTCTTGATGATTAATAATATTGAGCATTTTTTCATATACTTGTCAACCATTTCTCTTCTTATGAGACTGTCTATTCAGATAATTTTCCTATTTTCTTAAATTTATTTTTAAGTGACACATGAAAACATAAGAATTATACACATTAATGGTATATGATGTAATGTATATATATATATATGACCATTTTGCTACTAAGTTTAGAGACACATAATAAAAATAATACTTCAAAAGGATAAACATGTACATTCTCTTAAGGAAACAAAAAACCATTACATACTTCCATTTCAGATATACACTCTTCAGGTTTGTCCATAAATACTGCAGAGACTGGAACAGATGTGGTTTTGGACATCATAAATTTTAATGGAACTTCATGGAAAATTTGATTTCTTTCTCTCATTGTCATTTTCTTCTGGGGAAGTGGTGAGTTAATATAAATTACTTTAACTGGTTTGGAACCTTAAACCAGAAACAAAAGAAAAGAAGTGAAGAGTAGCTGGTAGCTTTATTCAAAACAAATCAGAATACATGAAAGATCACTAAACAAAGAGACATAGGGCAGAGGAATTGCAACTCATATATTTGCCAATCTTGAACGAAAATATTTTTCAAATCCCTAAAGACAAACTCAACTGGCAAGACAAACATGCTCTTTTCTAGCCATGTTTAAAAATAATTTTCTGGTTTTTAATGTTGTACTCTGTTATTATTACTCAGTTCTTAAAGGAACTTGCAAAAAGTGATGAGATTTTTACCACAGAGAATACCTTATATTTGATTTTAATTTGTAGTTTTGTTTCATTTAAAGTCTTTAATTTATTTATGTTATAGACATAAAATTTTAATTTTATTGTTAAAAGAGAAACTAGTATAGACCTACTTTAAGTCTGATTTTCAATAATGGACAAGTAAATAAATCCTGGAAATTAAACCATTTGAAGTTGTGTAAAGAAGTACAGCATTCCTTCATTTAAATAAAAGACAGAAGTACTTCACCATTTCATGTATTTCTGGCAACCTAAGTTATAATTACTTTTCTATCTTTCACCCCTTAACAAGACTACAGGTACTGTAGACTTAATACTCGTCACTTCTTTAGTAGCTTCATATTTGAAAAAGTTCTACTGAGTTTAAGTGTTAAGGACTGGGGATACAGCTCAGTTGGAAGAGTACCTGCCTCAATCCCCAGCACCACCCACCCACACCCACACCCACACCCACACCCACACCCACACCCAAAAAGAGTTTAAGTGTCAAATTGACATTTCCCCTAAACCAAGACTTTTGTATTTGACAAATGACCACCTATGTTTGAACAATTGAAATGGAATGGTTCCAATATCCTTTTGAGAGCATTATCTGACATAGCAAATCACAAACCTGCAACAGGTATAACTTGAATACACACTGGAATTTCCCATTGTTCCTTATAGCTTGGTCCATGATTATTTAACAAAGTGAATAATGATTGACTAGTTAGAGCTATCTGAGGATGATATCTTGAAACAAGCTTCTCTGCATTTGGATCCTTACTAATATCCTGAAAAAAAAACACATAACTTGTTAATTGGTTATATTCATTGACAATTTGACAAAGCAATGAAAAGAAGGGAGGAAGCAATAAAGGGAACTTCAGATTAACCAAGTTATATGTATTTTGTGAGATACAGATTACTGAGATCCAAAGCCACCTGGCTACTTACATAGTGCATAGCTTCAGCTCTTTGTTCTGGTGTTTCAATGGAAGACATGTTATCTTTTGAGAGCTGCAACTTTGCAGGCATTGAGGGAAATACTGTTTTCACAAATTTTACATTGCCCTAAAGAAGCCAAAAATGAAAATATTATTGCAAAAATCCTGATGTATTTTTCCCCTAAGTATCTTTCATCATGAAAACTCTTAGCTGAAAATTCATTATTCTACTAAATGCAAATGTGGAAACTCTTTAAGCCAAGATGTTCCCTAATGTTTTCTCTAAACCATCCCAATTTTTTTTAAATGTTCAAAAGAAGGGGTTCATGAAATTTCTCTGACACTTTAAATTCCATCTTCTCTTTTTATGAAGCACAAATCATAAAAAGCAATAGTGGAACCCAAATATCTTCTTCACATATATTTCTAGTATGTTTGTGAGTAAATTCCCTTTAAAGAATAAGGGCTTCCTCCTTGTATTTAGGAACATTAAGGAAGATGGGAAGTAAGAAAAGAAAAGAAATAAAGTTACTAGTGATATTTTTTAAAACATCAAGAATTAGTATCCATGAACTAAAAAGAATGGGACACAGGTTGGTATTATATATTCAAAAAGTTATCTCTTTATCATTCAAATTTAAATAATACAATAAATACAGGAAATACAGATGATGTTTCAGACCAAAAAGGCTTATACTTTCATATGATAAATCTTACCAATACTAGAAGAGTTTTTTCTAACTTTAATCCCATCTCTATTCTGAATGGGAAGAATCCCAGTAAGCTGGTAACTTCATGGAGGGTATAAAATTCTGGATACTTTTTTACTTGTTCAATGCAAGCTCTTAAAACTTGCTAGGAAATAAAAATCAAGAAAAATTCATTTGTATCATACTTCATTAACACTGCAACAGTAATGTTTTAGTTACATGTGATTATATAATTATTTAATCATAAAAGTTAGCTTTGTTTTGTTAATCAGACTTTTACCAATCTGCACATTATATATTCTTTGATTTAATTTTATTTTTCAAACAAATTTTTAACCTAGTTTCCTAAAATACTGATTTTAATAATACTAAAATTAGCAATCTTATTAAAATTAAAAATTAAAGACACACATTTTCTATGCTACTTAAGAAACCATCAAATATAGCCACATGAAAATTTCAACAATGTATTTCAATAAAAGCAGATGCATGAATTATTAGAAATAAAGTTTAATACTCCAAAAAAATTCCCAAATACATGAATTAATGGAGAAGTTACATATACAAAATAAAATGAACAATTGTATAAGTAGTTTAAATGACAGAATACTTAGTATTTACAGATATTTTGAGTTTGAGATAGACCATATTCACATAACTTTTATTGTAGTACATTATTATAATAATTCTGTTCTATTATTGTTTATTGTTGTTAATCTCTTAGTGTACCTAATTTAAAAATTAAGCTTTACCATAAGTATATATGTACAGAAAAAATGTAGTATATGTAGAGTTTGGTATTATGTTCAGCTTCAAGCACCCACTGGGGTTCTTGGAATGTATTCTCCATGGATAAGGATAATCTAGATAGATCATTAAAAGATACAAACACATGAATATACTACAGTACACAGTTTTGAGATGTTAATATTTCTACTATTCAGCACATGAATAAAAGACCTACATACAACTTTATATAACTTGATTTTCTAAACTGAAAATACTGACAGTTCTCTAAGCTTTTTGCTAGATAATCACACATTTTTAGAATGTTATTACTGTAATCCACTTAGAAATTTACATAAATGTAATTTTGTTTTTACCTCTGTGAAGAGACGAGCATCATCAGAAAGCATATTATAATCCTGTGCACATTTCTTTGCAGAATTCTGTAAAAACTTTAGGAATTCAGCAACTTCTTCATTCACATGTTTCTTCATATCCTGAATTTTTAAAAAGCAGACAAGTCTTGGAATAAGAAGTTTCATTAAAAAGCAATCTCTTCTCAATCACTGCTCTAATAATTTGAATTTAATGAACAATTAACATATCAAATCCAAAGCAGAAACCACAAATAAAAGTTAATATAAACTCTAGGAATGGGGTGTAGCTCAATGATAGAGCATGGGCTTAGCATCTGTGAGGCTCTAGGTTCAACACCAGCAAAAACTAAAAAAAAAAAAAGAAATCCCCAAAACTTAAACTCCACAAAAACAGAAAAGCCAATGTCTGATACTATAATATTCTTAGGAATTAATTTATTTTATATATTAAAAATAAAAAAGACAAACATCCCTATAGAAAAATGAGCAAACAATATGAACAGGCAAGATACAAAAAAAAAAAAAAAAAGAAATAAAAATGGCTGAAAAACACATAGAAAATACTTATTTTCATTAGTAATCAATGTAAATTAAATTAAGGTAAAACAAGAAATCACCATTTTACCCATATCCAATTAGAGGCAAAGAAGGTAATGTACTACCTTAATGAAGGCAGTTTTTAAAAAGATTTTCATACAATAGTGGTACAAACAAAGTGGCTTAAACTTGTTGCAGAAAAATTTATCCTGGTGCATGTGTAAGTCACTTTGAAAACATGCATGATCTTTGATCTGACAATTTTATTTTAAAAATTTCATCTTAAGGAAGCAATCACAGATAAGAACAAAGAGTTTGCTAAAACGATGTTCAGCATAGCATCACATATATAATTGAGAATGTGGAAACTACTTAAAGTAATAATTGAGCAATAATTTGAAACTGAAACAATAAGGTGTGTAAAGTTCTACTATAACTTGAGAGAGACATGCTCAGAATGCCTGATCTATATGAAAGGACCAACAAAAAAGGCACCAATGCTCTGCCAAGTAAACTTCTTACTTTTTCATTTTTGTAAATATGACTGTACCTAAAATAATAAAAGAAAATTTAAAATAAAAATTTTTCCTGATTTGTAATTTTTGTTTTTTTAGTGAAGCTGAAGAATAAAATACATACCAAATACTGCAAGTATTCATTTTTATTTATTCCAATAGCTTTTGAATTTGTAGAAATCTTTGCATATTTAACCAACAAGTCCACATAACTTCTTTGCTCTCTCTGTGAGAAACGAGAGAAACGAGGATAAGGAACTCTTGGTTTTGGGAGAAGAACCATTCCAACTGCGGTTTTAACTTTTTCCTCTGCTTGAGCTGCTGAACTAACTGCCGGCTCATTTTCTACAGAACTTGCTGAGGCATTCAAATTTTCCCCTATACGTCTGGAAAAAAAAATACAATTTACAAATATGTGCTTTTCACATGAAGATTACTATCATGGAATTTCAAGATTCTCAATCATAAGGGAGAATATAGCATGATTAACAGAGTAAATTCTGGATTATTATCTAACTCTGACACCTGCATTTTGATGTTTAGTCATTTAGTACAGATTAAGTATTTTGCAGGAATGAATCACATTGCACACTTACCTCCAACTACCTGATGAAGAGGAAGAGACATACTATTACACTATTCAATTTAGAAGTTTTATCCCTTTTATTGAAGAGGGAAAATCATTCTTGCTCATTATATTTGTATTTATATTTTATTACAATGCTAGTTCTTTTTTAATGTTTAAATTCTCCAGTAATATATATTAGTTATATAATGAAAAAAAGCTACTAAGACCAGTTTAAAATAGGGTTACAAACTTAAAGTTAGTAAATTTACTGCAATTCTAAATTCTCTGGTTTCCTTTGCTTATCTCAAAATTTAAACAGAGCCAAGTAAAGTGGCACACACCTGTTATCCCAGCAACTTGGGAGGTTGAAGCAAGAGGATGGAAAGTTTGAGGTTAGCCTCAGCAACTTAGGGAGACCCTCAGCAATTTAGCCAGACTGTCTCAAAATAAAAAAGTTAAAATGTTTGGGGATGTAGCTCAGTGGTAAAGCACCTCTTAGTTCAGTACCAAGCAATAAATTAATTAAGAAAATTCCAACAACTATAAGTTATATCTTAAGGAAGCAGTAGTAGTTTTAGAAAGTTGTACAATCCTTTATCAGTCTTGTACATGTCTAAGTCCATGAAAATGTCTCTATGCAAAAGTAAAATCCTAGCATAAAGTAATGTAATATACTAGAAGAAAAAGTAGTGAATAGCTAGAGAACCTGTTATCAGATTTATTTATAAAGTGCTAATCTCAATTTTTAAAGAGGTCACCATACCACCTCAATTAATGCATATGACTACAAATTTCTTATCTTGTTCATAACTGTCTTTATTTTTGCTATTCAGTTATTGTAATCAACATTTTCAAGAAGAGAATTTATAATTCCACCAAAAACTTTCATTTTCTTGGTCTCTATAACTCTAATTTCCATGACAGCCATTATTTTTATAATTTAGCTCCAAATTAAACAATAATCCACAGAGGAAGAAAAACTAATAAGAAA